>NC_053492.1:66908450-67508450 GCF_905171775.1 Rana temporaria | reverse complement strand
CCCCTCATCTTTGTCCTGTGCCCCCACAGGAAGCCAATTCCCATGGTGGCACTTGTACATGTTTGCTCCCGAGCCGCTGCTGTGTCCATTCACACAGACAGCAGGACTCAGTCCTACCCCCCCCTCCCTTCTCACTCCTGCGTGACATCTTTCAAGGCTCCGGCCAGTCCCATAGCCAGAGTCCGCAAACCCAGAAGCAAGATGGGGGAGATGGAAGCGACCTCCAGCTCTGACATATCAGCGTTGGAGGGCTTTGTTTTAAGGTAAGTTTAACATAATGTGCTAGTATGCGATGCATACTGGCACATTATGGCTTTACCTCGCAGGGTAAAAAAAAAAAAAAATATGCAATATTACTGTAATCCAATCTGGCAAGCCCTTGCACTACAGATTTGTTGGTAGGTCTAAAGGAAATTGTACCAGTGAGTAAATGTACACTGAAGACCATCCATGATGATCCCAGGGATGGTGATCGTGCGGAGGTTAGGGAAAGGAGGAGGGCAGGCAACTCATGATACATCCTCTCCATTACATGCCACTCCCCACACAGGAGGTCCAGGATCCCGGCTCATGCCACATGCTGTCCCTCCACTTAGCCCGCCCCAGAGTCCGGACCTCCGACCACCTCGGCTTCTCCTGAGTCCTGCCTGTGCCTGTCAGTGTGCTGCTACGTAACCCCGGCACTCTGACCCTGCACCCCCCCAACCCTGCACGCCACACACAGCGCACCCCCCTTAACCCTGCATGCCACACACAGCGCACCCCCTTAAACCTGATGATGTGCTGTAACCTCTAGCAACCAATCAGTGAGCCGTAATGATGTGCTTCAATGTCTAGCAACCAATTAGGGAGCATTAATAATGTGCAGTAACCTCTAGCAACCAGTGAGTGGTAATGATTTGCAGTAACTTTCAGCAACCAATCAGTGAACATTATGATCTGCTGTAATCTCTAGCAAGCAATCAGTGAGCAATGATATTTTGCAGTAACCTCTAGCAACCAATCAGTTTGTAGTAATGATGTGCAGTAACCTCTAGCAAACAATGGGTAAGTGGTAATTATGTGCAGTATCGTCTAGCAACCAATCAGTGAGCAATAATAATGTGTGTAGTGGACAGTGTAGGAATCAGGTAGGTCAGTGTAGTGGTCAGTATAGCAATGAGAGAGAAAGAGAGAGAGAGGGAAAAATGGCAGTGAGAGGGTGAGAGAATGAGAATAAAAAAAAAGGAGTGAGAGACAGGGGGGAAAGAATGAGAGAGCGAGAGAGAATGAGAGCGAGAGAGAATGAGAGATAGAGAGAATGAGATAGAGAGAGAATGAGAGAGATAATGAGAGAGAAAGAGAGAGAGAAAGAGAATGAGAGAAAGAATGAGAGAGAGAGAATGAGAGAGAGAGAGAAAGAGAGAGAGAATGAGAGAATGAGAGAGAGAATGAGAGAGAGAGAAAGAATGAGAGAGAATGGGAGAGAGAAAATGAGAGAAAGTGAGAGAGAGAGAGAGGGGAGAGAGAGAGAGAGGGAGAGAGAGAGAATAAGAGAGAAAGAATGAGAGAGAGAGAGAGAGAGAGAGAGAGAGAGAGAGAGATTGAGAGAAAGAGAATGAGAGAGAATGAGAGAGAGAATGAGAGAGAATGAGAGAGAGAGAGAAAGAATGCCAGAGGGAGAATGAGAGAGAGAATGAGAGTAAGCGAATGAGAGTAAGAGAATGAGAGAGAGAGAGAGAGAAAGAATGAGAGAGAAAGAAGTGGGAGTGAGAGGGGGAGAGAGAGAAAGAGAGATAGTGAGACAAAGACAGAATGAGAAAACAGGAAAAAAAGGAAAAAAATAATAAAAAAGTGAGGAAAAAAACAAGAAATAGAATAAAACTGAATGGATGGCTGAATGAATGAAGACAGGATGTATGAGAGAGAATTCGAGGGAATGAGAGAGGGAAAATGAAAGAGATAGAATGAAAGAGGGGGAGGAATGGAAGTGAGAGGACGAGAAAGAATGAGGTGGAAAAAAAGAAAGAAAGAATGGGAGTGAGAGAGAGTATAGGAGTGAGAGGGGAGAGAGAGAAAAGAAAGAATGAGAGAACAGGAAAAAGGAAAGAAAGAATAAAAAAGTGAGAAAAAAAGAAAGAAGGAATGGGAGAGAGAGAGAGGGAGAGAGGGAGAGAGAGAGAGAGAGAGAGAGAGAGAGAGAGAGAGAGAGAGAGAGAGAGAGAGAGAGAGAGAGAGAACTGGAGAGAAGAAAGAATGATAAAAAAATAAAAAAAATGAGAAAGAGAATAAAACTGAATGAATGAGAGACAGGGAGGGTAAAGAAAAGGACTGAGAATTAGAAAGAATAGGAGTGAGAGCGAAAGAAAGACAGATAAGGAGAGAGATAGAAAGAAAGAAAGAGTGAGAGAGAGAGAGAGAGAGAGAGAGAAAAAAGAGACAGAGAGAGAGAGAAAGAGAGAGAGAGTAAAATAAAAGGCAGAGGATGTGAAAGATAGAGGAAAGAATAAAAGAGAGAGAACGAGAAAAATTACTTACATATGAAAGCGAGGGAAAGAATTGGAGTGAGAAAAAAAGAAAGAAAGAAAGAAAGAAAGAAAGAAATTAGAGAGAGAGAGAGAGAGAGAGAGAAAAAGAATGAGTGAGATATAAAAAAAGAGAAGAGAATGAAAGAACAAACGAGAGGCGGTGAGAGTGAGGGGTGGTGAGGATTAAGGAGTGGTGAAGAGTAAGGATTGAGGACTGGTGAGGATTGAGGAGTGGTGAGGAGTGAGGATTAAGGAGTGGTGAGGAGTGAGGATTAAGGAGTGGTGAGGAGTGAGGATTAAGGAGTGGTGAGGATTGAGGAGTGGTGAGGAGTGAGAAGTGGTGAGGAGTGAGGATTGAGGAGTGGTGAGGAGTGAGAAGTGGTGAGGAGTGGTGAGGAGTGAGAAGTGGTGAGGAGTGAGGATTGAGGAGTGGTGAGGAGTGAGAAGTGGTGAGGAGTGAGGATTGAGGAGTGGTGAGGATTGAGGAGTGGTGAGGAGTGAGGATTAAGGAGTGGTGAGGATTGAGGAGTGGTGAAGATTAAGGAGTGGTGAGGATTGAGGAGTGAGGATTGAGAAGTGGTGAGGATTGAGGAGTGGTGAGGAGTAAGGAGTGGTGGTGATGAGTGAGGAGTGGTGAGGAGTAGTGAGGAGTGGTGAGGATTGAGGAGTGAGGATTGAGGAGTGGTGGTAATGAGTGAGGAGTGGTGAGGATTGAGGAGTGGTGGTGATGAGTGAGGAGTGGTGAGGAGTGAGGGTGAGGAGTGAGGATTGAGGAGTGGTGGTGATGAGTGAGGAGTGGTGAGGAGTGAGGAGTGGTGGTGAGGAGTGAGGATTGAGGAGTGGTGGTGATGAGTGAGGAGTGGTGAGGAGTGAGGATTGAGAAGTGGTGGTAATGAGTGAGGAGTGGTGAGGATTGAGGAGTGGTGGTGATGAGTGAGGAGTGGTGGTGAGGAGTGAGGAGTGGTGGTGAGGAGTGAGGATTGAGGAGTGGTGGTGATGAGTGAGGAGTGGTGAGGAGTGAGGAGTGGTGGTGAGGAGTGAGGATTGAGGAGTGGTGGTGATGAGTGAGGAGTGGTGAGGAGTGAGGATTGAGAAGTGGTGGTAATGAGTGAGGAGTGGTGAGGAGTGAGGAGTGGTGGTGAGGAGTGAGGATTGAGGAGTGGTGAGGATTGAGGAGTGGTGAGGAGTGAGGATTGAGAAGTGGTGGTGATGAGTGAGGAGTGGTGAGGAGTAGTGAGAAGTGGTGAGGATTGAGGAGTGAGGATTGAGGAGTGGTGGTGATGAGTGATGAGTGAGGAGTGGTGAGGATTGAGGAGTGGTGGTGATGAGTGAGGAGTGGTGAGGAGTGATGGTGAGGAGTGGTGAGTGAGGGGTGATGAGTGAGGAGTGGTGGTGAGGAGTGAGGATTGAGAAGTGGTGGTGATGAGTGAGGAGTGGTGAGTGAGGGGTGATGAGTGAGGAGTGAGGATTGATGAGCAGTGAGTAGTGTGGGGAATGAGAGGAGAGTGTGGGATGAATACAGGTGATATCATAGATGACAGATAGATGGATACAATGTAGATCTGCATAGACCAACAGAGAAGAGATCCATGTGCGGTGAGTGAGGGGCAGAGTCGGATACATATAATGTACACAGGAATGTCATACAGGTGAATACAGGATAATGATGGATGAATAGATAATAGATGAGCTCCGATCTCCGGACAGACACACAGCACACCGTCCCGGTAGACCGGAGACACACATAGGGATGGATGGCAGACATGAGAGGGATTGGGCTGTAGAAAGAAGACAGATCGGCGGATGAGCGGACTCGGTGATCGGGGCTGTACAGACAGCTGGTCCCGGTAGGACGGGGATCGTACTGGTACCGATCGCTCCCACCCCGGAGCACAGCCTCCCGGTCCGGTCTCCCCGTTCTGTCCCCTAGTCTCCCAGTCCCCGGTCTGGTCTCCCCGTTCCGTCTCCCAGTCCCCGGTCCGGTCTCCCCGTTCTGTCCCCTAGTCTCCCAGTCCCCGGTCTGGTCTCCCCGTTCCGTCCCCCGGTCCCCGTTCCGTCTCCCAGTCCCCGGTCTGGTCTCCCCGTTCCGTCTCCCGGTCCCCGTTCCGTCTGCCAGTGCCCGGGCGTGCCAGCAGTCTCCCCCTCCTGTCTGTGCGCCTCGCCCCCCGTGTGATTGGAGCCCCCTCCCGGCCGTGACGCTCCTGACCCCGCCCCCTATCCAGCAAGTAGACAGCCTCAGAGAAGCGGGGAGCAGAAGGGAGCATGGTCCGGATCCTGCAGCAGCCAGACACACATACAAGCCGCCGCTACACCGAGCCCCGGGGAACACACAGCCCCCCGGAGCCCGCAGGTCCCCAGTCCCGGGACACTCACTAGGAGCATCCGCCCCCAGCCTGTACACCGGAGAGGAGAGGAGGACGGCGGGCGCTGACAGCGCAGGTACCCGGCTGGCGGCATCCATCCCTCATCCCCGGAGAAGTCGGGCTGCATCTTCCCGTGTAGGAGCCTGTGCGCCTGCGTCATCCTGGATCCAGGAGACTGGAGGGAGGTAAGGTTATAAGGAGAACAACTTGTCACTGGAAGGAGGAGAGAGGGATGAGGGATGCTCATCATACACCTAGAAGAGTAATGAGGGATGCTCATCATACACCTAGAAGAGGGATGAGGGATGCTCATCATACACCTAGAAGAGGGATGCTCATCATACACCTAGATGAGGGATGCTCATCATACACCTAGAAGAGGGATGAGGGATGCTCATCATACACCTAGAAGAGGAGAGACGGATGAGGGATGCTCATCATACATCTAGAAGAGGAGAGAGGGATGAAGGATGCTCATCATACACCTAGAGGAGGAGAGAGGGATGCTCATCATACACCTAGAAGAGGAGAGACGGATGAGGGATGCTCATCATACACCTAGAAGAGGAGAGAGGGATGAAGGATGCTCATCATACACCTAGAGGAGGAGAGAGGGATGCTCATCATACACCTAGAAGAGGGATGAGGGATGCTCATCATACACCTAGAGGAGGAGAGAGGGATGAAGGATGCTCATCATACACCTAGAAGAGGAGAGAGGGATGAGGGATGCTCATCATACACCTAGAAGAGGGATGAGGGATGCTCATCATACACCTAGAGGAGGAGAGAGGGATGAAGAATGCTCATCATACACCTAGAAGAGGAGAGAGGGATGAGGGATGCTCATCATACACCTAGAGGAGGAGAGAGGGATGAGGGATGCTCATCATACACCTAGAGGAGGAGAGAGGGATGAGGGATGCTCATCATACACCTAGAAGAGGAGAGAGGGATGAGGGATGCTCATCATACACCTAGAGGAGAGAGTGATGAGGGATGCTCATCATACACCTAGAAGAGGGATGAAGGATGCTCATCATACACCTAGAAGAGGAGAGAGGGATGCTCATCATACACCGGGATGAGGGATGAAGGATGCTCATCATACACCTAGAAGAGGGATGCTCATCATACACCTAGAAGAGGAGAGAGGGATGAGGGAGGCTCATCATACACCTAGAAGAGGAGAGAGGGATGAGGGATGCTCATCATACACCTAGAAGAGGAGAGAGGGATGAGGGATGCTCATCATACACCTAGAGGAGGAGAGAGAGATGAAGGATGCTCTTCATACACCTAGAGGAGGAGAGAGGGATGAGGGATGCTCATCATACACCTAGAGGAGGAGAGAGGGATGAGGGATGCTCATCATACACCTAGAGGAGGAGAGAGGGATGAGGGATGCTCATCATACACCTAGAGGAGGAGAGAGGGATGAGGGATGCTCATCATACACCTATAATAGGAGAGAGGGATGAGGGATGCTCATCATACACCTAGAGGAGGAGAGAGGGATGAGGGATGCTCATCATACACCTAGAAGAGGAGAGAGGGATGAGGGATCCTCATCATACACCTAGAAGAGGAGAGAGGGATGAAGGATGCTCATCATACACCCAGAGGAGGAGAGAGGGATAAAGGATGCTCATCATACACCTAGAAGAGGAGAGAGGGATGAAGGATGCTCATCATACACCTAGAAGAGGAGAGAGGGACGAGGGATGTTCTTCATACACCTAGAAGAGGAGAGAGAGACGAAGGATGCTCTTCATACACCTAGAGGAGGAGAGAGGGATGAGGGATGCTCATCATACACCTAGAGGAGGAGAGAGGGATGAGGGATGCTCATCATACACCTAGAGGAGGAGAGAGGGATGAGGGATGCTCATCATACACCTAGAGGGGGAGAGAGGGATGAGGGATGCTCATCATACACCTAGAGGGGGAGAGAGGGACGAGGGATGCTCATCATACACCTAGAGGAGGAGAGAGGGATGAGGGATGCTCATCATACACCTAGAGGAGGAGAGAGGGATGAGGGATGCTCATCATACACCTAGATGGGGAGAGAGGGATGAGGGATGCTCATCATACACCTAGAGGAGGAGAGAGGGATGAGGGATGCTCATCATACACCTAGAAGAGGAGAGAGGGATGAGGGATGCTCATCATACACCTAGAAGAGGAGAGAGGGATGAGGGATGCTCATCATACACCTAGAAGAGGAGAGAGGGATGAGGGATGCTCATCATACACTTAGAAGAGGAGAGAGGGATGAGGGATGCTCATCATACACCTAGAGGAGGAGAGATGGATGCTCATCATACACCTAGAGGAGGAGAGAGGGATGAGGGATGCTCACCATACACCTACAGTAGAGGGGGAGAGAGGGATGAGGGATGCTCATCATACACCTAGAGGGGGAGAGAGGGACGAGGGATGCTCATCATGCACCTAGTGGAGAGAGGGATGCTTAAACACCTAGAGAAGAGGAGAGAGGGGTGCTCATACACCTAAAGAAGAGGAGAGAGGGGTGCTCATACACCTAGAGGAGAGGAGAGAGAGAGAGGTGCTCATACACCTGGAGGGATGTTCATACACCTAGAGGAGAAGAGAGATGGGTGCTCATACACCTACCTAGAAGAGAGAGGGGTGCTCATACACCTAGAGGAGAAGAGAGAGGGGTGCTCATACACCTAGAAGAGAGTGGGGTGCTCATACACCTAGAAGAGAGAGGGGTGCTCATACACCTAGAAGAGAGTGGGGTGCTCATACACCTAGAAGAGAGAGGGGTGCTCATACACCTAGAAGAGAGAGGGGTGCTCATACACCTAGAAGAGAGTGGGGTGCTCATACACCTAGAAGAGAGAGGGGTGCTCATACACCTAGAAGAGAGAGGGGTGCTCATACACCTAGAAGAGAGAGGGGTGCTCATACACCTAGAAGAGAGAGGGGTGCGCATACACCTAGAAGAGAGAGGGGTGCTCATACACCTAGAAGAGAGAGGGGTGCTCATACACCTAGAAGAGAGTGGGGTGCTCATACACCTAGAAGAGAGAGGGGTGCTCATACACCTAGAAGAGAGAGGGGTGCTCATACACCTAGAAGAGAGAGGGGTGCTCATACACCTAGAAGAGAGAGGGGTGCGCATACACCTAGAAGAGAGAGGGGTGCTCATACACCTAGAAGAGAGAGGGGTGCTCATACACCTAGAAGAGAGAGGGGTGCGCATACACCTAGAAGAGAGAGGGGTGATCATACACCTAGAAGAGAGAGGGGTGCGCATACACCTAGAAGAGAGTGGGGTGCTCATACACCTAGAAGAGAGAGGGGTGCTCATACACCTAGAAGAGAGAGGGGTGCTCATACACCTAGAAGAGAGTGGGGTGCTCATACACCTAGAAGAGAGAGGGGTGCTCATACACCTAGAAGAGAGAGGGGTGCTCATACACCTAGAAGAGAGTGGGGTGCTCATACACCTAGAAGAGAGAGGGGTGCGCATACACCTAGAAGAGAGAGGGGTGCTCATACACCTAGAAGAGAGAGGGGTGCTCATACATCTAGAAGAAAGAGGGGTGCTCATACTGTACACCTAGAAGAGAGAGGGGTGATCATACACCTAGAAGAGAGAGGGGTGCTCATACACCTAGAAGAGAGAGGGGTGCTCATACACCTAGAAGAGAGAGGGGTGCTCATACACCTAGAGGGATGGAGTTAGCAGAGTTGGCATCAGCACACCTAAGGCCTGCATCCAGGGTTGCCCCACACATGTCCACCTCCGAGCACTTAAGGTCAGTTTGGTATCAGTTCACACCTGAACGCACTACAAGCGCTCCATCAGGCGCTCATGCATGTGCGCTCGCCCTGACAAATACCAAGTTACCCCAGCAACAGCCCATAGAAAAACCTTACAAAGTCAATAACACACCAAATGTGTCACCAAACCATCACATTGGCAAAGCCTTTATTGACATTGGATGGTTGCCCAACACTTTTCGGTGCCATGCCATCCGGATGTACCACTGTCACTGTGTTTAGGCATGATTGTTCAGATTGAATATTTAGCGAGGGTGTTGCGTTCAATCCGGCGGACGGTCCGGCGTGATTTTGGCAATGGGCTCAACACACAAAGCGTTACATAAGAATCTGTAGCGTCAGCTCTGTGACGGTTATTTTCAGATCTCAATGGACTAAAAATAAGGGTCACTTTTTTGATAACGATCAGGTTTGTAAATGAAGTCTAACGCGCAGAGAGCACCTTTGATATGGTGCAGAGTTTCCTTTATACCTGCAGTGTGATGACAACTCGCCATGCAATGCCCCTGGCATGCACGATGGGTAGATGTTGGATGACTTTTTCGATAATCAGTATTGTATTGGCATTGCGAATTGAGTCTGATGTGCGGTGAGCACCTTTCAGATGCTGAAAAATATACAGTGTGACAACAACGTGCCATGCAATGCCCCTGACATGCACAATGGGTAGATGTTTTATCACTTTTCGCTAATGAAGATCTTTATCCGGGTGTGTTAGCTTTGTGAATTAAGCCTACAGTGCAGTGAGCACCTTTCAGATGGTGACGAGTTCTCTGTATGTTTACTGTGTGATGCCAACCCCCCCAATATCAATGTTCCTGGCATCATCCACAATGGTTATGTTTTTATCTCTGCTATGTAATGTCAATGTTATAATGTAACAGTCTGGTGTTGCTCCCACCCTCCCCCCTCCCTTTATTTTTCCATAGGAGGGGATGAGGATTAACAATTAAAGCTATACAGGTTTGAAGTTAATGTAGGTTACACTTATCATTGGAATATGTTAAAATGTTAAAAATACATAAAAAGAAGTCTGGTGGCTTCAGGCAGTTTTGTATTATTCGGTGTCTGATAAAACATTGATCTGTCTGTAATTAAATAATAAAAAAGGGTTTATTTGGCAAATCCCGGCTGTCACACACCACTCCTATTGTAGATGTACAGCTAATCTTCCAAGAGTTGGCATGCATATACCATAGCTATGTATTCTGTAAGTGGTTAAAGGGCAGTGGCGAATAGGTCTTACGTGTGCTGTTTTGAGGTTGTCTGCTTTGGACGTGAAATGGTTAACCTTTATATATATATATATATATAATATGACATTAATATCTCAGAGGGCTTGGCGAGCTTACAGTAACGCGATCCTGTGTTTTTATTCGCCTGCTGAAGCCCACCCCTCCGTCTCATTCATAAGAGCCCCGTGTTGTGCCCAGATGTGCTGGCGTGTCTGCTCCCACATGGAATGTGTCACTGGAGAGAGCGGTGGTTAGTGACTGCGCAGCCTTAGCTTGCCCCGTGCCCTCTGGGGAGCATTGTGCGAAGAGAGAGAGAGAGAGACACACACAGGGGAGCTCTGGGAGGAGGGTGGTGCTCAGATGGTGTGGCCTGGCACGCTATATTACACAGCAGCTCTGCTAATATGTGTTATCTTGGATCGACTGCCTGTACTCTCCTGCTGAAAGGGAAGCTGAGCGGAGAAAGTCACAGTGGCGTTTGGCGACGACGCTTGGCTCTTATGCCCTGCAGGTGATTGGCACAGAGGGGGGTTACGGGATGGCCAGGTGTTTACGTAGAGCGGGCAGCAGGGTTTTCACAGCTAAACTTTTGCAAGGCTCCCTACCGAATCGTATTTCCACCTTGATTGTCACCTATCGCTGCTCCCTAAACGATTGCTTGTGCCAGCGTTGCCAAGCGCGCCTGGCTTCTAGGGTCGAACAATTGTTGTCCTTGGAAATTTTTAATTTTTAATTGAACACACTTTGGCTTAAAACCCCCTACTTTGATTTTTAGATACAATCCTCGCCACCAATGACCTATGGAATGAATATATATCAAGAGTCAAATCAAAATGGGATGTGTGTGTGTATTATATATATATATATATATATATATATATATATATATCGTTTAGTATGCAAATACAATATTGAATTATTTAGGCTGCATTCACACCTGAGCGTAGGTCGTTCGGTCGTTTTTTCCATCGGTTTTTTTTGGGCGTTTTGTCATTCATTCATGTTTATTTGCGCGTTTGCATACAGCGTCGTCCGACATTTTTGTACTTTGACGTTTTTTATTTTAGCCAATAGGAAAAATGATCATCTTTTCATCACTTGTTGCTATGTTGGTAGATTTTTTTTATCTTCTGCCTGGGTGAAATGTTCTATTGATTAAAGCGACAAAACGTCCGTTGTCGCGCTAGTCGCTTGAATCGAGCGTTTCCATTACTTTCTATGGCTCAAAAACGCCCAAACCGCCCGATTCGCGCGACAAAAAAGGGTCCGGAACTTGTTTGAGCTTCAGGCGTTCGGCGTCAGGCGTTTTGGAGTGGAGATGTGAACCATCTCCATAGGGAATAATGTATTTTTTCCCCTCTAGCGTTTTCGAGCGTCGCGCTTCAGGCGATAAAACGCTCAGGTGTGAATGCAGCCTTAGTAGAATATATATATATGGTATATATAATTTATATTGAATTTTTTATTTATTATTTTTTTATATACTGTGTGTATATATATGTGTATATATATATATATATATATATATATATATATATATATATATTAGTAAAAAAACAAAAAAAACAATATATATATATATATATATATATATATATATATATATATATATTTTAACTTACTATTATACATAAAAGCATAATAAAGGAAAAAAGCAGGACTTTCACATCGAAGTTCCATTTACTGAGCTGGATTATATAGTGCAATTAAAAATATATATATTTAGTAAGTTTAAAAAAAACACAAAGAAACACACATATATATATATATATATATATATATATATATATATATATATATATATATATATAATTTTTATTATTATTATTATTATTATTGCACTGTATAATCCAGCTCAGTAAACGGAGCTTCACTGTGAAAGTCCTGCCTTTTCCCTTTATTATACTTTTATATATATCGTAAGTTAAAAATAAAATATATATATTTCTATTGCACTATTTAATCCAGTTCAGTAAATGGAGCTTCGCTGTGAAAGTCCTGCTTTATGATCCCACCCAGGTATTACTGCGCTTGATGATCTGGAAACTGATTTCAAGTGTTAGCGTCTCTTGCAGAGTTGTGTTCAGTGCTGCTGCTTTCGTGATCTGCAATGTAATATTTATGATCAACAGTGTTGAATATTTACATGTATTTATTTTTTATTTTTGTTGTTTGTTTGCACATGTATATTGCTGGTTTGCAATGTGCCGAGTTTTATTAGCTTGTATTGCTGTGGGATTGTTCTGTTTTAAAAAAAAAGTGCAGGTTTGTTTGTTAATTTATTCTGATGTGTGCCAAGAAAAGGTCAATAGATTTTGATTCTTCTACAAATATTATTATTAGTGTTCTTTTGTTTATTATTATTTATTTTTACTGCTCTTGTTGTTTTTTATGCAACCGGTATTCCTAAGTTTAAAGCGAGCCTGGTCTTTTTAAACAATTTGGGTATAAGTAGGCAAGGTATTGGTCCTACTCTTTATATAATCAATTTTTCTGGCTGGTCCTGATTTCCCTAGGGAGTTCGGTGCACAAATATTCACTTCCAGGTTCAAAATGGGTACTTTGGCATCTCACCTTCTCTGTATATACTTGCACTGTGCACCTCTTTAGGGCTCAGACAGGCACTGTACTGGGGAATAGAGGAGCGGGACGTGTCGGACTTCCGACTTAGGAGCTAAAAGCTGCAGTTTGTATAATGACTGCTCTGGGTTCTTGGAAGTTTAGGAAGATTAAAAATGTGAAGGCATATTACAAGCCACTTGCTTCGGATCCCTTGTGCTGAATTGTTTAGAGCAGCTATTCTCAATATTTTTAACATGTAGGAACCCTTGAAAGAACTTTTGGGGTCTCAGGGAACCCCTACAAATAATTAGGATACATACAGTACATTAGGGGGTCAGTTTATAGGAGATGGCTTACTTTGGTGGTCAATGTAAAGAATGCTCCTCACATTGGTGGTCAGTGGGAAGAATGCTCCTCACATTTGTGGTCAGTGGGAAGAATGCTCCTTACATTGGTGGTCAGTGGGAAGAATGCTCCTCACATTGGTGGTCAGTGGGAAGAATGCTCCTCACATTTGTGGTCAGTGGGAAGAATGCTCCTCACATTGGTGGTCAGTGGGAAGAATGCTCCTCACATTGGTGGTCAGTGGGAAGAATGCTCCTTACATTGGTGGTCAGTGGGAAGAATGCTCCTTACATTTGTGGTCAGTGGGAAGAATGCTCCTCACATTGGTGGTCAGTGGGAAGAATGCTCCTTACATTGGTGGTCAGTGGGAAGAATGCTCCTCACATTTGTGGTCAGTGGGAAGAATGCTCCTCACATTGGTGGTCAGTGGGAAGAATGCTCCTCACATTCGTGGTCAGTGGGAAGAATGCTCCTCACATTGGTGGTCAGTGGGAAGAATGCTCCTTACATTAATGGTCAGTGGGAGGAATGTTCCTTACATTGGTGATCAGTGGGAAGAATGCTCCTCACGTTGGTGGCCAGTGGGAATAATGCTCCTTACATTAATGGTCAGTGGGAGGAATGTTCCTTACATTTGTGGTCAGTGGGAAGAAAGCTCCTTACATTGGAGACCAGTGGGAAGAATTATGCTTACATTATTGGTCAGAGGGGAGAATGTCCCTTACCTTGGTGGTCAATGGGAAGAATGCCCCTTACATTGGTGGGCAGTAAAATCATGCCTATTACATTGGTGGTTAGATGGAAGAATGCTCCTTATTTTAATGGTCAGTGGGAGGAAAGCTCGTTACCTTGGTGGTCAATGTGAAGAATGCTCCTTACATTAATGGTCAGTGAGAAGAATGCTTTACATTGGAGACCAGTGGGAAGAATTCTCCTTACATTATTGGTCAGTGGGGAGAATGTTCCTTACCTTGGTGGTCAATGGGAAGAATGCCCCTTACATTGGTGGGCAGTAGGAAGAATGCCCCTTACATTGGTGGGCAGTGCGAAGAATGCCACTTACATTGGTAGACAGTGAGAAGAATTTCCCCTACATTGGTAGCCAGTGCAAAGAATGCCACTTACGTTGGTAGTCAGTGAGAAGAATTCCCCTTACATTGGTGGGCAGTAAAATAATGCCTATTACATTGGTGGTTAGATGAAAGAATGCTCCTTACATTAATGGCCAGTGAGAGGAATGCTCCTTACATTGGTGGTCAGTGGGAAGAATTCTCCCTACATTGCTGGTCAGAGGGGAGAATGTTCCTTACCTTGGTGGTCAATGGGAAGAGGGTCCCTTACATTGGTGGTCAGTGTGAAGAATCCCACTTACATTGGTAGTCATTGAGAAGAATTTCCCTTACATTGGTAGCCAGTAAAATAATGCCTATTACATTTCTGGTTAAATGGAAGAATGCTTCTTACTTTGAAGGTCATTGTGAAATATGCCCTCCTTACAGATAGCTAAAAAGACAGATTTTAATGGTTCCCTATCCGAGAAGAAGAAACTGTTCTATTCCTGAAAGAGTCCCCATCAATCTCTAGAGCAGGGTATTTCAGCCACGGTTCCATGGAACCCAAGGGTTCCTCCAGAGGCTGCTAGGGGTTCATTGGGAAATTAGCAATTTCTTCCTCTCAGCTAAGTTCCCACTAACACCATTGACCTTTTTAGCTATCTGTAAGAGCAGGTTCACACACAGGCGGCACAACTTCTGTATTGAAGTCAATGCAAGTCGCCTCCAAAGTCGAACAGGAACCCTTTTCTAGAGTCACGCTCCTATTAGAACGGTTCCATTGACTACTGTGGACCGGGACTTGTCAGGCGGCTGAGACAGGTCGCCCCTGTGTGAACCGGCTCTAAGGGGGTAATTCTTCACAATGATGACAAATGTAAGGATCATTCTTCCCACTGGCCATCACACTAATGTTTAATGAATTGTAGATATAGTAATTTTCAACATGGGGTCCCTGATACCAGAAAGTTATTTCAAGGGTTCCTCTGTGTTGAAAAGGTTGACAAATGCTGCTCTAGAGGAACCCTAGTGTTCCATGGAACCCTAGTTGAGAAAGGCTTGTGTAGCGCAAACCATGGTTTAAATTAGGTGCATTTTTCTCATTTTCAGCTAATGCAGAACTCTAGAAACTAAGGGCCAGATTCACGTAGAGCGGCGCATATTTAGATCGGCGTAACGCATCTCTGTTACGTTACGCCGGCTCAATTTTGTGACGTAAGTACCGTATCCACAGAGTATTTGTGCCCAAATTTGCGCCAGCTTAACGTAAATTCCGAGGCGTAAGGCGGGGTAATTGAAAGTGGGATGGAAGTGGGCGTGCTTTATTGAAATGAGCCGTACTTTTGTGGATCGCCGTAATTCCCTCATTTGCATATTTGAATAGCAAAACAATGGTGCGTCTAGCGTATTTTGCGCCCCAAGATGCGCCGGTGTAATCGTTTTACGTCGGTCGGAAAAAAATGGTTTTCAGGCGTATCTCGTTTTGAGGATACGGCGCAGAGATACGCACGGCGCATTTTTACAAGTACGCCGCGCATCTCTAGATACGCCGGCGTAAGTGCTTTGTGAATCTGGCCCTAAGATCCTACAGGTGTTGGCAGGGATGGACTGGCCATTGGGACCACAGGGAGTTTCCCGGTGGGCCGATGGCTCAGTGGGCCGGTTTCAGTGACAGCGGACTGCCGCCCCGCTCCGCTCCTCTGTCTCTCCCTCCCCGCAGCGCTCACCTGGGGGGGAACAGAGAAGCAGGGGGAGGACCAGAGGAGCAGGGGAGACCACAGAGGAGCATGGGGGGAGGGGACAGACAGCTGACTCAACAGCTATGGCCTGGGAGTTTCTCACTTCTGCCTAATCTTTCACCATAAGGGGGGCACCAAACTGATTCGGGTGAAATAATGTCTTGCTTCCCCACTGGTACTGCCTATAAGAGTAACAGTGCCAGCCGTTCTACTCTAATAAAGTAGAACGGCTAGTGAAAGGGGAGAGGGGGCTTGGGTGGCGGTGCAGGAGTTGTCCGGCCGCCATGGCAGAGACCTGTCAAAGTGGGCCAGTCTGGATGAAGTCCAGGGCCAAATTTCTGTCCCAGTCCATCCCTGGGCATTGGGGAAAAACAAGCTCAGGCACGTCGTGCTTAAATCTGCATTTCTTCTTCAGCAGCTATGTACTATTTCCAAAGATGCTCCGGTTGATATATGGCGGCATATTACACTTGGCGGCTAGACATTGCCCTTCTGTACTGTATTTATGAATCATATCACACAGAGTAGTCTCTGCCCCTCCTTTATTCAGACCTCAAGATGGTTCAGCTTCACCATGCTTTTCTTCTCACTCCTATAGATAGGCTTTAAACCTTCTGATGGTCATTAGTCATTATATCCATCTGCTCATGGTATCAGTGTTTTGTGTTTCTCATTTAAAAGTTTGCCAGTACGCTGTTGTTTCATACAGCATTTTATTTTATGTTTGTATCTTAAAACTGGAATAGCTGGAGGGTTAAAAGTATAATCGAATGGAAAAACCCACAGCGAAGCCACACAGGACATACAGTGTTCCAGCGTAACTGAGACCGATCTTTCTTTTTAACTCCTGCAATCCTCTCCCGCAAGCATTGCCTGCAGAACAGACAATCTTATTACATAAGGCAGAGTAATAATGTGCAGCCTGCAATTACCCATTGCAACCGATCCACCATTATGTTTCTTTGTGCTTTTACAAGGTGAAATCCAAAAGGAATTTAACCACTTGAGACCCGCGCTATTGACAAAAGACGTGCCATAGCCGGCCGTCAATCATCTTCCCTCTGGATAGGAACGCCCATTCCCCGCGGCGAGTCTGAATCTTCACTATAGGATTAAACAGTGAGTACCGGGCAAAAAAATAAAAATAAAGGCATACTGTAGCTCGCGCTACTATGCTTAATTTAATGCTAGAATGTTGTTATTGAGGGTGAACCACCGCTTTAATGACACTGGCTAGAAAGGGGCATTCAATGGGGAGAACTGTAATATATGCTGCTTTTGCTAACAGATCTGGCCATATCGCTGATGTGTGTAGAGAGCCCTGTGTATTTGTAAACACAGGACCATGTGCTGTGATTGGCTACAGCCCATCAGCAGGTCTCAGCCATAAATCATTGGTTGGGACCTGCTGACAAAATTCTGCTGAAGCCAGTGACAGCACAGATTATCAGGGGGTGCATGAATGCACGCCCCTATCCTGGAACAGGCTGGATTACGTACATATGAGTGATCCAGCCTGCCCGTGTCACCCGCCCACAGTAAATGGTTAACTATACTCTCTTATTCACTGGGTGAGGGCAAGAAAATATTCTAGTGCAGGTTCCCTGTCTTCTAATGTTAAGAAGCTATTGCAATCATTGTTTAATTAACCCCCTAAGGGCCTGATCATCACAAGCAATACTCAATGGAATTTCCATTTGCATCCGCTAAGATGGGTATGACCTGTCTTAATGTACAGCATCAATTTTGCTTATTAAAGAGAACCTGTCAGTAGTATAAAATGGTTGAACTGATGTATTCACCTAACAGGACACACCATTAGTTTGCTGCACATCATTTTCACTGTTTTTGTACATAATAGGGATGATTTACTAAAACTGGAGAGTGCAAGATCTGGTACAGCTCTGCATAGAAACCAATCAGCTTCTATGTTTTTTTTTTGTCAAAGCTTAACCGCTTGCGTATCGCCCCATGTACATTTCCTGCAGGAGGGGGCCACTCTGTGCCAGATCACATACCTACTAGTAAGTCTGACACTGCAGGGTCTGGGATGCGCGGGCCCCAGGCAGGGTGATTATACACAGTGGGAGCTCATAGGCGGGTACTGCGGACTCGATGTCCATCGGCGCCCACCGACTAGACTAGTACAGAGGCAGAATGACAATCTGCTTATGTAAACAAGGCAACTTGTTCTGTCAGAGGGGAAGGTACTGATCCTGTATTTCTGCTAAGAAGGAACATGGATCATTGCCTTTCCCTAGTCAAAGCACCTGCCCTATATAAACCCTTTGATCACACCTGATGTTATCCCCTTCCCAGTGTCATCAGTACGTGTCATCAGTACAGTGACAGTGCACATTTTTAGCACTGATCACTGTATTAGTGTCACTGGTCCCCAAAAAGTGTCAGTTAGTTGTCCGATCGCAAAAAAATAAAAAATATCCCATAGTTTGTAGACGCTATAACATTTGCGCAAAAAAATCAATATACGCTTATTGGGATTTTTTTTAACCAAAATATGTAGCAAAACACTTAATGGCCTAAATCTATGAAGAAGTATTTTTTTTTTTTAATTGGATATGTTTTATAGCAGAGAAAGTAAAAAATATTGTTTTCTTTTTCAAAATTGTCATTGCTACATAGTAGGTGAGGTTGAAAAAAAGACACATGTCCAACCTATAAATCACGTCCAACCTATTTTTTATGTTTATAGCACAAAAAATAAAAGCAGCTGAGGTGATCAAATACAGCCAAAAAAAGCTCTATTTGTGGGACAAAGGGACAAAAATTGTATTTGTGTACAAGGTCGCACGACCACGCACTTGTCAGTTAAAGTAACGCAGTGCCGTATTACAAACATTTTTTAGAGCTGAAAAGGTTAATTGAACAAGCTTAAAGGGTTTGTAAAGGATTTTTTTTTTTTATCTTAATAGCTTCCTTTACCTTAATGCAGTGCTGTTTTCATGTCCTCATTGTTCGTTTTTGCTCTCAAGTTGCTGTAATTCTTCTCTGATCTCCACACTTCCTGGTTGTCTGTTTCCTGATAACCACAGTACTGGGAGCTTTCTCTCTGTGGTCACTAATCAAGGAGGTGTGATTACTGTGTGTCTAAAACCCCTCAGCACCAATCAGTTTCGTTTTCCAAACCATCACTGCCCTGTATTGGCTCTGTGGCTCTGTACATCACAGAAGCAGGAAACAACATGCAAAAACGAAACTAGAAACTGCAGGCACATTATATCATTGATTTTTTATCTATTTTTAATTATTTTTAAAAGGAATCAGTTAACTATTATGTCTCTATACCCTGTAAACAGTCATTATGTTTTTCCTTTACAACTCCTTTAAGTTAGAAGCTGATTGGCTACCATGCACAGCTGCACCAGATTTTGCACTCTCCAGTTTTAATAAATCAACCCCAATGTGTCTGCCAGATGCTAGACTGTAAAGGGTTGCTTTGACTTACCCTGTCTTCTGTATGACTGAGATGCTTTGTGTCCTAGGATACAGGTATAGGTTAAAGCAGGGGTAGACAACCTCAGCCCTTCAGCTCTGGTGAAACTACAAGTCCCATGAGACATTGCAAGACCCTGACAATCACAGGTATGACTCCTAGAGGCAGAGGCATGATGGGATTTGAAGTTTCATAACAGTGGGAGTGCCGAGGTTGCCTACCCCTGTGTTACAGCTTTCAAGCAGCTTTGAAAGCATAGATTAGCATACTGGACGTGCTTGCAGTCCTAGGCCCTTGGGCCCCCAGGGTGCTGTAGAATATTTTGTTGGAATTAAATAAAATGAAAATATTTTCAGTCGGATTATGTAATCTATGTGATGTCAGTTTAATAACGTTTTTCTAAGGAAATTGGTTTGTTGATATATGTTATGCGATCTCTCTAACTAGACCTATAGTATGGAACACGTGAATTGTAGTGGAAGTATTGATATACTTGTCTTGGCTAGCGATACCATTGTTTCAGGGTACGGCTGAATGGCAGTTCTTTGGCAGTTGGTCACATGATCTCTTTTAAGCGAGAGGAAGAGATTTTAGAACAGGAAAGTAGAGTATGTTGTTTTGGCAATAGGTAGGTCCCCTTTATAGGCTTGGTAGCTTTCAAGAAGATCTTATGTGTGGACCATGGATCTCCGGAACCAGTGCCGGCCCAAGACATTGTGCTGCCTGGGACCAAGAATGAAATGCTGGGGACCCGTCATGGCTCTATACATGTATAAAGGAGTATAAAGAGGACCTGTCATGGCTCTAAACATGTATAAAGGAGTATAAAGAGGGCCTGTCATGGCTCTATATATGTATAAAGGAGTATAAAGAGGACCTGTCATGGCTCTAAACATGTATAAAGGAGTATAAAGAGGACCTGTCATGGCTCTAAACATGTATAAAGGAGTATAAAGAGGGCCTGTCATGGCTCTAAACATGTATAAAGGAGTATAAAGAGGACCTGTCATGGCTCTAAACATGTATAAAGGAGTATAAAGAGGGCCTGTCATGGCTCTAAACATGTATAAAGGAGTATAAAGAGGACCTGTCATGGCTCTATACATGTTTATAGAGGACCTGTCGAGACTCTTTACATGTAAAGGAATATAAAGAGGACCTGCCATGTCTCTATACATGTATATAGGAGTATAAAGAGGACCTGTCATGGCTCTATACATGTATATAGGAGTATAACGAGGGCCTGTCATGGCTCTAGAGATGTATAAAGAGGACCTGTCATGGCTCTATACATGCATATAGGCGTATAAAAGGACATGCCATGGCTCTATACATGCATATAGGCGTATAAAAGGACCTGCCATGGCTCTATACATGTATCCAGGAGTATAAAGGGACCTGTGAATTGCCGGCGGCCACAATGTCTTTTGCGCAAACTAATCAATGTACGCTAATTGTGTTTTTTTTTTGGTACCAAAAATATGTAGAAGAATACATATTGGCCTAAACTGAAGAAAATAGTTTTTTCTAAATTTTGGGGATATTTATTATAGCAAAAAGTTAAAAAATATATATATTTATAGCACAAAAAATAAAAACCGCAGAGGTGATCAAATATCACCAAAAGAAAGCTCTATTTGTGGGGGAAAAAGGACATCAATTTTATTTGGGTAGCGGAGCTGGCGGAACGGGCTGGCGGGCATCAGTATGCTGCCCCCCTAAAAGTGCTGCCTGGTACCCATGGTACCACCCGGTCCCATCATAGGGCCGGCCCTGTCTGGAACTAGTTGACATTTGTTTACAGTCTAACTCAGGCCCCATACACACCATAGAATCTATCCGCAGATAAATCCCATCAAATGGGTTTCTGCGGATAGATCCTATGGTGTGTACACTCCGTCGGATATCTATCCGCAGATAAATCTCCCCTGGAATGGATTTCCAGCAGATAAATATTTGTCGACATGCACAGAATATCTATCTGCTGGAATCCATTCCAACGGATGGATCCGCTCGTCTGTACAGACTTACCGGATCCATCCGTCCAAAGGGATTCCCCGCACGCGCCGTAATGAATAGACGCATGCGTGGAATTCCTTATATGACAGTGTCGCGCCCGTCGCCGCGTCATAATAGCGGCGACGGCGCGACACGTCATCGGCAGAGGATTTCAGCGCGGATTTCAATGCGATGGTGTGTACACGCCATCGCATTGAAATCCTCTGAAATCTTAGAGAGGATTTATCCGCGGATACGGTCCGCTGAACCGTATCTGCGGATAAATTCTATCGTGTGTATGGGGCCTCAGTGGCGGCTGGTTCTCAAAATTTTTTGGGGGGGCGCAAACAAACTGACAAAAAAAAAAACATCAATTGCAGCCACTGTGCCTGTCAAATGCAGCTACTGTGCCCATCAAACACAGCCACTGTGCCCATCAAACACAGCCACTGTGCCCATCAAACACAGCCACTGTGCCCATCAAATGCAGCCACTGTGCCCATCAAACACAGCCACTGTGCCCATCAAATGCAACCACTGTGCCCATCAAACGCAGCCACTGTGCCCATCAATTGCCACCACTGTGCCTTTAAATGCAGCCACTGTGCCCATCAAACGCAGCCACTGTGCCCATCAAACGCAGCCACTGTGACCATCAAACGCAGCCACTGTGACCATCAAACGCAGCCACTGTGACCATCAAACGCAGCCACTGTGCCATCAATCGCCGCAACTGTGCCCATCAAATGCAAAAAGTGTGCTCATCAAACGCAGCTACTGTACCCATGAATTGCTGACACTGTGCCCATGAATTGCTGACACTGTGCCCATCAATTGCTGCTACTGTGCCCATGAATTGCCACTACTGTACCCATGAATTGCTGCTAGTGTGTCCATAAATTGCTGACACTGTGCCCACTAATTGCCGCTACTGTGCCCATCAACTGTCGCCAGTGTGCCCATCAACTGCTACTGTGCCTACCAATTGCTGCCAGTGTGCCCATCAATTGCCGCTATTGTGCCCATCAAATGCTGCCACTATGCATCCCCGCCCGGCCGGCACTAACCTGTCTCGGTGGGGCAGCGGGTCACACTCCTCGATGTCTTCTCCCGTCCTCTCTTGCCATCCTGTGCTATGATTGGACGCCTGATAGGCGACGTCCAATCACAGCGCCTGTCGTTTCAGCCAATCAGGTGACAGGTAACAGACCCAAGCACCCGATTGGCTGAGAGACGGTTCAGTGTTCGGAAAGCGATTCATTCGCTTTCCTAACACAACGCTGAGTGAACAGCGAGCGCTCAGCATGGCGCCCGCTGTTCACCTTTTTGGATGCCTATTAGAGCCTACGGCTCTAATCAGGTACTTCCAAAAAATACCCCGCCGCTGTAATTCAGGTGCCCGGCGCCCAAAAAAGGGGTCGGGCACATGAATAGGGGATGGCAGCGGCGACCATAGATAGATTCATGCATTGCATAAATCTATCTATGGTGAGAGAGAGGTGACAGGAGAGAGGGGGCGGTGACCGTGTACCCTTTAAACTTCTTTATCCATAAAATATGATATCACAAGGCACAGCAGTAAGATATTCAACTTGAAACCACATTTATTACATACACAACCTTTGCAAGTATGAACTGTGATCCGAGAAAATGCTCAAGTTCTGTACACAGTCTACATTGTGTCTAGGATGTTCTTACATTCCCTAGTGACCAACAGACAATTTTAAACATGTCTGCTTGAACATTTGTGCAATTAATTAATACTACATGCTACTTGTGTATCTCATTCCATAGGGAGACATTTGTTCCGTCTGGATAGTGTTCTGTCTTCACTTTTAGTGATTAATTGCTAGCACTTTAAATAGTGTGACTACAAACAGTCACTTTTATGCTCCTCCCATAGCTCCAAACTGTCCCTGATTTCGAGGGACTGTCCCTGATGTGGAGCAATGTCCCTCTGTCCCTCATTCCCCCTCATTTTGGTCTGCTCTATATATATGTATATAAAATGCACTTTTTATCTTTCAAAAAGTGTTCCCTAGCGCTAAACCTTTCATCCAAATTCCAAATTGCTGCATTTGTAAATCTTAAAAAACAATATAAAGGAATAGTAGTGGGAAAAAAAATATTCCTTGTGGATTAAATTTAGGGCTCGACAAATCCTGGGCGCCAGGTCGCCATGGCGACTAGAAATAGGGTCCTGGCGACTTGGCTGGCGCCATCTGGTGGTGAGCCGTTGGTATTACAAGTTATTTCCACCAGATGTGTAAGCTGGCGCCATCTGGTGGTGGCCGTTGGTATTACAAGTTAAGCATTACAAGTTAAACAGCAATTCTAATGTAATTTTTCACTATTTTCACTGCCATCTTCTTCCCTCTAATTAGAACCCCCAAACATTATATATTTTTTTTATCCTAACACCCTAGAGAATAAAATGGTGATCGTTGCAATACTTTCTGTCATGCCGTATTTGCGCAGCGGTCTTACAAGTGCACTTTTTTGGGAAAAAATTACACTTTTTTAAATTAAAAAATAAGACAACAGTAAAGTTATCCCCATTTTTTTTAATATTATGAAAGATAATGTTACGCCGAGTAAATTCATACCCAACATGTCACGCTTCAAAATTGTGTCCGCTCGTGGAATGCCGACAAACTTTTACCCTTTAAAATCTTCATAGGCGACGTTTAAAAAAATCTACAGGTTGCATGTTTTGAGTTACAGAGGAGGTCTAGGGCTAGAATTATTGCTCTCGCTCTACCAATCGCGGCGATACCTCACATGTGTGGTTTGAACACCGTTTACATATGCGGGCGCTGCTCACGTATGTGTTCGCTTCTGCGCGCAAGCTCGTCGGGACGGGGTGCGTTTTCTGGCTCCTAACTTTTTTAGCTGGCTCTTAGATTCCAAGCAAATTTGTCAAACCCTGAGCTATATAGATCAGACCAATATGAGGGACAAATAAGGAGGAATGAGGGACATTGCTCCAAATCAGGGACAGTCCCTCCAAATCAGGGACAGTTGTGAGCTATGGGATTACTAGGTGAATAAAGGCAAAATAAAAAAAATGAATGCAGCCACCACACCATGGACTAGTAAGCTGCAATACACCCCAGTTTTGGTTTTGGGTTTAGCTACACCTTAACTTCTTTATAAATAAGTCCTTGTGTTCTAGTTTGCTTTTAGGTTGTGTTTTCCAGACCGCACGTAGTAGCTCAGTCCCACGTCTATTGAATGCTGCAGTTATTTTCAAGCCATTTGCCTATATACAGTACACTGTAGTATACAGCACAGTCTATTATTTATTTACAAACCCCCTCTATTATTTTCCCCATCTCTACATTCTCTGGGCCATGTTTTATTCTGTTTAGATTAAGGCCAGCCCTGCACTGCCCTGTGTACCCGAGCGGAATTCAATGCATAAATCGTCTGCGCTGGCGTCTAATTATGCGATCTATAAAGTCAGTACACAATAAGGGGAGGCACAATTTGCTGCCGGTGCTACACTACTTATGTGTGTGTGTGTGTTTTTTTTATGCTTTATTTTTCCCTAGACATTTCTTTAATTTAGCAGTGTACATGAACGGCAGAAGTCGTCAAACACTCATCGCAGAATCTGTCATGTTTACGCCACAATGCTAATTATACATTCCTAAATCAGTGGTTCTGTGTACAATGCTGTGCAGATGTGCTATGCTTCGCTTGACTCAGGAATACTAGCAACTGATACCAATCCTTTTAATTTCATCTAATTTAATTTACCTTTTTTTTTTTTTTTTGCTGTTTGGATTATATTTCCCTTGCTATAATATTTAAAAGGATTTTGTAGACTTCTTATTTTTTTAAATAAAAGAAGCTGAACTCCAGACAGGTATAAAAAGAACAAATTAATGCAACTCTGTATTAATTAAAGTGATATTAAACCCTCCGTTTTTAAGCACTTTCAGCAGCGGATTTAATCACTTACTGAGTATACAGCTTCTTTGGGCCATATTCTCAAATAATTTACGCCGGCGTATCAGCAGATACGCGGACGTAAGTCCGATCCTATGTTTAAGTGTATTCTCAAACTGAGATACACTTAAACATGCCTAAGATACGACGGCCTGCGCCGTTGTATCTTAGGCTGCAATATTTACGCTGACCGCTAGGTGGCGGTCAGCGTAGAATATGCAAATGACTAGTCACGCCGATTCTCTAACGTACGCTTGCCCGCCGTAGTGTTTTAACGTCGTTTCCGTAAGCGATATGCGGCGTAAAGATAAACATGCCCCCTAGGTGGCGTACTCAATGTTAAGTATGGCCGTCGATCCCGCGTCGAAATTTGAAAATTTAACGTCGTTTGCGTAAGTCGTCCGTGAACGGCGCTGGACGCCATTTACGTTACAGTCAAAACAAATGACGTCCGCGAGAGGTCATTTAGCGCAATGCACGTCGGGTAATTTACCCGACGGAGCATGCGCATTACGATCGGCGTGGGAGCGCGCCTAATTTAAATGATCCACACCCCCTACCAGGATCATTTGAATTAGGAGGGCTTGCGCGGGTGGACTTTACGCGACGCCGCCGCAAGTTTACAGGTAAGTGGTTTGGGAATCAGGCACTTGCCACTTAAACTTGCGGCGGCGTAACGTAAAGGACATACGTTCCGCCGCCTCAGATCTTTAAGAACATGCCCCACTATCTTTTAATCTTTGCCTATGTTCCAGTTTATTTTTATTTTTAAATTAACAAACACGTTATACTTACCTGCTCTGTGCAATGGTTTTGCACAGAGCATCTCCTATCCTGCCAGGGATGGACTGGCCATTGGGACTACAGGGAGTTGTCTCCCTCTGCTCCTCTGTCTCTTCCTTCCCGCAGCGCTCACCTCCTCTTCCTCCCGCAGCGCTCACCTGGGGGGAACAGAGAAGCAGGGGGGTGACCAGAGGAGCAGGGGGGGACAACAGAGGAGCATGGGGGAGGGGACAGACAGCTGACTCAACAGCTATGGCCTGGGAGTTTCTCACTTCTGCCTAATCTTGTCCCATAAGAGGGGCACCGAACTGATTCTTTGCCCCGGGTGAAATAATGTCTAGCTTTCCCACTGGTACTGCCTATAAGAGTACCAGTACCAGCCGTTCTACTCTAATAAAGTAGAACGGCTAGTGGCTAGTGAAGGGGAAGAGGGGGCTTTGATGGCCAGGGGGGGCAAGAGTTGTCCGGCCGCCATGGGAGAGACCTGTCAAAGTGGGCTAGTCTGGATGAAGTCCAGTGCCAAATTTTTGTCCCAGTCCAGCCCTGTATCCTGCCCCTCCCCTTGCTCCTGGCTCCTTCCACCCCGCTGAGTGCCCAACATAGCAAGCAGCTTGCTATGGGGGCACTTGTATGGGCTCACTTCTGAGCTGGATCTATCCAGAAGACACACGGAGCCCTGCTCGACTCTTGTCACTGGCTGGACCCTCACTGCTGTCTCTGTGCCAATGAGAAGGGAGAGAGTTGCTGCTCTCGCGCACATCACTGGATCGAGATTGGGCTCAGGTAAGTAAAAGTGGGGCTGGGGGTAGATCTGCACCAAGTAGGTATTTCACCTTAAAGCGGAGCTCCGCCGTTAAAAAAAAATATTAAAAGCCAGCAGCTACAAATACTGCAGCTGCTGACTTTTAATAAAACACTTACCTGTTCAGGAGTCCAGCGACGTCTGCAGCAAAAGACGAGCAATCGCTCGTCTATCTGCTGCCCCCACCGCCATCCTCGGTAAGGGAACCAGGAAGTCAAGCATTCCGGCTTCACTACCCGATTCCCTACGGCACATGCGCAAGTCGCACTGCGCCGTCCTCACTGGTCCCCATTTTGTTCTGGGAGCCGAGTGTTTCCCAGAACACAACGGGCGGGTGAGGGAAGTGCCAAACTTCCCGCAGAATACCCGCAGGAGGACTCCCGGAAGTGGGTGCAAATACCTGTCTTAGACAGGTATTTGCACCCCCCTCCCCCCTGAAGGGTGTCAAATGTGACACCGGAGGGGGGGGGGTTCCACTTTAGGGTGGAGCTCCGCTTTAAAGTGGATGTAAACCCGCTCTCATCCTTTCTAAACTACTGCCATAGTGCTGATCTATAAGGATATAGATGCCTCCTGCATGTATCCTTACCTGTCAAATGTTTCCCCTCTGTTGGTTATGAGACCCGAAAAGCTGCAGATTCTGTGGGTGGATCTGTTGTCTGGAGCTCGGTGGGTGAAGTCGTGATGTCAGTAGACTCCCCGCCCACCTCTACACTCCCCTTGTCAACATGCATTTTTTCCTGTGTATTCCTTACACTGAATGATACACTATGATCACTAACATGCAATCAAAATCCAGAAAAGTAACTACATGACTTCAGAAAAGGAGTGGGGGTGGGAATTAAAAAATAATGCCTATCTCAGGCTAGTGCATGAGATATGTAAATAACCTGTCATTCACAGCAAGGGGGAAGAACGGACAAAAGTTTTCTCATGTTTGTCTATTAATTTCACTGAAAAAAGAAAAGAGGATTGCTCAGAGCTGGCAAGACTGGGCACAGATGATAGGAAATCTTATACTATACATTGCGACAGCAAAAACAATAACAAATTCGGGTTTACATCCACTTTAATGCATGAAAACATTGAGCCTTTACAACCACTTTAAAGTAATTGTAAAGGCACAATGTTTTTTATCCTTATGCATTCTATGCTTGAAGATAAAAAAAAACTTCTGTGTGCAGCAGCCCCCCGCCCCTCCTAATACTTACTTGATCCCCCTCTCAATTCAGCGATGTCCAGGAAAGCATTGTGTCTCCAGGGACTCACACTCCTGATTGGCTTTTGGCAAAAGCGGGACCCACTGGCAGGGCTGTGGAGTCGGAGTCGGAGTCGAGGAGTCGGAGTCGGGGGAAATTTTGGGTACCTGGAGTCGGAGTCGGCAAACAATGCACCGACTCCGACTCCTACTAAATTTAGATTGGAATAAAAAAAAAAAAAAAGCAAGTTTAAATGTCCCAATTCACAAAAAGTTATAATTAATGACTTCTCTACTGTAAGAATAAAGACCAATCTATATATATAAAACTCAACGTGTATGTATGTATGTATGTTCCAGCATCACGTCCAAACGGCTAAAGATATTAACATGAAACTTGGCACACAGGTTACTTATATGTCAGCAACAAACATAGGATAGGTGGTTTAACCCTTACCCACCCCCATTTGCCATGGTCGGGGTTTTCCTTTAAAGTCCCATTCAACTCTATGGGAAATACATGTTACTTCATAACTTCCAAACGGCTGTAGATATTTCGATAACACTTGGTCACATGTTACTTATATGTCCACTTAAACTATAGGATAGTTAATTTATCCCTTAACTACCCCCATTTGTGAGGGTCGGGGTTTTTGTTTAAAGTCCCATGCAAATCAATGGGAAATGTATGTTCCCACATAACTTCTGTACACCTGGAGATATTTCAATAATACCTGGTACACATATTACTTATATGCCAAATAAAAATATATGACAGTTAAATTAACCCTTACCTACACCCTTATATAAAAGATGGGTATATTTATATTACTATGATTTTCCTCCCCAAAAGGTTAAGATAGGAAGACCGGGCAACGCCGGGTATTCAGCTAGTGCATGAATAAAATAATAAAGTCTGACTTAAGAGACTCTATGAAAGAGGATCTGGCAGAGGCAATTCTCTTCCTTAGAACTCTACATTGAATTGATTTGCATTTGCTAGGCCTATAACTACATTTCAAGATTAATATAAACCATTTCTAGGTTTTACAGATTTTGTTTTTGGTTCATTATAGATAAGCTTTGTTTTTGTTCTAAAACAACCAAATAATGTGGTTTGTATTTTTGAACTGGTAAAGATCCTGTTCCTGATGTTTATGCCTGCTGCTACTATCCAGCCACTTGATTGTTTTCATTGTGTTTGTCTTTTGCTTAAACTGTGCAATACAGTAGACTGTTGGCTTTCCCAGCCAGTAGTCCTGTGGTAGGTTGCGTTTCTTCCCCTCAAGGAATGTATAAAATACATTCGCATATTAATACAGAGGAGTCGGAGTCGGGGAGTCGGAGTCGGAGTCGGAAGTACATAAAACTGAGGAGTCGGAGTCGGAGTTGGAACATTTATCTACCACTGGCTCCCACTGCTGTCAATCACAGCCAGTGAGCCAATAAGGAGACTGAGGGGGTGGGGCAAAGCTGTGACTCTGTGTCTGAATGCACACACAGAGCAGTGGCTTAGCTTGGGTGCCCCCATAGCAAGCTGCTTGCTGTGGGGGCACCTGGCAGAAGGGAGGGGCCAGGAGCGCTGGTGTGGGACCTGAGAGGAGGAGGATGTGGGCTGCTCTGTGCAAAGCCACTGCACAGAGCAGGTAAGTATAACATGTTTGTTATTTTTTTTGTTTTTATTAAAAACAAGAATTTAATATCGCCTAAAGCTGGTGCCATGATCACTGCCCCAGGTTTCACTTTTTCAGGGTGGCTCCTTTCTCTTGCAGAATCCTATGGATCCACCCTTACATGCAGGGACTAGAGTTGTGTCTCCCTATACTGTGTGCATCAATAGAAATACACAGCCCTGTAGCCTAGGATGGCAAGGCACTCCCCCTGTTTCTCTCAGCTCCCTCCTCCAAGCTAACAGACTGGCTGGAGTATATACTGTTATTGTTATCTCTTCCTGTGAAGACTGGGAGATTAGGAAAGTAGAACCGAGAGAGCAAAAGTGTTAGTACTAGGGCTGTGGAAATTAACTATTAATTCCTCGATTAATTGTTAATTTTTTTGATCGAACAAAATTATTTTGATCGGTACTCACCTCTCTGCCGGCTTCCGGGGTCTTCAGTAAAATCCGGTGACGTCACAGACACCAGCGGGGCTTGCCGTGTCCATCTGAAGGGCTCCTTTGCTGTGCCTTCATATCTGCATGCCGGTGGGACCTTCCTATCTGCCACACGTAAGGGCTGTTACACTTCCCTCTATCACTTCCTTCTATCAACCTGGGATTCTACAGCCATCCACTGGGAGTTGTGATAGTTCCCTTCACGGGACATCTACATGCCGACGGACTGATGTTAACCCCTCCTTATCTGGATTCAGCAGTGGTATCTATGTACACATTTTTATACCAGTATCATACTTAGCTACATGTTTTTATGACTGCTTTTGCTACCGTTTGGTATTACTCGCACCATTTTTACAGTTTATGTAGCGATTTTATCTCCAGTGCAATATTTATTTTGTTACCTACTTAAAGACTATAAAAGTAATAATGCTATTCCCATCCAGTGCTGCCTTTGTGTGTTTTTTGTATCCTGCTATCCATTTTTCCAGGGGTTGGAAGCTGCACTGGGAATTAGTCTGCAAGGAGATCAGCTAAAAGTAGTTGGATCTGTATGTGCGTTATAATTAATCGGAATTGGTCGATTAATCGATATAAAAAAAAAAAAAAGATTAATCGAACACGAAAATTGTAATCAGTAACAGGCCTAGTTAGAACCTGAATTTGAAACTGCTACAGAGAAGGGGCAATCCCCCAAACTCGAAAGACAGTAATGTACTGTGTGGCAGAACCTTTTCAGGTAAAACTGCTGTCATATATATATTTCATCTATGTAGTTACCTATTTGGCATTACACTAGAATGACAAATGGAATGGCCTTAAGAAATACATAAAAAAACAGTTATTTACCGGTGGCTTCTTTGAGAGTTTTGGGGCCCGCGCAGTGTTGCCAACCTACCAGATTGAAATTTAGGCCTTGTACACACGACCAAGTTTCTTGGCAAAAACCAGCAAGAAACTTGCTGTTTTTTTTTTTTTGCCGAGGAAACCGGTCGTGTGTACACTTTTCGATGAGGAAACTGTCGAGGATCTTGGCGAGCCAAAAAGAGAGCATGTCTTCTTTTTCCTTGACGGGAATGGGGAAATTTGGCTCGCCGAGATCCTCGACAGCCTAACAAGGAACTCGACGAGCAAAACGATGTGTTTCGCCCGTCGAGTTTCTCGGTCGTATGTACAAGGCCTCACTGGCACGACACCCAAAATTTACTGGCGCAGCCACGTTTTTACTGGCATTTCACAAAAGTTACTAAATTACATTTTTAGGTGCAAATTTCAGTATTTAGGCTACAAACAAGTACGCTAGGCAAATAGCAATGTGATTTAGGGTAGATATTAAGGTTAATAAACATATTTTTGGTATAATAAGGGCAAATTATTTTATTACATCACCCCCTGCCTCCGTCCACCTCTGCCACCATCACCCCCTGCCTTCACCCCCCTCTGCAGTGCCATAATCTCCCCCTGCCTCCAATCTCCCTATGCCTCCAATCTCCCCCAGGCCCCCTGCCTCCAATCACCCCCTGCCTCCATCGTCCCATGCCTCCACCCCCCTCTGCGGTGCCACCAACAACCCCTGTCTCCATCCCCCACCCTCTGCGGTGCCACCAACACCCCCTGCCTCCAATCACACCCTGCCACTAACACCCTCTGCCTAAAATCTCCCCTTGCCTCCATTGCCCCCTGCCTCCATCCCCCTCTGCAGTGCCACCACAGCCACCATCACCCCCTGCCTCCAATCTCCATGCGCAGTTCCAAGCCGAACCGATCTCGGCAATTTTTACTGGCACATTCCCGCAACCACGGATATTTACGAATGGGAGAAAAAAGTGCCTGTTTTTACGAAACTGTCCGTAAAAATACGGACGGTTGGCAACACTGGGCCGCGTCAGGACATGGAGCCTGTATCTGCTGCTCTGCCTAATGGTGGCTGTTTTCAAACGACTCATTCTCTTGCGTAGAAAAAGCATTTTACACTGACACTGTTACCTTTCAATGAAAATTGAACATGACTCACAAATAACTTGATAATGTGAAGTGGTTATTTTTATCTTGACTGTAATTCTCTTGTAAAGGAGTTTGTACATTATATCTAGTAAGTGGTTTCTTGAGCGGTGGGTCAGCCACGCCCTGTGACCTTTGACATCTGGGATCCCGCCTTCTGACCTTTGACCTTTGGGGGAGGTCCCTGTTCCAATTCCTGAGTCCTAGCCATATTCTTCAATGGGAAACCCTAACCCTATCCTTCAATGGGAAACCCTAAGCCGAACCCTAAGCCGAACCCTTACCCTAAGCCGAAGTCGAACCCTAACCCTAATTTTCCCTAAAATCTGCATTTGATAAATGACTGCACAAATATCGAGTGACATTGAAATTGCAAACACCACCATTTTATTTATCAGCGCCTCTGCTTTCAGAAAATATATAATGTTTGGGGGTTTTAATACATTTTCTAGCGCAAAAATGCTGTTTTTAACATCTATGTGATACAATACAAAAATTGACCCAGTAGGCAAGTGTTTAATATAGATCAAAACTTTTTATGTAGTGTCATGTCAAAAAATAAACAATAAATAAAAAAGATAAAACATATCAGGAGATACTTCAGGAACTCAGTATGAAGACGGGCAAGGAGGGGGCAAGAAACCTTTAAATACATTAAGGGTGTGAATAATGTTCAGGAGGGTAGATCGAGAGCACAGGGACATGACCTCAAACAAGAAGGAGGAACGTTCAAAACTAATCTTAGAAATGACTATAAATATTTTGTGTGTGGGGGGATGGTCCCAATTAACTATTAGTGCCAGTGGAGGGTCTCATCCCTGAACTAAATTCACGATATACACAAACATAATGGGCTTTTCAATACCCCTCCCCCTCCAGTGGACTCAAATACATGAGATAATATGTTAAACGTTCAATGCAAAATGTTATTTCATCCAATAAAACCTTTAATAAAAACATGTGTTATACATGCATGGACATTTATATTACCAATCACCATCCACTAGGGCAGTGATGGGGAACCTTGGCACCCCAGATGTTTTGGAACTACATTTCCCATGATGCTCGTGCACTCTGCAGTGTAGGTGAGCATCATGGGAAATGTAGTTCCAAAACATCTGGGGTGCCAAGGTTCCCCATCACTGCACTAGGGGTATGAGAAATGCATCTAAGATTAGGAATTTAGGTTAACACATTTTGAGGAGACATCTGCTTCCTCAGGACCTCCTATCTTGTATACATGTACAGATGAACATTAATGGATAAGGCGCGTCACGAGTTTCTGGTAACTAGCCGAACTGAGAGTCGGCTCTATACGGCACCTGCGCAGTCAGCTCTACACGGCTCCTAGTCGTGCGCAGGCGCCGTATAGAGCTGACTCGCAGTTCGGCTCGTTTCGGAAACTCGTGACGCGCCTTATCCGCCGGGGGGAAGTTTTTGTCAGGCAGGTCAATCATCTGGGCGAAGTCCCAGAGGACATTGCGCCACTGCATAGGAACGCCTACTCCCACGGGAGCTAGTACCTGGAAGCCAGGTGAAAAATAGCGATAATACCGTATGTACACCCCCCCCCCCCCCAAAAAAAACCAGCATACTGTACATGTTTGAGGTATACAGAATGTAATGTTATATACTTATTTTTTTGGTGAACCTCCGCTTTAAATATCTCTTCAATGGCTATCTTACCCACCATAGAGATACTTTTAGCAGTACCAATCCTTGTAAAGGACAATAAATCCAATCATTTTAGCCATCAAATTTCTCCTAGAACTAGTTAAGTTCCTTAAGGCATATTTTTTTTTCTATGAGACTATCCTGGCTTATGACAAAACAATATCCCCTTCTGCTCGGTCTTCCATGGTCTTATTGTACGGTTTAATTAAAAAAGTTCCTGCCACATCCAATTTCCCTTGACAAAGTAACCCGCCAGTTTCTAAACATTGTCCCCCGCTCACCAGGCGACAATACAGATCGCTTGTCGTTTTTTAGAGTAATTACGAATCACTGGAATTCATCTGGGAGCAGGGGAACAACAGAGGAAAAGTCTGTATATTTTTTACCACTTGTTAATTGCATTTATAATTAGCACTGCCTGTAAGCCCCGCAACACTTCTGTAGTGTAAAATAAATAGATTCGTTCATCTGGAAGAAGACATGAGCCCGGAAACAGAAATATACAATGATGCAGGATTTATATTTAAAATGCACCTGTCCTTAGGAAGATCCAGAAGGAAGGAAGTTGTTTGGGACTCAACTTTTAGTAGAAGTTGGCCTTTTATGAATGCAGCCCCCAGCTGGTCCAATCTATAGACCAGGGGTGTCCAAACTTTTTTCAAAGAGGGCCAGATTTGATTAAGTGAACATGCGTGAGGACCGACTATTTTGCCTGAGTGTGTTCGTCTGAGCACTAATACACGGCCCAACAAGAATTCTCTTGCCTTTGTGGCTGTGTGTGGTAAAGAGATCAGCTTGGGCATGTTATTTGGATATACTGTATATATTTTATTTGCGGCCCCAATGAATCCCAGAGCGCTGCTTAGGACTAAGGATGAGCTTGGGCGTGTTATTTGGATATACCATATTTATCAGCGTATAACACGCACAGGCTTACCATTGCCATGAATGCAGCCTTACAATTGCCATGAATGCAGCCTTACCATTGCAACCAATGCAGGCTTACCATTGCAACCTCACCATTGCAACCAATGCAGCCTCACATGTGCCATAAATGCAGCCTCACATGTGCCATAAATGCAGCCTCACATGTGCCATAAATGCAGCCTGAACGATGCCCATCTGCAACCTCGGAGGGCAGAGGGAGGGGGGCGGGACGAGTGCCGACAGATTACAAACAGGAGAATGTCTTGTTTACCCTGTGGTCTCTTTAATACAAATACATCCTGCCTCCTATGATAGACAGAACAGTCGTATGATAGACAGAACAGTCGTCCAATGACATCCCAGGAGACGGGACTTCCAATAGAGACGCTGCTGAGTAAACCCGGAGATTCTCTTCATGTAATCTGACGGCGCTCGTCCTGCCCCCTCCCTGTCCCCCCCCAAGGCAGCGCCAATAAATACAGTATATATATTTTGTGGCCCTGGGGGCCACAAACAATATATATATCTCCAAATCCCCAGGGGGGCCATATTAAATTAACAGGGGGGCCGCATTTGGCCCCCGGGCCTGACTTTGGACATGCCTGCTATAGACCTTCACCGCTATTCCTGTTGGGTGCCTCACAACCTTTCTTCTAAAAACATTGTCACTGTATCCTGTTTAGCCTGCATGTGCGTGCCATGACCCTCTTTATCCCTACATGGAGCCATACTCATGGTGGCCTCCAGTATCGTTCATCCAGGCATTTAACTTTACAGGAAATGTATAAAAATAAAAGATAGAGGTGGCTTTTAAAGCCTAACTCCAGAAATTAGACAACATTAACCATTGCAATGGGCTTCCCGCAGTGCAGGGGTAAACTGCTCCTTCAGTCTAGATGTGCCGACTAGATTGCTCCCTCCAGCAGGGTCCTTCCATCGATGCGACAGTGTTATTGACGTAATATGGCCACATGTTCACAATAGGTCATTGTCGTTGGCCTATTATCAGTGTCGGGACAAGGTCATCCGGTGCCCAGGGCAAAGATGAAAAACTGTGCCCCCCAGGCTGTGAAAAGCTAAAGTGCCTACAGACGATGGGATCTATACTAATGCATCAGTGATCGTGCATTAACCCCCTTTCTGCTGCATATTAGCTATACCATTGCTAATTAAGCAAACTCCCCTCAGCCGCCCCCCATTCAGAGTTAATAATGCCATTTGCAGATGCCAATCTGCTCACTTGTTGGATTTTGCCCTGCTTGGTTCCTCCTCCTTGATTGCACTCCCATCCTGTCTCCCGGCCAGCCTCTCAGTGATGTCACGCCGGCCGTGACCAGGAAGCGCCTGTCGGGGCAGAGATTATTCCGCCTGATAGGGAAGTGAGGGGCTAGTCTCAGGCTTGTGCTGGGTGCAAGAGCGCACTCGACACATGTTGTCATATCTATGTATCATGGCCTCTACTGTGCCCCCCCTTTCTCTAGTAAATGGTCCCGCCCAGGGCTTCCGTCCCTTCTGCCCACCCCTTGTTCTGGCCCTGCCTATTATGGCCATGTGGCCATATTAGGTCAATGATGCCACAAGCATCCCTATGTCTTTTTGTCTGTGCAGAGAAGGAATCTTTCTGGCCACAGTGATGTCACGCCGGCCGTGACCAGGAAGCACCTGTCGGGGCAGAGATTATTCCTCCTGATAGGGAAGTGAGGGGCGGGGCAGGGCTAGTCTCAGGCTTGTGCTGGGTGCAAGAGCGCACTCGACACATGTTGTCATATCTATGTATCATGGCCTCTAATGTGCCCCCCCTTTCTCTAGCAAATGGTCCCGCCCAGGGCATCCCCTTGTACCGGCCCTGGCCCTGCCTATTATGGCCATGTGGCCATATTAGGTCAATGATGCCACAAGCATCCCTATCCCTTTGTATCTGTGCAGAGAAGGGATCTTTCTGGCCACAGCTGATTGGCCCAGGAATGACAGCTGCCTTCTGGGTTCGGCCAAACCCAAGTTCATGGAAACTTGACTAAAAGGTCCACTTTAAGTGCCAGTGTTTTTGTTACTGTCTGTCTTCTCTCAGTAACAGAAAGATTTAATTACCGTATGTGTTCATGCAGTCTGTTTTACGTTGCTTATTTGATTTTCATTTTGCTTTTCTTGCACCACTTTCAACCTGGAATCACAAGTAGCCAAGAAAACGAGATTATTCCATCGACAAGAACAGAGTATGTGTTTTCTCCTGCAAAGTAGCAATAATTCCATGCAATTCAATTTAATAATAGCTCTTCCCATCATTCTTCTGAAAATGAACATTTACCCACTGTCTATAATGATGGCTGTGCTTTGATATGTACCCTATGTTGATTATCTTTGACTTTACATTTTTTTGTTCTGAGATGGATCATCTCATGGTTTTTCCATGACTTTATGCTGTGAGCTGCAAGACCATCCAGAGATGGCACTACAGAGCCTTCCAAGTGACCTTTTTTCTTTTTTTGCTTGAAATAATAAGCTCTCTGGCATTGCAATATTGTATTGGTGCTGCAGTGATTTATGCTTTCCTGTGTACGGTATACAGTTCTTTATTACTTCAGCGGCCCGGTTTTCTCATGGCTAACAAACACTTCACTTGTTTGTATTCACAGTAGATCGTTAGGCGGTGGCGGTCTAGAGTACCCGGGCCTCCGCAATGTTCGTGGCCCTCGAATTAACTTTTCCACTCAATTTATCAGGTATATAAGCACTGGAGTGCATAATCTTTCTTCTTGGAAGCGCAAAACCGCGTTGTTATTTATGGCAATATTGATGACCAGCATTTCATTGATCTCTGACAAACCATGGTTAAGGAGCGAGGATGAAGGTAACGCATTTAACCCAGGGACTTAGTCAATAAAACAGTTTGCCTGGGCTTAAAGAACTATTGTAAACATGCACCGAGCTGTCATCTCGAAAGCAGCATCGTTATTTTTTACCGCGCTGTGATCCGGCTTATATAAGATTATCATGGCTGTTTTAGGTTATGGAAGGAATGTGATGTGAAACAGGTTCAGAGGATGAATTTGGTTTCACTTAGAAGAGTTTTTACAGTATGAGATTTCTGCTTGAGTTTCTTAAAATGGAATGCCACTCTCTCAATCAACATTGACTATTTTTAATTCTTATGCTATGTTAGCATTAGTAAATAGATAAGAAAGTATATTGGGCCAGATTCAGATACATTGGCGTATCTTTAGTGCGGCGTAGCGCATCTGATATGCGCTACGCCGACGTAACATAGAGAGGGAAGATCACTATTCACAAAGCACTCGCCGAAAACGTTGCGCCGGCATAACGTAAATAGGCCGGCGTAAGCCCGCCTAATTCAAAGTAGGTGGGCGTGATGTATTTAAATTAATCGTGACCCCATGTAAATGAAGCGCCGAACGAACGGCGCATGCTCAGTATCACGTCGAATTTACTCCCTAACATACGCCGGCTCAATGCCTGTGGCGTAAACGTAACCTACGCCCAGCCCCATTCACGTACGACTTACGTAAACGACGTAAAAATCGACGGCTGTTCCGACGTCCATACCTTAACATGACTCACCCCTGCTTTATGAGGGGTAAACTTACGCCGGACGTAAGCCTTACGTAAACGGCGTAGCTTAATACGACGGGCGCAAGTACATTCGTGAATCAGCGTATCTAGGTCATTTGCATATTCAACGCGTAAATCGGCGGAAGCGCCCCTTGCAGCCAGCGTAAATATGCACCCAAGATACGACGGCGTACATAGTTAGTTACATAGTTAGTCAGGTTGAAAAAAGACACAAGTCCATCCAGTACTAAGACTTACGTCGGTCGGAAGAAGCCATATTTCAGGCGTATCTAGTATTGTGAATAAGGCGCATATATACGACGGCGCATCTCTACACTTACGCTGCGTATCTGTAGATACGCCAGTGTAAGTGTTTTCTGAATCTGGCCCATTATATTTACTTGTTTTAAACTTTTTTTTTTTTTTTTTACATTTCTTTAGTTACTTCCTGGGCTAGGCAAATGACGGAGTCTTTAGGAGAAAAGAAGGGGCTTTCTCAGCTAAAGCACATCCTCCTACCTGCATGCCTGAAAAGAGGGCAGATGGATTCCAGAAAGTAAAAGCTACATTAATTATTTGCCCTTTAATCAAGATGGCCACAGACAGAAATGCTAGGGGGTGTATTTCAGAGTGATTTTTCTGAAAGGTATAGCATGGAGACATGGATGAATATTACTTTGCTTTGAGTATTATAAATGAATCAAATACAATTTTGGTCTGTGGTGCTCAGATGCAGTGTAATTCTGCTTTAAAGCAGAGTTAAAAGAAAGTGTAGTCGCTGACTTTTAATAATCCGACACTTACCTGTCCAGAGATGTGGGAGCATGAAGCCTCGGTCCTCTACCCCTCCTTTCCGCGGCAGGCATTCTAACTGTGGGCGCCTGGCTGTGGCTTTACAGCCGGGCGCGCACTGCACATATGCATATATCAGGCACTTGTGTAATTGAGCTGATAAAAGCAGTGATTGCTGACCAGTAGGCTCTTTTGATTGGGCATTACCAGATCAGATAAAACGCTGAGGAGTATTTAGAACAGACCAGAGAGGACAACTTGCCCAAACAAAGCAGGAGGTAGGGGGTATATGACCTGTAAAGAAATGTAGTTTAAACAACCTTATCCAAAGAGGAAATAACTTTATTACTTGTAAAGGAAGAATGTGCTACCAAATTCCCTCTGTGAGCTTCGGGGTGTCTGAACACTGAGGCCTCGTACACACGACCGAGTTTCTCGGCAAAAAAAGAGATATTTTTTTGCCGAGGAAACCGGTCGTGTGTACATTTTCGTCGAGGAAACTGTCGAGAAACTCGACGAGCCAAAAAGAGAGCAAGTTCTCTATTTCCTTGACGGGAATGGAGAAAATTGGCTTGTCGAGTTTCTCGACAGCCTAACAAGGAACTCGACGAGGAAAACGATGTGTTTCGCCCATCGAGTTCCTCGGTCGTGTGTACGAGGCTTGACAAGCGTCAGTGAGATGGAGTCTATCCATTGCATAATGGAGCAGGGAGAAGTAGTACAGAGAAATGAGTTTGAAGAGCAAAGGATTGATTGTTGGACTTTATTAACCTCTTGATGCTGGCGCCTCCCGGCCCTTTGAAGGGTTTAGGATGCTGGGAGGCAAGGCAGGGATTATGATCATGTGACTGCCATGATTGGCTGTAACATCGGTCACATGATTGGAAAGCTCCCAAACGCAAGTAGCGATCAGGAGCTTTACATTAGCTTTGGATAACTGTGCCGGGAGCGTGCTCTCGGTACAGCTGTAATTACACTAATTCACACAAATATGCGGCTGCTCTGTGCCAAGGCCCACCCGCCAATAGGCCGCATATTTGCGTACGGCCAGCACCAAGGGGTTAATATACTGTTCTCTTCTACCTTGGACTCTGAGTTTGTTCTTCGACACCAGCGCACCATGCTGGACCCTACCTATATTGCGTTACCGTATGTTGCAGTATAACAAGCTTTTCCTACTGATTTACAGTGCTGGTGAATGGGGAAGCACCCAAATATCCTGTTTGTACTGGCCCTTCCCTCAAACCCAGTCCCCCCCCCAAGGGGGTGAGCCATAATGCAGTGGCAGCCTTTTTTGTTTAACCGGGAAAAAAAAATCTTTTTTTTTTTTCTCCTGATTCTGACCTGCTACGCCATCAGATGCCAAGGAGAAGAGTTGTCCAAATGTCCAAATTTTTATTTGATGTTCAAATTTAAAATGTCCACATATGTATGATTGCGGTCACGGCTGTAGCTCTTTAAAAAGTGCATTGAGGTTGTTGTGGTTAGTTCAGATACAGTTAACAGTTCTCCAGAAATTCTTTTTGTGTGTATGTACAATCATAGATCCTTTAGCCCCGAGCACCGTGGGCAGAGATCTTAATGAATGTGAGTACAGTGCAGTGAAGTACCAGGAGACAACCTGTTAATTGGGGCCTCTCTTAACCTCCTGTGAACCATAAGACCCGGTGTAAATGCGCGGACAGAGTTGAAGAGAGCGGATAAAAGGTGATGATGAGACCTGGCAGCGTCCGCTCTAACAAAGTCTTCTTAACCCATTCAATAGGTGGCCATGTCTTCAGGCTTCAAAGGATTAAAATGGATTTACAGCACATTGTTGTAGGAATCTCGAGTTCTCGTCTCTCATTGTTTCCTCTCTCTGACATTCTAACACGGCCGCTTTCGAGAGAAGCCTGTCATCTGCAATCTGGCAGGATTATCAGCTTTTCAGGCTTCACCTGACGCTTTAAAAGCAGCGACAACTGTTAAGATATTAGAAAGCAGTGCAATAAACTTGGGCAGTGTGGAAACACAAAGCGACGTTAATGGCTGGAAGCCTCAGAGAGGTGTTTTATACGTAGGAGTCGGCAAAAAGCAGGAGGAGAGCAGTAGGCGACGGACCTCACCCCATAAACAGGTTCTTTTATTGCCTCAGCATCGAGGACTGGCGGGTTGCAGAATATGTACGCCGATACATTCGGGCCCCTGTTGAAATAGAGAATGTAACAAGAAAGTTGTTATTTTTGTAAAGAACGTGTGAGAGTAAAAGGCTTTGTGTTATAGTCATATTGAAGGATTAGCAACACGTGCCAAATTTTTAAGCTGCGTCCTTTGAAGTGATTTGGAGAATAGAGTGAACACTTATTGTTACAGTCAAACTTCAGTCCTTTGGTGGCCTTTGTACGTTTGATGCCAACTGCCAGTCTGCTGCAGCTGGAAGGTGTATTAAAAAGATAATGGGCCAGATTCACATATATCTGCGGCGGCGTAACGTATCGTCTTTACGTTACACCGCCGCAAGTTTTCAGCGCAAGTGCCTGATTCACCAAGCACTTGCGTGTAAACTTACGGCGGTGTAAAGTAAAGCGGTGCGGCGCAAGCCCGCCTAATTGAAATGGCGCTGGAAAACATTGCGAACTCCACCCAGCGGCCGCCGGAAAATTACACCTAGGATCCGAAGGCGTACAAAGCCGTACGCCTGTCGGATCTTAGCCAAAAGCCGTCGTATCTTTTTTGTGAATTACAAATAAAGATACGACGCGGCAAATTTGAAAATACGCCGGAGTATCAGTAGATACTCCGGCGTATTTCCTCTGTGAATCTGGCCCAGTATGCTTTATATGGTCATACAGTTATGGGATTTTTTTCCTATTACCGTCTTGCAGTAGGCGGAAGAGACTAAAAGGTCTTCTCCTGACTTTTAAACAACTGTCATTAATTTCTAAATGCACTTCAGACTGCGGAGCACAATGCACATTTTTATAGTTCAATACTGTGCTTTATAAATGTGCTAAGCTTGTTTTTAAATTAAAAATGCTCATACTTTTATGTTAAAGTGATTATGTAATATAATATGAGGATTACAATCATAAAATACAGGGGTCTCCAAACTTTCTAAACAAGGGGCCAGTTTACTGTCCTTCACAATTCAAATTCTGCGTACACACGACCGTTTTTCGGGATGTAAAAAATTATGTTTTTTCATTAAAACCGATCGTGTGTGGGCTCCAAAGCATTTTTCACGACGTAAAAAAATGACCATTAAACATTTAGAACATGCTCTAATTTTTCACGTTGTTTTTAACTTTGTCGTTTTTAACGTTGTAAAAAATGGTCGTGTGTGGGCTTTAACGACGTGAAAAAAACATGCATGCTCAGAAGCAAGTTATGAGACGGGAGCGCTCGTTCTGGTAAAACTAGCGTTCGTAATGGAGTAAGTACATTCATCATGTAACAGACTGAAAAGCGCAAATCGTCTTTTACTAACACAAAATCAGCAAAAGCAGCCCCAAGGGTGGCGTCATCCGAATGGAACTTCTCCTTTATAGTGCCGTCGTACATGTTGTACGTCACCGCGCTTTGCTAGAGCATTTTTTTTCAGGATCGTGTGTAGGCAAGGCCGTTTTAACAATAATCAGGTTGAAAAAAACGTCTTTTTTTCTAGACCATTAAAAATGGTTGTGTGTACGCAGCAAAAGGGGCCAGCCTGTGGGATTAGAAAATGTCCTGGTGTGGGAGTAAACGATACCACGTCTTTGGCATTAGGGAGAGCAATAGTTCCCCATTGTTGGTGTCAGTTGGAGGAATAGTACCCCACCGTTGCTATCAGTTAAAGGAATAGTGCCCCATCATTGAAATTAGTGGAAGGAACAGTGCCTTATTGTTGGCGTCAGTGAGGGGAATAGCTCCCCATATAAGAGTGAGAACTAGTGCCCCAAGGGCCAAATATGGGCAAGAAAATTACCACATCAGGCCCCAAGGCCACAGTTTGGAGGCCAGTGATATAACATAAAGATGTGAAGTGATATTTAGCCTAGGTTCACACTGCTGCGAATTCAAAATTTTACCGCGATTTTGCGGCCGCGATTTTGCCGCGATTTCGGCCGCAATTTAATGTAAATCGCGGCCCGAAATCGCAAAAAGTAGTACAGGAACTACTTTTTGAAATCGTAGATGCGGCGTCGCACTGATTAGGACAGTGCCATTCCCGACAATTGCCGCCGATTTGAGGTGCGATTTGACATGTCAAATCGCATCTCAAATCGTTCCAAATCGTACCCAGTGTGAACCAGGGCTCAAAGTTTGATTTTTTTTTTTATTAACGTTATAAACATATCGGGCCATATTCTCATAGAAGTTACGATGGAGTATCTCAGGATACTCCATCGTATCTCCCTTTTTTGGCCCGTGTATCTATGCGACTGATTCTTAGAATCATTTTCGCATAGATACACTTAAGATCCGCCATCTGTAAGTCACTTACACTGGCGGATCTTAAATGTAATGACGCCGGCCGCCGCTAGATGGCATTTACGTGAAGGACTCATTCGCGTATGCAAATGATCCTTCTACGCCGATTCCCGAACGAGTTTGCGTCGCGTAACCGTCGCTAACGTCGTTTGCGTAAGCGGAAACTTACTCCTGCTATATGAGGAGTACGTGTCCGCAAGTCCCATGTAGGCCATGTTACGGATGGCGTCGGGTCCGCGTCGTGTTTTTTCGTCGGGTACGTCGTTTCCGTAAGTCGTTCTTGAATACGACTTTACGTCAATGACGCACACGTCGGCGTCATTGACGTTTTACGCCGAGAACTGGAGCATGCGCACTGGGCTTTTTGAAGCCCGGCGCATGCGCAGTTCATTAGAATCGGGGGCGCGCTTAATTTGAATACAAGCCGCCCCCTTGGAGATCCGCCAGGCTACGCCGGGGCATTTACACTCCGCCATCCCAACTTACGGAGCAAGTGTTTGGGGAATACAACACTTGCTCCTGTAAGTTGGGACAGCGGAGGGTAAGTGCCTTAAGCGCAGCCCGCGGATTTTTAGAGAGAATATGGGCCGTTGTACTTACCTGCTCTGTGCAATGGTTTTGCACAGTGCAGCCCTGATCCTCCTCTTCTTAGATCCCCGGCCAGCGTTCCTGGCTACTCCCCATCACTGAGTGCCCCCATAGCGACATGCTTCCCGCGATGCGAGTTGCCGCAATTGCAGCGTGATTTATCATGTGACAATCGTGGCAGGCTCGCACCGTGAATTGAGGTGTCATTCAAATGAATGGCATCTCAAATTCGAGTCCCACGATTTGTCTTTCACACATTGGCGCCTACAAATCGTGGGCAGATTCGCTGCAAATCTGTCCGTGATTCAAAACGATGAAGTGTGAATGCAGCCTTAGAAGGGAGCTGCACACAGAAGGCTTTTTATCTAAAGCCTCGTACACATGATCGGATATCTGATGGAATCTAATCCGATGGATTTTTTCATCGGATATCCAATGAAGCTGATTTTCATCAGTCTTGCCTAGACACCATCAGTCAAAAATCTGATTGTGTCCAAACACGGTGACGTACAAGACTACGACAAGCCGAAAGAAATTAAGTTCAATGCTTCCAAGAATGCGTCGACTTGATTCTGAGCATGCATGGATTTTTGACCGTTTTTTTATCCATAGGACACATTTAAAACATGTTCTATTTTTTTTCACCGATGGAAAACAAACCGATGGAGCCCACACGCGATCGGTTTGTCCGATGAAAACAGTCAGTCTTCTGTCTTTAGAATCACTTTAAAGGAGAACTAGGGCCAAAGCTCACCACCGAGCCAGTCCAGGCTCTGAAAAAATTCAGACATTAATGTCGAGATCCACCCAGATGCCTGGACCGGCAGCTGGCTCCGACTCTCAGGGCGCCACTGAGAGCCTGGGCCAGCTACTCCCTCCCTCTGCACAGCCTGGTGCTCCAGTGAGCACCGGAGAGGCAGAGAAGAGAACCAGAGAATGACGATGACTGACAACTGAGTGGTCAGTCATGTTTGGTCACCCAGTTCTCGGTCTTAGAAGAGGCGAGGACCAGATGCCGCATCGGACTGATTCTGCATCCACCTAGGTGGGTATGACTTTGTTTTACAATCCCAAACTCTTTTAAGCAAACAAATTGGTATGTAACTAGGGTTTGTATTTACGTCAATAGAAATGTATCCCCCGCTGGAGCAAATTGGAGTGTAGGAGTATTTTTTGTCTTTCTCTGGATCAACTATGGGTATAAGATTCTGCATATGGAGGTTTTCTATTTATTTATTTTATTTATTAAGTTATTTTTTTTCTCTATTGGTTAAACTGGATGGACTTACTTCATTTTTTAACCTATGTAACTATATTATTATTATTATTATTACTTTTGGTCATGTTATGATGTGAGTATAGTCTTCTATATATGGAATATCATAAAATTGTGCTTCGGTAATGTTTAGAGGTCAGGTTGTTATGAAAGTATATTGTTCTATGTCTGTGTAGTGTAATGAAATTGTACTAATGGTCACAGGCCTGACTTATCAAGCTGTGATAGCACTTAAGTATGCTACAGTGACCTCTCAAGTAATAACACATATAATATTATTGCTTAGGAGGCCGTAAGTGCTATTGGTGATTTAGGTACTATATTAGTGGTCCCTCCATGTTGGCTCATTATTCTTATAACAAGGGAACACAATTATATTGTGGTCATGAGCAATGGTCATATCGTGTTGGTGATCTGCAATGTTCTTTGTCTTGCAGTGGGATGATATCAGTAATCAGATTGGTGGGAAGCTGTATAATGAGGAATAGAACCATGTTAATATGGTCATGTCACTGGTCATATACAAGGACGTAGATGAAATGTCCGTACATCACGTATCTCTCTGCGCTCTGAAGAGTTCCTCAAGCAGAGATGATTCAGTCTCTCGCACATAATCAATTGTCAGTGGAGATGTGTAGCAATCGGATGGAATACAAATTAATGACGGACCTCCTAGGGTGCGCATTGCTAACACCTACTGCTGCTCTCAGTTGCCAAGTAACATAAGACATTCTGCTGATAATAAGGAATAAAAAAAAGTAGTTTATCTGATAAAACAAATTAACATTTACTTTCAGACTTGTAACTTCTAAATATATCAAGTTTTACAATGTACACAATGGTGGGTCTTCCCGGGGAAATAAAAACACGCACATTTATAGATCTGGTGATTATGCAGTTTATCTCGGCGTGAAGCTGCTACTTCCTGTTAGGATTGTGTTTTGCTGCTCAGCAGACGTGCGACCGAGGGGCGTCAAGAAACAATACACCAGGTCTGTTCAGTAGAGGTGCTCAGTGAGCCAAAAAGAAAAAAAATATTTTAGTTTTAGAGAAAAAAAGGGAAAGGTTAGAACCCCAGTTGGGTGTTTATAGTTTATAGTTGGGTGTTTCTACACTACAAAGTCTAGCTTAGAATCACACAACTAAAGGCTATTTTCGATATAGTAAGGGAGGGTTATAAAACATCCTTTTTTTATTTATTTTTGCTATCTGTGTACCAAATCTCCTCGTTCTCAAACGCGGTGACGTACAACACGTACAATGGCAGGGGAAGTTCGATTCCACTGGCACAACCCTTGGGGCTGCTTTTGCTAATCTCATGTTACTGCGTGTTAAGTAAAAGTTTGGTAAGAGACGATTTGCACTTTTCAGACTGTTACAGAGTGACAAATGTGCTATCTCCATTACAAACGCTACTTTTACCGAAGGTGCGCTCCCGTCTCATACTTTATTCTGAGCATGCGCGGGTTTCTTAGCATACACACGAACGTGTTTCTCGTCGAAAACCAGCCCGACGAGAAACACGACGAGGAAATTGAGACTCCCGTCGAGGAAAAAGAGAACTTGTTCTCTTTTTTCCTCGTCGAGTTCCTTGACAGTTTCCTCGATGAAAAACATACACACGACCCTTTTCCTCGGCAAAAAAGCTCTCCCACCAAGTTTCTTGATGGATTCTGACGAGGTCGTGTGTACGAGGCCTGACAGGACAAATAGAAAAGGGTGATCTACCTAACAGGGACACAGACAGCAAGAAAAACCTGATAGGTGTCTTAATCCCTCTCTATTTCATCCAGAACTAAAGAAAAGTTTATACTTTAACCACTTCTGCATTCATATTTGTAACAAAGTACTGTAACACATACCGTATATAATTTTCCGGACAAAGAAAGTTTGACTTTGGTAATTTTGTCTGACAACGTTTTTTTTTTTAAGCAAACCCATTGGAAAAACATAAGAAAACTGAAAAAAGTTATATATTTTGTTTTGTTTTAATCAGAGTTAATTTTAAGGAAAAATAGTGTTACTGTAGATACAAAGCATACATTTTATTCTGGTGTCCTGAATAAAAGTATGATTTAGTAAAAGCATTGCAAAGTTATTTACTAAAGAATAAAGGTATTTTGAGGGGCTTTTTGTGGCTTTTTTGTGGGGGCTTTTTTTAATGTGACATAAAAAAAAACCAGAGGGAATAAAAAGGAAAAGTAAAAAAAAAAACCTTTTTGTAATAAAAAAACAAAATACAAAAGTAAACAATAAAGTTACTTTATGTCTGTTGATCCCACTTCAGAACAGTGTTTATGTTTTGACAGTGGCAGCTAAAAAAGTTACTATGGGCCAGATCCACATACAATTGCATCGGCGTAGCGTATCAGAGATACACTACGCCGCCGTACCTTACCTGGCGTATATTCGAATTCTCAGCGAGATCACGCCTTAAGTTACGACGGCGTAGTGTATTTCTGGCGGCGGATTTGAAATTGGGCGGGTTGGGGGCGGGTTTCATTTAAATGAAGCGCGTCCCCGCGCCGAATTAAAAATGTGCATGCGTCGTTCCTAAATTTCCCGCCGTGCATTGCGCTAAATGACGTCGCAACAACGTAATTTTTTTAACTTAGACGACTTACGCAAAAAAAAAAAAATTCAAATTTTGACGCGGGAACGACAGCCATACTTTAACATGGCAAGTCTATCTATACGCCGCAAAATAGCAGCTTTAACTATACGCTGGAAAAAGCCGACTGGAGACGACGTAAGAGACGTGGATCGTCGGAAAAAGCTCATTTGCATAACCGACGTGGAAAACAACGCAAACTCCACCCAGCGGACGCCAAAGTATTGCATCTGCGATCCGAAGGCGTACAAAGCCGTACGCCTGTCGGATCGAACCCAGATGCCGTCGTATCTTGGTTTGAGGATTCAAACTAAAGATACGACGCAGGAAATTTGAAAGTACGCCAGCGTATCAGTAGATACGCCGGCGTACTTGCTCTGTGGATCTGCCCCTGTATTTGTATAGCACGTCTCTGCTGTCATTTTGACAGGCGAAAAAATTGCTTGAAAATTCAGGGAGGGGAGCAGCGGTGGAGTAGAAGGATAGCGCATACTACACATACCCTGTATACTTTGGGGGAAGTCTTTTTTTAGACATGTAAAATCAGGTGACTAACTAGTACGCTACTCTGTGTTTGAAGAAAAAACAACAAAAAAAATGCTAATTTGAAAAAACAAACAGGTGTTTTTGAATATCACTTTTTAGACGTGTAGCACGCTCACAGCTGGTTGTTAATTTATGTAAAATTAATCATTAACTACTTGAGCCCCAGGCCTATTCTGACACTTCTCACATAAGTGTAAAAATTTGCTAGAAAATTACTTAGAACCCCAAAATATTATACATTTTTTAAGCAGAGGTCCTAGAGAATAAAATTGAGGGTGTAGCAATTTTTTATGCCACACAGTATTTGCGCACAACATAAAACCCAATTGTTTGGTAAATTATAAAATATGATGTTATGCCGAGCAAAAGGAGAACTAAAATACGCTTTAAAATTGCTTGTGGGAGGACACCAAACTACGGTACTTAAAAAAAATCTCCATAGGCGACGCTTTATAAGCCTTTACAGGTTACCAGTTTAGAGTTACAAAGGAGGTCTGGTGCTAGAACTATTGTGCTCACCAAAACGTTCATTGTGATGCCTCACATGTGTGGTGCAAATGTCGTTTATATATGCATGTGCAACTTATGTATGCATTTGCCTTGAGCACGGGGGACAGAGCGCTTTGATTTTTTTTTTATTATTATTTATCTTTATTTTTTTTTAAATTACACTTCCTTTTTAATTTATTTTTTAATCAACTTTATTACTATTACAGGGGGTTGAACAACAGCAGTCACTTCCTTACTGGAAATGCTCCACCTCTCTTTGATCTCAAAACTATGGTAAAAAATGTACATTTCCAGCCTTGGTTGTATGTCTTGGCACAGCTAGAGAGGAAGACTGAAAGAAGCTTACAGTGCTGAAAATCACAGGCTGCTGAGGGAGAAAAGAGAAAATATCAGGGAGATAAAATAAGACACTATCTTTGTAAGTTCTATCTCTTTTGTGTCTCCCTGGCAGCAGAGTTTGTCCTATTGCTTGCCCTACTTTTCTTTTCTCCCTCCCTAATCTGTGGTCCCTCTGTGTCATTCCCGTTGCTTTCTTCCCCCTTCAGCAACAGTAAGGCTTCATATACGCTAGAAGCTCCTAAACTTGAATTTAGGAGCTCTTGGTGTTTTTTTGTCAAACTCAACTTCATAAAAGCCTATAGGGTTGATTTACTAAAGGCAAACTGTGCACTTTACAACGTACAGTTGCACTCTGCAAGTGAAGTTGCTACAGAGCTTTGTAAATGAGGTGAAGCTTCACAGTAACCAATCACATGCAAGGAAAAAAAATGTTTTGCTTGCACATGATTGGATGATGGAAGTCAGCAGAGCTTCTGTTTATTTACTAAGCTCTGGAGCAACTGCACTTTGCAAAGTGCATAGTCAATTTGCCTTTAGTAAATCAACCCATATGTGTATATGGACACATAGGGGTTGATTTACTAAAGGCAAATAGACTGTGAACTTTTCAAAGTACAGTTGCACTCTGCAAATGAGGTAAGGCTTAATTTTGCATAAAATATCCAATCACGTGCAAGGAAAATAAAAAAAAACAGCATTTTTGCTTGCACATAATTGGATGATAGAAGTCAGCAGAGCTTCTGCTTATTTCCTCTACGCGGTTTGCATGTACGCATGCGTCATCAGCTTCCTGATGACTCATGCGTACATGAAAAACGCGTAGAGGCCTATGGGTACTTTTCTTCACGGACGGAAATACGTCACGCGCTCCCTCCACGGCACTTCCGCACGCTGAACAGCAAAACAACCGAGACGTGGAACGCACGGAGAGGATATCGAGATATCGAGCAGTAACGCTGGACATACTAGTGCCGGTTAGGCACTATAACATGTGAAAGCACATTTTTAAGAGTTTTAATGTTTATAAATAAACTGCCCCTTTTTCATACATACTACACCATATGAGGCTTTTTCTTTTGGAGCAAGGGAAACCAATTGGAAGCTGGTGTGGATGTGAAAAGCTCTTTTCCTGCATGTGGGGTCTGATACATACATTGGAGGATAAACGGCACCATTGCTAAAAGTCAGAGGAGATACATACCTGGATATGATTATATTCTGTAATTCTACCCTGATCTGGTGAGCGCATAATACATAAGAGGTGGTGGTGACACTAATAAGGGTGAAAAGTCACCAAATTTTGGTCAAAAATACACAGCATCAAGATTTGGAAGTTTTTTTTTAAATATTGGACTTTATTTTTGGATGTGTATACCACATTACTTATATTTATGGAGATTGCACATTGAGGGTCACATCTCTTTGAGCACATTGGTGTTATTATATATTATTTATCATATATACGTGATCTGAGTACTATATTCACAGTGTTATTAAGTAAATTTTGCACAGGATCAGCGCAGTAGTATATGCGTTGCATATACAAATATACATTCCTTAGTGTACATGTAGCCTAAATATTAATGCTGTCAGCTGATCGGCCTTTAGTGGCTCTGATTTTAGGCACAGTGCCCAGAATAGAGAGCAACAGAGCATGTGCAGAGGATGATGATACAGTGTGTTACTGTATTTTACACAGTGTAGGCACATCTCTAATGCTTTACAAAGCTATACCTGCAAAAGGGGCCAGTCTGAAGTGATCTAACAGGACTTAATTTTCTGACTAAAGTTCCACTTTAACGTGAGATGGATTTGTATGGATTGCATTGATGTCATACACAATCTGCTGGCAGTGAAAGCAAATTGAGAGAGTCGGGAACAGTGAACAACGAATTCCTAGCGGAGCTCGAAAATAGCAAAATAGGACATTACCCAAGGCGAGCCCATCCTAAACCTACTTTTCCGATTTTGGTAGTAGTGGTTGTCCTCTGGAAGGCGCACCCCATTTCTGTTTTTTTTTTTTTTCCAAAGTGTGGACTTTTCTCATTATTCCGCTGTAATCTTTTCTCATTCTGTAAATTCCAGACTTAATTCCCTAGACTGAAAAAATGACATATGTTATGTTGGTGTCAAGTTTGTTTTTTTCCTTCCGCTTTTAAAAAGCGTGACCTTTCCATGTGTTGAGGAGGAGTCTACAAAGCTGTTGCCATTTTATTTTTCTGAGCTGTGTACTTCTGTAAGCATATTTTTAAAGCATTATTCTACATTAAGGAAAAAAAAATTGACCTGATTCGACTCAAAAGCTCAAAATTAGAAGTCAACAAGCCTTTTTTTATGAAGAGAGAAGACTTGAGAACATATTGTGTCTTTTCTTATACATCCGTCTCACCAATTCACTGAACTCCAGGCAACAGATAAATACATATATGAAATATATATAATGGAATGGCTTACCTACCTAATGATTTGTATTTCTGTCCATCCAGTCCTGAGATTTAGGCCTCGTACACACGACCGAGAATCTCGTCGTAAAAGAAACGTTGTTTTCCTCGACGAGATTCTTGTCAAGCTTGACGAGAAACTTGGAAATGTAAAGTGAATCCATGCAACAGAACCAAGGTGATAAATATATGTGCAGCCAAAAATATTGATAAAACCAGAACCTAGTAAATACTCACAATTTGGCAGAATAAAACAAGCGGTAGAAAGATCGTAATTCGGAAGTGTGTCATGAGAGCGTCTGTTCGCTCGACCGGTTTCGTCATCAGACGTCGTCTGGAGCGTACAGACCGTCACTTTCACTTCCTATTAAACCGGTCGAGCAAACAGACGCTGTCACGACACACTTCCGAATTACGATCTTTCTACCGCTTGTTTTAATCTGCCAAATTGTGAGTACCCAGTTTTTAACAATAAAGGCAAATGCTTTTTTGATGGTATCACACTATTGGGATCCCTCTCTCTTTGCATATGAATTAACGTTGGAAATTAAAGAGGGGACGAGAAATTGCCAGAGTGCAGCACAGGGCATACACTGTGAACGTTTTTCACCCCAAGAGGGGGTGTAAGATCTGGTGAGTGTGGGCACAAAAGAAGGGGGCACTGTGTGGAACACGGCAACAGTGTTGAAACTGGCACAAAGCACTTTTTATGCAACATCCAGCACTTTTTTGATAATATAGTTGCACATGGACTGTTCACTGTAATTTTATTATAATTAGCACCTTCACGAGCACTATTGGAATATTTTATCCTGTATTATCATTTAATATAAATTGTTTTATAATTTCTTGACGAGAATCTTGTCAAGCTTTCTTTGCATACACACTGTCAAGACAAAATCTTGTCGTTCTCAAACGCGGTGACGTACAACACGTACAACAGCATTATAAGTGGGAAGTTTGATTCCACTGGCGCCACCCTTGGGGCTGCGTTTGCTTATCTCATGTTACTGCATGTTAAGTAAAAGTTTGGTGAGAGACGATTCACGCTTTTCAGTCTGTTACAGGGTGACGAAAACTACTTTTACCAAAGGTGCGCTCCCGTCTCATACTTTATTTTAAGCATGCACAGGTTTCTAAGCATACACACAAACGAGTTTCATGTCGTAAACCAGCCCGATGAGAAACACGAAGAGGAAATTGAGACTCCTGACGAGAAAAAAGAGAACTTGTTCTCTTTTTTTTCGTTGAGATCCACGACAGTTTTCTCGACGTAAAACATACACACGACCATTTTTCTCGGCAAAACTGCTCTGCCAGCATTTTTCTTGATGGATTTTGCCGAGGAAAACGGTTGTGTGTACGAGGCCTTACACAGCCCTGCCATACCACACAGCCCTGCCTGGCAGGACAGAAGACCTGTTTTTTACTATCTGTGGTTCAGTAAGGCCTAGTTTACATTTATGGCTGTCTCTACTACCCTTTGAAAAGCAATCAGTTCTCAAAGGGCGCTTGACTGATGATGTGTCACGGACTTTAGTAGACAGAAGTGACTTGTGAGCTCATCTATGACTCTGATCTTCTCTGCTATCAGCATACTGTATCCATGCACTGAATCACAACTGATTGGCTTCTTGCACTGCTTCTCTTAACCCCAGTTTAAGCTCTGCTGTTCAGGGGATGGAAGAGACTGATACCAGGTTAAATCTGGGTACTTATTCTGCTTGTATTTAAAAAATAAATTTAGAGTTTATTAACCGCTTGCTTTACCGCCACCAGTAGATATACGTTGGCCGAATGGCAAAATATTTATTATAGCAAGAAGTATTGTCGCTCTTTTTTTGTTTATAGCTCAAAAAATTAAAACCGCGGAGGTGATCAAATACCACCAAAAGAAAGCTCTATTTGTTGGAAAAAAAGGACATCAGTTTTGTTTTGGGAGTCACATCACACTGTGCAATTGACAGTTAAAGTGACGCAGTGCCGAATCGCAAAAGGTGCTCTGGTCGGGAAGGGGGTAAATTATTCCGGGGCTGACGTTTTTATTTGTTATAGATAGAGTGGCGATAGATTAGAACATCCATTGAGTTTGTATTGTTGTCTGTGCCCCCATTAGGGAAATTCATCCTATCCTCTCTGTTTGTCCCGGACTGAAAGTGAAAGCAAAATCACAAATTTTGGGTTGTCTTCAGAGCAAAAATAGTGGGGATGTCTTCTGATGAGGACACGTATTTTGCAGGGATTTCCTCTCACTTCCTGTTTTGGTTAAGGGACAGGAAGTGAAGGGAAATCTTCTCCTGACAAAGGTTATAACCCCTATTTTATCAAAAATGAAAGAAAAAAAAGATTTGCCTATAATTCTACCTTAATGATTACAGACTTGCATTAATTTGTCTTCTATAGGTACCTGGAGTTCAGCATTAGACACTTTGATAAACCCACCACTGTCCTATCATAGGGCTTTCTATTTTTGAGGAATACTTAGTTCTTATTAAGTTGTAGAAATATTTAATTTCCCCAAATATGTTGATGTATTTTCATAACCGTAAAATTCTAGTGTGTTCATTTTATGGTGCTTTTGAAGCGTGAAGGAGTTTAAATTTTGTTTAGCCAGGTAAATGTGAACTCACCGAGCATGTTCCAATGACTTTATTAGGAGCCTATCCTTCTTATGAGTGCAAAGGATACGGAACAAGCTGGACTGCCACTTTGCTGTTTCATTTTAATTAAATGTGCTTTACTGGTTTATAAAGCCAAGTTGAGTTGTTTTACATTCATATTTATAATACGTGTGCCATGTCGTGTGCATTTCCTTGATAATGATATGTAAAGCAGGTCTGCACACAAACCCGATCACTAGATCTCATATAAGCTCGTATGTTAATGTCATTTCAAAAGTCATTTGCAATCTTTTTTTAAATCTGCAGCTTTCATTAAAGTAAAACCAGGGCTGGTGTGAGGATTTTGTCTACTTAGGCGAGGAGCATTTAGACTCCCCGCCATCCCCAGCCATTTACAGAGTGCTGTTAAAAGAATATGGGTTGCCACACCATCAGGGCCGCCATCAGGAATTATGGGGCCCCTTACACAGCTTCATTCATGGGCCCCCTGGGGCAGAGAAACGGGGGGGGGGGGGGGGCTGCCGTCTGAAATTGAGAAGCGGGAGGGGGGGCTGCCGCGAATTGAGAAGCGGAGGGGGGCCCTTTACATTTTTTTTTTAATAAAAATAAATTACAAAAAAGGGGGGGTTGCCATCCGGGACCTCTGGGCCCTTTAATAAAAAAATTAATAAAAAAAATATATAAAATAAATAAATAAACATTTATAAAAAAAGGGGGGGGTTGCCATCCAGGGCCCTGGGGACCTCTGGGCCCTTTAATAAATAAATATATATATATATATATATATATATATATATATATATATATATATATATATATATATATATATATATATATATAAAAGAAAAATAAATAAATAAAATAATATAAAAAATAATTTTTTTTTTATAAAAAAAAGGGGGGTTGCCATTCTGGGCCCTTTAATTATATATATATATATATATATATATATATATATATATATATATAAAACAAAAAAAATATAAAATGTATTTTTTTTTTTATATAAAAAAAGGGGTGTTTTCATCCCGGGCCCTGGGAAAAAAATTGGCCCTTTAATAAAAAAAATTATATATATATTAGAACAAATATATATTTTTTATAAAAAATAAATAAAAAAAGGGGGGGTTGCCATCTGGGGCCCTAGGGGCCTTCAGACCCCTGGGGACCTCCGGACCTCTAAAAAAAATGGCCCTTTAATAAAAAATAAAATAAAAATATATTAAAAAAAATATATATATTTGTTATAAAAAAATAAATAAACATAGCCCTTTCCTGACTAATTTTAAAATTAACCCCTTTTTCCCTTATTTTTTTCTTTAAAGGGATAGTTCACCTTTACCACACAACTTACTATGCATATAAGGGGCATCTGTAGGTATAAAAAAAACTGTGAAGCTTGGACTAAATAATACCCTTGCTATAGGTGTAGGCCATTTACATACCTTGTGAAGCCTGACTGGAATACTCCCAGGACATCACTAAGTACTACCAGGAGGTTGCTAAGTGAGGCCTAGTCATCACTGCTCACCTCCACCATCACCAAAGTGAGCTCTCACTGTTGCCAGTAGGTGTCACTGGTATCACAGGCCAGTATGACATGTACTCTTGGGGGTTCATTACCTCTGGGCCCTCCAGGCCTGAGGATGTGCTTCTGCAAGTAGGCCCAGAAGCCTGTCTGGGGCCTACTAATCCTGTGGTGTACCTTAGGCTGTCTTGCCTGTGTGGAAGAAGCCGAGCTAAGCTGAGAAGATCCAGGGGAGGACCCTTGCTGGAGAGAGCCAGGATGAAGGCTGGTTTCTCAGGAGGGCCTGGTGACTCGTTTGGAGGATGCGCCCATATCTGAACTACCCTTACAGTGTTGCCGGATGGCTTAAAGGTTCTGACACTGTAAAGGTGAATCCTAGTCTACAATCTAAATTGTGGTAACTAGCTCCTGGCTGCTAAGACTGTGAGAGAGGCTTTTATCAAGAGTGCTACTGACTTCTAGGTCTTTTTGAGAGGCATATGCAGGTAGTCAAGATCTGCTAAAAGAGAAAGCTGTTTTACCTTTTTTATTCAAGGAGTCTGTAAGTGATCTGCAAATGGTATCTGAAACCTCCCCTAGCCCTTTATCTTACTACTTATTTCAAGTTCCTCGTTAAAGCATTGAAAAATACTTAAAGTGACTGGTGCCCAAATTCTGTTTTAACTTCCCATTATAGACATGGACTCAGCCCTGGGGTGAATGTAAGCTTGCCCTCTATCTCCTGGCTCCCAGTAGACCCAGGGGGGTGCTACACATTCTAAAGAATATATTACTATTATACTCTAAAGCAGTGGTTCTCAACCTTCTAGTGCTATGACCCCTTGATAACATTTCCCAAGTTGTGGGGACCCCTAACGGTAAAATAATTTTTGTAGAATGGGTTGTCAGCACACAAGGCAAGACAAGTAATTTGCGCCCCTAACCCGCACACATTTATCGCTACCCGAGTCCTTTTTATTGGCAACTATAATCACAGGTAGTGTTACTCACTGTGTCTCCAGCTTCACTGTGTCTCTGACTTTGTGGTGTCTCGTTGCAGTGACACCTATGCTGAAATCAGGAGATAGGGTCTCCTCCAGCCCTTCCCACTTTACTTTCCTCTCCAGTCAGCTGACCTCTAGTCTTTGCCCCCCAGCAACGCCATGAACCGAATGAGCACCTGTGAAGAGGCTGAGTGGGTGGCCCAGGAACAGCCCAGCTGGGCGGCCACAGGATCCAGTGATAGCCCTGCTGGGTGGCGGCTGGGAGAGTACTGTGGGCTTCAGGAACAGCCCAGGATTCGGTGACCCCTGGCAAATCATTATTCGACCCCCAGGTTGAGAACCACTGCTCTAAAGAATATTTTTCGTTCACTGGATTGAATAGCCACCAAAACACAGATTATTCTGTAGAGGCCCCAATGGCTGCCAAAATAGTGTCCCCTGTGCTGTAGGTTGGGCAGCAGTACCTTGGAGCCATAGTGCCACCCTGCTTCCTCACATAGAAGGCCATGCGCTTTGGAGGTCCTTCCATCGCTGACTGACTGAGATGCTGAATATCTTTTCAGTAGTCAAGCATACAGGAACAGGCTCTGTGCTTCAGCCTGTCTTGTCGACAAAGGATAATTGACTTTAAGGAATTCTTTAACCTTTGGATAGAAAACATCATTCACAGAGCACAAAGGCCATCCTGGAAAATGAACAGGTTTACTCTAATTGGCTTTTGAATTAAAATGAAATAATGTTGTATCCGTGGATCAAGCCGCGTTCCGTGCTCAGCCGCGAGAGCAGAATTATTATTTTAGAGAAGAGGCCAAGCCGTATTTGAACAAGTACGTATGAAATATGAAGCATCAAGGGCGTCTTATTGTTTCATTATCTCATCCGTATAATAGAGCCTGGCTAGAAGCAACATGGAAAATTTAAAAAATGATTTCTAGCAGATAATGAAAAAAACACAATTTGATCTAGCAATGTATTCTTTAAAAAATCATTAAAGTAAACCTGCTACAAACCTGAGCGATTCAGACTGAAAAATCCACAAGCCAAGGTATTCAGTGAAACACTTTGCCAGCAGATCCATAGGAAAGGGTTATGTACTGTATGTCCAGCCAGTAGTTGTTTTATTTCAGCTTCATTCACAGCGAGGAATTATTAGAATTTTTATTGGTATCTGGTGCTCTATTTGAGAGATTTCCTTTCAGTTTTGTCTGGGGGACCAGACAGGGCGTAAGGTTAAATCTCCAACAATAACACAGACTGAAATAACAATGTTTTTAATTAGCAGAGTAAAGGAAGGCTAGAACCCCTGTCAGCTTTTTATTGTTGTCTGTGTACCTGTCACAAATATTCTCCCACTTCCTTTGCAAAATGAGGGATGACAGTACAGTTATAATACAGTTAAATACAAGAGGAATTACATTATATGTTAAAATAACTTTCAGTAGTAATAACGAAATGAAATAAACAGTAATATGGCCAGAAAAGATTTGCAGACGGTGAAAATTTTTATTTTTCCCCGGTGGTCAGTGGAATAGTGTCTCCTTACATTGGTGCTCAGTGAAGTGACCCCTTACATTGGTGGTCAGTGAAGTGACCCCTTACATTGGTGGTCAGTAAATTGACCCCTTACATTGGTGCTCAGTGAAGTGACCCCTTACATTGGTGGTCGGTGAAGTAACCCCTTAGATTGGTGGTCAGTGAAGTGACCCCCTTACATTGGTGGTCAGTGAATTAACCCCTTACATTGGTGGTCAGTGAAGTGACCCTTTAGATTTGTGCTCAGTGAATTAACCCCTTACATTGGTGCTCAGTGAAGTGACCCCTTACATTGGTGCTCAGTGAAGTGACCCCTTACATTGGTGCTCAGTGAAGTAACCCCTTAGATTGGTGGTCAGTGAAGTGACCCCTTACATTGGTGGTCAGTGAATTAACCCCTTACATTGGTGGTCAGTGAAGTGACCCCTTACATTGGTGCTCAGTGAAGTGACAACTTAAATTGGGGGTGATTGAAGCGACCCCTTACATTGGTGGTCAGTGAAGTGACCCCTTAGATTGGTAGTAAGTGAAGTGACCCCTTAGATTGGTGGTCAGTGAAATGAGGGGTGGGGGGTGTTTAGAGGCCCTTAAAACCCTTGTTTCTTATGCCCAGTGGGCATTAGCCTTACATTGATGGTCAGTGAAGTGTCCCCTTACATTGATGGTCAATGAAGTGTCTCTTTACTTTGGTGGTTATTGGAAAGGAGTGCCCTTACATTGATAATCAGTTAAGTGTCCCATTACATTGGTGATCAGTGAAGTGTCTCCTTCCATTGGTGGTCAGTAAAGTGTTCACCTACATTGGTAGTCAGTGAAGTGTTCACTTACATTGGTGGTCAGTAAAGTGTTCACTTACATTGGTAGTCAGTGAAGTGCACCCTTACATTGGTGGTCAGTGATGTTTCTGCTTCCATTCGTGGTCAGTGAAGTGTCCCATATGTTCGTTTGTGAAGACGTGAACCTTATATTGGTGGTCAATGACGTACCCCTTTACATTAGTGAAGTGTCCCATTACATTGGTGGTCAGTGAAGTGTTCCCTGGTGATGTGAGGGTCAATGAAGAAGAGTTGCTGTAGATTGGTGGTCATTAGGTGAAGGACCACCTCACATTGATGTTTATTGAGTAAAAGGCCTTCTTACACTGATACATCCCCGAGAGCAAGGCCCTATTACATAGATGGCCAGTGAAAGAAGGGCCCCATTGGTGGTCAAAGGAAATAAGGCTGACTTGATAGAAAACTGGATGACAAAGAGTCATCTTAAACTCAACAGTTCAAAAACAGAACTCCTTATGTTTCACGCCAGCCGAAAGAGTCAACTGGCAACAACCTGGACACCCCCGCCCATTCTGGGCCAAATCATCACCCCTAGCTCCAAAGTCAAAAGTCTCGGGGTCATCTTAGACACCTTCATGACAATGGACACACAAATAGGGTCAGTAGTCAGCGGAGCGCACCATCTGTTGCGCCTACTACGCAGACTTATTCCATTTATCCCCAAAGAAGACGTAGCAGTCGTGGTGGGAACAATCGTGAATTCCAGACTGGACTATGCTAACGCCCTGTACCTCGGACTCCCAAAGTACCAAATCTCCCGTCTGCAAGTCGTTCAGAATAGGGCCGCCAGACTGGTGACTGGGGAAAAAAAATGGGAATCAATCTCACCTTCGTTGAGAACCCTTCACTGGCTGCCAGTAAAAGACAGAATTGCATTTAAAGCACTCTGCCTGACACATAAGTGCATCCATGGGAAGGCTCCGCAATATCTTTGCGACAAGATAGAACCTCACAATTCCAATCGCGTTCTGCGATCCACCGACCAAAATCTGGTCAGGGTACCAAAAACCAAATACAAGTCCAAAGGAGAGAGAAGGTTTGCTTTCCAGGGTCCTAGACTATGGAACGCTTTACCAACCAGCATTCGGTTGGAGGAAAACCACCTGACTTTCAGAAGACAGATCAAAACTCTGCTCTTTTGATGTCATGAGACACGAACAACTAGCGCCCAGAAGCGATTCAGTTCGCATGCGCTGCGCTTTATAAGTTTTTCATTCATTCATTCATTCATTATAGATGGTTAAAAAGAGCATTAGGGTCAATGGTTACTTATCTGATGCCGCGTACACACCATCACTTTATGTGATGAAAAAAAATGACGTTTTTAAAAACGTCACTTTAATTGACCGTGTGTGGGGGAAAACGTTGTTTTATGTCTTCTAAAAAACGACCAAAAAAAATGAAGCATGCTTCAATTTAATGTGTCGTTTTTCAAAACGTCAACTTTTACTTCACAGAAATTGACGGTGTGTAGTAAAAACGACGTTTTTTCACCCGCGCATGCCCAGAAGCTACTTATGAAGCAAGCTTCAATGGAAAAAGTGGTGAGAACGTAACCTCGCTTTGCTAGAACATTGTGAGAAAAACGATGGTGTGTAGGCAACTTCGTCTTTGAAAATTGAAGTTTCAAAAACGTCATTTTTTTTTCATCACATAAAGTGATGGTGTGTACGGGGCATGAGAAGCAGAAGTTGCTTATTGTTCAAGGAACCCCTGACAACATCTGGTGGAACCCTGGGATTCCACGGAACCCTAGTTGAGAAAGTTTGGTTTAATCTTTCAGATCAGATCAAATCATAGAGATTGTCTGAAAGTGGGAGTTTCCCTCAACAAAACTGTTTTGGACTGAAGTTGTAAATTGACGGCACTATATAAGTACCTGAAATAAATAAAAAATAAAGTTATGCACAGTTTGAAATACAGTACCGTACCAACCAATTTTTGAGATGTAGGCAAAAGAAAACGTCCCTGTCATGTCCCCAGATTCACAAACCATAGAGAACTTTCATGCAAAAAAAAATGAGTTAACCCCACAAGTGTTTATTTTTGTCAACTGTTCATCCTTCATATTAGCTTTTCAAAATAGCACATACACTTCTTCAGAGACGTGTCTACTGACCTATATACAGTAGGTTGGGACCCATATTGTATTTTTCTTTTTAGGATTATACAGTATTTCTAATTCAAGTATCTGAGTCTGACTTTGTATCAGCCTCTTCTATTCCATTTAAAGTGGAATTTCAAGCAAGATATAAAAGATATAATTTAGTGACTCTGTATTCATAATATTGAATGCAGAGCCACATTAAGGTATGTGTTTTATATCTGTCCGGAATTCCACTTTGAATATTTTTTTCATATGTATGAATTTATTACATTGGAATGTATTCTGTTTTGAAATAAAATAATTGTACTGTTAACAATATCTTAGATTTTCTCGTTTCTGCTTTGCAAATGGAAAAACATTAAGAACTATACTCGAATGGAAACAAATATGTTTAGCTTTTGTGTGTCTTTTTTTATTATTCAGCCATTGTTATTTGTCTTTCCTGACATTTTGTATGGCGCAGTATAACCTTCTTAGGACAAAGGGTATTCGTGTATCCCATTCCATCACATCCATTCCATCACATATCCCAAATGCAAGAGGATTGGTTCTCATTTCGGCACAGTGCGGGGAGCCATGCGAATCATTGCTTTTCGCTCCTCTGATCAGATTGCACATGCAGAACTGCTGGTGTATGTTGGCAATATAGCGTTATATTATCGATTTATTAAAGGAGAAGTGTAGGATAAAAAAAACATACTGAGCGATCACAGGGCCGCTGATCACTCATCTTCACTAAGCAGAGAGCAGTGACTGTCAGTCACCGCTCTCTGCTCTGCTCCTCCACTGGAACTGTGGAGAGGGCAGGAGCGGCTGGTTTAGGCTCTCAGCAGCACGCTAAGAGGCTAAGCCAGCTGCCAGTCTGGCATCTTGGTCTGACTTTAGCAACTCGCGGCAGGAGAAAAAAGAGAAGACTTGACTTTACTTTGTTTTGTTCGTCAGCACCAACCTGTCCCCCCCCCCGTCCCATCCCGCTTATCATCTCTGCTCCAGGGGGGCCCTGCCTAAAGCTGTGTAAGGGGCCCCAAAATTTGTGTTGGCTGCCCTGATCATGGTGGATCCCAACATTAAAGTTGGGATTCTTGCAGGGCCTGGACATCACTGTGACATCATCAAACAGTGGGCTTTAGCTGTTTGTCAGCTGAATATGGGTTACAGGAGTGCAGAACTAAGGGACCAATTGCCAACAGAGCTTGCCCATTCTCCCCCTTTAATTCCAAACTGCATGCAGCCGTTTCAGGCTTTTTGGCCATTAGCAGTGTAATGTATGGAAACCATGGCTTCTATGGAGTAGGACCTGGGACTCAATGAGATTGTGTAACCCTACAGAGTATGGTGAGAATTGACTAAGCCACAGAGAAATGCCTGTTGATCCTACTAGAAATCCAGTGTTCTAGTGATTTCCTGTGCATTGAACTGAAATCTCAAACAATGTTATCAGCTCTCCTGTTCCCTTGTGTGAACTACAGAGCACCCCCCACAGAGCACCCCCCCCCAAGTTGTGAAGATAAGGAGAGAGGCAGGTGTTTGTAGTCCAAATTAGGAGAGAAGCCTAGAGTGACAATACTGCTTCTCTATAGATACTGAGTAAGTGAGTGAGCTTTATCATTCTAGGATGACATGATTGCACATTCCCTTCAGCTTAGCGCAATTTTTAACCGCACATTTTGCCATGATTGACCCAACAATTGTGACAGAATCGTACTGTGGAGTCTCCCTCAGTATCCTCATGACCAGTGCAGGTCCTTGCCCAAATGGGGAGGCGCTCTTAGCACCATGGGAGTGTGTATAGGGATCAGGTCATCCGTTGGTCTTGCAAACCTTCCCAATGGAGTGTTAGTGTTGCAGCCTTTTATATCCAGCACTGATCCGTGGCTGGATGATCACGTAGGTGCCCCTGTGCGGTGTTGCCGCTTTCACCGTTGCACTTGGCGAAGACAAAATCATTTTAAAGTATAAATGAGGCTGGGTTCATACTAGCTGCGCCACGTCTAGCAGCAGGGCGTCCGGTGCATCCCTGTTCTCCATTTTAGGGATGAATCAGGTCCCAATTTTTGCCCGATTTCAGACCAAAGACGCATAGGACCCTTTTCCAGTGCGGACTGCGGCTGCCCTGGAGCTGTGTGAACCGGCATCATTGAGAGTCAGTCACACTCTCCTGTCATGTGTATAAGTATGAAGCCAGCCTAAAGTCACCCTTTTGTTTTAGTTTCGGAGTGAAGTGAAGACGAATTAGAGCAGCTGTCAGTTTTTTTTTTTTTTGCTGTGTGTGCGCCTATTAAGGAGATTTACGCTCTATTTGTTTACCATTATTATTGAAAGTGAAAGTAAAGAAAATCCCAAATTTGGGTTGTCCCCAGAAATGTACTGTATTTGCCGGCGTATAAGACGACCTTTTACACTTCAAAATATGGCTCCAAAATTGGGGGTCGTCTTATACGCCGGATGCAGACTGCGGCGTCCATTTTTTAAAAGCCGCGCCTCCTCCTTGTGTTGTTCCGTGATAGGCAGAACACTCACTTTCCCAGCAGAGCCTGTGTTTAGTGTTCCGCCTATCACGGACATCGTCTCAACCTCGGAAGAGAGAACGTCTGTGATAGGCGGAACACTGAACACAGGCTCTTCTGGAAAACTGAGTGTTCCGGTTATCACGGGAACAGCACGAGGAGGCGCGGCTTTTAAAAAATGGACGCCCGAAGTCTGACTTATTCTGCCAGGCATAAAGGACTGAAGATCGGCAAAGTGAGGTGAGGCAATGGCACGGTGCGGTGAGGTGAGGCAATGGCACAGTGCGGTGAGGTGAGGCAATGGCACAGTGAGGTGAGGCAATGGCACAGTGCGGTGAGGTGAGGCAATGGCACAGTGCGGTGAGGTGAGGCAATGGCACAGTGCGGTGAGGTGAGGCAATGGAACAGTGTGGTGAGGCAATGGCACAGTGAGGTGAGGCAATGGCACAGTGAGGGGGGGAAGGGGTTCGCCTTATACGGCGAGTATATCCCAAAACCAACATTTTAGCTGGAAAAATAGGGGGTCGTCTTATAGACCCAGTCGCCTTATACGCCAGCAAATACGGTAATAGAAGGGAAATCTTCCCATGGGGACACTAGTTCTGGTGACCTGGGGGTCCCCTAGTGATTTCCTTAATTTGTAGGGATTCATCCTCTCTTCCTGTTTGGCTATGGAACAGGAAGTGAAGGGAAAGCTCCAAAATGGGACAGAGATGGTGAAAAAAAATCTGACAAGGGTTATAATAACCCTCCTTACTCTATCCAAAATGAAAAAAAAAAAGTTTGTCTATAGTTCTACTTTAATTTATAGAGCAGATCTTTACATTTGTCTGTATGTAGCTATCCATATATCTTGAGGTTTTATTCCTGAACAAAACTGGAATTTTATTAAACTTTACTGCCTTTCAAATCACTAAAATTACTTTCTTTTCTTCTTTTATGAAATGTTACTATTGCTAAACCATTTAATTTCCCTTTACTTTCCAAGCTAATGAATACAGTATCCTTCAGCTCAAGAAATATTAATGCAGTTTCCATTTATAAGGGACTATTAAAATGACCACCACTGAGACTTCTTACTATTGCTTCTATAACTTTGTATTAATCACCTAGACCTCCTCAATGTGCACAGTCCTTGCTAATTGTCATATAAAGTATTAGCTCCGCTAACTCCACTCTAAAAATCAGCCAAAATAAAATCTCTCAAGGTGGAATAAAGCGCAAGATGATAGGAAAGCAAGATTTCCCTCTTAGTAGAAAGTATTTAAGCGGAGACAATGATTTCCTTTGAAAGTGCTCCTTTATATATTTTCTGTGTAATTCTTTTTGTGTTTCTCAATTATGTTTAATATAAACTTTTACAAGTTATTCAAGGGGAACAACAGAATTTACACTGTAGGGCAGGGGTGGCCAACCAGTGGCCCGGGGGTCTTCTGGGACCTGTGTGTGTCCTAGAAACAGTTGGCCATTCACAAAGCGCAGCGCGACTCGCGCATGCGCAGTAGGAAACAGGCAGTGAAGCAGCAAGGCTCCACTGCCGGTTTCCCGTAGTTAGAATGGCGGCGCCTGCACCCGATCCGATGGACAGGTTGGCCTCGGGGGGCCAACATCGCGGGCTCCCTGGACAGGTAAGTGTCCTTATTAAAAGTCAGCAGCTACAGTGTTTGTAGCTGCTGTATTGAAAAAAAAAAAAACTGCGAATGGAACACCACTTTAACAAAAGAAAGCATAGAAACATGGATGGATGGGTGAGTTTGCTTTAAATATTAAAAATGAATTAAATAGTGTTTCTCTCATCGTCCATGGATGGACACAGCTCCCTAAATCTTGACAAGTGAGTTATGTTCCTGTTCACAGGAGAGGACTAGGCAGAAATATGTTAGATAATTAAATACATGTTACTTTAACAGAGTTAAACAGCCCTGCCCAGGGGGCGGTCCCTCCAGACTTAACCCTCCTCCCTGCAGCATGCAGCCTCAGTTTTGCAGGCGGCTGTTTAAAGTTGCACCTCCTCCGTTGAGGAGCTCTGCTTGTTTTGGAGTGAAGTTAAATTGTTTTTACTGATACTGTTCCCACCCCTCGTTTTTTGACACTGCTTGGGGATGTCCCACTTGTCAAGATTTAAGGAGTTGTGTCCGTCCATGGACGATAAGAGAAAATAGGATTTTGTGTACTCACCGTAAAATCCTTTTCTCTGAGTCCATGGACGGACACAGCACCCACCCTTCCTTTTTAGGTTTGTACTGCTTGTTACGAACTGAGGCTGCATGCTGCAGGGAGGAGGGTTATGTCTGGAGGGACCGCCCCCTGGGCGGGGCTGTTCAACTCTGTTAAAGTAACATGTATTTAATTATCTAACATGTTTCTGCCTAGTCCTCTCCTGTGAACAGGAACATAACCCACTTGTCAAGATTTAAGGAGCTGTGTCCTTCCATGGTAAATGATGAGTCTACGGTGAGTACAAAAAATCCTATTTTTGGTGCTCAGATGCAGTGATCCACTTTAATGCAATTTGTGGCCATAGGGGGTTTGTTGTACATTCTGGTGTCCCCGATATAGTATGGGCATTCCTCTACATCTATCAGTTCTGCCCAGCACCATAAAGAGCCACGTCTATGGCAGGTCAGACACCCTTTTCTGTTTTTATAGGGCCGACTTAATTTTCATCCAAACGTCATCCATTTTGCCTTTAGCCTGTATAAGGTCCTTCTGTGACTACTAAACCGCTAATGGGCCATAAAAGTGACAAAAGATCGGATAACACTTTAATCACTCTATTTGTTTACGGTAAATCACAAGTGCTGAGTGCCTTAAATCCACTCTCTCAGCACCAGCGGTCAAGCACTTATGGTCTATAAATCCAATTTGCCAAGGTGGTGTCCTATGAGAAAGTTAATTGGCTTTATTAACTAATCCAGACACACACATTATCGGGACAATTTAAAGGCGTAGGCTACATGACAATGAAATCTTTTCCTTTCCATTCATACCATGTTGCATGTTTTTTAAATTTTGTATCTGTCTTCGGAAGATGCTTATTTGAAAGTAAGAACAGGCTCAGAAGAAGGAAATAAGCTTCTTAGCTGTTAAGCAAAACAAGCAAGCTTAATTTTATTCCACTACTTCCTATCCTAACACCTGAACAAATTTCAGGAAATGATTAAGTCATACCTTTAGAGATTTTTTTTTCTCGCTTTTCATTTTAGCTGCCTGTTCTGAGTACTTTAACTGCACCGTGTCTGTTTTCCGTAGATAAATATGTACCCACAGGTGGGGTAGAATAATTATTTTTTAAGTGACGATCAAACATTTGTATGGATTTTCTTTTGATCTGTATAACCGTATAGTGAAGGGCGACAGCGGGCTGCTTTTATTGTCAGTCTCACGTATAGCGAGGTGACCTTGCGCTATGATTGGTTCGAAAAAACAATCCGTATGTAATATTTCCTTTCATCTTGGTGCGCATCTTTAAGCTGCCCATAGATTAATCGAAATGTGGCCAGTTCAGCAGGAACCAACTGAATTTGGACCCATCTATTGGCAGGCAGGTTATGTTGAAGTCAATCTATCAGTCAACTTTATTACATCTAGCCTGTCTGGCTTTTCTAGCCAGATCACTGCCAGCGGCTATAGCCGCCAACAGTGATCATTAATTCTGCTGATAGGGAAGGCTCCCCACCGGCAGAATACAATAGCGAGGGATTCCCCTAACAACACTGACTGCGTCGATGGGGGAATCAGGCAATTTTCTCTCCTTCATCCCATGGTTGAAATTTTATAATGTATTGCCTGCCTAAGGCCTTGTACACGCGACCGAACATGTCTGCTGAAACTGGTCCGCAGACCAGTTTCAGCGGACAGATCCGACCGTGTGTACAGCCTAGCAGACAGGTTTCCAGCAGACAAAAGTTTTAAAGCATGCTTTAAAACTTGTCGGCTGGAAACCCGTCCGTCCGACATGTCCGCTGGTTAGTACACCTAACCAGCGGACAGAAATCTCCCGCATGCGTCGAATGGATTCGACGCATGCGTGGAAGTATTTTACTTCCTGGTTTGGTGACGTGGCGGCGTCAACGTCACCGCCACGTCACCGCGCTGTCTGTCCGCGGGGATTTCGGTTTGATGGTGTGTACAGCCATCAGAACAAAATCTCCCAGCGGACATGTCCGATGAAAACGGTCCACGGACCGTTTTCATCGGACATGTTCTATCGTGTGTACAGGGCCTTAGGCAAAAAAACCTTTTGATGGTTTTGGATAGTGTGGGGAAGAGTTAGACCTTCTGTCAAGTTTTATTGCTGTCTGAGACCTCATTCAGGAGCTCTATTTGAACTGGTGACCAAGACGGCAATCCAGAAGTTCACAGTTCAGCTTGAGCTTCTCCAAGGGTTTTGGAGCATTTATCGGTATAGCCGTTAGGACCCTTACTGGGAGAAGAAATTTTATGAAAAACATTACGCTCATTTGTTGGCATGTTTCACACGCTCCCATTAAAGTCTATAGGGTTTAAAAAAAGCCCCAGAGTTCATTTTGTTCTTTTGTTTGACCTTCAAGCACCAAGCTTCAAATAAGACCGCAGACAAGTGTGAACGAGCACCTTAGAATACGACAGGAATTCTCATGTTGAGTGTTGAATCTGTTCTAAAAAAGCACTCCAGATTGCTCAGGTCTAAACTAGAGTTGTCTCCAGGACAAGGGATGAGGGGAAATCTTCCAATGGGGTTCACCAGTTCTGGGGGCAAAGAAATTTTACTCATTTTGGGAGATTTCTTCTAACTTCCTGTTGTATCGCTGAAGGAAGTGAAGGGAAATTTTCCCTAATGGTACAGATGGAACAACAAAATAACCTTGTGTTGAGTTTTAACCAATCCCTAATCCATCCAAAAGTAAAGAAAGCATTTTGGCTGTAAAAAAACTTTACTATAGCTATAAAACAGAGTTGCTACTACCACTGTCTGGTGGGCTACATTCTTTGTGTGTGAGTCTATTTTATAGTGGCCTTATAGATTTTTATTGTTGGTATAAATTTATTCTTAATTATTTTCTTAAGTTTTGTGCGGTTAAACATACATTATTCTGCCCACGGTTGGGCATTGTAGGCAAACAGCTAACTAAACCATTGAAATTGCATATATGGAAGCTGTTTTATCTGTAAAAGGATTTGCATTTCTGCCCACCCAGTTCTTGACTTAATATGGGCTGGAATGCTAGCAACTTCATTAACCAAATATGACCATATTAGGTCAATGTCATTGGCATATAATGGTCAAGTGGCCATATTAGGTCAATGATGTCAAGACCATCCCCACTAGGGTGGGGATCTGTCCAACATTTGTCCAAGAGCAGGGTGGGGATGCCCTTGACATCATTGGCCTAATTTGTCCACATGGCCATAATATGCCGATGACGTTGACCTAATATGGTCATGTGGTAATATTTGGTTAATTTGTGTACATTAAGCTGTGGGGTGGGGAATCTCCCACTCACAGCTCATTTTCCCAGCAATGACAGCTAACTTGGACTGAACCCAGTTCTGGCCAAACCCAAGCTCATCCCTGTTCAGCAGGACTGAGATGCAACAAAGGATTAAAAAAGTTCAAATTCGTTTTTTTTTTTATTATTAAAAAAAGAATGCTTTAGAAGACTTAATATACCGTATATACTTGAGTATAAGCTGACCCAAATATAAGCTGAGGCACCTAATTTTACCACACAAATCTGGGAAAATGTATTGACCCAAGTATAAGCCTAGGGTGGGAAAAGCTACTGTAAGTGGAAAAGCCCGTCAACAATGCCCATTTGCAGCCTCACTGCACCCATCTGCAGCTTCACTGTGCACATTTTGCAGCCTCACTGTGCCCATTTGCAGCCTCATTGTGCTTCAATGTGTCCATCTGCAGCCTCACTGTGCCCTCACTCATTTACCTTTGATCTCCCACTGTATCAGTGTTCTGTCTATCACGGATGAGGAGGAGGCGGGGCTTTGTTACAATGGACAGCCACCAACTGCAACATGACACAGGGATACTCAAGTATAAGCCAAGGGGGGCTTTTTCAGCATAAAAAAATATGCTGAAAAAGTCGGCTTATACTCGAGTATATACGATAACTAAATTGCTGTATACATCTACTTTAATGCTAACCCTACCCCATTACCTCCATTGTATTGAACTACCATAAGAAAGTGCTAAAATGGTCCTTTCCATCTTGAGAAGCCTGCAGTATTTTGGATAGTTTAAATCATTGCCCACTTGCTATTCACAATCTGTAAATGAAAGATGTGCCCAGACCTCTGGTAATATAATAGTTGAGGGTTTGTTTTCATTAACAAAGCCCACGGTGACTGGGTGATGAATATTTCCTGCTCTATTTTAAACTGAAAATTGTATGCAGGTACAACAAGAATGTAATCAGCATGTTTTTTTCCCCCCTCTATTTATTAACATCTGTCCTGATTTCAATATGTCATATTACAGAGACATGAATATTAAATAAATATATAAATATTCATGAGCCTCCAAAACCTGGAGGAAGCTGTGTCAGACTTTAGGGCTGCTCTACAATTTGTTCATTAAAGGGTCTTAAAACCTGCAAAGAATCCACTTGTCTTCGGAATCATCTGAATCTACTCTTACGCTAATTAACAAGGCACTCAAACTTACTAATTGACTGGAATTAATGCTGTAGGAAGATGCAAGTACACAGTCCATCCCGTCCCTCCTAGAATGTATAATTTAATGCGTTTTTACTGATGTAAATAACATGAGGGGAAATTTTCTTGCAGCACTTGCAGTATATTAGAGAGTCTTAGGCCTCGTACACACGACCGAGTAACTTGTCGGGCGAGACACATCGTTTTCCTCGACGAGTTCCTTGTTAGGCTTGTCGAGGAACTCGACAAGCTTGCTTTCCGTACACATGGTCAAGACAAAATCTCCTCATTCTCAAACGCGGTGGCGTAAAACAAATACAACGGCAGGGGAAGTTCCATTCCACTTGCACAACTCTTGGGGCTGCTTTTGCTAATCTCATGTGTTTGCGTGTTAAATAAAAGTTTGGTAAGAGACGATTTGCACTTTACAGTCTGTTACTGCTTGAAAAATGTGTTATCTCCATTACAAATGCTACTTTTACTCCCGTTTCATACTTTATTCTGAGCAAGCGCGGGTTTCTTAGCATACACACGCTCGAGTTTCTCGTTGAAAACCAGCTCGACGAGGAACACGACAAGGAAGTTGAGACTCCCGTCGAGGAAAAAGAGAACTTGCTCTCTTTTTTCCTCGTCGAGTTCCTCGACAGTTTCCTTGATGAAAAACTTACACACGACCGTTTTCCTCGGCAAAAAAGCTCTCCTACCAAGTTTCTTGATGGATTTTGTTGAGTTTCTCGGTCGTGTGTACGAGGCCTGAGACCCCTTTTACACTGAGAAGTTTTTCAGGCGGTACAACGCTAAAAATAGCGCCTAAATACCGCCTGAAAAACTCCTGCCCAGCCTTCTCAATGTGAAAGCCTGAGGGCTTTCACACTGAGGCGATGCGCTGGCAGGAGAGAAAAAAATCTCCTGCAAGCAGCATCTTTGGAGCGGTGAGAGGAGCGGTATGTATACCGCTCCTTCACCGCTCCTTCCCATTTAAAACAATGGGAAGCCAGAGGGGCATTGCGGGCGGTATTAACCCTTTATCGGCCTCTAGCGGGGGGTTAATACCGCACCGCTAGCGGCCGAATCCCGTGGCAATTTGGACGGTATAGCGCCGCAATTTTTAGCGGCGCTATACTGCCACCGCGCCTTAGAGCCAAAACTCCCGTCCTCGTAATTTGAAAAGGACACATTGCAGGTCAAGACAAAAGTCCCCATTTGTCTTTAGTCTCATGTATTTCCTTGGGTAAAAAAGAACACAGCCCTTGCCATCCATGATAAATAAAACAAAATGACCAATAGAACAGAAGGCTCCCTGTATAGATATCTCAGGATTTTTAACCTTTCTGGTCTGTCCAGATTTGGGCAGTGTTCCATCCTGGATAGAAGTGTACCTGCAGCATCCCTGGCTTTACTCCCCATTCACATTTGAGCCTGAAGGGTTGCGCTAAATTATCAAGCTTTTTTGGGGCATTTTTCAATTCATGTTTTGCATGTCTGATCTGCAACTATAGGAAACGTTTGGTTGAAGTTATTGCTGCCAAAGGTGGTTCAACCAGTTATTAAATCCAAGGATTCACATACTTTTTCCACATGCACTGTGGATGTTTACATGGTGTGTCCAATAAAAACATGGTAACATTTAGTTCTTTGTGTGTTATTAGTTTAAGCAGACTGTGATTGCCTATTGTTGTGACTTAGATGAAGATCAGATCACATTTGATGACCAATTTGTGCAGAAATCCATATCATTCCAAAGGGGTTCACATACTTTTTATTGCAACTGTATAACCCCAGTTCCAAAAAGTTGGGACGCTGTGTAATGGCACTTTTTGTATAACAGTATAAATCAATATTTATATATATATATATATATATATATATATATATATATATATATATATATATATATATATATATATATATATATATATATATATATATATATATATATTATGGCCCAGGAGCTGGAATTAATGTCAGACATCTCTAGGGTCCTCCAAGGATATAGAGATGAGTGACGGCCACATCAGATCATTCCTGGGCTTCACGGATAGGTCAGGCAAGCCCGGGTACAACCAGGAAGTGGCGAGAGGGGGAGCACCCCTCCTGTTTCTTTTAAAAGTGATCCCGCAGCGAATCCGCCTGGGGGATTACTTCAATCGGAAAGAGAATCGTCCATATTTAAAAAAAAAAAAAATAGTAATGTAATTTTACTATCGGGTAGTCGCCAAGTGGTTAAAAATCAAATTCATTGATTTGCATATCTCACAAACCCATATTTCATACACATTAGAAAATGTAAATCTTATCAAATGTTTAAACTAAGAAAATGTACCATTTTAGAAAAAAAAAAAAAATAAGGTAAATTTTAAATTGATGGCAGAAACACGTCTAAACTCAATGCAATTGTGTTTAGGTTTAAAAGAAAATTGCTGGCAGATCAGGTAGAAATCTTTATGGCAAAACAAGTCTACTTTTTAAAAGTACACTTTAATCTTACTTTAAAATAATGCTTTTCCATTTTTCTGTGCTTGTTGTGCACTGCCAGCCGTTCAGAATAAACAGGCTGCATTGGCACGGCAGGCCTCACTACACGGTATCACACTACATTAATACATTTTGTGACTGGGGCCTTGGTGTTTTGGTAAATGGCTCTGAATTTATGTAAGTTATTTCTTGAAACTCAGAATTCCCGTGTGCGTTTGATAATGAAATGGTTTTATAATAGTGGACTAAGCATTGCAGTAGCCTTGGTTTTGGAGTCGGGATGCTCCTGTGCTCCATAAGTGAAGGCGCATCTTTTAAACGTGTCATTATTCCAAGGTCTGTCTGGCCCACTGGGAAGTGGTGGATGTTCCAGGAGACCTCACGACCCTCTGTTCCTCAGTTCTGTTGTTCACAGTGTGTTATTGCCCTGCTGTTTGATCTCCAGTGCTCTGAGAATGTTTTTAGTTATGGGTTGTGTTAGAGATTAACATCTGGAATACCATTCCTGTCTAGTAGTTTTATGCCCATGAATATGCATTTACAAATACCATACGGGTAGCATGTTTGGCTTCATAGCAGGCTGGCCTCCTCTGAGGGTCAGCTGATACATACTCTGGACCTCAGTTACAAAAAGAGGAGCCAAGAAGGGATGGGATGTTACCAGATGCAAATCAGCAAGACTTGAAGAACACTGTAGCTCCAAAACAAGTTCTCTTGTTCAAATAGTGACTTAACGTGGTTGTAAACCCTTAAAAAACTGCATGACAATGAGCTAGTATGCATAGCATACCAGCTCATTATGTATTACTTGATGTAACGGAATGACCCGGGACAAGCAGAGACTTTGTAAGGATGAGGGGTACTCCTGTACCGGCGTCACCAAGGAGTCTTATGTCTAGGGTCACCTTATGTCTGATAGGGCCATAGAGTGACTGAGAAATTATATCCTAAATTACAGGACAGGGGACATCACTGATAGTTCATATTGCAGGATCTTGAGATATTGCAAGTTGTTGGTTAATTGTGACCAAACCAGTCAATAGTGACTCATTTCTATGATTAGCCCTGGCTAGTGAGTTGTTAATTGAGCCAGGCTTCTGGAAGACCTTTCATTGTGTGATAACGATGCTTAAAGCTTATTGATGCTCAGAGGTGTGAATACCTTTCTGTCAAGCTGTATGCGGAGACAGAACGTTTGTCTGAAGATGTGGATTGAGAAGAAATCATTGTGTGATGGTGTTTGGTTTGAATTCTGTTAATGAAGGAATGTGACTGCTCAGATGGAGTGATTAGATCATGATAATTATAGGCCGGCGCCGACATGTCTAGAATGTTTAGCAATTAGCCATCTGAAGGTGTATTGAAGCCCCCCCAGGGTGTGGGTGGAGAGTTTGATTGTTCCTTTCATGCTTAAACTGTATATAAGACTGAAAGCTAACCATTAAAGTTATCTTCATTTTGAAACCAGAAAGCACAGAGCTGTGTCTCGTCTTATTCTGGGAAATGGGATGGATCGGGTCCTGTTGGTTGGAGTGTCGATAAGCTGTCGTGGGGTGATGGAAGGTCGTAAATGGTGGTGATCGTTAAACTTACCTTAGATCGAAGCTGTCCTCGACCCCCCCTCCGGCTGCGGACATCTCTCCCGGAGCTTACTTTCGGGTATCACGGCTCAGGCGCTGTGATTTCCTGCAGCCGTGATGACTTTACTCCCGTGCGGTAGTGGCACATCTAACTCAAGCAACGGCACGACATGCCATTGCTTCAGTGCGCATGTGCCAATCACTTTGGCACATGCAGGTTTAGGAGATATCCAGGGGTAGCTACAGGTAAGCCTTAATATAGGCTTACCTGTAGCATAAAGTTGTTAAAATGGGTTTACAACCACTTTAAAGTGTCACTAAACCCACATCATATAAAAAAAAACAATCAATAAATGGTGTATTACTCGCTGTCCATACTCAATCACTACAAGATTTGTTTTCTGTATTCTGCAAAAAAAAAAAAAAAATTGGTTGATCCTGCTGTTCTCTATCTCCCGCTTCTGTTCATGTCCCCATTGCAGCTAGGGATTTTGCAGCTGTGGTGACAACTCTGCACATGCTCAGTTTTCAGTGAGTTTCTCTGCTGAGTGTTTCCTCCCTATCACATGTGAGCAGCCCATGTTACTCTAGAATCACATATGTGGTAAATGACAGTCCACTCTCTCCCTCCTCCTTCATGCCCACTAACCGGCTAAACACTGAATATTAAAATTAGATTGATGGAGGCTTCACCTTCCTCCTATTGTAAGATACAGCCTGTGACTGGCAGAAATCTGCAATCTTTGGTGTTATTGGGAGGAATTTTCCCTAATCATTTGTGTCATTGGGGGGAATATTGCCTCATCATTGGTGTCATTGGGCCCCATTGTTGGTGTTATTGGGAGGAATTGGGCCGCATTGTTGGTGCCAGTGGGAGAAATTGGGCCCCATCATTGGCATTATTTTGAGAAATTGGGAGGGATTGTGCCCCTTAATTGGTGTCATTGGGGGGAATTATGCCAAACTGTTAGTATCAGTGGATGAAATAGTGCCCCAAGGGCCAGATATAAGCAAGCAAAGGGCAGCATCTGGCCCCCAGGCCACAGTTCGGAGACCACTGTGCTAAGCAGTCCATAAAAGGACCGTTTTATAGTACCTCACTTATTTTGTAAAAGCACAAAAAATTACTTATCACCTAAAAATAGGGAATACTGCACCTGGCAAACAATCGGTTAAGTTTGTCTCCCCTCAGTTTGCACTGACAATTAATCTTTCATAAATCGGCATATTTAACTGTAAAATTGATGATTACTGTAGTACGATGACAGGACTGACCTCGCCATCAAGCGAGGCAAATTCATTCTCCTTTTCCAGGCCGTGTTAATGACTTAGACAGGAGATCTTTAGCTAAAGCTGGTGCTTCTTTTGCCATCTGAGCCCTGCAGATTAAATGGGAACATCTGGGCACGTTAAAGCTATTACATGAACCTGTAATAAGATTACATTGTTAATATCGTTAAGAAGGGAGAAAGATATGTCGTTTCTTTGGGAAAGCGGTAGCAAATCGTCAATCCTAATCGTATTATTACCTCCAGATGTGACTGTGGTGTGATCTCCCTGAGATGGGTCTGGATGCTGTAAATGATGTCACGAGTCATAGTGGATGTCTGGAATGAAAAGAAAAACATATTAAGCACATCCGTTTAACACATGTGCCTTTGTCTTTGTTTTATCTCTTTAAAAACACTGAAAGCACAGACAGATACCTGATGCTTTGCCAAAAATGTTAAAATGTTACTGAACCCACAACAGTAAAATCAGTCTTTATACGCAGTAAGGCATGATTGTGATACTCACTGTGGAACCTAACGGGTTAATTAATTATCTGCACTGTTTAAAAGGCTGTTTGATCCTGTCATCTCTGATCTTCCCCTTCTTCCAGTGTCCCCAAAGACTCTCCTAAGGCCTCGTACACACGACGGGACCTGTCCGATGAAAACGGTCCGCGGACCGTTTTCATCGGACATGTCCGCTGGGATCATTTGGTCTGATGGCTGTACACACTATCAGACCAAATTTCCCGCGGACAGGATACACGGTGACGTGGCCGCGACGATGACGCGGCGACGTGCGCGACCCTGGAAGGTCAATGCTTCCACGCATGCGTCGAATCACTTTGACGCATGCGAGGGCTTTCGGCCGAGCGGACATGTCCGGTGAGTCGTACAGAGGACCGAACATGTCCGACGGACAGGCTTCCAGCGGACATGTTTCTTAGCATGCTAAGAAACATTTGTCCGCTGGAAACCTGTCCACTCGGCCGGGAATCCGGTCCGGTCGGCCGTACAGACGACCGAACATGTCCGCGGAAACTGGTCCGCGGACCAGTTTCAGCAAACATGTTCGGTCGTGTATACGAGGCCTTATAGAAAAGAGCCGTTGTAGTCACTCTGCACATGCTCAGTTTGGTGTGTATTGCTAGAGAGTTTTTTTTCTTGGGAGAGTGCAATTGATCAGCACAGAGCCAATCAGCACTGTTTGCTGTTTGCCTGCAGTTCAATGTTAGTGTTCGAGTTCTTTAGCTGTTTTCATAAACTATTGCAGCTTTATGCAAAATGATCCGTAAAGCATCTGATATTATCTGTATTGCTGTACAAACGGCTGAAATCTACACATGACTCTGATTCCTCTTTAGCTATTGTAGCGCTTACCCACGAAGGAGCCGGTGGATAGAATAGGGATGGCGTGTTACCTCTGTTTGCGTCTAGGGGTAGATGATGATGAGAGCAGCAATGATGGAATGTCCAAACAGCAGGTGTCTTTCTTGTGCTTTTATTTCTGCCCAACACGGCAAACAATGAAACTCGAGGTAGATAGATCAAAGATGGGTGAGGAGAAGAAGTAGCAGATTCAGGCCTAACAGGACGGAAGCAGTCCTACTTCCAACGACACTTCACTTTCGTCGCCACTCCAGCCGGAGTGGGTATAGTGTACCTGGACAGGCCTCTCACACCGACCTGGCAGCCAGGGTATCACTCGGCACCTTGAGAGGAACAGGTCTCTGCCACAGATCTGGCCTCAGAATTTAGGATATGGAGACTGTTCTCCTCAGTAAACTTCTTCTTGCCTGAATCTTGCTCAGGTAGTTTCAATTAGGTTACCAACTGATAGGTGGCTAAACTTCCACCCCTCAGTGTCCGGTTACCTCGATCCCCGGAGGATTGTCTAGGCCCTGTTGGACCGCCAGCCTCTCATTGGCGCTCCTCAGACGGACTCCCCACCGAACAGCTATCTCGCTTGGGATCTTCTCAGAATTGGGGACCCAGTCGATCACTGGGGCCCCGCCACAACTTCAAATGCTCCGGGCCAACATGGTCCCGGAACCAGGAACAGAACACCGTGTGGCACGCGCACCCCGGCCTAGTAGGCCGCATCGCCAGGGGCCGTGATGTACGGTCACCCTAAAGGTGGGTGCCGCACCCGGAACAAGAAGACCCCGTCTCATGGCGTCTGCTCCAGAAGTACCTTCCCCCAGCATGCCCCGTGAGGGAAAACCCCTCCTGATTGGCTGCTAGCAAGAGGCACTCCAGCCTGAACTACACTGCTGCCACCTGCCGCCCCAGGGTGGAAAGGCACCTCAGGAACACAGAATGAACCGACAGTACAGCCCAGCTGGAACAGAGGCCTAATTTGTACAAATCACTTGGATGAGAGCTAATTAACTCTCTCATCCCCCTTTAAATTTAGAATAGCACCTGTACTGAAAGTACACAGGCGCTACAGTATATACGGTATATCGCTAGCCTAAAGTTTCATATACTTTTTCCATTAGTGCCTTTTAATTGTTTTAGGACTCCAGGCAATTTATTTTTTAGAGTCAAAATTGCTGTAAGGTCTTCTGTCTGTGCCCGTGGCTCTCTTGCGATGTTCCCAAGCAGACTGAAGATAGGGATAGAGAGGAGAACTTAGGCAACCCATAGATGAAGTATTTTTTTTCGTTCAACCAGTGGGTTGAATAAAAAAACGGACTCAATTTCCCCGTCCACACATTTAAGGCGGGTGAAAGAATCCTCCCCGCTTCGCTATTGTATTCTGACAGCAGGGCGATTTCCCTTCCCTCAGAATACACTGGTCAACGCTGCCGGTTATAGCCTGTGACTGAGCCACGTGCTGGGTTCTGATGAGAAGAGTGTCAGGGTCTACATCCCGTTAAAAGTGATTAATCCTTTGGGAGTAGCTCACCAAATATAAAAAAATGTATGTAGAGCAGGGGTCTACAAACTTTCTAAACAAAGGACCAGTTTATTGCCCTTCAGACCTTATGAGGGCCAAACTGTAGCCAGTGGGAGTAAAAAAAAAGGTCCTGATGTCAGTGGGAAAAATAATTCCCCATTTTTGGTGACACAGGGAGGAATTGTGTTCCATCATTGGTGTCATTCGGAGGAGTTGTGCCCCATCTTTGGTGTCATTCGGAGGAGTTGTGTCCGTTCATTGGTGTAATTTGGAGGAATTTTGCCTCTTCATTGTGGTGGGAAGTCATTGGGGGGAATTATGTCCCATTGTTTGCATCAGTGAATGTAATAGTGCCCCAATGGCTGAAAAAGCAAGCAAAGGGCCACACCTGGCCCCCAGGCTGCAATTTGAAGACCACTGTTGCAGAGGATGCCTAAAATCTGACTTGTATTTTCTATCTTCACTTCTGGGAAAATCAGTAAGCCAATCACACAAGCATAACATTTAATTTTTGGGGGTTTTCTGTACACCAATGCCTTCAGGTTGTCATATTGGATTGAATTTTACAGAAAATAACACTGCAGATAGAAAAGGAAAGGTTTGTTTCAAAACTTGATGCTGGGGTCATTCAATGTAGGAAAGGCTGACCATGGATGGCTGAAGTCATGGGTTGGAGAGGGAAAGTTGTGTATTGCAGAGAGAATCATAATTTTTTATTTTGGAAAGACCTGGGCTATTTCTTTTAATAAATAATGAAGGTTGGCTTTTAGGCTTCATGGGTCTGTGGCTCCAGATTGCTACTTTTTGCTGCTAGCCAGTTATTGCAGAATTTATTTCCCTCGAGGTCCGCCCCCTATGAAAACACATTCTTCAGTGTCTGTGCCTATGGAAGTCTCCTGTGACTGTTAACATCCCTATCATTTATACATGAGGTTCCATTATTCTGCCTACAATTTATGCTTACTATGTAAAGGATATGGTAACATACCTCCTGTTTGTGGGTCTTCTGCTATATCTTTTGTGTGGACACTGGGAAAACATTTGGATGTGCCTCATTTGGGTGTCCCCCTATAACCATAGCTCCCAACTGTCCCTGATTTGGAGCAATGTCCCTTTGTCCCTCTTTCCTCCTCATGTGTCCCTCATTTTGCTCTGATCTATCTACTTGTATGTAAAATTCACTTTTTATGTTTCAAAAAGTGTTTTCCAGTGCTAAACCTTTCATCCAAATTTATAAATTGCTACATTCATAATTTTTAAATGCCAATATAAAGGAATAGTAGTGGTAAGAACAAAGTCCTTGTGGATTTAATAAACCTTTTATTAGTTGAATTCTCTTTGAAGGGGGTGTGGCAGGGGGTGTACCCTATGCCTACATACATTTGCTAGTAGGTGTCCCTCATTCTCATCTCAAAATGTTGGGAGGTATACCTATAACCCTACCCCACTCCTTAAGACCTCCATTTTTTCCTAGTGTTCTGTAGTTGGTAGACCTTGTCTCCATTATGGAAACATTTTGCAGGGTGCAAGTTATGCTTCTCAAGCTAGTGTTTAAGCTAAGAAAAACAAAAAAAAGAATTGTGCTAGGCTATAGAGCAGTGGTTCTCAACCTGGGGTCGAGACCCACTCGGGGGTCGAATGACAATTTGCCAGGGGTCACCGAATTCTTGGCTGTTCCTGAAGCCTGCACCGCTCTCCCAGCCTTTTTGCGGCCGCCCAGCAGGGCAGTCCCTGGAGCCTGTGGCCACCCAGCTGGGCTTTTTCTGGAGCCCGCGGCCTCCTGCTCAGCCTCTTTGCAGCCGCACATTCAGTTCACGGCATGGCTGGGGGGCAGAGACTAGAGGTTAGCTGACTGGTGAGGAATGAAGTGGCAGGGGCTGGAGGAGACCCTATCTCCTGATTTCAGCATAGGTGTCGCAGCTATGAGACACCACAAAGTTGGAGACACAGTGAATCCGGAGACACAGTGAGAAACACTACCTTTGATTATAGTTGCCATTAAAAGTCCCCACTACAGTTCTCAGATCAGCAGATTACCTTAATCAAGAGCACCTAAGTTGGCTAATTAGAACTCCCCACCAGCACTGCCACTCATCCCAACTCCCCGCCAGCACTGCCACTGATCCCAAATCCCCGCCAGCACTGCCACTCATCCCATTCCCCCCACCACAAAGGAGTAGGATAGAAAATATATGGAAGGGAGAGGAAAAAAGGGGGAGAGAAAGAATAAGAGAAAGAACAAGAAAGACAGCTAGAGAGAGGAATGGGGGGAAAAAAAGAAATTAGGATAGAGAGAGATAAAAGGGAAAAAAAGGAGAACAAAGAGAAAGAGTGGTACATCCTAAAATGTACCATAAGGGTTTTTAATACTATATGAGTGGAAGGGACTCAGTCAGTGCTAAATGTCTGTGGGTTAGGGGTGCAAATTACTTGTCTTGCCTTGGGTGCTGACAACCCACGCTATACAAATAATTTTACTGTTAGGGGTCCCCACATGGCACTAGGAGGTTGAGTGTCAGTTGAGCCTAACTTCCCCATGACTTAACTTCCTAGTGCAGCCACCAGATAACGTGGAGACAGAGAGAACTAGAACAGTCATTTAAAACGGTACTTCCAAAATACATTAAAAACCTGTAACCTTGGAAGAGTCACGACCAGTTGACTAGAACTTTAAATACATTAAAACCTTTAGCCTTGGAAGACATCAGGACCAGTCAATCCTCTATCATCCTCCACTTTCCATATACAACATAACATGGACAGTGGCCCAGATTCAAGAAGCTATTGCGCCCGCGCAACCAACGGTTGCGCGGCGCTATAGCTGTTTTGCTCCCGCGTAGCGAATGCCCCTGATTCAGGAACATCGCTACGCGGACTGTAGCCTAGGATATGACAGACATAAGCCTCCTTATGCCTTCATATCTCAGGCTGCATTCTTGCGTTGGCCGCTAGGGGGCGCGGCCATTGTGATCGGCGTATAGTATGCAAATTGCATACTACCACCGATTCACAAAAGTTGCGCGGGCCCTGCGCACGCAAGGTACGGAGTTTCCGTACGGCGACTTTAGCGTAAGGCTGCTCCTACTCATAGTAGGCGCAGCCAATGCTAAAGTATAGCCACCCTTCCCGCTCGTGAAATTTGAATTTCACGTCGTTTACGTAAGTGATTCGTGAATGGCGCTGGACGCCATTCACGTTCACTTAGAAGCAAATGACGTCCTTGCGACGTCATTTGCCGCAATGCACGTCGGGAAAGTTTCCCGACGGAGCATGCGCTGTTCGCTCGGCGCAGGAGCGCGCCTAATTTAAATGATTCCCGCCCCCTGGCGGGATCATTTACATTAAGCGCCCTTACGCAGGGCAAATTAGCATAGCGCCCGCGCAATTTACGGAGCTACTGCTCCGTGAATCGCGGGCAAATTGAAATATTTGCATGGGCGCAGAGCAAAAATCGTTGCCCTTTGCCCACGCAAATATTGCGCGGTTCTACCTGAATCTGGGCCACTGTATCTAAATCTGTTTGGGTTCTAGGTCATTTACATTTCCAACCTGCTTGTTGCTTTCTGGTTGTGCAATAATGAGTTTGAGAGTGACTGCTTATGACACTTCTTCCCTGTATACCGCACAGATAGTAGCTTGCAAAGTATGCGTCTGGATTTGTGCCGGAGCAAGACTTGCAATATTAATGTTACACTGGAGCCAACCAGACATTTAAAATGTAAGGAGATACCTGATTTATTTACTGAAGCAGAACTTACTAATATTTCCCCAGCTGTATCCAGGCATAACAGCGTAAGTAGATTTGTAAGTAATTGCCAGGGGAATCAATCAAATTTTTCACTGGCTCTCTCTATATTGTTCGGAGTATTAATACATATAATTGAGAAACACTAATTGTGTTTCCCTGGAGTTCCCACCTCTTAATTTACTCTTACTGTCATCCTAATAAATCTGTATTAATTAAGATTTCTTTTTAGCAGTTTGAATATTCCACCCTCAAAGTATGCCAGTATCAAAGAACATGACCCCTTGTGGCTAAAGATGTATACAATTAAAAGTGGGTAGTCATGGCTCCACCCATGGAGAGCATGTATAAAGTATTGAGTTTATTAGAAAAGTTGTGTTCTTCTCTAAAATTTACATCAATATTTTCTTAGTGCTCGTTCACAGTAAATTGCGTTTATCGCACAGCCGCTAGTGTGCACTGGAAACAGCATTGGTGAAGTGGCAATACAGTTATATTTACAACAGCTGTCCTGCAATGTAGTGGGTTGCTTTGCAACCCACTGCAGGCAAAACATGGACTGCATGCATTTTGCCTTGTCTATGCATTGGGGCTGCGCTGGAAATAGCTGCCAACGTAGCCCAATATACCTGATGAGAACAATCCCTCAACTTTTTTATTTTAATTTTCAACAGAATGCCAAAGTGTTAAAATCCCTCTGAGGTCTTTTTGCACATTCACAAAATGGCCAGTACACCAAAAATTAACCTCAGAAATTAAAAAGTTTAAAGCCCATCTCTGGGCAAAAAAAGTTTTCCTATGCAGCAGGACTGTACCTGCACTGCACGGGCCAACTGCTTTCTTTGTCCAAGGGAATCTGTATACTCACCTGATCCTCCATTCCACCGGCAGAGGGCACTCCCCCATGATCCAGTGGTGGGCTGTTTCTGATGTCCTCAAGTCCAGAGCAGGTCTATGAGCAGGATGATGTTAGGAACAGTCCACCGCACAAGACCACGGGGAAGCAGGAGCTGCAGGGACTCTTGTGTGGGGAGGATCAGAGGATTAGGTAAGTATATCTCCGCTCTCTAATCCCCAGACTAAAACATGCAGTTGGGCATGACCCCACTGCATGGGAAAACTTTTTCAGCTTTAAAGCTATTGAAAATGCATTGTTTGTGGAGAAGACAAGAGTGCAACCATGGCGGGGAGGTCCTTTGAGAAAAGGCTTTGCAGGGATGGAAGCACCCTGATAAAATGAGATAAAGGGTTAGTAATACTCCTTAAGCCCCGTACACACGATTGGAATTTCCGATGGAAAAAGTCAGGCCTCGTACACACGACCAAGTTTCTGGGAGATATTTTTTTGCCGAGGAAACCGGTCGTGTGTACATTTTCGTCGAGGAAACTGTTGAGAAACTCGACGAGCCAAAAAGAAAGCATGTTCTCTATTTCCTTGACGGGAATGGAGAAAATTGGCTTATCGAGTTTCTCGACGGCTTCACAGGGAACTCGACGAGCAAAACGATGTGTTTCGCCCGTCGAGTTTCTCGGTCGTGTGTACGAGGCCTGAGACGGACTTTTTCCATTGATTCCATCGGAGTTTAGATAGCGAACGTGTTGTCTTTTATCGGAATTCCGATGTGAGTTTGGCCGAGTAAAAGCCTGATCGTGTGTACGGGGCATCAGTCCTATGTCCATAGGCATAAGCAGTCATCCACACAGCAAGTGTGATATCTTTTCTAATTCCTGGAGTTGAGCTTCAAAAAATTTGCAGCATCCTGAAAGCTCCTTCCACTTTCAAAAGCTAAACTACAGTCAAAACATTTTTTTTCCTAGTTTTTGAATAGTGAAGGATGAGAATATTTGGCAGGTTTGTATCGCTTTCAAGGTAGGAGCACCAAGTAATGAATATTCAAAGAATAAATTGTATGTACAAGACTTTTTATCTGATAACATATCATAACATGTTCCAAAATATTTTGGGGGCTTCAGAAACTTCAATTTTTGTAGAGCTACGGCTATATTATACATATATTGATTACAAGGTTAATCTTGGTCAGGAAGAACAATGCATGGAAATATGTTTGACTAAAATCAATAAAAAAATCAATGTACATTTTTTTTATCCACTATATAACAATAGGTACCGTAGGTTAATTTACTAAAGGAGTAGAGCATGTTAACTTTGCAAAATTAATTTTTACCTTGATGAATTCATTTTTTACTTAGCTTAGTGTTCAGCTATGCTAACTTCAATCATTTAATTATGTGCTGGCAAAAAAAATCCTGTTTTTAGCTTAGTGAATAAGATGAAAATACACTTTGCAAGGAATACAAATATAAAACAGGATTTTTGCTCGTGAATGATTGAAGTTATTCATGCACATTCAAACAGACAGTAGATTATAAATCACATCTATGCATAGTGATATTAATACTTAATAAGGCTGTTGTATTGTATATTATATTATCTGAATATTCTATAAAAATTGATAATCAAAAGCGTTAAAAAAAAAAACATTAGACATAATAGCATATATAATGAATCCATAGTGCTAATAGATATATATACAAAAAACATCTATCTATCTATCTATCTATCTATCTATCTATCTATCTATCTATCTATCTATCTATCTATCTATCTATCTATCTATCTATCTCTATATCTCTATATCTATATAGATATATCTACACGATCGGTCAATCTGATGAAAACAGTCTGATGGACCGTTTTCATCGGTTAACCGATGAAGCTGACTGATGGTCAATCGTGCCTACACACCATCGGTTAAAAAAACGATTGTGTCAGAACGCGGTGATGTAAAACACAACGACGCGCTGAAAAAAATGAAGTTCAATGCTTCCAAGCATGCGTCGACTTGATTCTGAGCATGCGTGGATTTTTAACCACGTGCCTACAAACAATCGTTTTTTTTCTATCGGTTAGGTATCCATCGGTTAAATTTAAAACAAGATTGCTTTTTTTTAACCTATGGATAATTAACCGATGTGGCCCACACACAATTGGTTTGGTCCGATGAAAACGGTCCATCAGACCGTTCTCATCGGTTTGACCGATCGTGTGTACGTGGCATTACTGTGAAATGCCGCTAGCTCTAACAAGATTGAGGTTTTTTTTGGTTACACCTCTAGCAACCCCTAGCAATTTCCAGAGGAAGCCTAGGGTTCCACACAACCCTGGTTGAGAATGCCTGTACTATACTGTACAGAAGGCCATCTCTGATCACACAACTCAGAACCTTGAAGAGGACCAGCTACTGTACATCAGTGGAGGAGCAGGGTCTGCTCCTGGTAGCTGAGAAAAGAAGCGTGAGATTACAGCACACTAATGGCGAGTAAACAAACATAACCTGGTGCGATGAACCACAAAAGGCAAATGGTAGGATCAGAATTTGGTATACAAAGCATTCAATCATGGGTCTTTTCTCCCAATGATTTAAGCTGCTGGTAGCGTGATGGTGTAGTCAATTTTTGATAATTGTCACTAAGCCATGCCCTTAAAAATGTACTCTTTGCCTGGAATTCTTCCCAAAAGAAAGCTGTGCCTACAGCCTTGTATCTTTGCAATGTGAGATCACCTAAGGCAGTACTATGTCTGACTGCTAGTCTCATGTGATTTGAAGGGTGAGATTTGGTGATGTCACCATTGTGCTGCTCACTGTTCTCCTTGCTGGAAAGTAAGCTGTACCTGAAGGCCTACAGTGCGAGAATCTCCCTGCTTCTGCCTTGTCCATACTATGCATCTGACAAAGAGCAAAGTCCTGCCTCAGCAATAAAGACCAAGGAATGGTATCTCAGTAATGGGGGAAAGTTCAGCTGCAGGCATAACACAGGCATTACTAGTTATTAATTCTTTGTTGTCCACTTGCCTTTTTGTGAACACAGAATACCCAGTTTAGGTTTTCTTTAATGACAACTGAGCATTTATTGGACCCTATTCACACAGGTGTTCTGTTCCATACACCTGTGTAAAAGGCCGTCTTTACCTGCATGGGTAGGCACAGGTGCGCAGCCAGTTAAAATCGGTGACAGGAAGACATAAAAAAATTGCAGCGCTGCTCAAAACAAGAGTGTATCCTTATTACCTCCTGGTCCTCAGGCCTCGTACACACAAGCAAGTTTCTTGGCAAAAACCAGCAAGAAACTTGCTGGTATTTTTTTGTTGCCGAGGAAACCGGTCGTGTGTACATTTTTCGACAAGGAAACTGTCAAGGATCCCGTCGAGCCAAAAAGAGAGCATGTCTTCTTTTTCCTCGACGGGAATGGAGAAACTTGCCTTGTCGAGTTCCTCGATAGCCTAACAAGGAACTCGACGAGGAAAACAATGTGTTTCGCCCGTCGAGTTCCTCGGTCGTATGTACGAGGCTTCAGGTGTAGGGGCAGACCCAGAAAGTTTCCCAGTTCAGCTTACTGAACAGCCTGCAAACAACTGAATTATCCTGTCTAACAGTATGTGTTAAAGCGGTGTTCCATTCCCAAAAATAAAATAAATAAAAGCCAGCAGCTACACATACTGCAGCTGCTGGCTTTTAATAATAGGACACTTACCTGTCCTGGAGTCCAGCGATGTCGGCACCCGCAGCTGATGTCGCCATTGAGGCTAAGGGAACTCGGCAGTGTAGCCTTTCGGCTTCATGTCAGGAACCCTACTGCACTTGCGCGAAGCCTGCTCCTCTCTCTTACTGGCCTGGCGGCCAATTGTGGCACCAGAGGGGGGGGGGGAATGCGATGAGCGAAAGTTCCAGGGGTCTAGTCTGCACACATTCAGGGAACCCCAGTATATTTTGTAGTCCTAACTCTAAATTTGAGAGCCTCCACAGTGGAAGCACATGCAACTATAAGGTGTAGTGGTGCAAGTGTTCAAACTGTCACATCCAGCGGTATTAATGAACAGGCATCCGAAATGCTGCTGCCCCCCCTGTCCTGTGTAAAGTGTGTTGTACAGCCTCAGCCAGCGCTACTCCACTGACCATGCCCTCTAATGGATTTTTCCCTTAGTCATAAGCCTAGTACACATGGGATGAATGTTGTGTGTACCGCAGCCGGTCTAGCTTCTATCGAAGGGTCATGGCCGAAAAAGGTTTGCCGACTGGCTCCCGTTGGCTGAGAGCGCTGACTAGAGTGTTCTGGTGGGTGGCCCGCCCCCCTGTCAGAACACAGCAGGGAAAATTGCTATATTAACATTGGATTGTTAGCACAGCTGCTTTGACCTGAACTGTCAGGTTTTTTTTCAACCAAGCGGGTTGAATGAAAAAAAAAAAAAAAATAGTAGTGTATATGAGGCTATAGTGGGTGACGTTTTTTGATGTTTTTGATCTATTGAAAAAAAATATATAGATAAAAAAAAAACGGCTAGTAAACGCTAAACGTTGAAAAACTCACTGAAAAGCTACTGGCGTTTTTATAACGTTATTTTAACGTCCAGTGTGCATGAGGCCTTATACATTTATCTGCTGAAGTGCTTGACTGAGTGTATTTCTTTGTACATATTTCATTCAATAGTCTGCAAACATTTCATGGAATAAGGTGGAATAATATCTCCCACACTCATCTAGAGAAGGATTTCTCGGTAACATCTGGAGCAATGAAAGGTCTCGTCTCCCCGCAATATGGTGTGATTAATGAAATCCACTTTGATGCCGTACAGATGTGCCCTTACCTTCGTACAAATGCAGTTGCCATTTGCGTTTGAACTATTAAGATGGCAATTCACATACAGGAGCTCTTAAGAAAGAAGAGTGCTGACTATGATAAATGTGATGAATATGAAAGCAATTAAGCCAGGGAGTCGTTTTTAGTGGCATGAATCTCTGAATAGCATACTCTGCCGCCGGAGCAATGCTGTCAGCATATTCTCTCCTCTTCCAGCATGCCGAGAATCACGCCTTCTATGTGCCAGCACTGCAAGCTGTTTCACTTGCATTCACTTCTGCTCGCCATTTGCCACCATGGTTTTTTTTTTTTCTTCAGTATTTTGGGATTTTGTTTATAAGTTTTGAGCTGTTTCTATTTCCTGGCTGAATAAAAGAAACCCACCCAACAGTAATAATGAAATTTGCCAGTTTAGTGGAATAGCTGAATATTGTTATAAAATAAGGTGCTGGTGAATCCCTAACATACGCAGTGGTGCTATACATTCCGTTGAGTGTTGTGTTAATGCAATGCCAGTGCTCTTTTTCATTGGAAATGTGGGTGAACAAAATCTGTTGTCCTGTTGAGAAATGCCCCCTGTCAAATAATGCCCGCCCGGTACTGCGTATGCACAAAGCTTGCGCAGTACGGAGCCGCCGAAAGCCTACAAACATCATAATTGACCATCAGCTGTAGACGGCGCCTGCGCACAATAGCCAACATTGTGCCACATGCTCCCGATGCTCGTTCAAGTCTACAAGGGGCGGATTTCTTCATGATGGCCGCGTGTGAGGGGCAGGTGCCTACAGAAGAGGGCGTTTTTTGATGTTCGGAGGCTTTTGGCAGCTCCGTACTGCACAATCGATGCACATGCGCAGTACCGGGCAGGCATTATTCAACAGGGGGCATTTCTCAAAACAATTCTTGGTTCTGTATTTTCTAAAAAGGGTGGTACTGGGAGGTTGGTAGGGGGTGGAACCAAGGGTCAGTGCTCAAAGGTGAGTAGGGAGCAGAAATAAAGGGAGAATGGGAAAGTGGGACTACCTGCACCTATTCTCTGAGAATGTACAATGCAATAGTGTAAATGGGTCCTAAGATGCAGTATATCTGCTATGTTAGCCGGTACCTAAGAATGTAAGCTAAAATAAGTACCGTAAATGGGACTGTTTTTTAAGCATCCATGTGTGCGGTGGGTGCAAAATCTCATAGGGTTCCATGAACCACCTGGGAGAGCTAGAACATGACCATTCTAATTGGTGCCCCAACATACCTTCTCAGTGCACGTTCTAATGTGTGTTGCCATGTACTGTGCTGCCGAAAATGCGTGTTTGGAAGCCTATTCAAGTGAATGGCTAACTCAGCATATAAGTCTGAATAGGCTCTTTAAATGAAGCAGGTGGAGCTTTAACAGGATGTAATTGCCCATCTGCACAAGTTCTTTATGTGGATAGTGGTTCATGTGTAGTTTTTGTATAAATTGGAAGGCATGATCCTTGAGTTCAACCAGCAGTAAGTCGTATATTTCCAAAGCTTGCCTGTCCAATTCCCATTGCTTTTGGCCATTGAGACAGTCCATGATAGTGATGGGGCAGTAGTAATTTTGGGGGTTAGGGGGGACAGGAAAAGCTCCAATAGTACCAGAAAGTTGCCTGATCAGGCATCCTGACATTTGGGCAGCACAGGAGCACTGAAGGTATATACAGGGACATCTAGGTGTCAGCTTTTTATACCTGTACTTATTTAATTATTTATTAACATAAAAGTCACTTCAAAATTGCAACAGTTTTATTAGAATTTCTTTACGCATTACTTTTGGCTATTGACCAGTTTATGTATAATTTGGAAGGCATGATCTTTGAATTCCACTAACAGTAAGTCATATTTTGCCTAAGTTTGCCTATCCACTTCCCATGTCTGACACATTCCTACTGGCCATTCAGGCAACCCATCATAGTAATGGGTCAGTAGAATCTTATGAGATCGTGAGGGAATGGGCAAGCTTCGACATTACCAGAACACTACCTGATCAGACGTCCTGGCATTTGAGCAGCACAGGGGTATTGAAAGCTGGTAAGAGTAGACAACGCTAAGGTGGTTCAAATCTTGGCCGGTTTAGCAGGAACAGGCCGAGTTTCGAACCATGTATGGGCAGGCTGAATGTACCTAGTTGATTAAAGTGATTGTGCTATCAATATATCTAATGAAGAGCCGAGAAGCCCGGCCCTAGAAGAACCGAGTAGCTGGGCTCAGGTAAGTAAACGGGGGGGGGGGGGCTGGGAGGCCAGTATTTGATGCCTTTTCACCTTAATTTGAAGCCGCATCAGCATTATGATTGCCCTCAAAAGGGCCGGTTGTATCCGTAGGATTTCAGGTTTCTCGTCGGGAAATCTGGCCAGAATCTCGATGAGAAAAATAGAGAACCTGCACTCTATTTTCATTTCATTTTCATTTCAGGTAAGTATACACCCTCTCAGGTTTCTCGTCTGGAAACAGGCCGACAAGAATCCAGACGAGAAACCTGAGAGGGTGTATACTTACCTGTCGCCGTGGAAACCTACACATGCTCGAAATGACTTTGACGCATGCACGGTATCATCCACGGCATAGGTAGGGTGAAGCAAGTAGGCGGCGACGGCATTGAATGTGACGAGCGCATGCTCGCCGTACGTGATGACGTCACCGCGTTCTTGCCTTTCAAAAGAACCGCGGTTCTTTTGAAAGGTCTGTGTGCACACTCGGGCGGCAAGAGATTCTTGCCAAGAATCTCGTTGGGAAAAACAACGTTTTTTTCCTGACGAGATTCTGGCCCGTGTGTACAAGGCCTTAGATGGTAAATGACCCCCGAGCCTCACTGATTGCCCCCCATTGATTACAATTATAGTTAAGTTGTTACAATGTGAATCGCCATTGTTTTGGCGAGAGCTGAAAGTTCCTCCCCTTGTTGGACTGTTTCCAGATTGAAGGATAAGGTGGTTTTAGAGACGAGTTTAGATTGGGAATGCTGGTTGCCTGGGAATGTAATTCTTTCAGTCCCTCCATGGAAGGAGCACACATCCGTACAGTCACACTGATGAGTCCCAGATCATTGTACTGTATTGATTTTTTTTTCTGTCTCCAGGATTTGTGGAAATTTTCAGGGGCCTCTCATCTTACAAGAACAGATGGATCACATCACGCTGCTCATTCATTTAATACAACATCTCTAGCATAACTGAGAGTTTCCATGTTGCATATTGACAACGTTAGAAGAGCAGGCCTGGGCAGCGGTTAACAAGTTCTGGCAGTTTCCGTTATTCTCAGGGCTGTCAGTTGGTTTAGTTTACATTTTTAAATAGCTAGGGGGAAAAAAATGTAATGCAGATACTTTATGGTAATTCATCTGCCTCTATTCTCACTTGGTTAGCTCAAAGGGTAACCACCAGCATTACTGCACTAAAGCAGGACAGCGAGACTCTCAACTCTGCAGAGTTTTTATTAAAGGATCAGTCCCCCTGATACAAATGTTTTAGTTTATGTAAATGTAGAGAGTTAAAGCGGAACTAAACCCACTGATCTAGCCATTTTTCAAAACCTCTTCATTCAAGGCATGCCATGAATGATAACTGTCACGGCTGCTTGTGTTCTCAACTGAACCGTCAAGCCTTTAACTGGTTGGTGTCACAGCTGATCATATGTGCAGTACCATGGCAACTGTAGATCAAACAGAGGCTAAGATGGCAGCTTCCTTGGGTGTAAAGGATAGGAAGGTTTAGTTCCGCTTTAACCACTTCAGCCTCGGACCGTTTGGCTGCCCAAAAAACAGAGCACTTTTTTTGATTCGGCACTGTGTCGCTTTAACTGCGACGTGACTCCCAAACAAAATTGACGTCCTTTTTTCCCACAAAGCTTTCTTTTGGTGGTATTTGATCACCTCTGCGATTTTTATTTTTTGCGCTATAAACAAAGATAGAGCGACAATTTTGAAAAAAAAAAAAGCAATATTATTTACTGTTTGCTATAATAAATATTCCCCAAAAATATATAAAAAAACGATTTTTCTTTTAGTTTAGTTTAGGCCGAAATGTATTCTTCTACATATTTTTGTTAAAAAAATCGCAATAAGCGTTTATTGATTGGTTTGCGCACAAGTTATAGCGTCTACAAAATAGGGGATAGTTTTATGGCATTTTTATTAATATTATATTTTTTCTAGTAATGGTGGCGATTTGCGATTTTTTATCGTGACTGCGACATTATGGCGGACACATTGGACACCTTTGGTGTTATTTTGGGACCATTCACATTTACACAGCGATCAGTGCTATAAAAATGCACTGATTACTGTGTAAATGTGACTGGCAGGGAAGGGATTAACCACTAGGGGGCTAGGACGGGGTTAAGTGTGTCCTAGGGAGTGATTCTAACTGCAGGGGGCGTGGCTTACTGTCACATGACACTGATCGCTGCTCGCGATGAGAGGAGCTCATCCTTTCTAAACTACTGCCATAGTGCTGATCTATAAGGATATAGATGCCTCCTGCATGTATCCTTACCTGTCAAATGTCTCTCCTCTGTCTGTTATAAGAACTGAAAAACTGCAGATTCTGTGGGTGGATCTGTTGTCTGGAGCTCGGTGGGTGGAGTTGTGATGTCAGTAAACTCCCCGCTCACCTCTACACTCCCCTTGTCAACATGCATTTTTTCCTGTGTATTCCTTACACTGAATTCTGCTATGATCACTAACATCCAGTCAAAATCCAGAAAAGTAACCACATGACTTCAGAAAAGGAGTGGGGGGTGGGAATTTAAAAATAATGCCTGTCTCCAGGCTTATGCATGAAATATGTAAATAACCTGTCATTCACAGCAAGGGGGCGGAACGGACTAAGGTTTTTCTCTGCAAGTCTGTTTTATTTCACTGAACAATAAAAGAGGATTGCTCAGAGCTGGATTAACTCTGTGTGGCAAGACTGGGCACAGATGATAGGAAATCTTATACTCTACATTGTGACATAAAAAAAAAATGTCGGGTTTACATCCACTTTAAAGCGAGGTTCCACCCATTTAAATGTCAACAGCTACAAAAAGTATTGCTGCTGACTTTTATTAATCAGGCACTCACGTCTCCTCCTCCTTTCCGCGGCACCGGCATTGTTACTGCGGGCGCCCGGCTGTGAATTCACACCTGGGTGCTCACTGCGCATACTCGAGCCTGCGATGCGCGCTGTGATTGAATGAATGAATGAATGAATGAATGAATGAAAAACTTATATAGCGCGGCACATGCGAACTGAATCGCCTCTGGGCGCTGGTTGTTTGTGACTCATGCCATCAGAAAAGCAGGGTTTTGATCTGCTTTCTGAAGGACAGGTGGTTTTGCTCCAACCGAATGCTGGTTGGTAAAGCATTCCAAAGCCTGGGGCCTTGGAACGCAAACCTTCTTTCTCCTTTGGACTTGTATTTGGTTTTTGGAACCTTGACCAGATTTTGGTCGGTGGATCGCAGAATGCGGTTGCAATTGTGCGGTTTGATCTTGTCGCATAGATATCTTGGAGCCTTCCCATGGATGCACTTATGTGTCAGGCAGAGTGCTTTGAATGCAATTCTGTCTTTCACTGGCAACCAGTGAAGGGATCTCAGTGAAGGTGAGATTGATTCCCAAGATTTTTTCCCAGTCACCAGTCTGGCGGCCGTATTCTGTACGACTTGTAGACGAGCGATTTGGTACTTGGGGAGCCCGAGGTAAAGGGCATTTGCATAGTCCAGTCTGGAATTCACGATTGTTCCTACCACGACTGCTACGTCTTCTTTGGGGATAAATGGAATAAGTCTGCGTAGTAGGCGCATCAAGTGGTGCGACCCGCTGACTACTGACCCTATTTGTGCGTCCATTGTCATGAAGGTGTCAAACGTGACTCCTAGACTTTTGACTTTGGAGCTAGGGGAGATGATTTGTCCCAGAATGGGCGATGGTGTCCAGTTTGTTGCCAGTTGACTCTTCCGACTGGCATCAAACATAAAGAGTTCTGTTTTAGCGCTATTGAGTTTAAGATAACTCTTAGTCATCCAGTTTTCTATTGAAGAGAGACATTTCTCTAATCTGAGATGATGATCCTTTTTGTGGCAGATGCGAAAATACAGTTGCGTGTCGTCTGCATAAGAGTGATAGAGTAGTTCTTGGCTACTGATAATATCAAAGAGAGGACGAAGATAGATATTAAACAGCACCGGTGATAGGGGGGATCCTTGGGGGACCCCACATGGCACCGTGCGTTTTTCTGACGTGAAAGATCCCAGTTTCACTGTTTGTGATCGGTTTCCGAGAAAAGAGGAGAACCATGGTAAAGCATCTTCTGTGACTCCGGCGACTTCTGTTAGTCGTCTCAGTAACAATTTATGGTCTACTGTGTCGAAGGCTGTGCTTAGGTCCAGCAGAACCAGGAGACAAGATTCTCCTTCGTCTGCGGCCTCGAGCGCATCGTCCCATATTTTCAGTAAGGCCGTTTCTGTCCCGTGTCCGGGGCGGAAACCGGATTGAAATGGATCAAGTAGGTTGTGGGTATCCAGATGCTGTTGCAGCTGTTTTACCACCACTTTCTCCATTATCTTGGACAGAGCATTTAGACCTGTTATGGGACGGCGATGAGTTGGGTCCATAGGATCCAAATTAGTTTTTTTCAAGATCGGCAGGATTCTGGGACCTGTGACGTGTCCCAGAAGATTGCAGGGAGGGAGGTATGAGAGGTGATCTTCCTTCCGGCGCCACAGTGCCAGGGAGGAAGTGGGAGGTGGGCCCTCAAAAAAATGATATGCCAAATGTGGCATGTCAGAGGGTCACCTAGACTTAAAGCAAAAGTTCAATTTTTGGGTGGAACTCCGTTAAGGGCTGCATTTGTTTTCTTTTTCAGGCTTTCTTTCTTTTCTTTCTACCTGGTTAGCCAACCAATAAGTCTGTTGTTTTTCAACAGAACAATGTGTTCTACAGATGTAGCAGTTAGTTTTGAGGCAAACCATTTTACTACTTGCAGAGTTGCTTACAATAATATACAAAACCTACATCCCAAAAGAAAAAAAAAAATGTTGCAGTAATCGCTTAGGCCTCGTACACACGACCGAGTTTATCGGCAAAAACCAGCAAGAAACTTGCTGGGAGATATTTTTTTGCCGAGGAAACCGGTCGTGTGTACATTTTCGTCGAGGAAACTGTCGAGAAACTCGACGAGCCAAAAAGAGAGCAAGTTCTCTATTTCCTCGATGGGAATGGAGAAACTTGCCTTGTCAAGTTCCTCAACAGCCTAACAAGGAACTCGACGAGAAAAACTATGTGTTTCCAGTGGCGGTTTGTCCATAGAGGGCGCTGGAGCGCCGCCCCCTCTGGCTCTCACCGCCACTGAGTCAAATAACATAGATTCATGCATTGCACGAATCTTATGTTATTTTCGCCGCTGCCGCTGTTATTCAGATGGTCGGCGCTCAATGTCCGGCCATCTGAATAACGCCAGCTGGTTGGCTGTACGGAAATGTCTATCAAAGCCAACAGCTCTGATAGGCTTTCCCAATACAGCCCTCGGGTCCCGGAAGCTTATTCTCGGAGCGCACAGACTGTACGCCCTTGAATAAGATGACAGGCGTCTCAGCCAATCAGGTTGGCCGGTTCTGGCTACCGGTAACCTGATTGGCTGAGACGCCTGTCAGTCATCGAGGGCGGGAGAAGACATCGTTGGACGTGGATGCCTAAAACCAGTAAAGGTAAGTGCCGGGCGGGGGGTGGGGGGTGAAGAAAGCAATTTACAGGGCACAGTGGGGACAATTGGCACAGCGGCGACCATTAAAGGGCACAGTGGCTGCATTTAATGGCATGGCACAGTGGTGACAATGTATGGCACAGTGGTGACAATGTATGGCACAGTGGCTGCGTTTAATGGCATGGCACAGTGGTGACAATGGATGGCACAGTGGTGACAATGGATGGCACAGTGGCTGCGTTTAATGGCATGGCACAGTGGTGACAATGTATGGCACAGTGGTGACAATGGATGGCACAGTGGTGACAATGGATGGCACAGTGGCTGCGTTTAATGGCATGGCACAGTGGTGACAATGTATGGCACAGTGGCTGCGTTTAATGGCATGGCACAGTGGTGACAATGGATGGCACAGTGACTGCGTTTAATGGCATGGCACAGTGGTGCAAATTGATGGCACAGTGACTGCATTTGATGGCATGGCACAGTGACTGTGTTTAATGGCATGGCACAGTGGTGCGAATTGATGGCACAGTGACTGCATTTGATGGCATGGCACAGTGACTGCATTTAATGGCATGGCACAGTGGTGCGAATTGATGGCACAGTGGTTGCATTTGATGGCATGGCACAGTGGTGCAAATTGATGGCACAGTGGCTGCATTTGATGGCATGGCACAGTGGTGCAAATTGATGGCACAGTGGCTGCGTTTGATGGCATGTAACAGTGGCTGTGTCTCCGTTTCTCCTTCATCCGGAGTGTATGCACTCTGATACAGGAAGTGTGTTACTGGCTAGATCACCAGGTGAAAACAGAGGGGGGGGGGGAAGAAAACAAATGCAGCCACCACATCTAGGGATTAGATAGATGCAATATATTACATTTTTGGATTTGGGTTAAATATTGCTTTAATGTTTCTCTGTAACTTGCAGTAGTAAAACAAAAAAAAAAATGTTGATTAGTTTAGAAGAGAACTCATTAAAATCAGATGATTGGATTCAAAATGAATAATTTATTGATTAATAAGAAAAAAACATTTTATTGCAAATGCAAGAGCACCACATTTTTTTTTATGGTTTAGGACATACCGATAGTTACATAGTTACATAGTTAGTCAGGTTATAAAAAAAGACACAAGTCCATCCAAGGACAAGAACTAACCATTAGAAAATATATGGCCAACACAAAGAATGTGGCTGGCATTCAGTAGTCTTGCAGTCATTTTGAAAATAATCACGTGGAGTTTAACTAAAGCTTTCTACAAAAGTCCTTGTCAAAGATGACGGGGATTTTCAAGCGTGCCTGAGAAACTTGACAATCTGTTCAATAAAATGGCACTCAGGAGAAAAAAAATATATAAGCTGGGGTTGAACTCGTGACTCCCGTGATTGTAATGAGAACAGACAGTTCTTGACATTGTTGTCACACCTGAAGAAATGGCCGCCCGCTCACATCCTAGTTTCCCAACCCATGCATGTACAAAGGCAAAAGAGCAAACATGCAATGTCTTGCAACCCAACATGGGAGCTGACAGATATTCACTGATCAGCCATAACACTTAGGCCTCGTACACCCGGACAGACTGTCCGATGAAAACGGTCCGGCGGACCATTTTCATCGGACATGTCCGCTGCCGGATTTCTGTCTGATGGTTGTACACACCATCAAACAGAAATCCGCGTGGACACGATACGCGGTGACGTGGCCGCGCCGTCGCCGCGACGATGACGCAGCGACGTGTGCGGCCCTGGAAGGTCAATGCTTACACACATGCGTCGAATCACTTAGACGCATGCGAGGGCTTTCGGCCGAGCGGACATGTTCGGTGAGTCTGTACAGACGACCGAACATGTCCGACGGACAGGTTTCCAGCGGACATGTTTCTTAGCATGCTAAGAAATTTTTGTCCGCTGGAAAATGGTCGGCTGGACAAATGTCCGCTGGAAAACGGTCCGATAGGCCGTACACACGACCAGTTTCAGCGGACATGTTCGGTCGTGTGTACGGGGCCTAACAGGTTAAGTGGACATCATTGAGCATCTCATGACCGTGGCTTCTGAGAGTGGGTGAGATATATTAGGCAGCAAGTAAACATGTTGTCCCTGAAGTTGATGTGTTGGAAGCAGAAAAAATGGGCAATCGTAAGGATTTGATCGACTTTGACAAAGGCCAAATTGTGATGGCTAGACGAGCAACTCCAAAACTGTAGCTCTTGCGCCCAGACAGCAAGCAATTGTGCTGAAAGTTTGAAAATTACTTGCTAAGCTGCCAGGCTTCACAAGTTTGTTGCACAATTGCAGCAAGTCCTCATTGCATGACTCCAGATCAACTTTCTTTGCAAACATGCTGCAAGTTCTGGTTCAGTTATGTTGTACAATAGTCATCCTACCACAGGGGTCACTGTGGCTGAATTTTCATGCTGTAGACTTGCAGAGCTCTTGCTGTAGACTCACCACCGAAACGTTTTTGCCACGCATATTTGCTACAAATTGGAAAAGTGTCAACTAGAACTTGTGCTTCAAGTGCTCTGCAAGTGTACAACTTGCAAGTGAAAAGGTGCAGCAAGATAACAGACTTGCAGATCAACACTGTGGCAATGTATCCTTTCTATCTGGGTGGCATGTTCCTGATCTGCAGTGGTCAGGACCTACCAAAAGTGGTTCAAGGAAGGAAAACCTGTGAGCCGACGACAGGGTCAGGGGCAAGGCTCATTGATGCACGTGGGGACCAAAGGTTAGCCTGTGTTGTCTTATCCAATAGAAGAGCTACTGTTACTCAAATTGCTGAAAAAGACAATAGTGGTTCTGATAGAAAGGTGTTTGAACACACACTGCATTACAGTTTGTTGTATATGGGGCTGCGTAGCCTCAGACCGGTCAGGGTGCCCATGTTGACACATGTCCACAGTCAAAAGTGCCTACAATGGTCTTGTGGATCATGGAGCAATGGAAAAAAGTGGCCTAGTTTGATGAAATCAGGAATGGTTTGAGGAACACAGCAATATGTTTGAGGTGTTCACTTGGTTTTCAAATTCTTTAGATCTCAGCGCAGTCGCGCATCTGTGAGATGTGCTGGAAAAACAAGTCTGATCCATGGAGGCCCCACCTCACAATTTCCAGAGATCTGCTACTGATGGCCAGAAGCCCGGATGACGTCAGTTGTGACAAAACGTATAGGACGGGGCCTGTTGTGACATCATCACGCTTTAAAGCGGAGGTTCACCCGATTAGGCCACCCAGTTTGATTTACTAGTCCCCCCGATGTTAGGAACGATTTCGCAGTGCAAAAAAATTGTAAAAATCTGCATACCATGTTAGTAGTGGCTCGACCAGGCACTTCCTGGTTAATGGGTTGCGGGACTGGGCGTGTTGATTAGCTCCGCAAAGCATTTTGGGAGCTATCACGTGTGCCTCACAATATGCTAGTCACAGCGGGGAGTGTCCCTTTCAGGACGCTGCCGGCCGTTGTCCTAGCAACTCTGCAGTGTTGACGGCGCGCCTCGCCGTCACACGGCGCATGCGCGGGATAGAGCGGTGAATGCCGGGAGAGCATTCACCGCCTCCCGGAAGATCATACAGGAGGGCTTCAGAGTGCCCGGAGTAAAGATGGCAATGTCCATCAGAAAATTTTATAAAATATCTTTCTGGGCGATATCGTAGTGCTAGCGGCAGCGAGGATGAGACTGGTGAGTACTATTTTCTATGTACCACCAGCGTGGTCCCCACAGTCTCTACAAAGTGAAGCTTTACCTCATTTACTAAGCTCTGTAGCTACTGCACTTGCCTAGTGCACAGTCTATTCGCCTTCAGTAAATAAACCCCATCTACCACCACCAGCAATTATAAGCTGCCTGTCCAAACTGAGTTGGTTTAGCCCACCAGCCAAGAACGAGGATCCTGAAAAGGACCAAATCATGTAAGGAAACATGTGGTTGCCATCATCCCTTTATACATAGAAGAAATTGGAAATTGGCGGGATTTTAAAGGCAACAAATATAAACTAAAAAAATCATAAAAAAATATTTATTATACAATATAATACAAAATTAGAAATATCATGATGTACAATATAAAAAGTATGAATAAGATTCAAATTGGAGATGTAATAATTATACTATCCGTCATCAAATACACGTCACCAGATCAACTGGTGACAAGTAGAGGCGGGTGAACTGACGCGCTTCAAATGTAGAGCATTCTTCTTTAATGTTGTACATCATGATATTTCTAATTTTTGTATTATATTGTATAATAAATATTTTTTTATGATTTTTTTAGTTTATTTTTGTTGCCTTTAAAATCTCGCCTTTTGAGTTTTTTTCCAATTTCTCCTAGAACGAGGATCCTGTCCAGCTTTGTATGAGATTTAGAAGCAGCAGGGAGCTATCTAGTCCATTGGCCTACAGCAGGTTGTTACGGGGATATGTTTTTAGTTTTCTTAAGCAGTCAATAATTCTGTCATTGTTTTTTTTTTTTTTTTATGGACCTTAGATATCACCATAAAGTAATGGAACCTAATAGAAACTAAACTTCCAATTTAGATTCCATGTATCAACTGCATAGAGAATGATGTTGAATTCTTCCAACATCTTGCCAAACGCGGTGATAGTCATCTTCCTTTTTTCTTTTTACCTTGCTCATTTGTGAGAGAAGCATCCATAATAGAGCTAAGGGAGAATGCAATGTTTTCCATGCACCTTGAGCAGCAAGAGAGCTAAATATAGAGGACTGTGCGAACGCCATACTAATCTCGGAGAACTTCCTCAAGAAATAGCAATCAGTCATTTTCTGACAAGCTCTTTGGCATCCTGATTGCACAGTTACGAGAGCTTAGCTATAAATAGGATTTCGTTTTCGTAAAATGAGGTCCCTCAGATTTGTCGTATCCTCAGCTGGATGGAGAGAGTGAGTCTTTGGCAACCCAAGTGTATAGAAGTGTATAGAAGTATTTTAGCTCTAAGAGGTAAATAATGTCATTTCATACTGATGAATTCTAGGGATAACCGTTTTGCCTCAAGCAAAGACCAGCATTCTTATAAAGGCAAAGGGTTCAAAGCTAAACTTCATCCTTAACTTCAGGCCTCGTACACACGACCGAGTTTCTCGGCAAAAACCAGCAAGAATCTTGCTGGGAGATATTTTTTTGCAGAGGAAACCGGTTGTGTGTACATTTTCGTCGAGGAAACTGTCAAGAAACTCGACGAGCCAAAAAGAGAGCATGTTCTCTATTTCCTTGAGGGGAATGGAGAAAATTGGCTCGTCAAGTTCCTCGACAGCCTAACAAGGAACTCGACGAGGAAAACGATGTGTTTCGCCCGTCGAGTTTCTCGGTCGTGTGTACGAGGCTTGAGTCTTGCACTGTTGGACAGTTCCTGGACAGAAATTGCCTACTTTGTTTTATGCTAGGTTCACACTGCTGTGAATTAAAAATCGTGGTAAAATCGCGATTTTACCGCGATTTCACGGCTGCGATTTTGCCGCGATTTCAGCCGCGATTTAAGAGACATCTGTGCAGGGTTCAATGTAAATCGCGGCCCGAAATCGCAAAAAGTAGTACAGGAACTACTTTTTGAAATCGGTGCAGCGCCGCAGATGCGGCGTCGCACCGATTAGGACAGTGCCATTGCCGGCAAATGCCGCCGATTTGAGATGCGATTTGACATGTCAAATCGCATCTCAAATCGTACCAAATTGTACCCAGTGTGAACCAGGGCTTAACTGAGCTACTCGCAGGGTGCATTAGAAGCTGCAGCAAGTCAGGTGGAGCCCATCTAATTTTTTGAGGAATTAAATGGCACCCACCATGATCTAAAGCAGCTTTCTCAACCTTTTCAGCACAGAAGAACACTTAGAGCCCATTCACACCTAGGCGTTTTGTCGCCTGTAGCGCGACGCTCACAAACGACCAAAATACATTAAAGTCTATGGGGATGGTTCACATCTGAACGCTGATGCGCCTGACGCCCATCGCCTGTAGCCAAAAAAAGTTCCGGACCCTTTTTTGTCGCGCGTATCGGGCGGTTTGGGCGTATTTGAGCGTTTCCATTTCCCATAGAAAGTAATGGAAACGCTCGATTCAAGCGACTTGCGCGACAACAGGCGTTTGCTACGGGCGTTTTGTCGCTTTAATCAATAGAACTTGTCGCCCATGCAGAAGATTAAAAAAATCTACCAACATAGCAACAAGTGATGAAAAGATGATAGTTTTTCCTATTGGCTAAAATAAAAAACGTCAAAGTACAAAAACGTCGGACAACGCTGTATGCAAACGCGCAAATAAGCATGAATACGCGCAAAAAAAACGCCGAACGACCGACGCTCAGGTGTGAATGCAGCCTTAAAATAGAGAAGGACAGAGACCCGTCAATGACATCACTGGGTCTTAAATGAGGTTTTGTTTAAGAATAGCATGTTGATGAAGAGGAGGAACAGAAGGAACCAGGGAAGGCAACATTTCAGCAAATTAAACTTTAGCTTTAAGTTGACATCTCATCAAGTGGTCTTTTTTTTTTTTTTTAAACATTGATATTGATCTTTGTGACCACAATAAAGAGGATTTGAATGTGTCAGATGTTACTATGGTAACTATGGAACCCTGCTGACTAGAAATGATTGGGTTTGGATGCTGTCTTCTAGGTCTGTAGTGAAAGATGTTTTAAAGATGTCATTCCAGTTGTTAATTTTTGCATTTGTTCTGGAGCTTTAAGTTTCATTCACGAGTTCTGTCTGAAGAATGTGGATGTTAGTACAAAGTGTTGTAATAAAGCCCAGTAACACATTTTTTTAAGTCAATAAACCACTTATACTGGGTGTGGATTACGCAGATTCTGGACCTTTCTCTTGATGTTGTGTGAAAATTGTTAACTCACTTCTATGACAGGTGAGAAGCGACTGGATTTTCTTGTGATGATCAATGGAGACATTGGAAAATCACAAAGGCTATCTATCTATCTATCTATCTATCTATCTATCTATCTATCTATCTATCTATCTATCTATCTATCTATCTATCTATCTATCTATCTATCTATCTATCTATCTCAGGAGTGTGTAATGCACAGGGTGCAGGGCTCAGGGGTGCATATTACACAGGGCTCAGGACCCAGGAGTGCATATCACACAGGGCACAGGGCTCAGGAGTGCACATGGTACAGTGCTCAGGAGTGCACATCACACAGGGCTCAGGAGTGCACATGGTACAGTGCTCAGGAGTGCACATCACACAGGGCACAGGGCTCAGGAGTGCACATCATACAGAGCACAGGGCTCAGGAGTGCATATAAGCCGGGGGCGTAGGGCTGAGGAGTACATATTACCCAAGGCTCAGGAGTGCATATCACACATAGAACAGGGCTCAGGAGTGCATATTATACATAGAACAGGGCTCAGGAGTGCATATTACACAAGGTGCAGGGCTCAGGAGTGCACATCACACAGGGCGTAAGGCTCAGGAGTATATATTACCCAGGGCATAGGGCTCAAGAGTATATATTACCCAGGGCATAGGGCTCAGGAGTGCATATCACACAGAGAACAGGGCTCAGGAGTGCATATCACACAGGGCAAAGGGCTCAGGAGGCGCGCTGACGTCACCTTCTTGGACTGCTTGTGTTTCCCAGACAGACGGGTCTGTCTGCTTGTGTCCGGCCGGCACAGCAGACTTAAGGCAATCTGTCACTGCAAAAATTGTAAGTGCAATTTGTGTACTTTTTTTACCTAATAAAGTTAAGAGGTTTTACACTATCCGAGGCATTTTTGTCTTTTTCCATATCCTTGTGCTATTTGGTATTCACCGCTATGGAGTGTGCAGATGATCAGTAGTACGGTCCTTGGAGCATTATAGCCCAGCAGTTCTCAAATCTACACGCTTCCTGGGGTCCCTTATAACAAGGGGCCAGCGGGTTCTGGTAAGCAGATCGGTGTGCTTTATTGGTGGCGGATATCACTGGATCGGTTGCAATTTTCACTGTTGACTCAATCGGATCATACCATTTAAGGATCTTCACATTGGTGGTGGAACACCCTTTTGTGGCCAACGATAAGAACTTATTCACTTGTTTGTTTTTCTATGGACTTTCAATTCATCCTTTGAATCTGTTTCCATCACAGAATCTGTTCACATGTATTATTTAAGGATTGATATTTTCTTTGAATTGTTTTTGAAATATGCACATGTTTGTTTCAAATAATCTACTTAAAGGGGTTTTCCACCCATTTTGTAAGTTTATTAAAAGTCAGCAGCTACAAAAAGTGTAGCTGCTGGCTTTTAATAAACCGACACTTACCTGCTCCACGGCTCCAGCGACGCGCCGGACGGGGCTCCGCTCCTCGCCCCCCCTCGCCGGCGTCTTCATGCTCAGTGTGGGCACCCGGCCGTGACAGCTTTCGGCTTCACGGCCGGGCACCCACTGCGCATGCGCAAGCAGCACTGCGCATGCGCGAGCGGCGCGGCCCGGCGAGGCGCCGTCTGATTGGACAGGCGATCGCCGAGGACCTGTCACGTGTCCTGGGCGATCGCCTACAGCAACCCCTTCCTGTAGGTGATTAAGCTTAATCGTCTACCCGGAAGGAGGAAGTGGGACAGGAAGTCCCACTCCTCCTGAATCCCCCACTCCCCCCCCCCAAATTTGGGTGGAACTCCGCTTTAAGTTTTTAGCGCGACTTTATTTTTTCCTATTTTTGACCACTGTTTGATGTTGCACAGTAAGTCGCAGCTTTATATTAGCTTTACCAGCATTTCTGTCACCCCGTGGCCACACGGGTTTGTTTTTTGTTTTTGTATATTAGCGCAATTTTTCTCCCCTTTTTTTCTAAAGCCAGTGGGATATAGGATAACCCCGCTGCACAGGTATCGTCAGTATTGAAAAGTGCGGATGTGCCCCTGGGAGACAGCCTGGGGCAGATCCACAGAGCGAGTACGCCGGCGTATCTACTGATATGCCGGCGTATTTTCAAATTTCCCGCGTCGTATCTTTGGTTTAAATCCTCAAACCAAGATACAACGGCATCTGGGTTAGATCCGACAGGCGTATGGCTTCGTACGCCTTCGGATCTAAGATGCAATACTTCGGCGTCCGCTGGGTGGAGTTCTCGTCATTTTCCGTGTCGAGTATGCAAATTAGCTATTTCCGACGATCCACGAAAGTACGCGCGGCCGTCGCATTCTCTTACGTTGTCTCTAGTCGGCTTTTTCCGGCGTATAGTTAAAGCTGGTGTTTTGCGGCGTATAGTTAGACTTGCCATGTTAAGTATGGCCGTCGTTCCCGCGTTTCATTTGAATTTTTTTTTTTTTTTGCGTAAGTCGCCTGTGAATCGGGATGGACGTAATTCACGTCTATATTAAAAAAAAATGACGTCCTTGCGACGTCATTTAGCGCAATGCACAGCGGGAAATTTAGGGACGGCGCATGCGTAGTTCATTCGGCACGGGGACGCGCTTCATTTAAATGAAACACGCCCCCTAATCGCCGATTTTAATTACGCCACCAGAGATAGACTACGCCGCCGTAACTTACGGCGCAAAATCTTTAAGGATTCGAACTAAAGCCAGGTAAGGTACGGTGGCGTAGCGTATCTCTGATACGCTGCGCGGGTGCAGATCTCTGTGGATCTTCCCCCCTGTCGCTAGTGTACACCTAGTGAAACGGTGAAACAGGTTGATGCACAAGGGCTCACTGTACAATTGGTATCATCCCATATGAATTTTAATTTTGAATACTCTTTTGTATATATGTAATTTTCTATTAAGATTTCTATTTTTTCTACTTCCCCATTGTTTGCTTATGCCTTTAAAGTCCGACCTCTGGAAACTCTCTGATTGCCAATTTTTTGTTCCCCTGCAGACAAATTCCTCTACAGGCTCCTGTCGGTGAGCACAGGGCAGTGCTTTCTAGCTATATCTGTCTTCTTACTGTACCTATCTATCTTTAATAGATAATTGGTATTAAAGCCATAGTTGAATGAAGGACCCGGAATTGTTCTTGCACAGGGGCCCTTCAACCCACTGTGTCAGTACCAACATAACATGCTCACAACCCATGCAACATTCCATTTAGAGTGCCAGAAGTGAACGGATCCTCTACTTCTTTTTTAGGGAATTCTATCAATCAACTGTCAGGCCTCATACACACGACCGAGTTTCTCAGCAAAACACAGCAAGAAATTAGCTGGGAGATATTTTTTTGCCGAGCAAACCGGTTGTGTGTACATTTTCGTAGAGGAAACTGTCAAGAAACTCGACAAGCCAAAAAGAGAGCAAGTTCTCTATTTCCTTGACGGGAATGGAGAAAATTGGCTTGTCGAGTTCCGACAGCCTAACAAGGAACTCGACGAGGAAAACAATGTGTTTCGCCCGTCGAGTTCCTCGGTCGTGTGTACGAGGCTTCAGTTGTAAAAGATTTTCAAGCATCCTGAAAAACTCCTTTGACTGACCCCACACTGTGTTGGTGTCCTATACAAAGTAGAGTTATTGCTGGACCCACTAGTCTGAGCAGGGCTGATCCGCCCTATAGGCTCACTATGCAAGCCGCTTAGGGCCACCCAAATTACTAGAGGCCCGCCTGGTGAGAAGTCATTTTCGCCCCCCTCACCCCGCTTCTCAACTCGCTGGCTGCATGGGAGAAGAGGCAAGAAATCAGCACCCCCTGCTTCTCAATTTAATGTAAGATGTCATTTCCGACAGCAGAAGACCCCCTCCCCCGCTTCTCAACTTTCTTTAACCACTTGCTTACTGGGCACATATACCCCCCTCCTGCCCAGGTGAAATTTCAGCTTCCGGCACTGCGTCGCTTTAACTAACAATTGCACGGTCGTGCGACGTGGCTCCCAAACAAAATTGACGTCCTTTTTTCCCCACAAATAGAGCTTTCTTTTGGTGGTATTTGATCGCCTGTGCGGTTTTTTTTTTTTGCGCTATAAACAAAAAAGAGCGACAATTTTGAAAAAAATACAATATTTTTTACTTGTTGCTATAATAAATATCCCAATTTAAAAAAAAAAACACATTTTTTTTCTCAGTTTAGGCCGATACGTATTCTTCTACATATTTTTGGTAAAAAAAAAAAAAATCGCAATAAGCGACTGGTTTGCGCAAAAGTTATAGCGCCTACAAAATAGGGGACAGAATTATTATTTTGTATTATTATTTTTTTTTACTAGAAATGGCGGCGATCTGCGATTTTTATTGGGACTGCGACGTTATGGCGGACACATCGGATACTTTTGACACATTTTTGGCGCCATTCACATTTATACTGCGATCAATGCTATAAATATGCACTAATTACAGTATAAATGTGACTAGCATTGAAGGGGTTAACACTAGGGGGTGAGGAAGGGGTTAAATGTATCCCTGTATAGTGTTCTAACTGTAGGTGGAGGGGGGGTGACTGGGGGAGGTGACCGATCCTTATCCCTATGTACAAGAGACACAGATCGGTCTCCTCTCCAGAGACAGCACCGCTGTCTCTGTGTAAAACGGCAATGAGAGATGATCTCATATGTTTACATATGAGATCATCTCTCATTGGCCGCACAGATCGCCTAGCAAACGGCCACTCTGATTGGCCGTTCGCGGCGATCTGTAATTGGCTGTGTCCAAGGGACACGGCCAACACAGATTTTCCCCGCTGCGCACTCTGGAGCGCACGCGGGGAACGCCCAAAGGGGCGGACGTCAATTGACGTCCTGTTGGATTTTGGGATCCGCGCTGTAGCCGTCAATTGACTATAGCGCGGGTCCCAGGAGGTTAATGTGACATGTCACTGTCGTCAGCGCCCCCCGCTTCTCATTTTTAATGTGCCATGTCATTTTGCTTAGGGCCCCAGGGAGTTCAGGATCGGCACTGAGTCTGAGTATGGCCAACCTAAAAACAAGAGTAACCAAAGGGCAAAGGTCCTTCTGCCATTGTTGAAATGATGTTGTAATGGGATGCAGAGCCCCAGATCATTATACCAGAATGACATACTCAGTGGTGCACATACAACACGTACGGGCATTCAGCCACATCCCATTCGTCTGTGTTCTCTCACCTGCATCACATTTACACACAAATATGCATGTCTCATGACAAAATCATTGTGACATTGTGCTGCGTTTGTGGGTGTCAGCCTCCAAGTGAATAATGTAAAATTGCTCACATTCCTAAGGATTATAGGATCCTGCTGCTATGCAAGTCGCCTTAGCATAAATATTGCTGACCTAGTGCTTGCAGTGAGCAAGATTCATCTTCTGCATTCACAGCAATCTGATTGTGGCCCGTGGAATTGTCACCGCCGAGGAACGTGATTTTGTTCTGTTTTGCTGACAGCTGAGGGTTAAACCCCAAGTTCACCTTCACTGTGTTTTCCACAAATAAAGCTGCACCTTCTTCAGTTTTTACTTATTTATATACAGTATCTCACAAAAGTGAGTACACCCCATGTAAATCTTTTATCTTTTCATGTGACAACACTGAAGAAATTACACTTTGCTACAATGTAAAGTAGTGAGTGTACAGCTTGTATAACAGTGTAAATTTGATGTCACCTCAAAATAACTCAACACACCAGCCAGTGATGTTTAAACCACTGGCAATACGTGGGTGAGTGGTGAGTACACCCCTAAGTGAAAATGTCCAAATTGGGGCCAAAGTGTCAATATTTTGTGTGGCCACCATTATTTCCCAGCACTGCCTTAACCCTCTTGGTCATGGAATTCACCAGAGCTTCACAGGTTGCCACTGGAGTCCTCTTCCACTCTTCCATGATGACATCATTTAGCTGGTGAATGTTAGAGACCTTGCGCTCATCCACTTTCCGTGTGAGGATTCCCCACAGATGCTCAATAGGGTTTAGGTCTGGAGACATGCTTGGCCAGTCCGTCACCTTTACCCTCAGCTTTTTTTAGCAAGGTAGTGGTCGTCTTGGAGGTGTGTTTGGGGTCGTTATCATGTTGGAATACTGCCCTGCGGCCCAGTCTCCGAAGGGAGGGGATCATGCTCTGCTTCAGTATGTCACAGTACATGTTGGCATTCATGGCTCCCTCAGTGAACTGTAGCTCCCCAGTGCCGACAGCACTCATACAGCCCCAGACAATGACACTCCAACCCCCATGCTTGACTGTAGGCAAGACACATTTGTCTTTGTACTCCTCATCTGGTTGCCACCACACGCTCAGACCATAGGACATGGTTCCAGTAATCCATGTCCTTAGTCTGCTTTCCTCCAGAAAACTGTTTGCAGGCTTTCTTGTGCATCATCTTTAGAAGAGGCTTCCATCTGGGACAACAGCCACGCAGACCAATTTGATGCAGTGTGCAGGATATGGTTTGAGCACAGACAGGCTGACCCCCCCACCCCTTCAACCTCGGCAGCAATGCTGGCAGCACTCATAAGTCTATTTCCCAAAGACAACCTCTGGATATGACGCTGAGCATGTGCACTCAACTTCGTTGGTCGACCATGGCGAGGCCTGTTCTGAGTGGAACCTGTCCTGTTAAACCGCTGTATGGTCTTGACCACCATGCTCAGTTTTAGGGTCTTGGCAATCTTCTTATAGCCTAGGCCATTTTTATGAAGAGCAACAATTCTTTTTTCAGATCCTCAGAGAGTTATTTGCATGTTAAACTTCCAGTGACCAGTATGAGAGAGTGAGAGCGATAACACCAAATTTAACACACCTGCTCCCCCATTCACGGCTGAGACCTTGTAACACTAACGAGTCACATGACACCGGGGAGGAAAAATGGCTAATTGGGCGCAATTTGGACACTTTTACTTAGGGGTGTACTCACTTTTGTTGCCAGCGATTTAAACTTTAATGGCTGTGTGTTGAGTTATTTTAAGGGGACAGCAAATTCACACTGTTATACAAGCTGTACACTCACTACTTTACATTGTAGCAAAGTGTCATTTCTTCAGGGTTGTCACATGAAAAGATGAAAAGATATAATAAAATATTTACAAAAATTTGAGGGGTGTACTCACTTTTGTTAGATACTGTATATGTGTGTATGTATATGTGTATAGTAATCAGCTGTGATATTTTAGTTAAGTGTGGGGCAAATACACATATATATATATATATATATATATATATATATATATATATATATATATATATATATATATATATATATATATGTATTTGCCCCACACTTAACTAAAATATCACAGCTGATTACTTTTCTTTCCCACCCAGTGTTTCCTCACTTTGCTGTATCCTTTTGTCATGTCTTAAGTTTTCACATTTGAATGGATGTTGTAGGTGATCTGTACACATATGGAGTCCTTGTGCGTAAAAAAAATGGCTGTTGAAGATCACACTCATAGGGGTGTTTTTGGAAAAAAAAAACTTTAGTACATTTGTTCTGTACTAATGGGGGCAAAAACTAATATTAATAGGCTTTTTTCTCTCCGGGTAAAATGTTCTTCATACAGAACAGAATGAAACAGGAAATTACTGCATTATGGCCACTAGATAATGCTATTGATCATAATAAAAAAGGATTTATTTCCTGTGATTGTCAGCTCCATCTAGTGGCCCCAATGCTGTATTTTCCTGATTCATGCTTTTCTATATGAATAATATTCTACCTGGATATAAAATAGCCTACTAAATTGTTCATCTATACGCACAGAGCAACTGTACATACTGTTTCACAGGACGAATAGCATTCAAATGACAAACTCATAAACTGAATACAGTAAAGAAAATGTATGGAGCTCTTTGTGTATGAGCACAGGGAAGGCAGCTGTATTATTTTCTATGGTTACTAATGTAAAAATGTCATTTTATAGAATGGTGGAATGGTTTTGTTTATTATTCAGAGTTCCAGTATGTCTATAGTCGTAGACGTTTTACATACATTATACAGGCTTTTTGCGTCTAAAGATCATTTATAAAAGCTGTCTGCGATCAAGTAAGGAATTTGCTGTAACAGAAACGTTGGCATGTGTTTAGGAAATTCATTATGTGTTTTTGGTTTATTATATGGTCACAAAATATTCCAACTGCACACCTTCCAGGAAAATGGCCAATAAGTAAAAGGGTGCTGAAACGATCACCAGCTGGGAACCGGAAAGCAAATCATGTACACATATTCGCCAGCACACCAAGGATCATTGAAAAAACGTCCAAAAATGTAATGCATAATAGCGATCCAAAAAGCAACGTTTCGAGGTCACGCAGGACCTCTTCGTCAGGCAAAAGATGCCTGACGAAGAGGTCCTGCGTGACCTCGAAACGTTGCTTTTTGGATCGCTATTATGCATTAAATTTTTGGACGTTTTTTCAATGATCCTTGGTGTGCTGGCGAATATGTGTACATGGTTTATTATATGTTCATCAAAGGACTGTGTAAACCAAGTTTCTGGTGAAGAGGATGCGCCGTTCGTAAAAAACGTCAAATACGTTGGGTCACATATAATTTAAATAAAACACGCCCACATCATCCACATTTGAATTAGGCGGGCTTACGCCGGATCACATACGTTACGCCACCGAAACTTAGGGCGCAAGTTCTTTCTGAATACGGAGCTTGCGCCCTAATTTACAGCGGCGTAACGTATCTGAGATACGTTACGCCCGCAGAAAATTACGCCGGGCTATCTGATACTAGCCCGATGAGTACAGCCAAAGTGCACCTAAAGTGCTTTATCATAGTTGACTTTTGGTTCCAGGTCAGTCCCGACCTCATCCACCATCTCAGCCCTGACGTAGGGGGAGACACTTCCCCCTAAACAAGCTGGCCTTACTTATCACCTGTGAACTGTCAATTTTCACAAACTTTTTGTTAATAATAACCTTACGCATGACAAACTTCATCACCAAGCACGTCTCTATACTCATCCTAATGCCCTGTACACACGACTGGTTTTCCTGACATGCCAAAACCCAAAGTTTTTCCCGACGTGATTCCTCTCAAGCATGCCTTGCATACACACGTTCAGTCAAAAAAGCGCAGGGACGTCCAACATCTACGACGGCACTATAAAGGGGAAGTTCCATTCAAATGGTGCCACCCTTTGGGCTGCTTTTGCCGATCCTCGTATTAGTAAAAGTTTGGTGAGAGACGATTCGCACTCCATTACGAACGCTAGTTTTATCAGAACGAGCGTTTACATCACATACTTGATTCTGAGCATGCACGTTTTTTTTTCCCCTCGGAAAAGCATACACACGAGCGGTTTTTAAGACGAGAAAAAGACTGACGGGAAACACGACGGGAAAAAATAGAGCAGGTTCGATTTCTTATTTGCGGGCAGTTTTCTCATCGGAAAAACTGCTATGGATCATACACACGACCGGTTTTCCAGACCAATCTAAAAAATGTCAGTTTTCTCGTCTGGAAAACCAGTCGTGTGTACGAGGCAAAAGATTTGTTCGAGCATTGAAATATTTGAACATTTGCTATGTTATAGGGACGATTTAAAAATGGGGAACTGTATTGAGACCAGAGCGTGGTAAATTCTTTCAAAACCTTTCATGCCCCAACAGTAAAAAAAAGTTAATACACAATAAAACTATAGGCATGACAAATGTTGTGAAATGCTGGGAGGTTCCAGATGGGGTTGGGTGCGACTGGGTAAATGGGGGTCTGGAACCGGCTAGAGCCTTTCCAGAAGGCTGGGAAGTTTGCAGGGGCACTGTACGGGACTGGGGGGCACTCCAGGGGCTAAGAGGCACTGTGGTGGGTTAGGTGGATCTGCAGCTGCCTGAAAGCCCAGGTGGAGGCAGGCTAAGTCCTGGTAAGCGATTCATAGAAAATCCAATCACGGGAAAGTAGATAGACCGATATGATTATTAAGTGTATGGCACATCGAACAATCTTTTAGTGCAAATCTGGCTAATTAAATGATTAATCACTTTATACATTTGGGGTAGGAGAGTGTGATAAATAATTTTTTTATCAAGACATATTTGAAAGCAATATTTAACATTTATTAACAGCATTCAATAAATGTGTGCAATATTTTGTTTTTATTTCTACATAACATATTCATGTTGTGAATACCATAAAATGTGTATTTGTACATAGAATTTTTTTTTATATACAGTGGAACCTTGGTAACGCGGTTAACAAGCATTTTGAAAGATGAGCAACTTTCTTTTTTTATTCTGCACTCTGTACGTAACCCACTCCTGAACACTGCACTCTGCATTTAACACACTCCTGAACCCAGCACTGTACCTAACACACTCCTGAACCCTGCACTCTATACATAACGCACTCCTGAACCCTGCACTCTGTACATAACACACTCCTGAACCCTGCACTCTATATGTAACGCACTCCTGAAACCTGCACTCTGTATGTAACGTACTCCTGAAATCTGCACTCCGTACGTAACGCACTCCTGAAAAACTACACACTGTACGTAGCGCACCCCAGATACAACTGGGCTTTTGAGAGCAACCATACTGCGGATGTGGCCCGCAATAAAATTAAGTTTGACTTCCCTTATCTAGCATGTCTGTGTGTTCTTTTTTCCTGTGTACATGATCATAGTCAGCTTAAAACTGGCTTCCCCTTGGTCCCTACAAAGTAAGCAAGAATTCTTACTTCTACCAGTAGAGGGTGCTGTGTATACAGAGAGTATATGATCTTCACCATTAATAGGAAAGAACACACATGCTAGGGATGCTGGAACTATCAATCTGCCTTTCTTCATGTTCTAAGACATAATCCATGACTCATTTGCTGACAACTAATTATTCTTGTTTTTGGGTTTGCCAGGGGCACTAATTTGCACATGCAGGATTTAGACAGATCTTGGCAGATGTATAATTTTTTTTTTCATTATATTTACATATATTTACAGCATGCTCATGCAAATCTCTTTCTTTTTCCTGTCAAATATGTCAGGTTTTCTTTAATTTTTAAAAAGGGACAAAGCCGCCGTTCTCGGAAATTCCTTCTCCAATTACTTTACCCTGAAAGAAAATATTATGACTGTTGGAAAACTTCTCCATTATTGTAACCGAGGGTCAGATGTTTCATTTCAGAACATGTGCCCACACCGTTGGAAAAGTTGTTCCCTGACCACAATGGTAATATGTGCAGCACTCGCAGACTCCATATTGCGACTTCCAGCGAGTGCAATAACCATCAATCATTGCTTTGTTCTTCTCCAGCTCTTTCTGGAAATGTCTCTGTGCCGGTCCCTGACATGAGAAAGGTTTTATGATGCCGCCACTTAGCAGATATACACAAGAATTTCTTTTTAATCGAACCTATTTTTTGCCAGATGTCAGAGTCGGTAAAATAGAGGTTTTATCACCCAGTGACTGGTATAATAATTCCGGCACTTGTCCCTAACACAGAACTGCAGAGATAGGGTGCGGAGTTCGGGGCTTTGTATGCATGACCAGTGATGTGATTGTATTTATTGTACTCATTAATATATTGCATATTGCAAAGGACGTTATATGGAGCAATAAAATATATAGGCCATTGGTCTTCTAATTTAATGTTCATGACACCATCATATGGACATGAAACATTAATGCTACAAGCCAAGTAAAGCTAAAAAGAAAAACTGCAATAGAAGGGTGCATCCAGCCGAATCTGCACATCTGACTCACAAATGGTTGGTTTTCTTTTGGTTAATGTATGTTATTTTACCAGGTATTCACTTGGAAACAAAGGCAATTTCTGGTTGACTTAAAGAATTCTATTAAAGTAAAACTAATGGCAACACTTTTTTTTCCATATTGGATAGTGTAAGGCTCCGTACACACGTCCGAGGAACTCGACGGGCAAAACTCATCGTTTTGCTCGTCGAGTTCTGTGTGAAGCCGCCGAGGGTCTCGGCGAGCCAACTTTCCTCATTGAACAACGAGGAAATAGAGAACATGTTCTCTATTTGGCTCGACGAGAAACTCGTCGGCTTCCTCGGCCGAAAGTGTACACACGGCCGGGTTTCTCGGCAGAATTTAGCTCCGATCGAGTTTCTGGCTGAATTCTGCCGAGAAACTCGGTCGTGTGTACGGGGCCTAAGAGAGTCACCTTTGTCCAATTGGGGAGATTTCCTTTCGCTTCCTGTCCCATAGCAAAAACAGAAAGTGAAGGGAAATTGCTGCCAAGGTATGTACAGATCTGCACCAGATATTTGCATGACGGGAAGTTTCAAAATCCAATGGTTAAGCCAATACTTACATTTTTGGAAGTAACTAGGTTAAGGGAATTTAGGGATTAAGAGGCAGATTGGATTAGGGATCTTGTGAAGGACTCTGGACACCCTGTTGGGTATCTCCACCAAGAAGCTGCTTCCCAAGTCCTGGAACACAAGACCAATAGATCTGGCTATAGTAACCCCACAAGAACCAGGCAACACCAGTCTTGTAGTACACTAGAAATACAACTGAGTAGGAGGTTCCCCCCTCCTGATCATATTACTCTAACTACAATCATCGTTATCATAAATATCAACACAGAACTCCTTCACACAATAACAGAGTTAATTAGCACATACAACAATGAAAGACCCTTAGAAGCCACACTAGACTTATTTACAATAAACACATTATAGCAGACAGGTGACTGGAGTTGATGACATAAGCATCTTCTATGAGTCCCAACAGTGTGTAGCAGTCACTATTCCTAATATGGCATATAGGCCCTATACAGGATTCCCAGAGTCTGTGTGTCTTGGGGGGACATGGACTTGAATCCAAAGTAATATTACTCCAAGGGTTCCCAGGTATACACCTGACAAAGAGTAGTGTTCCCTTAAAATCCAGGGCCCATAATCAGTAGGCAAGAGGCTATCATTCAATCCACCCAAAAGCCTCTGTCCCGGGTGAGTCTATCATAAAACTAATTTAAATGTTAGATTTAAAGTGGAAGATAATCTGACTATAACTATATATATATATAAGAGGAGCTCCACCCAAAAGGGGAAGTTCCACTTTAAGGACTCGTTGCCCCTTCCTCTTGAACAATTGTCACTTTTGAGGAGTGGGGGGAGCAGGTACCTGATTTTGACAGGTACCCGATTCCCACTTCTTGGCTGAAGGGTCCAAGAAGACTGCATCCACCATTCATCACACACGCGCAGTGGGCACCTGGCTGTGAAACCACAAGCTGTCACAGCCAGGTGCCCATAGTAAAGATGCCGGCATCGGGGATCGAAGACAGCATGTGAGACCGACTGGGGTTAGCACACCTCTGGATCCTGGGACAGGTGAGTGGCTGTTTTTTTAGTCAACAGCTACAGTTTTTGTAGCTGCTGACTATAATTTTTTTCACAGGTTACTGGAACTTTAGCAATGTTCCCTCCCACCTCCTCCTACCTATCCTACATACCCTGTATAAAAAAAGATTTGTATACTTACCTTTTTATCATTCAATTCACTCACGTTATCTTGCAGTTCCAGCTCCCCTGTGCCAGTGAACGGTAGCTGCAGGGTAGAGGCAACAATGGCTGGGCCATGGGAGCCTATGAGTGATGTCATGACTCTGGGAATAAACAACCATTGTTGAGCTCTTCCTTACACAGGGGAGCCGGAGCTTCTGAATTACATGACTGAACTAGGCCAGATTAAAAAAAAGGTAAGTACAAAGATCTTTTTTCAACAGGTTATGCAGGATAGCTGGGAGGAGGGGAGAGGGAACATTTTCAAGAATAGTTACAAAGCTTTTAATATCTATTTAAAGTAGAACTAAAAGCTCCTTTATCCTTTTTGGATAAAGTAAGGGAGGGTTATAACCCCTGTCATGTTTTTTTGCCATCTCTATCCCATTGGGGGGTCGCCCTTCAGTTCCTGGTCCATTGCAAAAACAGGAAGTGAGAGGAAATCCACTCAAAGTAAAGGAATCCCTGATTGTAACTAGGGTCACCAGAACTAGTGTCCCCATTGAAAGATTTCCCCATTACCGATTTGGCGACATCCCAACATTTGGGATATTGATTCTCAGAATCAGTTGTATTTGTTGCCTAGGCTTGTACAAATTTGCACCAGGTATTGGCCTGATGGAGGAAATGTCAACAGCCATCAGTTCAACCAATACTTCCATGGAGTTGACTAGGTTAAGGGTGATTAGAGGTTAATAGACAGCTTGGATTAGGGAGCCCATGTAAAGTGGAACTAAAGTCCTGCTGTCAAAAACTGTAAGCAGGTGGCTGATTATTGCAGAAGAGACATTCAATGTCTTTCCTGCATTAAAGCGGAACTAAACATCAATTTCACAGTTTACAAAAAAGTTACATTCCGGCACGTGTCAGGAATTTAACTGTCCCATTTGTTTGTGTTGTGAGCCAAACTGTAAAACCATCAAATGGCCGGTGTCATAACTGATCAAATGTACAGCGTCATGGCAGTTGAATATCAAACAGAGGCCAAGATGGAAGCTTCCATGGCTGAAATCAATAGAAGGGTTTAGTTCCACTTTAAAAGAAACCTACCTGTCTGCTCACAGTCTTCTTTGGTATGCACACTTAGCCGCTCAAGCCTACATTCTGGCACAGTACCTGTAAGTCACAATGACCGCACTCCTGCACATGTGCAGGAGTGATGACATTTCATGTCAGCCATTGAAGTTGGCCCAAACAGAAGATGTTGGCGCCAGTGAGGGACGCATACTGCTGAAGGAATTGTAAGTTTAGCTATGCTTTAAATGTTTAGATGTAAGGTATCATTTAGGGTAGGGATTAGGTTAAAGTACAACGAAAGGCATCTGCTTGACAGTCTCAACAAGTCCCAAATCCAGTTTCTATGGGATGCAAAAGCTTCAAAAAGTAAACAAAAACACTGATTAAAATTTTCGTGTTCAATTAATCAATTTTTTTAAATCGACTAATTTCGATTAATTATAACTCACATAAATTTTTCGGATCACCACCATATATAGTCCTCGCTGTAATATCCACAGACATCTCCCCCACTGTAATATCCACAGACATCTCCCCCACTGTAATATCCACAGACATCTCCCCCACTGTAATATCCACAGACATCTCCCCACTGTAATATCCACAGACATCTCCCCCACTGTAATATCCACAGACATCTCCCCCACTGTAATATCCACAGACATCTCCCCCACTGTACTATCCACAGACATCTCCCCACTGTAATATCCAGAGACATCTTCCCCACTATAATATTCACATACATCTCCCCCACTGTAATATCCACAGACATCTCCCCCACTGTAATATCCACAGACATCTCCCCCACTGTACTATCCACAGACATCTCCCCACTGTAATATCCAGAGACATCTTCCCCACTGTAATATTCACATACATCTCCCCCACTGTAATATCCACAGACATCTCCCCCACTGTAATATCCACAATCACCCCCACTGCAATATCCACAATCTCCCCCACTGTAATATCCACAGACATCTCCCCACTGTAATATCCACAGACATCTCCCCACTGTAATATCCACAGACATCTCCCCACTGTAATATCCACAGACATCTCCCCACTGTAATATCCACAGACATCTCCCCCACTGTAATTTTCACAGACATTGGTTCGGGTGGACCAAGATGGCCGCCGCTCTGGGAGCTAGGTCGAAGGCCTTTCCTATGGCAGAGGCATCAGTGGAGCTACGCGGATCACGTGGTGTGCCGATCCACATATGGTGACCTGTTCGGATCACGGATCATTTACGATCCGTTACACCACTAGTACGAATCAAAAGAATTTTGATCGATCAAAAAAATTAACGATTAATCAAGGAATTAATCTTTAATTTCCACAGCTCTAAAAAAAACATCTGGTAACATCATTGTCACCAAGACACACTATGAGGGACACATATCTCAAATGGAGCAAAGGATTGCAGTAAAAGTCAGACAGGAGATCTTGTCCTTCCCCCTGCTGTCCAAAACATTTTTTTTTCTTGACATTCACTTTAAGAACTTAGTAATGGTTGTATTTAGTGATTTGAACAACTCATCATTTTCAGACTCTGTTTTTCCATTAGACCATCTCTCATTTCTCTCCTGTCAGTCTGGGGAGCGGTAACCTAGTTTACCGGCAGTCAGAAACCCAGAGCTGAGCTTGGCAATGGCATTGTGATAAAGTTCTTTGTGTAAAGGTTATATAATCCCTGTGACCACAGAGGTAGCACCTGGGCCTACATCTGTGCTAATCGTGTTTTACTGACTGTGCTAGCTGGAGATTAGACCTTGAAAGACCTCTAAAGATGGCATGTACTGTACCTGCTCAGTTCAGCACCCTGGAGAGAAGCCAGATGAGGTTTAAGGTAAAGCTCATGGAGAGGGCAACCTCCAAACAGAGGAGAAAAACTGAGCAATTTCAATGGCATCAGACAAATACCATCCACAGGGTTTATTTATTATATTGTTACACTTTTCTGGCTGCTCCCAGTCTAAACTGGTAAAGAGGGAAGCAGGAATGCCTATTGCATGTTGGGAATCAACTACTCTCTTCATTACCTTATTAAAGAATTTATGGCCAGATTCAGGTAGGGCAGCGTAACTTTGTGCGGGCGTAGCGTATGGTATTTACACTACGCCGCCGCAAGTTAGAGAGGCACGTGCTGTATTCACAAAGCACTTGCGTCCTAAGTTACGGCGGCGTAGCGTAAATGTGCCGGCGTAAGCGCGCCTAATTCAAATGAGGAAGAGGTGGGCGTGTTTTAGGGAAATTAAGCATGACCCCACGTAAATGACGTTATCAACAAACGGCGCATGCGCCGTCCGTGGACGTATCCCAGTGCGCATGCGTCGGATAGAATGCCTAAGATACGTCGAACACTGCCTACGACGTGAACGTAACTTACGCACAGCCCTATTCGCATATGACTTACGCAATAGACGTAAAAAGATAGGCTTGTTCCGACGTCCATACCTTGCATGGGCTGCGCCACCTAGAGAGCAGCTTTATCTTTACGCCGGCGTATCTCTTACGTAAACGGCGTAACTAATTGCGACGGGCGCACGTACGTTTGTGAATCGGCGTATCTTGCTCATTTGCATATTCAACGCGGAAAACAACGGAAACGCCACCTAGCGGCCAGCGTAAATATGCACCCTAAGATACGACGGCGTAGGAGACATACGCCGCTTGTATCTTAGCCTAATTTAAGCGTATCTGGTTTACAGAATATGCTTAAATTTACGACGGCGTAGATTCAGAGTTACGACGGCGTATCTACTGATACGCCGCCGTAACTCTCTCTGAATCTAGCTATTAGTCTTATATTACTTTTATATTATCACACTACTCTACAAGTTTTTTATAAGACAGATATAAACATGGGAAAAGAAGAGGAGTTGTTGCCTAAAGTGACCTATCAAGTGTTAGCTTTTATTTTTTAGGTAATTAAAAGAAAGGAATCCGATGGCTCATTGGGATCCAATGTGGTTCATACTGTGTTCTGACCCATGCATGGGACCTGCACTGATGTACACCCTGGGATGCACTTAAAGGTCCGTGCAAATGGGTACCTGCATAAGGCTGCATGGAACTCCTGTGCATTTTGCACAGGTAAAAACGTCCCTTTGGTGCGCCCGTGTGAATGAGGCCATAGAGGCCTTCATTTACAACCCCGATAATACCAAACGGGCTACACATAATATTGAAAAATAATTCAATAGAAGTGCAGTGAAAAAAAGCTGTTGAGTATTGATGCATCCGCTGGCGCCTGCGGTCAAATATGGTAATATCATTAAAGGGAATAGGAGTCTTCATGGCTAAACTGCCACTTTCTCAGTTTAATGGTGTTCAAGACTTCTTGGTTCCATAGCAAACATTGACCTGAAGCTGTATGGACCTACATGGTTTTTAAATAAATTTGATTATTTATCACAACAATTCCTATCCCCTTTAATAACATCAACGTAAGTGACCACAGGTGCTTCTACCATGTCAGTACTTAAGAGCCGGTTCACACTGGGGGCGGCACAACTTCGGGGGCGACTCGGCAAGGCGTCCTGAAGACGACTTCAGAGGCGACTTGCAAAATGACTTCTGTATAGAAGTCAATGCAAGTCGCCCCCAAAGTCGTACAAGAACCTTTTTCTAAGTCGGAGCGACTTGCGTCGCTCCTATTAGAACGGTTCTATTGAATAGAATGGGGCGCGACTTGTCAGGCGGCTGAGTCGCCTGACGAATCGCCCCAGTGTGAACCGGTTTTTACAGTTTTTTTTTTTTACCAGATTTGTGTAAATACCCAGTTTGGAGGACCTAGAACTGGGTTTATAGAGGCATAGCGAGTGACTATTTTATGCATGTTGACATTTGTATTTTCTACATGCCTATTCAGAAGATTGCATTTACCATTCCATTTGGTGATTTGCAGCCTAACCAAACATAGAGTAGAGCCGTCTTATCTTTTAGAATGCTCTAAAACATATATAAGCACTGTAGAAAACCTATACCACAAGGGCTTTTCTGCTTCTTTTCATTATTCCTCTTTTCTTGCGGACACCCCAGAACCTTTTTTTTTCTGATATACAACCCTGAGGACCACCAAACCACAAACAGAATAATTCTACAGAAAGCTGTCAGAGACTACAGCTGAAGGAGATAATCAGAGACAGCATACTATAGGAGTTGGAGAGATGACATGATTCTGGAGACAATCATAGACTGTTGTAGAGTATAGCCCCTTTACAAATCAATGCGCCCACATTTGTGCTCCCTTTAGAGCCCATACATATGACTTGTGTCATATTCAATATTTCTTCCACAAGATTCATTATAAAGTATCTGAGAAAAAAAAACATTAAAAAAGGAATGTATTGCACCAAAAAAATTAAGATAGTGTGAAAGAAATTAACAATTTTCCACTAGAATCTGGTCCAAATAATACTTTTCCTTCACTGGCCAGAGTAAGCACCTAAGTAAGGAAAGCACAGACTACTGGCAGCATAGTAATTGCCAAAATGCCACATGTGGCCACTGGTTTAACACCAAGGCTCTAGCCCAGCCATTCTCAACTAACTTCTCCTCCAGAAGTTGCTAGGGGTTCCTTGAGCTATGGCTATTTACAGTATGTTCCATCTTATGGTGGCTGCATAGTTCAGGGGGCAGTGCCAGCTGCATGGCAGAAATGATCTTGATGGCTGTCTGTAAGGGTGGCATTCTGACCATCACTATAATTGTGGCATTCTTCCCACTGGCCACCAAGGTAAGAGGCAATTTTACTGCTGACCCGCAATGAATTGGTTTTAGCAGAGGTTTCCTGAAAATTCTTTCAGTTTAAGGCATGGGTGCTCAACCTGTGGCCCTCCAGCTATTTTGGAACTACAAGCCCCATGAGGCGTTGCATGACTCCCAAAGGTAGAGGCATGATGGAATTTGTAGTTCTGCAACTGCTGGGGGGCCACAGGTTGAGCACTCGTGGTTTAAGGCCACGTACACACGGTTGGTCAAAACCGATGAAAACGGACTGAAGGACCTTTTCATCGGTCCAAACCGAACGTGTGTGGGCCCCATCGGTCAGTTAACCTTCGGTCAAAAAATTTAGAACTTGCTTTAAAATTGAACCGATGGATGCCTAACCGATAGGTCAAAACCGATGGTTAGTATGCAAAAGCATCGGTTAAAAATCCATGCATGCTCAGAATCAAGTCGACGCATGCTTGGAAGCATTGAACTTTGTTTTTTTCAGCACGTCGTTGTGTTTTACGTCACCGTGTTCTGACACGATCGTTTTTTAACCTATGGTGTGTAGGCGTGACGGACCATCAGTCAGCTTCATCGGTTAACCGATGACAACGGTCCTTCGGACCGTTCTCATTGGATGGACTGATAGTGTGTACGCGGCCTTAGGGTTCCTCTGGGGTAAAAAAGTTTTATTGAGAAGCATAATGGTTGCTTGCAGAACTCTTTTATATCTCCTCCCCCTGGTCACATCACTTCGTTGCTCGCTTGATTCTTCTAACCAAGCGTGATTCTGCAGACTCCAGCTGTAAGAACATTTCATTACTCAGGAATAAGTTCAAATAAAAAGGTGAACCCTTTATAACTTTATAGTATATTTGTGGGTTTTGTTGGCTTTCTTACATTTGCTGTGTTTGCTCTTTTATATTCCTGAGTTTGCCTGTTATAAAACCTAATTTAAGAGGCACAGTGGTATTTTGCATTGTTACGTATGTTTCTATAGTCTTTTCATGAGTAGGCTTTTGTTCTTCTTCCAGTCCTAGTTTTTCCTGAACCATCCCTGTGATCATGCAGTGGTGATTTATTTTGAAATGATTGGAATCATAGCTTATGTGTGCGGCTGATCCTCCTTCTCAGCATGTTCAAACCAATTTTTTTTGTAAACCAGAAAAAGATTCACAGTTTTCATGCCGCACTTTGAACTTGCTGTCTTATATGAGCTGGACTATCAATCAACATGGCCTAGTGGAGTGGATGGGCACAGGCACAATAATTTTTGATTCTGAGGGGACTGGATACTGGACTAGCATAGTAGTAGAAGCTCCCCTTTTTAAAAGGAAATTAAGTAATAGCTATTATAATTGGTGCTTCTGGGGTGATTTCACAGCCTCCAAATTTATCCTGATAATCTGTAGTTTAACCACTTAAGCCCCGGACCATTTTGCAGCTAAATGCCCAGGCCAGGTTTTGCGATTCGGCACTGCGTTGCTTTAACAGACAATTGCGCGGTCGTGCGACGTGGCTCCCAAACAAAATTGGCGTCCTTTTTTACCCACAAATAGAGCTTTCTTTTGGTGGTACTTGATCACCTCTGCGTTTTTTATTTTTTGCGCTATAAACAAAAATAGAGCGACAATTTTGAAAAAAATGCAATATTTTTTACTTTTTGCTATAATAAATATCCCCCAAAAACATATATAAAACATTTTTTTTCCTCAGTTTAGGCCGATATGTATTCTTCTACCTATTTTTGGTAAAAAAAATCGCAATAAGCGTTTATCGATTGGTTTGCGTTTACAAAATAGGGGATAGTTGTATTGCATTTTTATAAAAAAAAAATGTTTAACTACTATTGGCGGCGATCAGCGATTTTTTTTCGTGACTGCGACATTATGGCGGACACTTTGGACAATTTTGACACATTTTTGGGACCATTGTCATTTTCACAGCAAAAAATGCATTTAAATTGCATTGTTTATTGTGAAAATGACAGTTGCAGTTTGGGAGTTAACCACTAGGGGGCGCTGTAGGAGTTAGGGTTCACCTAGTGTGTGTTTACAACTGTAGGGGGGTGTGGCTGTAGGACTGACGTCATCGATCGTGTCTCCCTTATAAAAAGGATCACTCGATCGATACGCCTCCACAGTGAAGCACAGGGAAGCCGTGTTTACATACGGCTCTCCCCGTTCTTCAGCTCCGGGGAGCGATCGCGACGGACCGGCTATAAACGAATAGCCGCGCCCTCGTCCCCGATCGCTCCCCGAGGGAATCCGACCGCCGCACGCAGCGGGGGGGGGGAGGGTCTCGATCGGACCCCCCACCCGCTAGAAGGCAGGGACGTATATATACGCCCATCTGCCTGTCCGTGCCATTTTGCGGACGTATATAGTCGTGCGGCGGGCGTTAAGGGGTTAATGTTCCCCCCAGTGAACACAGAACCAGTCTCCACTAAGATTTCGGAACCATTCAGTATGCTTCCCAATCATCTGATCACCATATGAGCTATGACATTGTGATCACATGGCTTTGTTTATGAACACAGTTATGCCAGTAGAAACTGCAACTCATTTCTTTCTTGGTCCACTGAATACATTTTTCATAAAGGAAACAGTACTTACAGTATAACTGAAGGCATACTTTTTTATTTTTATTTTTTTTACATTAGCACAGAGTGGAGATGGATTGGAACACCTGTCAGTTTTTATTGCTGTCTACATCCCCGTTAGGTAGATTCACGCTCTCAATTTGCCCTGTTTACCATTATCATTAAAAATGAAAGCAAACGAGCTGCGGTGGCTCAACGCGATTGGCACTGCGCTGATTAGCCATTCACCTCTGCAGCTATTGGTTCGGATCCCGGTCTCGGTTACATGTGAATTGAGTTTGGTGATCTCAGCCCGGCTCCCGGTGGGTGTGCTATGCGAGGTAAGCCTGCGCTTAGTACGCCCACCCCCCTCCCACAAAAAACCACCACACTTACACGCACTCGAAATTGGGTTAACATGCACGCACTTTGACCACGCGGTCTATAAAAAAGAGAGGCGAAGGACTAACGGAGCTGGTTGAGCGGGCTAGATCCTCTCACTCCCTTATAGGGAGTCCCTCTGCCCCGTTGGGCTTCAAAGCGGAGCAGGTAAGGTGGGCTATGTGGGAGGACCCCCTCACACACCCGCCCTTGCCACCTGGGGCATGGAGAAAGGTGGCAGATTGCCTCTGGGGGAGACCTGCCTACTCCCAACTCCTGCAGTCCGGCTCCTCTCTCGAGTACATGCACAAAATACACTTTAAGAAAAAAAATGAAAGCAAATGAAAATCACACATTTTGGGTTGTCCCCAAAAAAATAAGAGGGGAAATCTTCCAATAAGGACACTAGTTTTAGTGACCTGGAGGACCCCAAGAGGTTTCCTTAATTTGCAGTGATTTCCTCTTTCCTGATTTGGCTATGGGAAAAGCAGTGGAAGTAAAGCCCCCCAATGGGACACAGATGGCAAAAATAAACCTCACAGGGGTTATAACCCTCCCGTAATCTATCCAAACTGAAAAAAAGAATGAAGAACATTTTTGACCGAAGGACAACGGACCGATGGGCCGTACACACGGTCGGTTTGGACCGATGAAACTGGACTTCAGGCCGTTTTGATCGGTTTGGACCGACCGTGTGTACACGACCTCAAGGTGTCATCATACCAAGACATTTTGAACAATTTCATGCTCCCAACTTTGTGGGAACAGTTTGGGGATGGTCCCTTCCTATTCCAACATGATTGTGCACCAGTGCACAAAGCAAGGTCCATAAAGACAAGGATGAGCGAGTTTCAGGTTGAAGAACCTCACTGGCCTACACAGAGTCCTGATCTCAACCCGATAGAACACCTTTGGGATGAATTAGAGTGGAGACTGTGAGCCAGGCATTCTCGTCCACATCAGTGCCTGACCTCACAAATGTGCTTCTGGAAGAATGGTCAAACATTCCCATAGACACCCTCCTAAACCTTGTGGACAGTCTTCCCGGAAGAGTTTACGCTGCTATAGCTGCAAAGGTTGGGCCCACTCAATATTGAACCCTACAGACTAAGACTGTGATGCCATTAAACTTCATGTGCGTGTAAAGGCAGATGTCCCAATACTTTTGGTAATATAGTGTTGAATAAAGGCGTTATATGCCCTTAAATATAAGGTAAAATGATTTAGGTTGGCAAATTAGACATAGCATAACTGTCAAGTTAACTAATGCCTACTGAGGTTGTTAAGTTTGGTATGGGCGTTTAGGCATCAGTGACCGCTGGTTACAAAAGAGTTAATTAAAAAAAGAAAAGCTACATTTTTTTATTTCATTATACTGGTGTTCTCCTTTAACATTATGTACGGTGTCAAGGACAGTTGGAAGTGCTTTGTCATTAAAGCAACTCTGATGAAAGAAAACAGACTTGGCTGTGCCCAGCCTTCAGTCTCCTAACAAACGCGAGGCGGTAATTCATCGCCACGTATTCCTGAACGGAATAACTAGGCTGCCACTCCAGTTAAGTGATAAATGACAGTTCTCACTTGTAGCACAGATTCCAGCCATGGCTGTTTTCATAAATGGCATAATAAATAGCATGCGGTCTGCTACGTGCCCGGTGATTTATGGCGAGGCATTGTGCACAGCACAGTTCTGCGTGTGCTCTATCCAGGGGGCACTTTTATCATCCTGCCCATACAGGCCGGCTTAGACACATCCAGCCATTTTTTTTTCTTCTCCTCCACCAGCCGCCTTAAGAGGGAAGGTAATGTTGTGTAGCTCAGATTTAATGTGCAGTAATAGAACAAGATTTACATTTCACACAACAGTTGCCGGCGAAGGCCTGATGTACCGTGTAAAATTTTTAAAGGAAAAGTCTAGACTCGGCTTCTTACCCAAGACGTATGCCATCTATTCCCTGTGCCATGGCAAGGGGATTCAGCTGCCAAAGGTCTCAATTGAAATAACTACTTCTACCATTTCAGCCTTTGTATTATAATGAGGTTTTAAACCACCCAAATGTTTCTTTTATATATTGCAGCTTATCAATCCTTAGATTTGTGCATTGCACGTTCGGCTAACAGAATGGCCTGCCAAACGAGACAGGGGGGTATAATCCTTGCTGCACTGAGATAAATATACAACCGCATCTGGTTGCCGTTTCAGGGAGAGGTCTGTTTTCTAAAGTCTTTTATTTGGTTCGTTGTTTTATTAAATACCCTTCTTGGACGATAAAAGGACTTTTACTTTTATATTTTTTATATGATCTAGTTGCCTTCTTTAACCTCTACCTGCCTGCCCTGCACCCCCTTCAATGGGGTGGGGGGGGGGCAGCAAAGAGCGGCTGATCACATGTCCACTGTGATCAGGGGCGTACCTATGGCATTTGGCACCCGGGGCGGATCCTATTTCTGGCACCCCCCTACAAAATCACAGCGTGCAAAGTGTTGCTTAAAAAGGAGCAGGAGCTTCTTTTGAGCGAAGGTGTGTGATTTGCCCCGACTGTAGCTCAATTTAAGATGGTTAGAGTATTATAGTGGCAGGTTAGAGCTGTATAGGGTATTATGGTAACAGGTCAGGGCAGTATAGGGTATTATGGGGCAGGTCAGGGCAGTATATGGTATTATAGGGGCAGTATAGGGTATTATAGGGGCAGGACAGGTCAGAATAGGGTATTATGGTGGCAGGTCAGGGCAGTACAGGGTATTATAGGGGCAGGTCAGGGCAGTATATGGTATTATAGGGGCAGTATAGGGTATTATAGGGGCAGGACAGGTCAGAATAGGGTATTATGGTGGCATGTCAGGGCAGTATAGGGTATTATAGGGGCAGGTCAGGGCAGTATATGGTATTATAGGGGCAGTATAGGGTATTATAGGGGCAGGACAGGTCAAAATAGGGTAGCCCCATTTACAAAGAACGAATATACACACATATTCACTGGGTGAATTGCTATGCATTTTAACATACCGTATTTATCAGCGTATACCGCGCACTTTTTTGCCCTGAAAATCAGGCCAAAATCGTGGGTGCGCGATATACGCCGATACCCTCTTCCCACGCTGAGTTTGAACCACTGCGCCGGCATATACCGAGCGCAGTACACTCGGGTATAGTCGGGCAGGCTCGGCTCCTCTCGCGGTCACGTCCTTTGCGTCCTGTACGTCCTTTACGCGAGAGGAGCCGAGCCTGCCCGACTATACCCGAGTGCACTGCGCTAGGTATATGTCTGCGCAGTGGTTCAAACTCAGCGCGGGAAGCGGGGATCGAGCGGGGAGGACACCACGATGGCCGCAGAAGGACGCCGGGCCGGAAGAGGCCGCCGATGGACAACGGGCAGGACGCGATGGACGACGGGCAAGACACCGAAAGATTTTTCTTCAAGTTCGGGGGTGCGCGCTATACGCCGGGGCGCACAATAGGCCGATAAATACGGTAAATACACCCCTAATGCCTTGTACACACGATCGGAATTTTCGATGAAAAAAGTCAGACGGAATTTTTTCATCGGATATTCTGACCGTGTGTGGGCCCCATCGGACTTTTTTCCGTCTGAGTTTAGAAATAGAACATGTTTTGTTTTTTCCGATGGAAATTCCAATCGTCTGTGTGAAACTCAGATGGAGAAAAAACCATGCATGCTCAGAATCAAGTCGAATCGTCATAATGTTTTACATCACCGCATTTTGGACGGTCGGAATTTGGTCTGACAGTGTGTATGCAAGACAGCTTGAACGGAATTCCGATGGAAAATTCCATCCGACTTGATCCCATGGGAAATTCCGATCGTGTGTACAGGGCATAAATGTGAACTAAGGTGGAAGGGCAGAGATACTAAATGAATCTGAGGCCCCGTACACACGACCGAGTTTCTCGGCAGAATTCAGCCAGAAAATTGATGGGAGTCGTATTCTGCCGAGAAACCCGGTCGTGTGTACACTTTTGGTCGAGGAAATTGACGAGGATCTCGTCGGGCCAAATAGAGAACATGTTCTCTATTTCCTCGTTAGTCAATGGGAAAACTTGGCTCGCCGAGATCCTCGGCGGCTTCACAAGGAACTCGACGAGCAAAACGATGTGTTTTTCTCGTCGAGTTTCTCGGACGTGTGTACGGGGCCTCAGTGTTTGGCTTAGTAGATCAGTTGTGGCCCATGTGCACAGGCATACAGATCCATAAATTATACAGAACCAAATGCTATGGTATTATACGCTATGGGCCCATCCACACAGCTTTGTTCTGGCTCGTTAGCATTTAGCAAAAAAATGTATTCACAGGTATGGTTTCCACTTTTCCTTCAAGCCAAACCTGAACACTTTAGCGACACACAGTAAAAAATTTTTGTTTTAGTATACACTATAGAATTGTAACAGACCTCGGACACCTTTGGGCACTCCAAAGAGAATAGTAATGCAGCACACATAGTGCCCCCCCGACCCTCCTGTCAAGCTTCGTTCCGAGACACATTCCTGTCTTAATAATGTGTCCGGGTATTAGGTAGACTGAAACCCGGACACATGATTCAAAACCCAGACTGTCCGGGTGAATCTCGGGCAGGTGGCAACCCTATCTGCAGTCTAGTTTGGACCATATTTTAGACAGTATGCATGTCATAATTTGTGCAAAAGTTTACATGCATACAATGTAAATGCGCCACGGCTGGCTACTGCATTGAGGGCTGAGTTGTGTGGGCAGAGGCAATGCAGGCGCAGAATGACTTAGAATTAGTGAGGGATGAGCTCAGTCTGCGCCAGCGCAGCCGCTAATCAGCCCTTTGAGTCATTTACAGGGCAGGGGAGATGTCAGCAGAAGGCCATACAAGCTGCCTGTACACATTTCAGCTCATATGGACATAAGTACGGGTGTGCGTCTGTTCAAACGCAGCACAGATCACTTTTTAGGCATGATTTTCTGTGTCACTGTGTATGAGGCCTCAATCTGCATCGCCCTCCCAGGTTGATAAAGAGTAAATTGATAATAGGGATGCTAGAGAGCTCTGTCATTAGAAACCATGGAAACATTTGTGTTAAGTCCGGAGTTATTGTGTAACGTCCTTTAGCCAAGAGCAGAAGAAAAAAAAGACTGGTAAATAATTGATAATATAGCTCGTAAAACCTCAGATTTATTTAAATATTTAACAATTGCTAAGATCAAATTAAATGTATCATTATATTGTAAAGAGTCGTTTATTATTCCTGAACTTATACCCTCCATTTGTATGAATGCCGCTTAGGTTACGTCAAGGTCAATTTTGAATTGTTTGTTATGAATGAGGTTTTTACTAATCATTAACAAATATTTTTTATGAAATAAATATGACATATTACAAAAATGCTTTCATACATTTGACAAGAATGGTGATTTTCAAAATAGTTGATCCGCCTTTCACCTGAGAGTTGGGCTTACAATGTGCGAAGAGTGACAGCACAACAAATACCAAGTGGTCCATCGAGACGGGCCTATTTTTAAAATGTATGGGCCAGATTCACAGTAGAAATACGCCGGCGTATCTACTGATACTCCGGCGTATTTTCAAATTTGCCACGTCGTATCTTTAGTTTGAATTCTCAAACCAAGATATGACGGCTTTAGGCTTCGATCCGACAGGCGTACGGCTTCGTACGCCTTCGGATCGTAGGTGTAATACTTCGCCCGCTGGGTGGAGTTTGCATCGTTTTCCGCGTCGGGTATGCTAATTAGCTGTTTACGGCGATCCACGAAGGTACGCGCGTTCGTCGTATTCTCTTACGTCGTCGCTACTCGGCTTTTCCCGGTGTATAGTTGCGGCTGCTATTTCAAGGCTTATATTTAGACTGCCCATGTTAAAGTATGGCCGTCGTTCCCGCGTCGAATTACATTTTTTTTTCTTTTGCATAAGTCGTCCGTGAATAGGAAAGGACGTAACGCATGTCGCCGTTCAAAAGATTACGTCGGAGCGGCGTCATTTCGCGCAAAGCACGGCGGGAAATTTCAAAACGAAGCATGCGCAGTACGTTCGGCACGGGAACGCACCTAATTTAAATGATACACGCCCCATTTGAATTAGGCGGGCTTGCGCCGGACGCATTTACGCTACGCCGCCGCAAGTTTACAGGCAAGTGCTTTGTGAATCAAGCACTTGTGCTTAAAACTTGCGGCGGTGTAACGTAAATGGGATACGTTAGACCACCGCAAATGTACCTGAATCTGGCCCATATATACACTACATTACCAAAAGTAATGCCTTTACACGCACATGAACTTTAATGGCATCCCAGTCTTAGTCCGTAGGGTTCAATATTGAGTTGGCCCACCCTTTGCAGCTATAACAGCTTCAACTCTTCTGGGAAGGCTGTCCACAAGGTTTAGGAGTGTGTCTATGGGAATGTTTGACCATTCTTCCAGAAGTGCATTTGTGAGGTCAGGCACTGATGTTGGACGAGAAAGTCTGGCTCGCAGTCTCCGCTCTAATTCATCCCAAAGGTGTTCTATCGGGTCGTCAGGACTCAATACCGTTTTGGTTTCACATGGCCATAGCAGCCCTTTATTTTAAAACACCAAACAAAATTCAATACAATATTGCAGAATAATCAATCAATGCATAACATACCATCAATACAATAACAGAACAGGAATTGATCCTACCAGGTCTAAGTTTTTTAAAGGCACTTATAAACCCAACCAAATCTGCCACCAAATCTGCCACCCAGCGAAAAGGTCCCTACCTATACAACACCTTGGGGACAATGAACCACCTCTGTACTCCCAGATACAACCCAGTAAACTTAAATTTACCAACATAACCTATTTTGTTGGGGAGGGACACCCATACCTAAGATGGATCCAACCCATAGTTCTCCAAATTTTTAAGGCAACACCACCTTCAGAGACCCAGAGACCTCTGCCCGCTGCTATGACAAGTAAACAAAGTGACCAGGACACCAAATTTTAAATCAAGATAATAACAAAAAACACCCACAAAGGCAAATAAATGAAAAAAAAAAACACAAAAAGGGCCCTAAAGGAAACCAAAGTGCACTAGAAAAAGACAAAATTACCTAGTAACACTTTAACCCCTTCAGATCCGCGCTATAGCCGAATGACAGCTACACCGCTAACCTACTTTGCCACAAGGCTGTCAATAGACGTCCTCCCCTTTGCACATTTCCCGCGTGCCTCCTGCAGGGTGTGCGCGGCATGCGGTGTGATCGCAGAGTCAATGAAGCTCGGATGATCACAGATCGGATCCAGGCCCCTTACCACGTGATCAACTGTCAGCCAATGACAGCTGATCACGTGATGTAAACAGAAGATCGATAATCGTTTTTTTTCTCCTCATGCTGACAGCGTGAGGAGGAAAAAAAAGCAGATCACCAGCTTCTGTGCAAGGGACATCGGTCCCAAAGCGGAAGATGCACAGCCATCTCGTCTGTGCCCACCAGTGCCACTTGCCAGTGCATAACACTGCCAGTAATCAGTGCCACCTATCATTGCCCAGTAGTGCCACCTATCAATGCCCACCAGTGGTGTCAATCAGTGCCTCTTCAGTGTCACCTACCAGTGCTGATCAGTGCTCATCACTGCCACCCATCAGTGCCCATCACTGCCACCCATTAGTGCCCATCAATGCCACCTATCAGTGCCATCTATCAGTGTCACCTATTAGTGCCACCTTTCAGTGCCACCCCTCAGTACCCACCAGTGCCACCTATCAGTGCCCACAAGTGCCGCCTTATCAGTGCCCATCAGTGCAGCCTGTCAGTGCCCATCAGTGCAGCCTATCGGTGCAACCTCATCAGCGGACATCAATGAAGAAGAAAAAATACCTGTTTTCAAAATTTTATAACAAAATATAAAACGGTTTTGTATTTTTTTTTATTCTGGCTTTAAAAACTGCATAGGTGATCAAATACCACCAAAAGAAAGCTCTATTTGTGGGAATAAAATGATAAAATTATCATTTGGGTACAGTGTTGTATGACCGCGCAATTGTTATTCAAAGAGTGACAGCGCTGAAAGCTGAAAATTGGTCTGGGCAGGAGGGGGGTTTAAATGCCCAGTAACCAAGTGGTTGAAAAGACTTTGTGTATATATATATTTTAATTATAGCTGAGAAACCAGAGCATGCACAGCGAACATGTTACAGGTGGAACATGAGGAAACTGTAAATTTGGGCTTCGAGCTACTGTAACTGGGTCAAACAATGACCTTGTAAGCAGTTCTGAGTTGCCTTTGCTTGCTTTACAAGGCCAGTCTGGATGATAAATTACAACAGAATTTCCAAAAAAGGAAACTAGAATACCACATGCTTTTAAATAACCTATTTTTTTCCCCCGAGTACAAGATGAATTTATCCTCTTTCTCTTTATTTGTGGCTGCAAAAGCTCCATTTGTCTTGTTTGTCCAAGTTTTTTTTTTTTTTCATAGGTGGCATTATCGTTCTCAAATAGACAAAATCCTTGAATAAACAATACAAAGCATCTGCTGCCTATGGCACACAGAAAACATTGCTAAAGTGGATACAGATAGATTGTAGGACATTGGAGCTCTTATCTCATTGGGATGGGCAAGATCAAAAACCTTGGCAGAGGTTCACTGTAATTCAGAACCCCCTAATGACAACAAGAGTCTGGCTCCTCAGTTCAGATAGACACCCTCTAGTGTAGCCTTTTTTTTACTCCAAAGAAACCCTTGCAATAATGTTCAGGTATCAGGGAACCCTTCCTAAGATAAGATTGGTCTATTGGTGGTCATTGGGAAAATGCCCCTCACATTGGTGATGGTTCGTGGGAAGAATGCCCCTCTTACAGTGGTGGACAGAATTTCAACCTTAGAGTCATGCCACTGGCTCTGGCAAATGGTTTTGGACCTAGAACTATGCAGGTATCATCACATGGGAACTCACTTAGTCAAGAAACCCGTAACCACCTCTGGAGGAACCCTGGTTGAGAATGGCTACTCTAGTGGAGTCCTTATCAGAAGATATGAACTCCCAGGCCAGTGACACTGGTAGGTCAGTTGAAAAGCCAAGGATGTAAAGAGACAGTGAAGCCCCCAATGGGGATCAAATAAAAAGCAGATAAATTGCACAAAGTTTTTTTTTTTTTTTTTTTTTTAAAGTGTATTTTTGTGCGTGTACTTGAGAGAGGAGCCGGACTGCAGGAGTTGGGAGTAGGCAGGCCTCCCCCAGAGGCATTCTGCCACCTTTCTCCATGCCCCGGGTGGCAATGACGGGTGTGTGAGGGGGTCCTCTTACATAGCCCACCCTACCTGCTCCGCTTTGAAGCCCAACGGGGCAGAGGGACTCCCTATAAGGGAGTGAGAGGATCTAGCCCGCTCAACCACCCCCGTTAGTCCTTCGCCTCTCTTTTTAGAGACCGCGTGGTCAAAGTGCATGCATGTTAACCCAATTTAGAGTGCGTGTGTAAGTGTGGTGTTTTTTTTTTGTGGGAGGGGGGTGGGCGTACTAAGCGCAGGCTTACCTCACATAGCACACCCACTGGAAGCCGGGCTGAGACCACCAAACTAAATTCACATGTAGCCGAGACCAGGATTTGAACCCCTAGCTGCAGAGGTGAATGGCTTGTCAGCACAGTGCCAATCGCGTTGAGCCACCGCAGCTCGCAACCTGTCTTATAAATGTCACAGAGATTTTTCTTTTAGCAGAACCAAGTAGTTAAAGTATACGTAAACCTAATCCCTAAACACTTATATAAGCTGTAAAGGGACTCTGTCATGAGTAATGAAGGGTTCATTTTGTGAATTCTCCCACTGAACTCTTGAAGCATATCACATATACTGTATAGAACTGCAGACAGGTCACTGAGGGGGTCCACACTTATAGGCTAGTGAACTGAGGGGTTGACGTTTCATCTGTGACGACCACTGCATGATCACTTCGAGGTTAATATATGTCCACTGCAGACTGGTCACTGGTGGGTGATGGTATGGGATGATGCGGGTGGTAGGTGCCAATCTTGCTGTGGGATCTCCTGGATAATGTAGGACACCTGTGGAAGCTGTTACAGATGCAAGGATCACCTCTGTCTGACATCACACTGTGGGCATACATAGTAAAGGAACGCATTTAGAGGCATGCGCATCTATTCATCTGCTCGATAAAGAGACACTCTCTCCTGCATATCCAGCAGCACCACACTCAGAATAGTTGGTTATAATTCAGTTTTGTGCTACCTAATGTTATTTTGGAATAACGAATCATGTGATAATCGTTTGTGTATACATTATTGCAGATCACAGTTCTCTTCTTATTTTTATTTTTATGGTTGCCCCCCTTTTGCTTACACCTTTATTAGGGGCTACTGAGGTTGAGCACTGTGACCCCTGGGGTTACCCCACTGGTCCGTTCTCTCCCTCTTTTTTAGTGTTGAGTAGGCAGGTTGTTGGGTGGGAGTGTTATGCCGCGTACACACGATCGGACATTCTGACATCAAAACCGTGGATTTTTGAGTTCGCTCAAACTTGTCTTGCATACACACGGTCACACAAATGTTGTCAGAAATTGCGAACGTCAAGAACACGGTGACGTACAACATTACTTGGTGTTGAGTTATTCACTTTACGGTCAACACTGAGGACAAGAGGGCACTCTTTACATCTAGAGGAAAAGAGATTTCATCTCCAAATACGGAAATGTTTCTTCACAGTAAGAGCTGTGAAAATGTGGAACAGACTCCCTCCAGAGGTGGTTCTGGTCAGCTCAGTATATTGCTTTAAGAAAGGCCTGGATGCTTTCCTAAATGTACATAATATAACTGAGTACTCAGATTTTTAGGTAAAGTTGATCCAGGGTAAATCCTATTGCCTCTCGGGGGATCAGGAAGGAATTTTTTCCCCTGCTGTAGCAAATTGGATCATGCTCTGTTGGGGTTTTTTTTTTGCCTTCCTCTGGATCAACTGTGTGTTACTATGTTTTTTATTTTGTTTGTTTATTTTTTTAGTGGTTGAACTGGATGGACTTGTGCCTTTTTTCAACCTGACTAATTATGTATCTATTTAACTACGATGAGCCCAGAAAAACAAAGTTCAATGATTTCGAGCATGCATAGAATTTGTGTGTGTTGAATTGTGTACACACACAACTTTTGTTGTTAGAAAATTTGAGAACCAGCTCTCAAATTTTTGTTGTCTGAAATTCCGACAGCAAATGTCTGATGGAGCATACACACGGTCGGATTTTCCGACAACAAGCTCACATCGAACATTTGTTGTCGGAAATTCTGACTGTGTGTACGCAGCATGTGACTGCAGACTGGAGAGTGCACTGGAGGTGGGATCCTTGGGACAGACAAATGTGTGATTGAGTGTTTGCTGGCGGTGGGATCTTACTAAGGCTAGAAAAGTCTGTATGATGGAAGTGAGATGTCATTAGGGAAGGGCCATCAAGGGGCAGAGTTGCACAGTGGCATAGTGAAAGTAGAACTCAGTTTTGATATATGATAAAGCCTGGTGACCCTGCCATGGCAGTGGGGGTTTTACACACAATTCCGGTTGTGACTGGCTTTCTAATGAAATTGATCCAGTGGCTGTACAAACGTCTGATCACTTTCTGTGACCTCCCCTAACTGTACCCCCCTTCATCCCCGATCAACCCCCCTACCATTATTCCCAGGCTCTGCTATCCCACCTGCAGGCCCAGGACCTGCATGGTGGGTGCCGCTGGGTGGAGGGGAGGAAGACCAGCAAAATTCTGTTTGCTGAGGTCCCTTAGCTGCATAGAACCTGAAAGTGACATGTATAATAACATTTCTGGGCTCTGGAGTCACTTTCCCTGACCACTGCGGACAGGAAAGAAGTCAATAGAGCACAATTTGTGCTCTCTTAGCTTTAATAGAGGGCAGGTGAGACATCATGGGTCTAAAAGACTCCAGATGTCTCATTAAAGACACAAAAGATTTGATATCACATAGGGACTTTTTTGTCCTCTATGTGATATAAATAAAGTTTTAGTTAAATAACACTCGTGCACACGGTCACCTACACATAAAAAGTCACTTTCACTACACATGTTACATATCGTTATGCACAACGAACAATAATTTTAGAGTCAATATTCATGGTTAACACTAAAGTGATGTCCTGTGGGGGCTTTCTTGGAAAATAAAAGGCACTGAAGATCATCTATTTCCATCTTGATCACCCAGCAGTCATCCTCGTCTATCATTCAGCAGCTGGAAGAAGGAATCAAAGAATGGAATAAGTAACATGATTCGCGAGCTGTCCAAAACAGGGCCTTTGTATGAATTCATTCATCCATCTTGTTATCTCTCCGTTTGCAGTAAATAATATAGACAATAAAACATATGCAGTGCGGTATTGTGTAGTAAATTCAGGATATTAAAGTTTTTCCTCTGAAGCTTCCTACACGATGATAATGTCGGCTTTGACCATTATGGTAAATGCACAATGTGTAAGAATTCTCCGGGGAGGAAAAATGGTTTAAAAATACTCTAGTAAAAGAGAGATAATAAAAGAGAGAGTAAATACACTCCTTATCTATGTGCACTTTCATACATATATTATGGCGTCCTCATATATAGTGAATGAGCTGTGTGTTTCTGTGCACCGCTAATCTTCACAGTAAATCTTATATGGGTTATAAAATGTCAAACAGTGGCTTGTCTAGCTGACTGCTGGGGTTACTTACTAGCAAAGAGCCAAGCCATGTGTTTAGGAAACGATCTTATAGGGACACTGTTCCTGAATTATGAATTTTAATATATACATAGGGTAAAGGTGGCTCACTGTATAAGCTTAACTATTTCACCACTTGAGTGCCTGTCTGCATATACCCTTTTGATTACCATTTACCATCCATGTTTAGCTTCCAGCACAGTGATAGCTTGACTGACACTACTCTGGCATGCAACACTGTACCCATATTTCATTTTTTTATATATATAAAAAGATTTTAAACAAATATAAATATATTAATAAATATGTAAAACAACATTTTGAAGAAAAAAAACGTTTTTGTAACCTTCTGATGAAATAAAAATGTCAGGACAGTACAAAGACACCTTTTGGAAAGTAGACACCCTCATGTATGCCAACATTTTTGGGGAAATACAACATGCTGGTATTAAGAGCATTAAAACATAGAGCTTTGTAATGGTGCACTAGGTTATACGTAGAGGGAGGAGGAGGTGAATGGGTTAATGTACAGGTTCTATACAATGCAAGGATGGAGATGAAGGGACTATTGTGCAAGATAGGGGAAGTGAATGGTCACATATAGAGACAGGTTGGTGATCAAATGTCTAGAAGGGAAAAGGGTAGAGGGTGAAACCGTTAAATATGAATTAAAGAATGATTCAGCTGCTGCTATTGACCCCTTTGTGATGGATCACTTGGCACCTGCTTGGTTGCTTTTGCCAATCAATGCCTCCTGCCCTCCAAACCGTTCCAGCAGACCAAGAGCTAATCCCAAAGCCCTTTTACCCCAAACATCGTACACAGACAAAATGTTGAGCTAGAAACAATGACTGTTTATTGAACAGAAATAATTTTTTATACAAAAGTAGGTCAGTCACCACATGAACGATAAAACCAAATATTTACCCGAAACATCACACAATGGCTTAGATAACGAGGTAGAGTTGACACAAGTCTAATCCCATCATAGGAACACCCAAGAGTTAGCAAAATTAGCCAACAAACAGGAACAATAGGTGACTTAAAGCGGGAGTTCACCCAATTCCTTTTTTTTCCCCTTAGATTCCTGCTCGTTTTGTCTAGGGGAATCGGCTATTTGTTTTAAAATATGATCCGTACTTACCCGTTTTCGAGATGCATCTTCTTCCGTCGTTTCCGGGTATGGGTCTTCTGGAGCGGGCGTTCCTTCTTGATTGACAGTCTTCCAAGAGGCTTCCGACGGTCGCATCCATCGCGTCACTCGTAGCCGAAAGAAGCCGAACGTCGGTGCGGCTCTATACTGCGCCTGCGCACTGACGTTCGGCTTCTTTCGGAAAATTGTGACGCGATGGATGCGACCGTCGGAAGCCTCTCGGAAGACTGTCAATCAAGAAGGAACGCCCAGTCCCGCAGCCCATACCCGGAAGCGGCGGAGAAGATGCATCTCGTAAACGGGTAAGTACGGATCATATTTTAAAACAAATAGCCGATTCCCCTAGACAAAACGAGCATGAAGCGAAGGGGAAAATGTGTAAGGTATGGGTGAACCTCCGCTTTAATTAACAATGGGAATACACACCTAGGAGGCACTCAATGGGAAAGACCTACTTAACAATAAACACATAACAAACAGTGATCCCATCCCACCTCAAACTATCCAGCAACAGCCTACAACAGTCTAGGAGACAAACTCTTACAATGTTCCAGCAGTTTGCAAAGGTGGAATTCATTTATCTTCCTAGATCTCTTGAGGGATATTGTTGATAAATATTTTGGTCTCAAGTGAAGGAGCCTCTCCAACCCAGTCTGCAGGAGGGCCACCATATTCCCTCTGACCATTAACCTGCACAAGATTAATATTACACCATTCCTTCCACTCCAGAAAGGAAGCTTTATTGTCTTTATTCAGAGAAGTAATCCAAGCCTTGCTCCAAGTGTGCATTGCATGGTTTATCAATCATTGGAGAATGATCTGCTCTCTCTATGGGCCATAATCAGTTGGTATGAGGCAAGCTCCTATTCCCCTACAAAAGCCCCTGTCCTGATTAGGTTTGTCATACACTTTATTTGTTTCTCCTTCATATTATGACTACAATTTCTCACCTTCTTCTATTGTAAACGGGAGGGGAGGGTACGTCAATGTAAAAAAGTGGCATGTGATTGCTGTGATTAGCTACCATCACTATCATCACAGCGATTAGCGGGCCACAACAACTACCAGAGGTTGTTTTCTCTATTACCATTTCTAAATTGTGCTGGGGAAATAACAGTTCACCAATCCACCGTTTAAAAACATACTCTGGAGGAAAACAGATTAAAGAGGAACTTAACTCCTGAGTGTTTCGTTTTTAAATCCATCAAAAAAAAGTTCAGAGTTTGCATAATTAAGCGTACTCACATGCCATACAAATTCAGTTTTGTTTTCTAGTAATCTTCTGTCTGCGTCGCCATCTTTCTTTCTTTCTTTCATCGATAAAACCTGGCTGTCTTTTTTTGGTTTCTTCAGCCAGCCCATTGATGATGCATGCCAGGTCTGCCCTCCTCTATCTGCAATCATTTTTTGAGTGGAGGCTTGCTCCAAAGACCATCACCAGACATGATTTTGCACTGGTATTGTCCTAAAGAAGCCTTTAGTTTCACTTTAAAAAATAATCTATAGTTTTCTCACGCAGGGCAATGCAGCAGGTTCATTTAGAGGACCAGTTTCGACTGACTTTTGCTCACAGAACTGCTTCTCTTCCAATACAGGATCTCAGTCCACCATTCACACCTGAGCACTTTGTCATATGATTCCCAACATTTTACAACACTCAGGACTAAGTATTCCATTATTCCCAACAGACCAGTTCACACCTGGGCTCTGTATCACTTGTCAACTTTCATGTGAAGCTCAGGAAAGCACATGAGCTTCTTTGGGGCACAATAGTGCATTTTGGGTCTCAGACTTTATGAGGCACCTGAAAGTTGCTTGAAAAATTTTCCTTCGTGCATGTTTTTCAGACGCTGCTATTTAAAAAGTCTATGGAGCCAAAATGCGCAGTTCTGCAACTCTGGCCCTAATAGTCTCTACAGATGCAAATACAGTACTCACCATACCTTCAATCCCATACTGCTCCGCACTAGAGCTGCACGATTAATCGTAAGAAAATTGCGATCTCGATTCACTCCCCCCCTCTCCAGGACGGATGACCTGCGATTTTTGAGTGCGGCCATAGGAAAGTCCCCGGCTTCGGCCTAGCTTCGGAGCGGCGGTCATCTTGGTACCAGTGTTGCCAACCTTCCGTATTTTTACGGACAGTTCGTAAAAACAGGCACTTTTTCCCCCCGTTCTTAAATGTCCTTGGTTGCGGGAATGTGCCAGTAAAAATATCCGAGATTGGTTCGGCTAGGAACTGCGCATGGAGATTGGAGGCAGGGGGTGATGGTGGCTGCGGTGGCACCGCAGAGGGGGATTGAGGCAGGGGGAGATTGGAGGCAGGGGGAGATTGGAGGCAGGGGGTGTTGGTGGCACCGCAATGGGGGATGGTGGCAGGGTACAATGGAGGCAGAGGGAGATTGGAGGCAGGCGGAGATTGTGGCACCGCAGATGGGGTGAAGGCAGGGGGTGTTGGTGGCAGAGGGGGATGGAGGCAGGGGGAGATGTGACTAAATAATTTGCCCTTATTGTATCGAAAATAACAAAAATATGTTTTTTTACCTTAATATCTACCTTAAATCACATTGCTATTTGCCTAGCGTACTTGTTTGTAGCCTAAATACTGAAACGTGCACCTAAAAATGTAATTTAGTAACTTTCGTGAAATGCCAGTAAAAACGTGGCTGTGCCAGTAAATTTCGGGTGTCGTGTGCCAGTAAATTTCAATCTGGTAGGTTGGCAACACTGCGGCGGTGGCTGTCTCATAGGAAGTGATGTTTCGGCGCCGCCATCTTGCTCCACCCCACACTCCTGCACAGTAATGTTAGTGTGTTCACCGCTCCTATACCACGCCTTCCCATCGAAATCAATGGGATACCGGGGTATTAACCCTTTTTCGGCCGCTAGCGGGGGTTAAAACCTCACCGCTAGCGCCCGAATATCGCGGTAAATACGACGGTATAGCGGCGCTACAAATAGCGCGGCTATACCGTCACCGCGGCTCCACGCCTCAATGTAAAAGAGGTCTTATAGTGTGGTTTATCCTAGCAGGGGTCTCAAACTGGTGGCCCTCCAGCTTTTGCAGAACTACAAATCCCATGAGGCATTGCAAGGCTGACAGTTGCAAGCATGACTGCCATAGGCAGAGGCATGATGGAATTGTAGTTCCGCAACAGCTGGAGAGCTGCCAGTTTGAGACCCCTCGCCTAGAGGTTATAGGAAGGTGTAGTTGCGTGCAGTTTTTGGTAAGAGGTCAAGTATGGAGGTGAGCTCTGATATACCCTAGTCAAGTACGAGTCACCCATGTCATAGCTGCTACTTCCACATCCACACAGTCACATCCAATTTTCACAGGTTCTGACCGTTTTAGAACCAAAAAGAACAGACTTACTAATAGTGGCCATACACGTTCCGGTAAAGGATCGCTTTATTTTCCAAACAGTCTCCTGTGGTAGGAATAATCAATCTATAGTTAACAACCTATTCGGTTGATATGCTACACACAGGAAAATAGATTTTGATTGATAGTTAAGATATGATTGTAATTTATGATCCTAAATTATCAGTCGGTGTAATCCCATAATCAGATCAACTGAATTAATGGACAGAGGAGTTCAGTGCTTGCAAAACGATCGATCATTTTCCACTCTGGGTGATCTGTTGGATGGAATCCAATGCAAATCGATCAGAAGTGAAGTTGTAGTTGTTTAATTGTATACACATCTGATCGTTTTGATCGAATCGCACATTGATTGAATAATAAAACTGAAATGACTGTGGCCACTATATCATTAGGACTTTGTTTTAACTCCAAGCAGTTATAGTGGAACAGCTAGCAAGCTTGGCATGCTGGGACTTGTAGCTCCTCACCAACTATGGCGCTCTTTGCCCAGCATCAGGCTTTGAGCAAACGTTTCACTTGACTGAAGTATTGTGTCTGTGTGTCGGCACAGCGGGTAAAATGTGAGCCGAGGCCGCTGCAGTGACCGGACTGGTAAAAGCCGCCTGTCATTATGCCTTCTCACAGCCTGCACCCTCTGAGTGACACACTGCTAGAGAAACGGCATTAGCTGCACGCTAGCGGGAATCTTCTGACTGATACTTTTATGAGTTTTTGATTTCAAAGGATATTGTGTTCTGGCTGCCTCTGAATTTTAAAATGAAGGACATGGACAGTTACAAGCTAGCACATGGCTGGCAAGAAAAATATATATATTTGAAGTTAGAGAAACAATAAAGAAATGGAACCTTAGTGCTCTTTTTTTAAAGGTTTTTTTTTTTGACCTGAAAAGTGTCAACAGTTTCTGGTTTAAAGAAAAAAAAAAACACGACTGTGCTCAGCTTCCACACCCATATCAGTTTGTGATAATCTTTTAAATGACCTTGTTGTCCCTATATATGATTCGTAAATATATATACGCAGGGCTGCTGATAGGGGGGGACCACCAGTCCTCCTGTAGGGGGCCCCAGCACACAGAGTGGCCCGAACAGCAAGAGCAATCGGTGTGGTCAATCGGAGGGGCATTTACAGAAATATGCCCGGTGCGCCGCTCTGCAGCAGCTAAAAGCTGGTTTCTCTCCCTCCCACCAGCTTTCAGCTGCTGCAGGGAGAGGCAGACACAGGGCTGTCTGAAATTGCTTCCCCTGCTCCGATCCCCCTCCCTGTTCTACCATAAAAGGGCTCATTTACGCAGGTTCTCTGTTGTGTCCGCTAATAATAATTTTTGTGTATTTTAAGTAAAAAAATAAATTGATATATGGGGGGGCTGCCTTTTAGGCTGTACGGGGCACCAAGATTTCTAACGGCAGCCCTGTATATACGTACACAGGGGCAGCCATATTTCCTCATTACATATACAGGCTCTGCTTCCTGCTTTACAATGCTGCACCAACTGCAGCCTCAGCTGCATATCATTGCTCTGCACCAGGACCCTGAGAGTCACAGCTGTGGCCACACCTGCACAATGTGTGTCAGCATTGCTGCCTGTGGTCTCCAACAGGGGCGCTTGTGACGGGACATTCATGGCATCTTCACCTTTTATTTTATTTTAATGTAAGCTTCAGATTTTTAAAGATTAAAAACGTTTTAAAATGACATTAGCATATGTTAAAATATGTAAGATTTTAGTTAGTTGGGTACTCTATGTTATGACCTTAGGTCTTATTTTTAGGGGGGGAACACGGTATGTATATACCAACTCACTTAAACTCATCTCTGCTTCGCTTGAGCCTGCTCTTAGTTTGTTCATTCCTTTATACGTCTGATAGTTGGAAATTTAGAGCTGGCCATACACGGTTATTTTCTAAATAGGTTCCTTTAAGCTAGTGCATTGTTCACTTACCTTTTAGTTCGATTTCCCTTCTAAATGTTTTTTTTTTCATTGTCTGAATTTCTCACTTCCTGTTTCTCCTCAGTAAGCTTGCCCCAATCATCCAAGCTGTTTGTTGGCTGGGGGTTAGTCAGCCAGAACAGCTTACTGAGGAGGAACAGGAAATGAGAAATTCAGACAAAGAAAAAAAACATTTAGGCCATGTACACACGACCGAACATGTCTGCTGAAACTGGTCCGCGGACCAGTTTCCGCGGACATGCCCGACCGTGTGTACGGCCTAGCGGACCGGATTCCTGGGCTAGCGGACAGGTTTCCAGCGGACAAAAGTTTCTTAGCATGCTAAGAAACTTGTCCGCTGGAACCATGTCCGTCGGACATGTCCGATGGTCAGTACGACTCATCGGACATGTCCGCTGGTTATGACGTATAACCAGCGGCCCGAAATCCCGCGCATGCGTCGAATTGATTCGACGCATACGTGGAAGCATTGACCTTCCGTGTCAGAGAACGTCGGTGTCGTCTACGTCACCGCATTCTCTGTCCGTGGGGATTTTGGTCTGAGGGTGTGTACACACATCAGACCAAAACCTCCCAGCAGACATGTCCGATGAAAACGGTCCGCGGACCGTTTTCATCGGACATGTCTGGTCGTGTGTACAAGGCCTAAGAAGGGAAATCGAAGGAAAAGGTAAGTGAACCAACAATGCACTAGCTTAAAGGAACCTATTTAAAAAATAAAAAAAAATCAGCCAAGAGCTGAATCCAATGAATAAAATTATTGATTGGATTCCCCCATCTTCACAAGGGAGGTAGATGGAGGAATCCTCCCTACTGTGCTATTGTGTTCTGACCGCAAGATTTCAGAATACGCTGATTGGCAGCTGCACTGATCATTTTGATAAAGATTTGTGCAACTATTACAGAACCTACAAAATTGGCAGCACCATATTTTTATCCTATCTACTCTGTGCTTTCAGGAAACAAATGCAATTCGGAGTGGGGGCATAGCATTTACAAACTCTAAAAGCTGTTAGTGAAAAAATAAAAATAAAAAGTCAAATTTTGCAAATATTTTATTTTTTAGATTTAGTAGGAATTTTGTAAATGATGTTGTGTTTGTGTGTATTGGTAATGATTTTAGTGTATTTTCAACCAAAAATTTCTGCTTCCATGTGGGTAGCTGGGGTGAGATCGGACGTGGCAGGAGTAGCAGTAGGCTTAGACCGGTTCCTGCATATGTTTACTCTTGTATGTATACACTGTTGAATGTTGACCTAATTGTATTGTTGCTGTGGTTCATGTGAATATTCGGCTGTGAATAAATAAAAAAAAAAAAAAAAAATTCTGCTTGATAAACATTTGCGCAGCTACTACAGCACCTTCAAAATTAGCAGCAAAGAACAGGCCCAGAGCAAAGGGAACTTAGGTGCAAGGCCCACAACATAACTGGGGGGTTGCTGGGCAGGTTGCACTGGTCAGTTCCTGCTAATGTACAGGTTGGGGGGGGGCTTTCACTAGGCAATGGAAGGGTAGGAGGGTGCGGCCTGGGTACTGGGTTATCCCCAGGGGGCAGGTGGTAGTTTCATTAGTTGGGGGCAGCAGGAGAATAGTTAACAGCACAGAAAGTTTTTTATTCCCCCCCTCCCTCCTTATCTTTGAGGCTATCTGGTTGGCTTAATGTTGTGTTTTCTCGTCTAGGTTGAGGGGGTCTCGAGTTCTTGAATGTCGGAATGTTGTAAGGAATACAGTATGTGGTGTGGAACGGGTTGGGCCTATCTTGGTATGGGTGCCTTTCCTTATCATGGAAATAATGGGCTATCGGTTATCGGGCTGCATTGGGGCAAGAAGTTGGTGATAGTTTGTCCCTGAGCTGGTGGAATCACGGTTAAAGGCCAAGAAGATGCCTAGGTGGTGGGGGTACAGCCGATGCGATAGTAAACCTTCCTTTATGAACCTTAGGCCCCGTACACACGAGAGGATCCATCCGCTGGAATTGATCCGCGGACCGGCTCCAGCGGATAGATCCCCTGGTGTGTACAATCCAGCGGATCTGTTTCCGGGGATTTTTATCCCCTGGGATGGATTTCCAGCAGATAAAAATTTGAAGACATGCTTTCAAATCTATCCGCTTGAATCCATCCCAACGGATTGATCCGCTGGTCTGTACAGACTGACCGGATCAATCCGTCCGAATGGATCCCCCGCATGCGTCGTAATGATTCGACGCATGCGTGGAATTCCTTTTATGACAGCGTCGCGCACGTCGCCGCGTCATCATCGCGGCGACGTCGCGACACGTCATCGCGAGGGGATTTCGGCGCGGATTTCGATCCGATGGTGAGTACACTCCATCGGATCCAAATCCTCGCAAATCCTCGAGAGGGTGGACCGTATCCGCGGATAAATCCTCTCGTGTGTACTAGACAGACATAGTAGTCAGTTTAAGGCGGGTACAAAAAAGTTGGGTTATATATATATAAAATGGAATTTATGTTACAGAAAATTTTTGTTATGGTTGTTAATAAAGAGGCCGTACAGCCATTTAATCCAGAAGGTGTTGCGTATTTCTTTTCTAAGGTATTTATTGGATAGAAAAGAGGGATGGGGCTGGTAGGTGGTGGCAGGTGACACATCAGCCATACACCAGTCATGTTTTTTTATACTGGTCCTGTGCTTTCAGAAAATGTATGCTTTTTGGGGTGTCTTTTATAAACTCTGGAAGCTGTAAATGAAAAAAATAAAATCAAAAAGTGAAATATTGTCAGAAACGTTCTGGCCACCGGAGGTTTCAATTGGAACGCAGGGCTTGGCAGCGAAAGGGTTCAATTCTTCCGTGGCAAGAGGATACAGCTTCTGCGCGAGGCTTTGAATTGCTTTCATTTTAACAAAGTAAAACCCCTTTCCTCATCACGGATAAGCCGGGCTTAAATCACTCATTTCATGCGCAGATCTCTGACTTAGGTTATTGATGTCACATGACCCCTCACGATGTGCGGACTTAATATCAGAGGCGAGGTAGGATTCGTGTGATTAGGGCTGCTGCCGAGACCGGCTCTACATTTCGACTGCAGAAGATCCAATAAGTCAGTTACAGCACAAATCCACTGCAATGGTTTATTGTTAATTCAGAGACACCTCTCCTAGCAGCTGCCTAAAGCAGGTTGACTATTTCTGTGCACTGCCCCAGGGCCGCGGATCAATTCTAAGCCGCCATTGGAAAATAAATACAGTGGTAACTTAAAGTGACTTTCAGTCAAGAAAGGCAGTAGAAATTTGTACAGGAAATCCTTTTGTGGACAAACTTTGCCAGAAAAATTGATTTCCTGTTTTATTCTTTTTTTTTTTTCTGTTGATGATCAGTCTATTTGCATGTCTCTGTATCCATCAGTTAAAAGGGTTGTAAAGGTTCGTTTTTTTATTTTCTAAATAGGTTACTTTAAGCTAGTGCATTGTTGGTTCACTTACCTTTTCCTTCGATTTCCCTTCTGAATGTTTTTTTTTCTTTGTCTGAATTTCTCACTTCCTGTTCCTCCTCAGTAAGGTGTTCACTAAGCTGTTCTAAATGACTTTCCACCGCTCGGATGATGGGGGCAAGCTTTCTGAGGAGAAACAGGAAGTGAGAAATTCAAACAAAGAAAAAAAAAATTAGAAGGGAAATGGAAGGAAAAGGTAAGTGAACCAACAATGAACTAGCTTAAAGGAACCTATTTAGAAAATAAAAGACGAACCTTTACAACCCCTTTAACCACTCCGCCCCCCCCCCCCTCTCATGGCCAGGTCATTTGTTGATTTAACTGACAATTGTCCAGTCGTGCGACGTCGTACCCACATACAATTGATGTTATTTTTGTTGGTATTTAATTACCAATGCGTTTTTATTTGTTAGTGCTATAAACAAAAAAAGGCTGACAAGTTTGAAAAAAATAAAAATAAAAAAAATAAGTTTCACTTTCTGCTATAAAATATATGGGCCATATTCTGAGTAAAGTTACGATGGAGTAACTCAGGATACTCCATCGTAACTCCCTTTTTTGACCCGTGTATCTATGCTCCTGATTCTCAGAATCCGTTTTGCATAGATACACTTAAGATCCGCCATCTGTAAGTCACTTACACTGGCGGATCTTAAATGCAATGACGCCGGCCGCCGCTAGATGGCATTTACATGAAGGAGTCATTTGCATATGCAAATGATCCTTCTACGCCGATTCACGAACGAGTTCGCGTCGCGTAACCGTCGCTAACGTCGTTTGCGTAAGCGGAAACTTACCCCTGCTATATGAGGGGTAAGTTTCCGCAAGTCTCGCGTAGGCCATGTTACGGATGGCGTCGGGTCCCCGTCGTGTTTTTTCGTCGGATACGTCGTTTACGTAAGTCGTTCTTGAATACGACTTTACGTCAATGACGCACACGTCGGCGTCATTGACGTTTTCCGCCGAGAACTGGAGCATGCACACTGGGCTTTTTGCAGCCCGGCGCATGCCCAGTTCTTTTGCATCGGGGGCGCGCTTCATTTGAATAGAAGCCGCCCCCTTGGAGATCCGCCAGGCTATGCCGGGACACTTACACTCCGCTGTCCCAACTTATGGAGCAAGTGGTTGGGGAATACAACACCTGCTCCAGTAAGTTGGGACAGCGGAGTGTAAGTGCCCTAAGCGAAGCAGGCGGATATTTAGAGAGAATATGGCCCTATGTGATTAAAAAAAAAATGTAATCCTAGTTTCTTCATAAATTTTGGCCAATATATATTCTGCTACATGTTTTTGGTAAACAAAAATCGCAACAAGCTTATGTTAATTCATTTACACCAGGGGTAGGCAACCTCGGGACTCCAGCTGTTTTGAAACTAAGGCCTCTTTCACATTGAGGCGTTTTTCATGCGGTACAGTGCTAAAAATAGCGCTGCTATACCGCATGAAAAAATCATGCCCTGCAGGCTTTAATGTGAAAGCCCGAAGGCTTTCACACTGAAGCGATGCGGTAGCAGGACCGCTCCAAAAGTCCTGCTAGCCGCATCTTTGGAGCGGTATAGGAGCGGGTGTTTACCGCTCCTATACCGCGCCTTCCCATTGAAATCAATGGGAAACCACAGTAATACCGCCCGCAATGCGCCTCTGCAGAGGCGCATTGCAGGCGGTATTAACCCTTTTTCAGCCGCTAGCGGGGGTTAATACCACACCGCTAGCGCCCGAATATCGCGGTAAATACGACGATATAGCGGCGCTACAAATAGCGTGGCTATACCGTCACCGTGGCTCCACTGCCCAATGTGAAAGCAGCCTAAAAGTCCCATGAGACATCTCAAGACCCTGACAATCACAGGCATGACTCCTAGAGGCTGAGACATGATGGGATTTGTAGTTTCACCACAGCTGGAGTGCTGAGGTTGCCTACCCCTGGTTTAGACGATTTTATAGCATCTACAAACTATAGTATATATTTATGGAGTTTTTATATATAATTTTTTTTTATAATAGCAATGGAGGCGGTCAGCGACTTATAGTGGAACTGCGATATTGCAGCAAACAATCGGACACTAACTGACACTTTGTCCACTTTATGGACCAGTCACACTAATGCAGTGATCAGTGCTAAAAATATGCACTGCCACTGTACTAATTACACCGGCTAGGAAGGGGTTAGACATCTAGGACGATCAAAGGGTTAACTGTGTGCCTAGCCAGTGTTTTTGTGTACCGTGTTAGGTGCTTTTACTAAGGCAAGAGATAGATTTTGTTCCCTTTTTTGCAGGAGAAAAAAATCTATCCCTTCCTCCTGTCAGAACGGAGTTCTGCCTTGTTTACCTAAGCAGATCCCCCGTTCAGTGTATTTTACCGACCATAGTGAATGCAGGCTCCTGGGTTTAATAAAACTTTAAGGTGCTGGGACGTCTGGCTGAAGTCCTTGAAAGCTAATAAAGGACAGTAGGTGATTCAGCTTGCCTGCTTCCACCTGAAAAAAATAAAATAAAAAAACAATAGTATTAGGCCCCGTACACACGATAGAATCCATCCGCAGATAAATCCCAGCAAATGGGTTTCTGCGGATAGATCCTATGGTGTGTACACGCCAGCGGATCTGTTTCCGCGGAGAAATCTCCTCTGGGATGGATTCCAGCAGATCGGATATTTGCTGTGCTGCACAACATATCCATCTGCTGGAATCCATTCCAACGGATGGATCCGCTCGTCTGTACAGACTTACCGGATCCATTCGTCCAAAGGGATTCCCCGCACGCGTCGTAATGATTTGACGCATGCGTGGAATTCCTTATATGACAGCGTCGCGCCCGTCGCCGCGTCATAATCGCGGCGACGGCGCGACACGTCATCGGCAGAGGATTTCCGCGCGGATTTCAATGCGATGGTGTGTACACTCCATCCCATCGAAATCAGCGGAAATCTTTGAGAGGATTTATCCGTGGAAACGGTCCGCTGGACCGTATCTGCGGATAAATCCTCTCGTGTGTATGGGGCCTAACAGTAATTTGACTACTGAGGCCCTGTACACACGATCAGTCCAAACTGATGAAAACAAACTGAAGGCTGAAGTCTGAGGCCCTGTACACACGACTGAGTTTCTCAGCAGAATTCAGCCAGAAACTCGGTCGGAGCTGGATTCTGCCGAGAAACTCGGTCGTGTGTACACTTTTCAGCGAGGAAGCCGACGAGGAACTCGTCGGGCCGAAAAGAGAACATGTTCTCTATTTCCTCGTTGTTCAATGAGGAAAGTCGGCTCGCCGAGATCTCGGCGGCTTCCACACTGAACTCGACGAGGAACTCGATGTGTTTGGCACGTCGAGTTCCTCGGACGTGTGTACGGGGCCTGAGAGGTGCTTCTCTTCTATTTTATACTCAGTTGTGACATGACGCTACTCTTATATCAAGACATCGCTTGTATATCAAGTCAAAATGTATTAAACATTTTTGCTTGTCTTGCAAAATGTTCTCAAACCAAGTTACTCTCAAACCAAGGTTTTACTGTATTACACATTTTCATGTTTTGCCACCATTTGCTTTTTTGACAGCGTCTGTAAATGATTTTAATTTAATCATTAGTAATTGATCCAGCCTAATGCTCAGTTTCCATTTATTACAATATGGTAGCTGGCTTATTTACTAAATTGCCAACACATAAGTGCTGACGGCGCCTGCCGTTTGTTTTCCGGTAATTCGCGCTACATCTGTCCGCGTATAAATGCATACGTTTTCATTGTGGCTTCGTGTCTCTTTATTTTTTTGCATTGTGATATTACAAGACTGGGTATTAAGATAAATGGAGACGTTTTTTTTTTTCCCACTTATGCATTTGCCTTGAAATATGAAAAAGTATCTGATGCTAACGAGACCATCCATCAAAATCAATGAGCAGATGCTTGGGTTGTTTAGCAATATGTAGAGTAGGCTTGCTTGCAGTAAAAAAGGAAAAAAAAAATCAAAATTAAACAGCTATTTCCCAGCTGATGAAAATCTCATGTGTAAATAAATGTCGTGTGTGATGGTAGAACCGTGGCTCAGCATCTACATATATCCGGGATTTGAGTATGGTAAAGCATTCCTGTCCTACAATTTTTGAAGTGGATCTGCATCCAAATATTAACATAAAGCTATGCTGACAGCATTGCTGATGTGGATAAATGAAGAGTAATCGAAGGGCTAAAATTTGGATCTTTCCTAAATGCTGTACAGATGTGCCATCCCCTGGGTAGCTGGTCACATGATCTTTGTTGATGGGGAGCATGAGCCGATATAAACTTTGATGATAACCAGCACAAGAGCGAGCTGCGCGCAGCGCGGTGATGCGGGGTGTCAGTCTGACACCCTGCATCTCCGATCTCGGTAAAGAGCCTCCCACACATTTAACACTGACAGGGGTGCTTACAATAATTACATTTTAATTTTTTATGTAAAACCTTTATCCCAAAAAGAAAAAAAAAAATCAGGTCAGGACTCTGTACAGGACAGTCAAGTTCCTCCACCCCAAACGTGTTCATCCATGTCTTTATGGACCTTGCTTTGTGCACTGATATGCAATCATGTTGGGACAGGAAGGGGCCATCCCCAAACTGTTCCCACAAAGTTGGGGACATGAAATTGTGTAAAATGTCTTGGTTTGCTGACACCTTAAGAGTTTCCTTTCACTGGAACTAAGGCCCAAGCCTACCCCCTAATAAAACAACCCCACACCAAAATCCCCCCTCCACCAAATGATTTGGACCAGTGCACAAAGCAATTTCCATAAAGACATGGATGAGCGAGTTTGGGGTGGAGGAACTTGACTGGCCTGCACAGAGTCCTGACCTCAACCCGATAGAACACCTTTGGGATGAATTAGAGCATAGACTACGAGGCAAGCCTTCATGTCCAACATCAGTGCCTGACCACACAGATGCGCTTCTGGACGAATGGTCAAACATTCCCATAGACACACTCCTAAACCTTGTGGATAGCCTTCCCAGAAGAGTTGAAACTGTTATAGCTGCAAAGGGTGGGCCAACTCAATATTGAACCCTACAGACTAAGACTGGGCTGTCATTACAGTGCATGTGCGTGTAAAGGCAGGCGCCCCAATACTTTTGGTAATATAGTGTTTGTGTGTGCTTTAAACATTTCCCTAAATTTTAAAAAGGTGTATGGATGTCAAGTCAAACTTTCAATTGATGTACTAGGCATAACTATTCTCTCCCACCACTTTGCAATCAAAAATGTGAAAAGAAAATCTTAAAGTAGGACTATAGGCAAAACTTTTTCCTGGTTCCTCCATGGCAGCAAACGTGGTAGTAGCCCCGCCTACATCTGTCCACAGGACCAGTGATAGCTATAAAGAGTTAACACCCACACAACAGCCCATTCCCTTTTTTGTTGCCATGGAACTCAGAGCCAGTGTGAAGAGAAGAAACCCTTACCCGCCTGTTTTTTTCTTTTTGCTGTCACAATGTAGAGTATACGATTTCCTATCATCTGTGCCTAGTCTTGCCACAAAGAGTTAATCCAGCTCTGAGCAATCCTCTTTTCTTTTTCCAGTGAGATAGGACAAACAGAAGAAAACTTTTGTTCATTCTTCCCCCTTGCTGTGAATGACAGGTTATTTACATATCTCATGCACTAGCCTGAGACAGGCATTATTTTTTAATTCCAACCCCCACTCCTTTTCTGAAGTCACGTGGTTACTTTTCTGGATTTTGACTGGATGCTAGTGATCATAGCAGAATTTAGTGTAAGGAATACATGTATGTTGACAAGGGGAGTGTTGAGGTGAGCGGGCGGCTACTGACATCACGACTCCACCCACTGAGCTCCAGACACCAGACTCACCCTCAGAATCTGCAGTTTTACAGTTCTTATAACAGACAGAAGGGAGACATTTGACAGGTAAGGATACATGCAGGAGACATGTATATCCTTATAGATCAGCACTATGGCAGTAGTTTAGAAAGGATGAGAGTGGGTTTACATCCACTTTAATACTACATTGCAGAAGTATTTATCATTAAAGCGGGGGTTCACCCTAAAATACAACTTTGTACCATGCCATTCAGCATACTAGCGTGAGCTACAGTATGCCTTTATTTTTTTTTTGTGCTGTACTCACAGTTTAATCGATTAGTTTCGTTTCAGACTCCCCGCGGGGAGTAGGCGTTCCTATGAAGAGGGGAACATGATTGACGGCCGGCTATGACGCGTCGCGCTTCATGAAAAACGGCGCCTGCGCACAGACTAGGAGCTGACTGCGCAGGCGCTGTGAAGAGCCAAGTCCTATTTCGTCTATTTTCGGGAAGCGTGACGCGCCATAGTCAGCCGTCAATCATGTTACCCTCTTCATAGGAACTCCTACTCCCCGCGGGGAGTCTGAAACTTAACTAACAGATTAAACCAGGGCTCGACAAATCCCGGTCGCCAGGTCGCCATGGCGACTAGAATTTTTTATTTATTTTTGTGAGCTGGCGCCATCTGGTGGTGAGCCGTTGGTATTACAAGTTATTACCACCAGATGTGATCTGGCACCATCTGGTGGTGGCCGTTGGTATTACAAGTTAAGCATTACAAGTTAAACCGCAATTCTAATGTAATTTTTCACTATTTTTCACTATTTTCACTGCCATCTTCTTCCCTCTAATTAGAACCCTCAAACATTATATATATTTTTTATCCTAACACCCTAGAGAATAAAATGGCGATCGTTGCAATACTTTCTGTCACGCCGTATTTGCGCAGCGGTCTTACAAGCGCACTTTTTTGGGAAAACACTTTCAACCTCTTTGTCACCGCGCCATAGACAAAAGACGTCTACAGCGCGCTTCCGGAATCATCTGTGAGCATCACAGATCGCGGTAAATTGCCGCTGATAGCGGCCGTTTACCACGTGATCGCTCCGTCAAATGACGGAGCGATCAATTGTAAACAAACCGGCGTCATGTGATGACGCCGGTTCCTCCCTCTCCTCTATGTACTGATCGGTACAGTGTGAGAGGAGAGGGGGGAGAACGGAAGCAGCAGCAGCTGCTGTGGGCTGGATCTGTGACAAATGCAGTCACAGATCCAGCCATCCCTCCCTGCGCAATACTCTGCAATAACACCAATACTCTGCAATAACCCCCCCCCCATACTCTGCAATACCCCCCATACTCTGCAATACCCCCCATACTCTGCAATACCCCAATACTCTGCAATACCACCAATACTCTGCAATACCCCCATACTCTGCAATACCCCCAATACTCTGCAATACCACCAATACTCTGCAATACCCCCAATACTCTGCCATACCCCCACTACTCTGCAATACCCCCAATACTCCGCAATACCTGCTAATATGACAGAAACAATTTTTTTTTTTTTCTTACAGAATTTTCAGTGTTTTTTCTTTTATAGCGCAAAAAATAAAAAACCCAGAGGTGATCAAATACCACCAAAAGAAAGCTCTATTTGTGGGAAAAAAGGACACAATTTTTAGATGGGCACAATGTTGTATGACTGAGTAATTGTCATTCAAATTGTGAGAGCACCGAAAGCTGAAAATTGGTCTGGTTAGGAAGGGGGTTTAAGTGCCCAGTGGTCAAGAGTTTAATTAAAAAAATAAGACAACAGTAAAGTTATCCCCATTTTTTAAAATATTATGAAAGATAATGTTACGCCGAGTAAATTCATACCCAACATGTCACGCTCCAAAATTGCGTACGCTCGTGGAATGCCGACAAACTTTTACCCTTTAAAATCTTCATAGGCGACGTTTAAAAAAATCTACAGGTTGCATGTTTTGGATTACAGAGGAGGTCTAGGGCTAGAATTATTGCGTTTACATATGCGGGCGCTGCTCACGTATGTGTTCGCTTCTGCGTGCAAGCTCGTCAGGACGGGGCGCGTTTTCTGGCTCCTAAATTTTTTAGCTGGCTCCTAGATTCCAAGCAAATTTGTCAAACCCTGGATTAAACTGTGAGTACAGCTAAAAAAATTAAAATAAAGGCATACTGTAGCTCACGCTAGTATGCTGGAGCTACAGTAAACCCCCGCTTTAAGCCACTGTTCTATCTTGCTATCACACACTGCATTTAAACTTCCAAAGAAGGTTTGAACCTGATTGGTGTCTGAGAATCTTTTCTTTTTATTTCAGGAATTTGATGTGGAATAGATATTAGGAGCCTTCCAGGGTGTTCGGGAATCGCTCTACCACCTCTCAAGCAAGGGATCCTAGAATACCATAGTACCCATATAAGAGATCGGGGTGTACTAAGACAATAAAGAAATACCTGGAAGAAAGAACGCTGAACAATGTTCCTAAGGTAAACTTGGCTCTTAGTCTAATACAAGTCTTAAGTTGAAGAAAAGTTAGCAACTTGTTAATTGTTGCCGGTGTGTTGTTTGCTTATTCTTTGTGTTTTCTGTATAATTTCATATCCCGCCCCATTGGCTTGTAAAGGGTTTTAATTAACACATGGTGTATGCTAATATGCTTTTTCTTTTTAATTATGGAGAAGAGCTAATGTCAAATTGTGACTAATTATGGATTACATAATGCTTTCAGAATTCTTTTTTAATTGATTCCATTTTATTAATGCGTTGCAGTGACATGACAGCAATTAAGCAGAAAGGCGCAAGAGTTAAATATGACATAAGTATGCGCGAGTAAATAAAATGCCAAACACAAGTAAAATTAAGAGAAATGAGAGCATGTTTTGAGAAAAAAAAAACACGATCCTCTACTAATTAATGACTTGTATCACTGTGAGTCAAACCCAACGCTTGTGTTTTCTGATATTACTGCTAAGGACATGTAGTGGCTTCTCCAGTGTGCAAAACGTACAGATGTGATCTACATCCATAGGAAACCCTGTTAAATGAACTGTAGTGCATTAATGCAAAGTGCACCAAAAAGTTGTGAACAAACCATATGATAAGCCCTGAAGGGTAGGTTCTTCCCCTAAATGTAGGGTTGTCCCGATACCACTTTAAGACCGAGTACAAGTACCGATACTTTTTTTCAAGTACTCGCTGATACCGATTACCGATACTTTTTTTTAAATGTCATGTGACAGTTTCTCAAAGCACAATACAGATTAGGTGGCACTGATCTACAGCACTGACAGGAATAGGTGGCATTGATCTGCAGAACTGATAGGATTAGGTGGCACTGATATGCAGCACTGATAGATGGCTGTCTGGCTCTGGCAGGCACTGGCAGGTGGTACTGACATCTGGCACTGGCAGGTGGCACTGACGGCTGGCACTGGCAGGTGGCACTGATGGCTGGCGGGCATTGATAGGTCACATTTATGGGCACTGATGGGAGGGCTGCCTGCAACGCCCATCCTGGTACTCTTTGCACTCGGCCGCATAACAGCAGCAGCGGCCATCTTGTTACACCCAGCCCAAACTATATGGGCTGGGTGTAACAAGATGTCTGCTGCTGGCATACTGTGGCCGAGTGCAGGGTATACCAAGATGGGCATCTCTGACGGCAACACAGAGCGTCACTTCCGTGACCGAATTTGATGGCTTCGGTCGCCCTGAATTCTACACTCCCTGCCACCTCAACGTGCCTCCCCCCACTCTGCCCGCTACTCCGCTTGCTACTCCGCCAGGTATTGGCTAAGGCAGGGATGCCCAACCAGTGGCCCGGGGGCCACATGTGGCCCACGGAGCCCTCTGATGTGGCCCGCGACCTCCTGCTCTGGGATGGAATAGAATACTGTTATTAAAGGTCTGTTTTATTACTAAAATCACAGGGTATATATGGGCATATCTGTTCTGCACTGAGCCATAGATTTCTGTTATTACCTGCGAGGTTGGTGAGGGAAAACTGCAGCGCATCTATGTGAAAGCAGCCTTGGGCCACGGTCAGCCTGACCCAATTGGACCCTCCATTCACCTCTAAGGAGTGGCAGATGTAAACAGACTTGTGTCCTACCTCCAATCCAATCCACACAAAAAAAAAGGAGTATAGTGGGCTGTGTCTGCTCTGCATATACAGAGCAGACACGGACCTGCCATCCACCCGCGCCGCTCATTGTGGCCGGTGACCGGTTACCAAGTCCCTTAACTGGCCCTCTTTCTTCAAAAGGTTGAGCACCCCTTGGCTAAGGCATCGGGAGCATTTGTGCGAGTACAAGTACTCTCGCAAATAGTATCGTATCGGGACAACCCCACCTAAATGTGTTGGCTGTATTTTATTGTTTGTTTTGAATAATCTTATATTATTTCCAGTTCATTTGGCTTTTTTTAACAAATACTCCCAACTTTATACCTAAAAAAAAAATGTTTGGGATCGGGCAGATACACTGATTGGCTGACTCTGCCTGTGACATAAAGCATATATATATATAGTGTCACGTCGCTGTGTTCAGTTACCAGCAGCCAGAGGGAGCCTTGAGCTGATAATAGGTAAGAAGTTAGAACATGGGGTGGGATGTGGAGAAAAATATGGTTAGCTTTAGATAGGGATTAGGTTTGCTTTATCTTGAATTTTGGGTGGTCCATCTTTCAAAGCCATCTCCTATTAAACTAATGCAAAGCATATTTTCAATATAATAGCCACAAGAACCACCTTGCATCTCTCTGCTTGATGCCTCGCTGTTTTTCGGAAGGCGCCGCATGCACCAGAAAAAAAAAAAAAAAGCCATTATATTTCTGCCATGTGGGAGAAGTTACAAATAAATGAAACCGGTAAGGACATGAGCTCTGTCAAATGGACTCTTGTGGTTTTTATTAGCCGAAAATTGTTCTGCCAGTTTGGTTTAGCGCTCGCTGTTCGGATGAAAGTAGCGAGGTCTCCACTTCATGTGCCGTGGAGTTCATTAGAACCATTGTTATTTTTAATGAATTACCTGTGTTTATTCTGTTGCGTCCAATTCCCCCTTGCTTTGCCTTTTCCATTCCGTCTCTCCCTTCCTCTCTCTCCCTTGTGATTGCCTCATATTGGTTAATCTACTCGCCAAGAAGTCATGCGAGCTGGAGATTTACATTCAGCACCGCCGTGAATCGCTAATTTCACATTCTGGTCTTGTCGAGGAAAGTACTTCTGCAAATGTTTCTTTTCTGCCCTGTTTTTCTGTTGTAGGTGGAACGAAAACAGATAAATACAGTTTTGCCATTTATTTATTTATTTATCTTTTTGCCTGTATAAAAAAATCGAACCCGCTATGCCAGAGATCTGGAGCCTGTAAGACGTGCTTACTTTTGTTTCGAGAACTATCTTGTACTGCAGGATCTGGGGGAAAAAATGGCATTCAGCAGGGCTTAGCGTTCAATTATTGGACAATCCCATAGGGATCTCAGCTGCTGCTGCTAATGTATAGTATATATTGGTCAATCCTGGCCGTCTGCTAATGGAAAATACATTCCCGGCAGCTGAATTAAAGGAGAACTGTGGTCTGCTTCCCTACTGTGCTATGCTGTGGGGAACTCCAGATTTTTTTTTAGATACAGTATCAATTTTTATTTTATTTTATTGTTTTATTAGTTTCTTTTTATATATATATTTATTATTATTATTATTTTTATATGTATACACTGTTTAATTGTTGTGTGTTTACCTGGGAACTTTTTTCTCACTTCTTGTGCTAATGCTGGGAAAAGGATCACAATTGGCAGTGAAAGAAAATGCTACTCTCACACAAAATTGCAAAAACAAAACATAAAACATATATATATATATATATATATATATATATATATATATATATATATATATATATATATATACATACTATATTGTCAAAGGTACTGGGACACCTGCCTTTACAAGCACACAAACTTTAATGGCATCCCAGTCTTAGGCCCCGTACACACGTCCGAGGAACTCGACGGGCAAAACACATCATTTTGCCCGTCAAGTTCCTTGTGAAGCCGCCGAGGATCTCGGCGAGCCGAAATTTCCCATTGAACAACGAGGAAATAGAGAACATGTTCTCTATTTCCTCGCCGAGGTCCTCGTCGGCTTCCTCGGCCGAAAGTGTACACACGGCCGGGTTTCTCGGCAGAATTCAGCTCCGACCGAGTTTCTGGCTGAATTCTGCTGAGAAACTCGGTCGTGTGTACGGGGCCTCAGTCTGCAGGGTTTAATATTGAGTTGATCCACTCTTTGCAGCTAAACAGGTTTAAATTTCCTGGGAGGGCTGTCTACCAGGTTTAGCAATGTGTCTATGGAAATGTTTGACCACTCTTTCAGAAGCGCATTTGTGAGGTCAGGCACTGAGGTTGGACGAAAAAGCCTGTCTCAAAGCCATCTCTCTTCAGGTCAGAAAATGAGAATAAAGATATCTCTTGTAGTAAACAGCTGATGGGTTCTAGCTCTTACCCACTCTTTCCAAAACTAAGAAGACATTTGCTTGACATTAACTTTTGGGAATCATGCACATATATGAAAAAAAAACATGAATGTAGCTGTATAATATATTCACAGCATCTGCTGTAGCAGTCTTGACCTTTAAGAAATTTCTGTGAAACTCGCTGCCACACTCAGACAGGAATGTAACCATGTTTAAAATATAGCTGCTTAATGCAAAACTTTACCACAAAGGGGTAGTTCAACTTTATGCCCTCCTCTTTTCCCATTGGAACTTTTTTTTGGGGGGGAGGGGGGACCTGGTTTTGACTTTTGACTGCTCCCTTTTCTGGTCGGATAGCTTAGGAGATTGCACCAGAAGTTCTTCCTTCAACCCCCCGCCCTCTAAAGTCTGGGATACGTAACTGCTGATTCTTTTCTCTCTAGAGTGAAGATCCACTTTAAATATCTTTACACACATGATAGCTATCCCCATGTGTTTAATGGAAGCCTGCACCATTCACAGCATCTGCTGTACCAATTCTGACTCTTAAAGAGGAGGTCCTCCCACCCCTGCAAAAATTAAATGCCAGCAGCTACACATACTGCAGCTGCTGACTTTTAATAAGAGAACACTACCCTGTCCCTGAGTCCAGTGATGTCGGCACCACAGATGATGTTTCCATCAGCTGTCGGGTGCTGCTGCCACCATTGCGGGTAAGAGAACCCGGTGTGTTGAATTGCGGCTTCACGACAGGTCCCTACTGGTCTCTACTGAGCATGCATGAGGCACTGCTGCGCTCTCCTTCTGGCCCAGCAGCGGGGGAAGGAGGAGGGAGCCAAGCTGTGATGTAGTTTGCCATGTCCCGCACTACCGGAAGTGGGGACAGTATACCTGTCAAAGACAGGTATCCATTTCCCCCTCCCCCCGAAAGGTGCCAAATATGGCACCGGAGGGGGGATAAGACAAATGAGCAGAAGTTCCACTTTTGGGTGGAAATCCGCTTTAAGAAATTTCTGTGAAACTCACTGCAACGCTCAGACAGGAATGTAACAATTTTTGTTTAACATATAGTAGCCTAAGATATTTAATTTTGGATTAGAGCATTAAACTTAAAGTCACTGAAATTATGTTCAAATATGTATGTTAATTCAAAAAAAGTATTCATCGTTTTGCTCCCAGAATTCTCCAAATCTCCTAATTTCTTATTTTTTCTGCTGTGAACTGACTTCCTGGTGGTGCATTCGTTCTCCATGGTTCCACTGCATGTAGGAGCGTTGCCACCTTCTCTTGCTCACCTTTGAGATAGAGTAGGTGCGTTTTTTAATTTCAAGGAGCAGAATAAATTATAATTCTGGGTAATAAAATAAACAGATGCCCAAGCGAATGGCGCACCTAAACTTGCCTCTATGTGTTCGCAAATACACGACTCAGATGCATTTTAAAGCTGCTTTTCTCCTGAAAATGTTTACAAAAGCCCCAGTGTGCTTAAAGCCTTATAGCTCAGTAAACGGTCAGGAGACACAAGACGCAGCCATAGGGAACCAATAAGAGATCCAATGTGTCTATTGGATTGTACAGTAATACCTAAACACCTGCACAAATGCTGTAACAGAAGTGAAGGTAATAGTATAAAAATTGAAATCTTTAGCACAAAATGTATCTGACTTCCTATTTCTGTGACTCAATTTGGGCTTTAAATAAATGGAGTATTCAGAGAATTCTCAGTTTTTACTTTCTCATTCTGCTAACCATCCACTAAGTGCTGCCAAAACAATTGTTCTACCCTCATACGTTACAACTTGTTTCCAGTCCTCTCTCTCTCTCCAGCCAAAGTTTTTTTTTCTTTCTATCTGATTTCTATATTTCAGCTCTGTAAACATATGCTCGATGAGTTCTAAGTTTGCTAATGTAACTTTTTCTGGATCACATACCTCGCGTTGAAAGCGAAAGACTTCCCGCTAGCATTAGATTCCAAGGTGAAAATATTGTTGCCATGTTCAGTAATTACTTGGGCTTTTTTTTATTTAAATGAAATAACATTTATGTTAATCAAATGCTGAGTTAGAAGATATTAAGGTAGTCATTTTGAGTTCTCGTGTATATAAACAATACCATCTGGAGCTGTTGGTAGCTAGCGCATGGGCAATTTAAAAATGTTAAATTTTTTGTAATTAGTAATGTAAGTTTGCATTCGGCACCCACATAGTTCTATAGATTGTCACTTTTATTATCTTGCATAATTGCAGAAGCTTTCATTGAAATGTTTCGTACAGCCATCACACCGAGAGGCGCTTTATGAACTGAGCCAGTACAATCACTTATCTCCAATTGAGTGAGGACTTTAGCTTCTCAGCCCTGGTCAACCCCAGAGAAACAGCTAAATTCACCTTTGCCATACATAAATAGGAGCTTGTCTATTAGTTCCTGGGCTTTACATAGCACATGCAGCTCTGTGACCAAGGTATTTTCTACTGGAGTTAGGCATCACAGCTAGGTCATGTCCCTGCCTCCAGCTAGTGATTGGACAATTAAGGTGGAGAAACAGGCTGGGTAAGTCTTCTTTTTTTTTTTTTTTTTTTTAGCTCTTTTCTATTGTAGGCAAGTGATTTGCCAGTGCAGGAACATGCAGCCTACCTGATTGGCTCCCAGTGTTGCCCCTTCTTCTTCCAGGAAAAATGCTGCTGTACAAGAGATTGGCTACAATCAAGTAAAATTCAACAGTTTACACCAGCTGAATTAAAAAATACACTATATATATATATATATATATATATATATATATATATATATATATATAGTGTCTAAAAAAAAAGTGAGTACACCCCTCACATTTTTGTAAATATTTTATTATATCTTTTCATGTGACAACACAGAAGAAATTACACTTTGCTACAAAGTAACGTAGTGAGTGTACAGCTAGTATAACAGTGTCAATTTGTAAACACACGGCCATTAATGTCTATACTGCTGGCAACAAAGTGAGTACACCCCCAAGTAAAAATTACCAAATTGGGCCCCATTAGCCATTTTCTCTCCCAGAGGTCATGTGACTCATTAGTGTTACAAGATCTCAGGTGTGAATGGGGAGCGGGTGTGTTAAATTTGGTGTTATCGCTTTCACTCTCTCATACTGGTCACTTGAAGTTCAACATGGCACCTCATGGCAAAGAACTCCCTGAGATTCTGAAAAAAAAAAATAGTTGCTCTACATAAAGATAGCCTAGGATATAAGAAGATTGCCAGAATCCTTGAAACTGAGCTGCAGCACAGTGGCCAAGACCATACAGCGGTTTAACAGGACAGATTCCACTCAGAACTGGCCTCACCATGGTCGACCAAAGAAGTTGAGTGCACATGCTCAGCGTCCTAGTCAGAAGTTGTCTTTGGGAAATAGACGTTTGAGTGCTGCCAGTATTGCTTCAGAGGTTGAAGGGGAGGAGGGCCAGCCTGTCAGTGCTCAGACCATACGCCGCACACTGCATCAAATATGTTAGCATGGCTGTCGTCCCAGAAGGAAGCCTCTTCTAAAGACGATGCACAAGAGAGCCTGCAAACAGTTTGCTGAAGAAAAGCAGACTAAGGACAAGGATTACTGGAACCATGTCCTGTGGTCTGATGAGACTAAGATAAACTTATTTGGTTCAGATGGTGTCAAGAGTGGGTGGTGGCAACCAGGTGAGCAGTACAAAGATGAGTGTGTCTTGCCTACAGTCAAGCATGGTGGTGGGGGTGTCATGATCTGGGACTGCATGAGTGCTGTCAGCACTGGGGAGCTACAGTTCATTGAGGGAACTATGAAATGCCAACATGTACTGTGACATACTGAAGCAGAGCATGATCCCCTCCCTTCGGTGACTGGACCACAGGGCAGTATTCCAAGGGTGGGCTAAGCTGATAAGTCCCTGCTCAGAAGAGGGGCGGTTCTGCCATGATTGTCACACATTAAATGACACTGCAATCACGGCAAACCGCATCGTGTAAAACTTTTTGCCCAAAAAAACGCTTCGCACAATGCTGTTTACCACAATTGCAATGTGATTTATGTGACAATCACGGCAGAACTGCACTGCATTTTTAGGTGCCAATAAAATGAATGGCATCTGAAATGAATTTGTCATTTTACCAGAGCGTTTTGAAATCGCAGGTAGAATCGTAGGGGATTCTGCCCACGATTCAAAAGGCCCTTGTGTGAATTTAGCCTTTAAAGCAGAGGTCCCACTTAAAAATAAATATTAAAAGTCAGCAGCTACAAATACAGCAGCTGCTGACTTTTAATATATGGACACTTATATGTCCATGGTGCCCGTGATGTTGGCAGCCGAGGCCGAGCAATTGCTCGGCTCTCGGCTGTCCCCGCCGCCATCCTCGGTGAGGGAATCAGGAAATGAAGCGTTGCGGCTTCACTTCTCGGTTCCCTACTGTGCATGCGCGAGTAGCGCTGCGCATCCTAACAGACTGTGTTCTGGGAGCTGTTTGTCTCCCAGAATTCAGCGGGAGCACAGAGTAGGCGCCGGAAGTGGCATAGATCACAGAGGTGATCTATGCCAGGAAGTGGCAGCAAATACCTGTATTAGACAGGTATCTGCTCCCCCCCCCCCCGAAAGGTGCCAAATTTGACACCCTGGAGGGGGGGAGGGTTCCAAAAAGTGGAAGTTCCATTTTTGGGTAGAACTCCACTTTAAGTTCATAAAAAAGGCACTTCAATCACAGCTGATCCCCCTTACTTCCTCTGTTAACAGGGACTCGGCAGCCTGCCAGCCTGCTCATATAAACAAACATCAGGTGCTGTAATCTGTAAGAAATTACTAAAACCGGAATTCAAAGTATCTCTTGTGAAAATTGAGAATTCATCACTCCACAGTTCCTGCAGCTATAGAGGTTACAGAGGACCTGTGTTACTGCTTTTCAAAAAATGTTTGAATATTTTGATGTCCATAGTCTGAGTACAGATACACTTTAACTAGAAAATACATACAGAGTGTATTATACTGTTTTGGCTTTTAAAAGCTTTGGACAGAATTCCTCTAGTTTCCTGACATCATGCATACCCCTGCTATCCGGCAGCCATCTATATCCAAGCAGGTGCGTCTTAACTCAAGCCAACATTTCAGCATCCTGTTGTTAAGTTTCATCTCTGCCTAATGTTTGTAGATCTATTGTTATGGAGTTACTGACCTCTACATGCCTCCTGACATCATGTTTCCTCAGGGCTTCACCTGTACTCTGATCACTGTGGCTTTTCCTTAGTTTCTGTTCTTATTTTGGGTTGTGCTCTCCTACGTGATTCACTAACATTTGCTTCGGCAAGCCAGACCCCCCCACCCCCCCCAGCAGTCGGTATGCATAGAATATGGCCAACTCTTTCATGATCAAAGGACATCCCCGTGGAGATTTAATTACCGTTCCTCTAATGGCCAAAGCATCTAAAGACCTAAATGGTTAAAGCGAGACTTTGAAACCCATTTTGTTTGACATATGTTGCATCTGCATATGCTCACGTTTAAAATCGCATGCCCTGAGGGGCTCTCACTTTCCATTATCGTTACACTGCAAAGATACCGTGTTTTTACGCAGAATGGCGTTGAACAATTGTAGGAGAATTCTAAGTGGGAATAACCTTTTTTGGCTTCAAACAGATGACACTCATATCCATTTTTGCTTGGGGCTATTTTGGACCTCAGTGCTGTATAGCTATTTACATCTACAATGGTGGCCTCGCGGAGAAGTCAAACATATCGTATGTTGTCAGGCAAGACCTCATTAAATTTTGGCATAATTCAGAGGAAGGGACAATTGCCTTTAACACAAAAAGACAAAATAGCAATTTGGATCTTGCTAATGAAAACTGTTGTGGGGAAAACATAAATATTCTATTACTTACCGGTATACACATTTTTAGCATTATGAAGACCTGTTTTCTGATTTATATTTTATATATATTTATCTATCTGTCTATCTGTCTGTCTATCTGTCTATCTGTCTGTCTATCTATCTATCTATCTATCTATCTATCTATCTATCTATCTATCTATCTATCTATCTATCTATCTATCTACCTATCTATATATATATATATATATATATATATATATGGAGATATAGATATATATAGATATAGATATACAGAGTATAGCATTAGGTCAATTAAACTCCTGGGATATTGATCTGGCCAGTTAAGTAGCAGAGGTTGTTGTTAATCAGTTTCAGCTAGATGGGCAACAATGAAACGACCTACAAAACAGGAATGGCTTTACAGGTGGAGGTGTCCGACATGTTTTCCCCAACTCATCTTTTCTGACTGTTTTTCACTAGTTTTGCATTTGACTAGGGTCAGTGTCACTACTGGTAGCACGAGGCGATACTTGGACCCTATAGAGTTTGCACAGGCAGTCCAACTCCTCCAGGATGGCACATTAATATGTGTCATTGCCAGAAGGTTTGCCGTGTCTCCCAGCACAGTCTCATGAGCATGGAGGAGATTCCAGGAGACAGGCAGTTACTCTAGGAGAGCTGGACAGAGTCATAGAAGGTCCTCAATCCATTAGCAGGACCGATATCTGCTCCTTTGTGAAAGGAGGAACAGGATGAGCACTGCCAGAGCCCTACAAAATGACCTCCAGCAGGCCACTGGTGTGAATGTCTCTGACCAAACAATCAGAAACAGACTTCATGGCCGCAAATCGCACCTAAAGTCGCACTGACATGCATTTGAAATAGTGCAATTTCAAGTGAAGTCGCACGATTTCAAAGCAGCATTTAGTCTGAACCAGGGCTTATATCTGCCTATAGTTCATATTTAATGCCAGCCCTCAATGTTGCCAACATTGACCACCACTGTTCCATACTGCCATAGAAAGTGAAGACAGACAGCTCCTGTAATGCCTCGTACACACGGCTGGACCGTCCGGAAAAAAAAAAGTCAAACAGGCTTTTTTTCTCAGAAAGTCTGGCCGTGTGTAGCCTGCATCTGACTTTTTTTGTCGGAAGCCCGACGGACCTTAGATAGAGAACCTGTTCTCTTTCTTTCCGATGGACTCACGACTCACGGCGGACTTTTGCACGGTCAAAAGTCTGACAGTGTGTACAAGGCATATAAGTTAATTTCAGATACCCAGTCCAGGGGCCTGATTGTCTCCGCACCCCCATGTGACAACACTGGGCCAATTACACAGCTCTAGAGCTGTCATATGGAGAAAGAAGAAAAAGTTGGTATTCTGAGATGGATACACAAGATGAAGGACTCTTTTTCCCTAGCCTCATGTAAAACACTAGCTCGTAGATCGGCGCATATTTACTCAGGTGTAGCGCATCATAGTTGCGCTACGCCGGCTTAACTTGGAGAGAGCTCTCCCATATTCCCGTACCACATGCGTCCTACGTTGCGCTCGCGGAGCTGAAATGTGTCGGCGTAAGTAGGCGCAAGTGACGGTAGGAGGGATGTGGGCGTGAAGAATGCTAATGAACCGTGACCCCATGCAAATGATGTCCAGACCGAACGGAGCATGCGCCGGACGTGCCCCGCCCTCTGCGCATGCGCAAAACAACAGTAGGCGTAAATCCCTGCTGAGTTGGGCCGGCCCAGTGTATAAATGCGTCACCACATGCGCCCAACGAGTGCAAAGTGACTCCATATTGATTCTGTTGGTGGAGATTTTTCTCTTTAGCTTTGCAATGCCTGGACCCAGGAAGGAAAGGAGAAAAAAGAATTTCACCCAAGATGAGAGGGCCATCGTAGTCTCTGCCATGGAGAGATACGATTCAAGACTCCATGGTGCTGACAGTGGCAGCACAAGTAAAACCAAAAAGGAGGAGATCCTTAGGAAAGTGACTGCCCAGGTCAATGCCTTAGGCCATGAGGCAAGGACCCCCCAGGAAATTCAGAAAAAAATGAATGACCTGCGTGGTGTGGTCAGGAACAAGATGGCCATCATTGCAAAGCATGCCAGGGGCACAGGAGGGGGGCCACCCTGTTCTACCCGGCTCACTCAAGAGGAGGAAGTGATTGCCCGCTGCCTTCGGAGGGAGCAGGTGGAGGGCCTGGAGGGCCATGACTCAAGTGAGCCACCCATGAGGACAGGTAAGTGTGTTTTATCTTCTGGTGTGTTGCATGTGTGGTGGGGGTGGTGGGTTATGTGACAAGTGTGTTGGTCCACCAACATGTGACTGTTTTGTGTCATCCACAGGTGAGCAGGATGAAGCGGGGCCATCCAATGCTGCCAGTGGCCGTCACAGACCATCATCCACTGAGCAGTCTGCTTCTGTGACTGACCTCCTGGGAAGCCAACAGGCCTTGGTGGAGGGGAGTGGTCAGTCCTCCGCGCAGGAGGTTGTTGAGGAGGAGGTCCATGAAGAGGTGGTCCAGGAAGAGGAGGTCCAGGAAGAGGTGGTCCAGGAAGAGGTGGTCCAGGAAGAGGTGGTCCACAGCGAGCAGGAGGTCTTCCTTTTTTTGGAGGAGTCGCATGTGGTGGCAGGACCATCACAAAGCCCCCGCATATCCAGCCCCTCAGGGTCCTCCAACACCCTCTCCAGTCCCTCCCGTCCCATCCCCCTCATCTCCAGCCCCTCCAGGTCCTCACTCTATGCAAGGGGCCCAGCCACTCCTGTCCCCAGGAGGGCTACCCACAGGACAAGGGGTGCGGCAGAAATGCTTCATGAGAATCTGGCCAGGCAGCAGGACCAGCAAACCCGTCATATGGGTGAAATCTTGGTGGAGTTGAGGCGCCTGTCCGACAGCTTGGCCTCCTCGGGAGCAGTACCAGATGCTCTGCAAGATGTGGCTGGAAACTGCGCAGCCACAATCACCAGCCTGGGTGAGCTGCAGACTACAACTGCCGAACTTGTGGGGGAGGTCAGGTGCCTGCGAAGGGCTGTTCAGGCCCAGACAGCTACCCAGGAGTCATTGCTCACCCGCATAGCACTAGCTTTGGAGGGCAGACAGGCAGGCAGGGAGGCACCTGGGAATGTTCCTCCACCTGGAGATGTTCCTCCACCTGATGCCCCAGCTCCCCCCAGGCAAGTGAGGGCCAGGAACCTGGGCACCAGGCGTAGCCCGCGCCGGGGCAAGTGATTATTTATTGTTCATTTGCTCTGGTTAAGAGCTTATTTTATTATTTGCTCTGGTTAAGAGCTTTTTTGATTATTTGCTCTGGTTAAGAGCTTTTTTTTTAATTTTGGGTGCTGCACACAGGCAGTGTTGCAGAGTACAGTGTGAATGGTGTGTGAATGTGGGGGGGTGACATTCCTGCCAGTAAGGGGTGTCATCCTCGGTCACTGGGGATAAGTTCTCCCCAGGTCCGTATGAATGACGTATGAATGGACAGCAACATCATTGGGGCCTTGACGCGGCGTTGCTGCTCCTTAGTACCGTGCGGTGTACTTCGGTCTAATCCAATGTTCTGTGCATGTGGGGTGTGTGTTAGGGACCACAGTGGTGTGCATGCGTGCATTTTCTGTGTGCCATGTTTAATGTTTGTGTTTAACGTTCAAAGATTCGCTCCACGAGACATCTCCTGACTGCTGTACCATCAGCAGACGGGGTATCCTCGGTTAGGGGGGGACATGGTGGTTGGGGGGTCAGGTCCTCACGTAGGTCAATCTGCAGGCCCTTTCTCACTGCGAAGTTATGCAGCACGCAACATGCAGCGATGATTTGGCACACGAAGTTGGGGGAATACAGCAGGGTACCCCCAGTCTTATCCAGGCATCGAAATCGTGACTTAAGGAGGCCAAATGTTCGCTCAACCACTCCACGGGTGCGTGCGTGTGCTTCGTTATATCTTCTCTCTCCTGGTGTTTGCGGATTGCGGAATGGAGTCATGAGATGAGGTCCCAGGGCATATGCAGAGTCACCTGGAAGGGAAAAGACAGGAGGATGTTAGTCATGCATGTGCCCCTCGTGATGTCTGCATCATGGGGGGGGACAGTCATACCTGACACCCATGTCACTCACCAACCAGCCAACTGTCCCCATACACATTCTGCTCAAATTGTCTTGGGATGTCACTTTGCCTGAATATAAAGCTGTCATGGCTGGATCCGGGGTGTTTTGCACGGACGTGCCATATGAGGCCATGTGCATCCACGATCACTTGGACATTGATAGAATGCCAATGTTTTCTGTTGCGGTATATGTGCTCGGTCTCGTGGGGGGGCTGTATTGCCACATGGGTACAATCAATTGCACCCACAGTGCGTGGGAAACCATCAATTAGGCAGAAATCTGTCATTGCCTTCAGCCGCATGTCCTCCTGGGTGGGTCTGATTATGTGGTGCGACATGCGTCGGAGTATTGCGGGGACAACTTGGTGCACGCATCTACTCATGCTGGTTTGGGATATCCCAACCACGTCTCCACTGGTTCTTTGAAAAGAGCCTGTGGCAAGAAAATGCAATGTTGCCAGGACCTTCACCAGTGGCTGCACTGCATGGGATCGTTGTGTTGGGCTGCTGATGTCATTCTTCAGGGCTCTGGTAATTTCAAGGATGGCATCAGGGCTGAATCTATAACGGTGATACACATCCACATCAGCCATGCCAAAGAGGCTAATGCGCTGTGGGTAGATCCTCTCACGTGCCCTCCTCCGTGCCCTCCTCCTTCTAAGTGCCTCTTCCTCCTCACACACTAGCAGTGCTAAGACCACGCCTGCCCCTGGCATGTTGGCATACGAATGTGTTGTCCGAAAAATTGGGTTGCTCAGCTCGTCCGGGATGGTGCTGCTGTATTTGCTTTTTTCAAGCTAACTTACTCAGGTCTGGAGCAAAGTTAACCGAGCTTTATAAGGGGTAACTTTCAGCCGGACAATCGTCTTACGCGCACAGCGCGTAGCCTAAGCCGATCGCGCGTAGGTTCGGGAATCAGCGCATCTACATCATTTGCATATTTGAATACTAATTCTATGGCAGCCTAGGATGCCATCAGCTGAAATATACGCCTACGCTGCGTAAACTTAAACTAGTTAAGACGGACAGGAGTAGCCTGATTTCTGGCGGATCTGGTTCTGTGACTACGGCGCATAGATAGGACGGCGCATCTTTACACTTACGCCGCGCATCTCCATATACGCCGGTGTAACTTGTTTGAGAATATGGCCCTAGGTGCCTGAGCGCCATTCAGCCGAAAGAATAGGAAATAAATTGGATTTTTTTTTTTTGACAGCTATAAGGAATAATAAGTGACGCATATCGAATAGGAAAGGTAATTTATAATAAATTACTGGAAATGTCAAAGTCGTTTGTTTAACAGTTATATGCTGTATATAATTATTTCCTTGAAAAGAACAATAAAATCCAGAAAACGTGATGATGAATAAAGGAGTCATTTAAGCCCCTCTCTCTGGTAACCTTCCCCAACCCCTTTAGAGAACCCCTTTTTTTTATTGTTTTATTTGCTTTGATTCAGCTGCTAGGAAATTTTCTGGATGATGTCATCAGCCATCTTCTTTATGGCCCAGATTCACAAAAGAGATCCTGATACGCCGTCGTATCTCTGTTTTAGGGTCTTCCTAACTATGCGACTGATTCATAGAATCAGTTACGCATAGTTAGCCCTAAGATCCGACAGGTGTAATTGAATTACACTGTCGGATTTTAGGATGCAATACCTCGGCCGCCGCTGGGGGGAGTTCGCGTCGTAAACCAGCGTCGGGTATGCAAATTAGTAGTTACGGCGATCCACAACGGTTTTTCGCGTTCGCTACGTCACTGCTAGTCTAGTTTCCCATCGCAAAGTTAGTAGTCGTTTTAGCTGCCCTAACTTAACACAGCCCACGTATGTGCTATATAAAGTATGGCCGTCGTTCCCGCGTCAACATTTTTTATTTTTTTGTTCTTGTGGAAGACGTCCGGGAATACGAAAGTACGCTACGCACGTCGCCGTTCGAAAAAATGATGTCACTTTGCGCAAAGCACGGCGGGAATTTCAAAACGGAGCATGAGCGGTAGGTCCGGCGCGGGAGCGAGCCTAATTTAAATGGCACACACCCCTTTGAATTACGCGGGCTTACGCCGGAGGCCGCCGGCGTAAGTTTTCATGCAAGTGCTTGGTGAATCAGGCACTTGCGATGAAAACTTGCGGCGGTGTAACGTATCTACGATACATTACGCCGCCGCAGTTCTATGTGAATCTGGGCCTATGTTCTTTGTAGTGATGGAGGGAGGGATAGTCTGCAGGGCTATGTGAGGGGCATGTAGGAGACCAATCACTGAGCACACAGCTAACTAGCTGAAATGACCAGTCTCATCATCAAGAAGTGCTGCCACTACACAGGTGTCAGGTTAGCAGTCCTTTTTTTTGTTATATTATTTATATTATATAATGGAGAATATAGAAAAATAGCCGATGGATGACAGAAAATACATTAAGTGGTCCACTTAACAAAAAAATAATAATATATATATATATATATATATATATATATATATATATATATTTATCAAATATATATATAAAATAAATTAAAACAAAACAATAAAACATATATATATATATATATATATATATATATATTTTTATTGTTTTGTTTTAATTTATTTTATATATATTTGATAAATATATATATATATATATATATATATATATATATATATATAGCCTGTGCAGAGAGCAGAGTTGCTCTGGACCCACCCACTACAGACTGGAAGGGGGCGGAGAGAAGACCAGCCACCCTGCACAAGGAGAGAGAACAGCAGTGACCGGTCTTTACAACAGAAAGGAAATTTTCACACCAAAATACTGCACAGATCTAAAAAAAAAAAACATACACAAAGCTCACCGAGATACAAGTAAGAATAATGTATTTGGACAATTATTGTTCTGTTTTAAATAGACCCCCCCCCCCCCCCTCCTCACCAGGAGTTTACTGATTTATTTTCTCTGTGTAAGAGGAAAATGTATTTCTAAATTTTTATACCAGACGACAGAAGTGAACACATCACAGGTCCGCTTAGTTTGCCATTTCATATGTGCACGTTGAGAAAAAAAATAGTTGTGATCAGTAAGTAAGTCCCCAGATCCCTGCCTGAACCTGTGTCAACGGAAAAATCATTTGCCATCCTATATTCTGAAATATAAGTCGTTTAGAAGTAAAATCTGTGTCCCCGCTGCTCAAATTTGTCCTTATTATTTGTAAAGCTGCAGCTGAAAGCTTACATTTACTGTGCTCTAATAAGGGATCAGAATGGATCAGTTTACGGCGCAGGGAAAAATGTATTTCTATCGGCTTGCAAGCAAAGCAAACACTATTGATTTTTTTTTTTTAAGGAGTTGTAATAGACTTACTTTTGGTCTTCTTAAAGGAGAGCACTTCTCTAAACTATTTATGTTTTACATACGTAGCTTGTTTGCCCAAAAAATAGCTTAAAGTGGATGTAAACCCTCCATACACCCAGGGAAGTGAACAGCCTCAGATGATACACAGAGATGAACCAAATCTCCCTACATAGGTTTTACATGTATATCTGCTGTCTTCACATTTATATACTGTTTAGAAAGTTCAGAAAGTGTTAGGAAATGTTCTCTTCCTGTTTAACACAGAGTGTGATGTCTGGGCATACAGCCAAGATAGCTAACATTGCTGATTGGAGGAAAGGCACCAAGGCTCATCATAGGCAGAGGTGTTTTGTAACAGGGCCAGCTGCCTGCTAATCTATTTATAGCAACCTGCCCTGACAAAAATGTCAGGCTGCTTTTATCTGATGTGTTTAAGAATGTGTCAGGAGTTATCAGGCTGATAACAGGGGAACGGGTCAGGAGAGAGCTACGGGACTTAGCTCTTTGAAGAGAGATAACAAAATACTGCAGATATATGTGCCCAGCTCAAATTTCATGAATTGGGTTTACATCCACGTTAAAGATAATTTCTAGGCAGATATAAAAGACACAAATACAATACAGTTCTGTATTCATTAAATTATTTTTAAATGCAAGCACTATAAGTATCTTCATGATTTGGAATCAGCCTCTTGTGATGCCCTGTATAGTAGAGCTCAGACTGGAAGAGGAAGAAGCAGCACAAGCAGCCAGTCTGGTGTACTGAAGTGCAAAGAGCATGCTGATTGGAAAACAGAGCAGAGAGACCATCATCAGTTTTCTGCATCTCATTTTCCTATCTAGGCATATGGGGCCAGATTCAGGTACATATGCAGCGGCGTAACGTATCGCATTTACGTTACGCCGCCGCAAGTTTTACGGGCAAGTGCTTGATTCACAAAGCACTTGCCTGTAAAGTTGCGGCGACGTAGCGTAAATCTCTCAGGCGCAAGCCCGCCTAATTCAGCCCGCGGGAACGACGGCCATACTTTAACATGGCAAGTCTATCTCTAGGCCACGAAATAGCAGCTTTAACTATACGCCGGGAAAAGCCGACTAGCGACGACGTAAGAGAATGCGACGGCCACACGTACCTTTGTGAATCGCCGGAAAAAGCTAATTAGCATACCTGGCGCGGAAAACTACGCAAACTCCACCCAGCGGGCACCGAAGTATTACACCTACTATCCGAATGCGTACGAAGCCCTATGCCTCTCGGATCGAAGCCAAAAGCCGTCGTATCTTGGTTTGAGGATTCAAACTAAAGATACGACGCGGCAAATTTGAAAGCACGCCGGAGTATCAGTAGATACTCCGGCGTACTTCTTCTGTGAATCTGGCCCAAGGTTCTTGAGGGAAGGAGACCTGTAAGAAATACTTAACTGCAGCAGTAAAAAAAAAAAACAGGTCTCCTATTTTTTTCCAGATTGCATGTGCTGTATGGCATAGGTGTAGTAATCTCAGAACTGGATGGACAGAATTACAAAAAAGCTCTCGTATATGTATTTCACCTTTGTACTTGTGCTGTGCTGTTTTAGCTGGAGTTCAGCTTTAGTTTCAATTTTTTTTTTAAACTCATCTTTCAACTTTAGAAACACTACTAGATCCAGAACATAAGAACTTCTACAACGTGTGGTCATGTTTGCTTTAATAGGCAATCATTTTCCTTCTAAATTCCCGTGAAATTTAGCTGTATACTTTGATCAATGTTCAGATTTGTATTTTTATAGATTTTGAGCATTTTGGAACGTTACATTTTTTTTTTTTTCGTTTTTCAGCCAGATAAATGTTTAGTATTGCACATGAATAGTTTGTACTTTCATATGCATCCAACAGACTCAGCATTTGGCTTTTTTTAAGTTTGTGATGCAATTGCCTATATGCTTCAGTCTAATGCTCTCCCTGCTAACTTAATGCTGTTGGTTACAGGTAACAGGTGTTTTATGTGTGATTCATCTCTCTCTGTAAGGACTGTTCATATGTTAAATAAGGCTAGCTTTTGAAAGGCCTTTAATTGTGTGATAACCCTGTCTACAACCTAGTGATTCTCAGAGGTGTTAATAGGTGTCAAACTGGAAGCAGACGAAACGTCTGCTTAGGAAACTCAAGTGTGTGAAGGTGGTTTGTTGTGTAAGGAATGTGCAGTGATTAGACATGATAATTGTCGGTCGGTGCCGACCTGTCTGGAATGTTTTAGTAATTAGCCTTAGTGTGTGATTGGGTTGGGTGGAGATTTCATTGTTGCTTCAATGTCTTGGACTGTATAAAAAGCTGAGAAGAAAAACCATTAAAGTCTGTCTTGTTCAAGCAGTAAGCTTGTCTCATGTGTGGCTTTCTGGGCGACTCCAGGGATATCCCTCCTCGTGGAATATTGGGGGTGATTTTCGTCATGGGAAGAAGGGAACGTTGACGGGGATATCATACCGATACCGTCACAATTGGTTGGTAGCAGTGGGATTTTTCCCTTCTATTCCCCTTCACACCCGGATTCCAAGCAGACACTGGAAGAACTACTGGAAGTTCGTGGAAGGATTGCTAGCAACAAAACCAAGCGGGTCATCATAGCAGAATCAATGGAGCTAGACCAGGAGGACGGGATTGCAGCAACGCCAGCAGTACAAGAGATGGAGACACCAGTGATTCAGGAGGAGGAATCGCCAGCCAACAAGCTAATGAGAGAGAAGCTAGCGTGGTTCGGCCCGAACCCAACGCCAGATGTGGTACTGAAAGTGATGGACATGTTAGTAAACGCAGAGCTACAGAAGGATAAACAAATAAGAGACGCAGAGCTACAGGAGGATAAACAAATAAGGGACGCAGAACTACAGAAGGATAAACAAATAAGGGACGCAGAGCTACAGTTAAAACTGGCAGCAGTCCAACAAGCAGCCGCACCTTCTACGAACAGTGAGTACAGCACAGCAGACGCAAGGAAGATTCCGTTTAGCGCTTTTAAAGCTTTTGATGAAAAGGACTGTGAGATTGATAACTTCCTGGCGGATTTTGAGCGACAATGTAACCTGCACCGAATAGCTAGAGGAGACTGGGTTTCAATATTGTCAGGCAAACTGTCAGGCAAAGCTTCTGATGCTTTCCGGACCGTGCCAGATCAGGATATCCATAGCTACGCCCGGGTTAAAGAAGTGCTCCTGGCTCGTTATGCAGTAACCCCAGAGTCCCACCGACAGAAGTTCAGGGACTCACGCAAAACCACGAAAGACTCTTATGCGGAATGGGCATGCCAATTGTCCCGGTCGGCCTCTAACTGGGCTAACAGCAGCCAGGCCACCACCGCAGAGGACATTTTGCAACTAATGCTCCTGGAGCAATTTTACAATCACATCCAGACGGACGTCAAGGATTGGGTGAGAGATCGCAGGCCCATGACTCTACCAGAGGCCGCGAAGTTGGCGGATGAATATGCGGATACTCGCAAGACAAACCAGGTCACACCACGGGTACAACCCCCACAACCAATGGCGCCCTCACACCCACCAGCCGCTAGATACCAACCGCCTAACAGACCGATGACATATAGCCCTCGCTACCCACGCCAGGAGGACAACGAACAACGCTGCTTCCGGTGCAAACAGTTGGGTCACTTCAAGCAGAATTGCCCCATGAATGACAACACCAGGTCAAATTGGTCTCAACCTGGGTACCGCCCACCAGCAGCAGCCCATTGTGTAGACTCAGCTTGGGATCCCCAGGAGCTGGGTCAGGAAGAACCATTGGGCACCCCTTACGAAGCCCTCATGGTACAATCTGTTATTACGGACAACAGGGAACACCATTGTCAGCTGGTCATGGGCGACAGCCATGAGCCGGAGGGGCCTTGGAGGGAGCTGGGCAGAAAGAGGCACCGCCAGCTACCCTCCAAGAAGAAGAGGTCCTGGAAGTCATATAACCAGCGGACCTGGGAGGAGAAGAAGCGACTGGAGGAGATGGAATCGCAGCGGGCGCCCCAGATGCGGGCCGAGATGTTCGCCAAGGGCCCACCGGTGGCCCCTTACACCACCACCCAGTTCCTGATGATGAAGGACCACGTTGAAAGCCTGCAGGACATGAGCAAGCAGGATCTGATCCGTGAGTACATAGAGCTGGAGGAGTGCATAAGCCGCATGGAGGAGGAGAACAACCACCTGAGGTCACAGCGGGCTGACCCCCCCAGGCTCCATGAACTGGAGATGGAGCTGGAAAAGCTCAAAGAGGAGAACCGGCGGCTGCGGAGGGAGCAGGGGGTGGCTGACCTTATGGGGCTCTGAGTCCCCTCTCTCCCCCCCCCCCCCCCGGACTCTGAGCACCAGTGCTACAGCACTTCAACAAATATAACTTTTTCTTTTTATGAATCTCCTGTGATTGTCACTTCAGAGCCATAACCTGCCCCTCCCATAGCGGGACACCTAGATGGCGGCGCACAGACCCATTCGCCATCTTCACACTGACTTCTGGTGACTTTGCAGATCGCACAAAGACTTGGGGACTGACCGACGTGTGATCTGAAGACCCGGTGGCATACCTGAGTCTGAAGCAGTTGCCAAGGGAGGTCAGTCACGCCAAACGGAGTTAACCTCGGACTAAAAGCTCTGAACCCGTCAACCCTACTGGACCAGGGAAGGTCCAACCGGGTTTGCCGGAGCAGGGAGAAAAGGGGGGGCCATTGTGATGCAATTGCCTATATGCTTCAGTCTAATGCTCTCCCTGCTAACTTAATGCTGTTGGTTACAGGTAACAGGTGTTTTATGTGTGATTCATCTCTCTCTGTAAGGACTGTTCATATGTTAAATAAGGCTAGCTTTTGAAAGGCCTTTAATTGTGTGATAACCCTGTCTACAACCTAGTGATTCTCAGAGGTGTTAATAGGTGTCAAACTGGAAGCAGACGAAACGTCTGCTTAGGAAACTCAAGTGTGTGAAGGTGGTTTGTTGTGTAAGGAATGTGCAGTGATTAGACATGATAATTGTCGGTCGGTGCCGACCTGTCTGGAATGTTTTAGTAATTAGCCTTAGTGTGTGATTGGGTTGGGTGGAGATTTCATTGTTGCTTCAATGTCTTGGACTGTATAAAAAGCTGAGAAGAAAAACCATTAAAGTCTGTCTTGTTCAAGCAGTAAGCTTGTCTCATGTGTGGCTTTCTGGGCGACTCCAGGGATATCCCTCCTCGTGGAATATTGGGGGTGATTTTCGTCATGGGAAGAAGGGAACGTTGACGGGGATATCATACCGATACCGTCACAAAGTTCTCTTTAGATTATCTGTTTACAGAGCTCAGTAGCTCAAACCTAAGCAGTGACTCCTCATTTAGTGGGCTGTATAGAATGTTTTAATAAAAGAGAGAGTCTGAAAGGAAACAGCATTTGCTTTGCTCTTTAAAAGCTCTAACAGCCTAGTCACCTATGTTAAGCATCTGACCTAGCAACATGACTGACTGAATGAATGGTGGGGTTTAGTTTTATAACATTTGGATTGGATTGAGGGGCATTTCAAAATTATTTAGAGGATTTAAAAGATTTGCAGGCACCTTTTGGAGTTGTATACAAGTTAACAGCCTACACAGAGTCCTGACCTCAACCCGATAGAACACCATTGGGATGAATTAGAGCGGAGACTGCAAGCCAGACCTTCTAGTCCAACATCAGTGCCTGAACTCACAAATGTGCTTCTGGAAGAATGATCAAACATTCCCATAGACACACTCCTAAACCTTGTGGACAGCCTTCCCAGAAGAGTTGAAGCTGTTATAGCTGCAAAAGGTGGGCCAACTCAATATTGAACCCTACGGACTAAGACTGGGATGCCATTAACGTTCATGTGCATGTAAAGGCAGGTGTCCCAATACTTTTGACAATATAGTGTGCGTATATATATATATATATATATATATATATATATATATATATATATATATATATATATATGTGTGTGTAAATATTTTTTAACTCAAAACATGCAACCTGTAGAATTTTTTAAACGTCGCCTATGGAGATTTTAAAGGGTAAATGTTTGTCGCCATTCCTCGAGAAGACGCAATTTAAAGCGTGACATGTTGGGTATCAATTTACTCGGCGTAACATTATCTTTCAAAATATTAAATAAATTGGGCTAACTTTACTGTTATCTTATTTTTTTATAAAAAAAAGTGTATTTTCAACCGATTCCCCTACCGGACATGCCACAACCCTTCTTGCCACAACCCTTCTATTGCTTGGCTTGAACACACTCAATTAACACACTTTATGCACAAAATTCCAAACGTCGACGATATGACTAGACCACAGACAGCTTTTGAGTCATTGCTTTCCCAGTCGGACAGACCAGAGCATTCGCTATCCCTGATATATCAGTTGCCGATTCAGGTCTCTTATCCAAACTCACCGTCATTCCTCTCAAAATGGGAAAGGGAGATGAATTTGTCTCCGGAGGATATGGAGTGGGGCAAGACACTGGCGCTCTCTTTTAAATTATCTATCTCATCTCATGCCCAAGAACGGAATTACCGCATTTTCTCCAGATGGTACCGGTGCCCCACTATTCTACATAAGTTTGATCCCAATGTCTCTGACGTATGTTGGAGATGTTTGCAGGCCCAAGGGAACATGACACACATTTGGGGTACGTGCCCACGTGTCACCCCCTTTTGGGACAAGGTTCTCAAGCTATATGACAAACTTGTAGGGGACAAATATCCCAATGAACCCTGCTTAACAGTCCTAGCTATGATTCCGGGGTCATACAAACAAATCAAAAGGAGCTTAATCCGCCATGTGCTGACGGCTGCACGTTCAGTTATTGCCAGAGCATGGCGTCAACCTGTGATCCCCTCTCTGGCTGATTGGGCATGTGAAATGGACAGGATCGAACATATTGAAAGGATGCTAGCGTGGGATACCGATAAGAGTGAGGACCACACTATTACGTGGACTGTTTGGTTACTCTTCCGGTTCTCTGCTGATTTTGAATCTTTTATAGCGGATGCAGCTCCTATTGCTTCCCCGATGCCCTCTCATGTGTAGCGTGATGTCCCTTCTCCCTACTCTTTCCTTTCCCTCCCTTACTTCCCTCTCCTTACTTCTCCTCCTTTTGTACCTCTCTCAGTTTGTAATAATCTTACCAGTAGATTTACCATACGTTCAGGCCATAAGTGTTGAGCCTTTGTTTTTTTTTTTTGTTTTTTTTTTGTGTGTTTTTTGGTCGTTGTCTACGCCACTGTTTACAGTGGTCTACTGGTTACTTGATTTACCATTACTTAGCTTATTTCACTTATTTCTGTGTTCATTGAGGTCATTTACCTGACTATGCATATGTGATACATGTTCTTTTGGTGTCCTTCCGATCCTAGTATGGACTTGTACACTTAATAGACAGATATTATTCCTGACCTATGTTTTGTCGAAATGTTTTACAAATGCTTGTGACTCAATAAAACAGATTCAACATAAAAAAGTGTATTTTTTCCCCAAAAAAGTACGCTTGTAAGACCGCTGCGCAAATACGGTGTGACAGAAAGTATTGCAACAGCCGCCATTTTATTCTCTAGGGTGTTAGAATAAAAAATATATATAATGTTTGGGGGTTCTAACTTCTAAGTAAAGGGAAGGAGAGGGAAACGGGCAGGGAAGCTTCATTAGCATTGCTGGTTGTCTTGTCATACCAATGGCCACCACAAGAGGGCGCCAGATTCCAGAAGGAACCATAGGACTGCAGAAGGCCGCAAAGCCGCGGCTTCAATTACTGGCCGGCAGGGCCCGACGCGAAGCTGTGCCGCCCCAGGCGATAGGTAGCTAATTCTAGACGCAATTACGACCTGTCGCCCGGGGTTTGTCGAGCCCTGTATGTATATATATATAATATATATATATATATATATATATATATATATATATATATATTAGTGCTGTCAAACGATTAACATTTTTAATCGCGATTAATCGCATTAATGTCATAGTTAACTCACGATTAATCTATCTAATTTATGACGAATTTCCCCACAAATATTGCACAATTCTGCAAGTGATTATAATTTATTATCGCTGTTTTCTAGCTGATCTAAAACCATTTTTGACATAAAGGGTCACTTTTGGACAATCTACAGTTTTTCATGCAGAAAGAATAGTTTTTATTTTATAAAAGTACATGTAGGACACTGGGCAGACCACTAGGGACAAGGGGGGTGTGTATTTTTTACATACAGTATTGTAATCTATAAGATTACAGTATACTGTGTGTATTGTGTTCGTTTACTTTTTTGAATTTGGCGCCGTTCTCCGCTCCCGTGCGGCGTAACGTCGCAGGGAACGGAGATCGGCGGCACACAGGCACTGTGAATCGAGCGAGGACCCGCCGAGCGAGGAGGACCCGCCGAGCGAGGAGGACCCGCCAACCGCGGAGGACCCGCTCGATCACACAGCGGGGTGGCATCGCTGGATCCAGGGACAAGGTGAGTAACTTTCCTGTGAATCCAGCGAGAAGGTAAGCCGCGCTGCGCCGCTGCACACTCTGCACGTCCACCCCCGTTAATCGCGCGATAAAAATATTGACGGCGTTAACATGGGTTTGCCTTAACGCCGTTAATATCGCGTTTAACGCACAGCCCTAATATATATATATATAAAACAAATATTTATTATTTTATTGTTATTTTTTCATTTACTATCATATATTTTTTAAATGTATTTATGTGATATGTATGTTTCTGCTTAGATTGTATACCCAAAACAAACATAGCCATGTGTGGATGGTGTGTAGACACATAGACAAATATACAACATAAATCAAAAGATCTACTGCTACACTACAAAACTGCACAGGCAAAAAAAAAACGTCAACATGTAAAGTATGTCTATTCTTGGCTCATATTGGATGACGATGTGTAAAGAAGCTCCAGGAGTACATGAGAATAAAATCAGCAAATGCTGCAACCCTTATCGCTTGTATTCTAAGACATTGATGAGTAATCTAACGCTGGAATCATCATCTCACATCTGTTTGCATACAAGCGTTATAAGGGGAGCAGCATTTGCTGATTTTATTCACAGATACTCATGAAGAGTTTGTATGGAGCTTCTTTAAACATCGTCAGCCAATATGAACCAAGAATAGACATTACAATACTACATTTTTGCAGTATTTTTTGCCTGTGTAATTTTTAGTGGTTGTTGCAATAAATGTTTTGATTTTATGTTAGTGTTGTCATCACACCACCCACGGCTGCATTTGTTTTTGTGTATATGATAAATCCCATGTGGATGTGGACATAAAGCACACCTTGTCCTTGTGGGAATAGGATTCATGCTTAGATTGTACATGTTAACAAGCCCATAATTCAAGTACGTATCCTGAAGTAGTGACAGAATGTCACGCTATAGAATGCTGCTATGATCTTTTAAATCTATTGATTTTTATATTTTGCGTCTGGGTACATTATGTGTGTAAAAAAAAAAGCTTTTATTGTCACATATGTTTTTAAAATGTAGTTATAATAATAATAATAATAATAATAATAATAAAAAAAAAATTCTGTATATATTCATTTAGCTTTTTGATTATTAAAGGCAAGTTAGGTGTTCGCCTATTGATCCTAAAGGTATTCAGTAGGGTTGAGGTCGGGCTTTGTTCCCAATCTGTTTCCACATGGCTGAACATACACAATGATATAAAGGGCCTGATTTACTATGCTCTGTGCGCTGCGCTGGTTCATGCCTTAATTAGTACTCCGGGTGGAGGCTTAATTGGGCGCATGAACCAGCGTAGCAGCCGGCGCATTGAAACTAATATGTAAAGCCGCGCCGAACTCCCTATAGAAGTCTATGGGAGAAATCAAAAGTGTTCATTTTAAAGGCTAATCTGCAAGTTTTGTCCTAAAAAGTGTTTGGGGACCTCAGTCCTGCCCCAGGGAACATGTATCAATGCTTTTTTTATTTTTTAAAACGGCCGTTTTTTCGGGAGCAGTGAAATTAATAATTCTTAAAGTGAAACAATAAAAGTGAAATATTCCTTTAAATTTCGTACTTAAAAATTCACACGCGGCTATAATGAATTGTCGGCTCTGACAATTCTAAAGGGATTCATTCATAAAACAAACAAGAAAATGTGTAGGGGTTCCCCCAAATTAAATTACCAGGCCCTTCAGGTCTGGAATGGATATTAAGGGGAACCCCGCCGTAAAAAACAAAAAAAAAAAAGACGTGCGGTTCCCGGCAAATATCCATTCCAGACCCTTCAGGTCTGGTGTGGATTTTAAGGGGAACTCCACCCCAAATTGAAAAAAAAAATGGCGTGGAGTCCCCCTAAAAATCCACACCAGACCCTTATCCGAGCACGTTGACCTGGCCGGCCGCAGAAAAGAGGGGGGGACAGAGTGCGGCCCCCCCTCTCTCCTGAACCGCACCAGGCCACATGCCCTCAACATGGGGAGGATGTCCCCATGTTGATGGGGACAAGGGTCTCATCCCCACAACCCTTGCCCGGTGGTTGTGGGGGTATGCGGGCGGGAGGTTTATCAGAATCTGGAAGACCCCTTTAACAAAGGGGACCCCCAGATCCTGACCCCCCCCCTGTGTGAAATGGTAATGGGGTACATTGTACCTCTACCATTTCACCCCAAAAAAAATGTCAAAGTGTTAAAAATGACAGTAGCCGGTTTTTGACAAATCTTTTAATAAAATCTTCTTTTCTTCTTTCCTTCGGGTTTCTTCCGCTGCTTCTTTCTTCTCCTTCACATCTTGCCCGACGTGTTCTTCTATCTTCTCCGTCCGTCCTTCAGCCTTCTGGTCCCGCATCTTGCCCGTTGTCTTGTCCTGTCTCCTCCTCGTCCGCATCTTGGGTCTTCTGCGGTGTTCTTCTCGTCCCGGACCCAGCGTTTGAATTTGATTTGGCCGCCGTTTTCCCGCTCCTGGGACCCGCCCCCCTCTGACGCCACAAGTAAACTCCTTAGAAGGTCATGTGCGTCAGAGGGGGGCGGGGTCGCAGAGCGTCACACAGCGGGGGAATTCAATTTCAATCGCGCCGCCCGGAGAAGAAGTTCCCGCTGTGTCACACTCATGTGACCCCGCCCCCCTCTGACGCCACAAGTAAACTCCTTAGAAGGTCATGTGCGTCAGAGGGGGGCGGGGTCGCAGAGCGTCACACAGCGGGGGAATTCAATTTCAATCGCGCCGCCCGGAGAAGAAGTTCCCGCCGTGTCACACTCATGTGACCCCGCCCCCCTCTGACGCACATGACCTTCTAAGGAGTTTACTTGTGGCGTCAGAGGGGGGCGGGTCCCAGGAGCGGGAAAACGGCGGCCAAATCAAATTCAAACGCTGGGTCCGGGACGAGAAGAACACCGCAGAAGACCCAAGATGCGGACGAGGAGGAGACAGGACAAGACAACGGGCAAGATGCGGGACCAGAAGGCTGAAGGACGGACGGAGAAGATAGAAGAACACGTCGGGCAAGATGTGAACGAGAAGAAAGAAGCAGCGGAAGAAACCCGAAGGAAAGAAGAAAAGAAGATTTTATTAAAAGATTTGTCAAAAACCGGCTACTGTCATTTTTAACACTTTGACATTTTTTTTGGGGTGAAATGGTAGAGGTACAATGTACCCCATTACCATTTCACATAGGGGGGGGCCAGGATCTGGGGGTCCCCTTTGTTAAAGGGGTCTTCCAGATTCTGATAAACCTCCCGCCCGCATACCCCCACAACCACCGGGCAAGGGTTGTGGGGATGAGACCCTTGTCCCCATCAACATGGGGACATCCTCCCCATGTTGAAGGCATGTGGCCTGGTGCGGTTCAGGAGAGGGGGGGGGGCCGCACTCTGTCCCCCCCTCTTTTCTGCGGCCGGCCAGGTCAACGTGCTCGGATAAGGGTCTGGTGTGGATTTTTAGGGGGACTCCACGCCATTTTTTTTTCAATTTGGGGTGGAGTTCCCCTTAAAATCCACACCAGACCTGAAGGGTCTGGTATGGATATTTGGGGGGACCCCACGCCATTTTTTGGGGGGGTTTTTACGGCGGGGTTCCCCTTAATATCCATTCCAGACCTGAAGGGCCTGGTAATTTAATTTGGAGGGACCCCCTTTTTTTTTTTTTTTTTTTTAATGAGCAATGACTCTATTCTTTATAGCCATGAGTACTTTAACCACTTGCCCACCGGGTTAATTCTGGCACTTCTCTCCTTCATGTGAAAATCACAATTTTTTGGCTAGAAAATTAATCAGAACCCCCAAACATTATATATATATTTTTTTAGCAGACATCCTAGGGAATAAAATGGCAGTCATTGCAATACTTTTTGTCACACCGTATTTGCGCAGCGGTCTTACAAGCGCACTTTTTTTGGATAAAAATCACTTATTTGAATTAAAAAATAAGACAACAATACATTTTGCCCAATTTTTTTATATATTGTGAAAGATAATGTTACGCCGAGTAAAATGATACCCAACATGTCACGCTTAAAAATTGCGCCCGCTCGTGGCATGGCATCAAACTTTTACCCTTTAAAAATCTCGATAGGGGACGTTTAAAAAATTCTACAGGTTGCATTTTTTGAGTTGCAGAGTAGGTCTAGGGCTAGAATTATTGCTCTCACTCTAACGATCGCGGCGATACCTCACTTGTGTGGTTTGAATACCGTTTTCATATGCGGGCGCTACTCGCGTATGCGTTTGCTTCTGTGCGCGAGCTCGTCGGGACGGGGCGCTTTAAAAAATTTTTTTGGGGTTTTCTTATTTATTTTTATTTAGTTTTATAATGTTTTACACTGAAATAAAAAAATAAAGAAAAAATGATCAGTTTTCTTCCTATTACAAGGAATGTAAACATCCCTTGTAATAGGACTAGTGTGTGACAGGTCCTCTTTATGGAGAGAGGCGGGGTCAATAAGGCTGGAAAGCATGGTATTGAAAAAAAAAAAAAAAGTTCTCATGCTTTCAGCTGCAATCATGTTCGTTCACCACAGTGGTGTAGTGTATAGCACTTTGACCTAGCAGCAAAAGAGTCGTTGGTTCGAATCCCGCCCGTGACAGCATCTGCATGGAGTTTGCATGTTCTCCCTGTGCCTGCGTGGGTTTCCTCCCACAATATAAAAACACGCTGTAAATCGGTTCCGGTCTAAATAAGCCCTAATATGCAGTAGTATATTTAGGTTTGGTTCTGCCCTAGGCCTGACTACATATCTGCACCTCCTAATAGAAAAATGACCCACCCCTTCCTGTCAAGGTCACACCCTGTTTTTGTATAACCCCGCCCAGTAATTTTCAGGGGACCCACACACTAGTTCTGGGGGGGCACTGGATTCCCTTAACCACTTCCATACCAGGCACTTACGCACCTTCCCGCCAAGCCAATTTTCAGCTTTCAACACTGTCGCACTTTGAATGGCAATTGCGCGGTCATACAACACTGTACCCAAACAAAATTGGCGTCCTTTTTTCCCCACAAATAGAGCTTTCTTTTGTTGTTATTTGATCACCTCTGCGTTTTTTTTTTTTGCGCAACAACTAAAAAAAGACTGCAAATTTTGAAACAAAAAAAAGTTTTTATTTTTTTAGGTTAATTTTTTTGTAAATAAGTTTTTCTCTTTCAATTACGGGCACTGATATGGCGGCACTGATGGGCACCGATGAGATGGCACTGATGGACATCGATGAGGTAGTACTGACGGCACAGATGAGGTGGCATTGATTGGCGGCGCTGCTATGCGGCACTGATGGGCACTCATAGGCGGCACTGATGGGCACTCATGGGCGGCACAGATGGGCGGCACTTATGGGTGGCACTGATGGATACTTATGGGTGGCACAGGTGGGCACTGATAGGTGGGCACTGTGCATGGATGGGCACTGTGGGGTGGCACTGATGGACACTGTGGGGTGGCACTGATTTTCCCAGTCAGTGCCCATTTGTGGGCACTGATTGGCATCTTTTTTCTTATTTTTTATTGCTTTTTGTTTTTTTGTTCTATATTTTTTTTGTTTTTGCACACCCTGGTGGTCCAGGGTGGGCATCCCTGGTGGTCCAGTGTGGTGATCCGAGGGGGGGCTGCGCTGATAAACAATCAGCGCGAACGCCCCCTGTCAGGAGAGCCGCCGATCGGCTCTCCTATACTCGCGTCTGTCAGACGCGAGTGAGGAAGAGCCATCGATGGCTCTTCCTGTTTACATCGTGATCAGCCGTGATTGGACACGGCTGATCACGTGGTAAAGAGTATCCGTCTCCGTGAGAGACTCTTTACTGAGATCAGACTGACACCCCGCATCACCGATCGCCGCACTGCGTGCCCCCACAGGCGCGTGCGGCATGAAATCCTGCAGGACGTCCTGTCAGGATTGTGTAACCACTTCCCGGACGTAAATCGGCCATAGGCTGGGCGGGAAGTGGTTAATTTGCATAGTTTTTCTCTCACTTCCTGTTTGGCTATGGGGCAGGAAGTGAAGGCAAATCTCCCCAATTGGACACAGATAATACAAAATAAACTGACAGGGCCTATAACACTCCCTCACTCTATCCAAAATTAAAGAAAATAAAACTTGTTGATTATAGTTCTTGTCAGGGGCGGACTGACCATTGAGTCACTCGGGCACTGCCCGAGGGCCCCATGCCACTAGGGGGCCCCATCCGGGTTGCCAGGCTCAGTAAAACCAGGGACAGTATGTAAAAATCTGTGTTTTTTTTAGATCTGTCCCTGATATGTCCGAAAATGACATGCTTTTAATGTGAATATCCCAAGATTTTAGCTGCCCGCCTCTGCACTACCTCCTGGCGTGGTGGTCATCTGTAAGCCAGAGGGGCCCCATAATCTTCTATTGCCCAGGGGCCACATGAGTTGTCAGTCCGCCCCTGGTTCTAGTTTAAGCACAAATTTCATAGAGTTTTATTGAGAGCCCCAAAAAATATAACCATGCCAATAGGCCAGGATAGAGCGTTGCTAATATGTAGGAATGTGTGCGTTAGAGCACCCCACCCAATGTTAACTAAAAAATTATTAATTTGCAAATAAGTATTATCTGCTCATTTTTTTGGGGATGTCTGCACCCCTGATAGTGACAACATTTGTGAGGTGTCTTCACCCTTTCTAATTCATTCACTTCCTGTCACATAGCCAAACAGGAAGTGAGGGTAAAACCTTACTAATATATTTTCTTGGGGACACAGAGATCAATCTAAATAGTTTCCCATTATGTAAATTGCACTCTAGCATTTTGCTGTGTACACCCCAAATTATTAGGGATCTTGGACTTTGGGGTCCATTGACTAAAGGCAAATCCACGTTGCACTACAAGTGCAAAGCAAGGAAGAAAGAAAACAAAACAACTTTGCTTCTACAGGATTGGATGTTAAAACCATCAGTGCTTCCTCTCTGATTTTCAGCAACTATGCTTGTACTGCAGAGTGGCTTTGCCTTTACTAAACCCCAAACTAAATAATCATTTGGGGCAGGGATCCTCAAACTACGGCCCTCCAGCTGTTTTAGAACTACACATCCCATGAGGCCTTGTAATGCACTGACATTCACAGACATGACTAGGCATGATGGGAATTGTAGTTCCTGAACAACTGGAGGGCCGTAGTTTGAAGACCCATGATTTGGGGTGTACACAGCAGTGCTGGAGTGCAATTTGCTTAATGGGGACACTAGTTAAGATTGACCTGTGTCCCCAAGAAAAGACACTGGTAGGGTTTTAACCTCACTTCCTGTTCAGCTGTGTGACAGGAAGTGAAGCCAATTTTAAGAAAAGGGACACAAAGCTCATCACAAAAATAAAAAAACACAAAGCAGGGGTTCTAACACTCACTTGGCTTCCCTCAAACACCCACAATTTGAATAGGATTGCCTTGCGCTAGATTTAAGCACAGTGCTGTAAATCAGCACGTCAAGCCTGTCCACCAATAGCAAACCCCCCCCACAGGCCATGTTTGCAGGTTTTCCTTCATCTTGCACATGTGCTTTAAAATACAGTCTGGACAGCAATTCTTGATAAGAGAAATCCCCAAAACATGTCCTGTCGGGGGTACTTGAGGGCTGAGGACCACTGCAGAATAAATAAAATACTTACCAGTTTTTGTCTTTAAAGTCAGGGAGAATAAACATGGCAAACATTTCATGATTACACACCAGGAAAGAAGCTTAGACAAAAATCACACATAATTTGTTAGGCCCAAACCTAGTTCAGCTGCAGCTGTCAACATATGTAGCATGAAAAAGTAACAAAAGACAAAAACTTAACAATTTTAAAGTAATTTTTATTGGTCAACAAAACAAGGAAAGCAAAAAAAGACAAACAAACAAAAATACATTTCAAAATTCTAAATAACCATAGCTTTACACATTTTTCATAAAATAAGGCCACATAGACAAATACATCAAAGTGATCATCATTTAAAAATAAACCAAAACCATTGGCAAAAAGCAACAAACCACATTTGTGTTTAGCAACAGCATTTCAGCATTTCTGCCTGCCTGCCTGCCTGCCTGCCTGCCTGCCTGCCTGCCTGCCTGCCTGCCTGCCTGCCTGCCTGCCTGCCTGCCTGCCTGCCTGCCTGCCTGCCTGCCTGCCTGCCTGCCTGCCTGCCCCTTCTGAGGGCAGCTGAGGACTGATCGATCCCTGCTTTTTATAACAGTGCTAGTAATGAAGCAATTGAAATCACATGACCAAATTGCAGTCTCTAGTTTGGGTGAGCTTGTAATTGGGCACACCTGCAATTAATCCAAACCACGCTCTATGAGCATCCAATGAGTGTTTTTCACCTTTTAAAAAGAAAGGATATTTTTTTTCTAAGTGTTTGAGCATGCTCAGTTCATCACACATGTAGGAACCAAGCTGCAATGGAATGAGAGCTTTTTTTTTTTGGTTTCCCCTGATCTGATGCTTTCCAGCCTGAAGGGGAGGTGTTAAAGACAGAAGTAAACACGCACATTTAATAATCTATTTGTGTGAAAAAAAAGGTTGCCAATTTTGTTTGGGAGCCACGTCGCACGACTGCGCAATTGTCAGTTAAAGCGACGCCGTGCCGAATCACAAAAACTTGCCCGGTCATTGACCAGAAATATGGTCCGGGCTCAAGTGGTTAAAAATTAACAAAACACAAAAGTGAGCCCAATTTTTGGGGATAATGTGAAAGATGATGTTACACTGAGTAAATAGATACCTTACATGTCACGCTTTACTATTGGAAACACTCCTGCAATGGGGCCAAAATGAATTCCGTGAATATCCCCATAGGCAACCTTTTTCTTTTTTTTCCAGGTTACCAGTTTATAGTTACAAAGAAGGTCTAGTGGTAAAAGTATTGCTCTCGCTCTAACGCACGCGTCAATACCTCACATGTGTGGTTTGAACGATGTTTATATATGTGGGCGGGACTTGCGTAAGTCCCGCCCACATATGTAAAAATTAGTTTTACTTTTTGCTATAATAAATATCCCCAAAAATATATATTGAAAAAACTAAAAAACCCCTCAGTTTAGGCCGATACGTATTCTACATCTTTTTGGTTCCAAAAAATCGCAAATAGCGTTTAGTGTTTGGTTTTTGCAAAAGTTATAGCGTCTACAAATTTTTTTTTTTTGTTGTTTTAACTAGTTATTGGGGCGATCAGCGATTTTTATCGGTACTGCGACATTATGGCGGACACATCGAACACTTTTTTGGAACCATTGGCATTTTTCTAGCGATCAGTGCTGTAAAAAATGCATTGCTTACTCAAAAAATGCCACTGGCAGGGAAGGGGTTAACACTAGGTGCGAGGGAGGGGTTAAATATGTTCCCTGGGTGTGTTCTAACTGTAGGGGGGGGGGACTGACATGTGTAAATGACAGATCGCTGTTCATGAAGGGGAACTCCAGACCCCCGAAAAAAAAAATAAGGTGGGTTCCCTCCAGGTGCATACCAGGCTCTTAGGCTTGGTCTGGAACATAAGGGGTTAAACCCGCGCAAAAAAAAATAGCGTGGGGGTCACCCCCAAGATCCAAACCAAGCACTTATCCCAGGCACGCAGTCTGGTCAGACAGGAATGGGGGTGGGACGAGCGAGCGCCCCCCTCCCTCCTGAGACATACCAGACCACATGCCCTCAACATGGGGGAGTGTGTGCTGTGGGGGAGGGGGGCACTTCCCCCCCACCCCAAAGCACTCTTGCCCCCATGTCGATAGGGACAAGAGCCTCTTCCCGACAACCCTGGCCGTTGGTTGTCGGGGTATGCGGGCGGAGAGCTTATCAGAATCTGAGAGACCCCTTTAATAAAGGGGTCCCCAGATTCCGGCCCCCCACCCTATGTGAATGAGTATGGGGTACATCGTACCTCTACCCATTCACATGGGGGAAATGTAAAGTAAAAAAAACACCACACAGAATAAAATATTTTATTAATCTGCTCCGGAGCCCCCCCTTTCTTCTTTAGCTCTCTTAGAAGGGGGGGTTTCTTCTCTCCCGATCTTCCGCCGGGACCCTGGGCTTCGGTGATTTCTGCCGGGGGAGGGCGCCATCCCTCGGTCCTCTCCGGAGCCTTCCGCCGGATGCCCCCACCCCATTTAAGCTCATTTTCATTAGGGAGGGGCATCCGGACTTCGGGGTCTTCTGCCGGGGGATGGCGCCTATCCCCCGGTCTTTCCGGTGCCTTCCGCCAGGGTTCCGGTCTTCTGCCGGGGGTGCGCCAACTCCCCGGTCTTTTCTCTTCTGTCTTCTCTGCTCCCTCTTCTGCCTGGCTCCCCCGCGGAGCCAGGGCTTTCTTCCGTCTTCTTTCTTCTCTCTTCCTTCTTCTGCCTGTCTCCTCCGGGAGCCCAGGGCTTGTCTCCGCTGTCTTCTTCCTTCTCTTCCATTGGATGTTGACACGACGAGGTTCCGCGCTGACATGCCGTGTCAGCGGCGGGCATGGACTTATATAGGGTAATGCCACCATGTGACCTCAACCCATGTGACATCACATTCCCTGGGCATGATGGGAATGTGATGTCACATGGGTTGAGGTCACATGGTGGCATTACCCTATATAAGTCCATGCCCGCCGCTGACACGGCATGTCAGCGCCGGACCTCGTCGTGTCAACATCCAATGGAAGAGAAGCAAGAAGACAGCGGAGACAAGCCCTGGGCTCCCGGAGGAGACAGGCAGAAGAAGGAAGAGAGAAGAAAGAAGACGGAAGAAAGCCCTGGCTCCGCGGGGGAGCCAGGCAGAAGAGGGAGCAGAGAAGACAGAAGAGAAAAGACCGGGGAGTTGGCGCACCCCCGGCAGAAGACCAGGAAGACCGGAACCCTGGCGGAAGGCACCGGAAAGACCGGGGGATAGGCGCCATCCCCCGGCAGAAGACCCCGAAGTCCGGATGCCCCTCCCTAATGAAAAAGAGCTTAAATGGGGTGGGGGCATCCGGTGGAAGGCTCCGGAGAGGACCGAGGGATGGCGCCCTCCCCCGGCAGAAATCACCGAAGCCCAGGGTCCCGGCGGAAGATCGGGAGAGAAGAAACCCCCCCTTCTAAGAGAGCTAAAGAAGAAAGGGGGGGCTCCGGAGCAGATTAATAAAATATTTTATTCTGTGTGGTGTGTTTTTTTTACTTTACATTTCCCCCATGTGAATGGGTAGAGGTACGATGTACCCCATACTCATTCACATAGGGTGGGGGGCCGGCATCTGGGGGCCCCCTTATTAAAGGGAGCTCGCAGATTCCGATTAGCCCCGCCCGCATACCCCGACAACCAATGGCAAGGGTTGTCGGGAAGAGGCTCTTGTCCCTATCGACATGGGGGCAAGAGTGCTGTGGGGTGGGGGGGCAGTGCCCCCCTCCCCCACAGCACACACTCCCCCATGTTGAGGGCATGCGGTCTGGTACGGCTCAAGAGGGGGGGGGCCGCTCGCTCGTCCCCTCCCCCATTCCTGTCCGGGCCAGACTGCATGCTTGGGATGAGGGCTTGGTTTGGATCTGGGGGGGACCCCCGCGCCGAATCGGCGCGGGTTTAACCCCTCACGTTCCGGACCAAGCCTAAGAGCCTAATGTAGCCCTGAAGGGGGACCCGCGCCGATTTCAAGTTTGAAATTTGGCGCCGAGTTCCCCTTCAGGGCTGAAAACAGCTCGGAGATTCCCGTGCGCCGCGTCACGCAGCGCAATCACGGGTACGCCGCTTGGTATTTACCAAGATTTTCACGGCGTACTGACAAGGCGCACGGGAATCCCTGACTTTTCTCTCTGCGCATGCCCAGTATGCAAATGAACCTCCCGAGGTTCAGGCGCACTGTGCAAGCGTACGGGGATCTGTTTTCAAAAAACACTTTCCCTTTCAATTCGGCCCGCCAAACACTTTAAAACACATGTCACTTCACTTCCCCTGCATCCCCCCACCTCCCCCCCTAATAAACTCCCGCCCAAACCCCCGCAATTTACAGTTTAATGTGCCGTGCGCCAGGTCTGTACTGGTGCACAATGCACCCTCTCCTGGGCGCACGGAGCACATTAGTAACTAGGGAAATACACTGCACTAGCAGCGTATTTCTTTAGTAAATGGCCAAACGGCTGCTACTCCTGCTTTTACTCCATGAGTCATGGAGTAAAGGCTTGGTAAATCAGGCCCAAAATGTATTTGTATTCTGTAGCATTACCAGTACCCTTCACTAGAAACATCAGATCACAATCATTTGGGAGGTCTCTACATACTTTTAGGTATATAGTGTTTTTTTGTGCGATTTCCCGGTAACTCTCGGTACAAATGGTGTCCTACCCTTATTAATCGCTCACCAAAATAACCAGCCCTCCACTGGACATTGTCTTCCCTTTAACTTTGTATAAATCAGCCCCACAGATTCTCTGTGTGTTATGCCCTGTACACACGATCGGTTCATCCAATGAAAACGGTCTGATGGATTTCTTCATCAGATATCCGATGAAGCTGACTTTCATCAGTCTTGCCTACACACCATCAGTTAAAAAAACGATCGTGTCAGAACGCGGTGACGTAAAACACTACGACGTGCTGAGAAAAATGAAGTTCAATGCTTCCGAGCATGCGTCGACTTGATTCTGAGCATGCGTTGATTTTTAACCGATGGATTTCCCCACAGACGATCGTTTTTTTTTTTGGGACGGCGTACACTGACGTCACCGCGCTCAACGGAAGGAGGAAGGGCTCCTATAGTGCCGGCCGGCATTTGTTTATACGCTTTTAAACTATTCATGTTTGTAAGTACGATTATTTTTTGATTTTATTAAATTTATACAGAATTATACCTTTTATCTACAAGCATTTAAGCTCACCATTGGAAATCTGCTCTCTGGAATCCTTGCAATCCGGTGTCTCAACCCATGGATGGAGTTTATGCTTAATGCCTATAAGCCTGTATGTTCCGGTAAGCGGCTTTCCATAAGGTGGTGTTTTTTTTCACGGAAGTCCAATTCACGGTGGTGCTGTTTGTCCTGGTTGTGGGCTCTGATGTGATTCATTCTACACATTTGGGACTCTTTTTTTTCATTCGCACCCCTAACTATTCATTTAGATTGGGGAGTTAAAGACTTTGGGCCAGATTCACAAAGGAGATACGACGGAGTATCTCAGATACTCCGTCGTATCTCTCAGAGTATCTATGCGACTGATTCATAGAATCAGTTACGCATAGATATCCCTAAGATCCGACAGGTGTAATTGTTTTACACTGTCGGATCTTAGGATGCAGTACCAAGGCCGCCGCTGGGGGGAGTTTGCGTCGTAAACCAGCGTCGGGTATGCAGATTAGGAGTTACGGCGATCCACGATGGATTTTCACGTTCGCTACGTCGCCGCTAGTCTAGTTTCCCGTCGCAAAGTTAGTCGTCGTTTTTGGTGCCTTAACTTTACACAGCAATCGTATTGCTGTCTAAAGTATGGCCGTTGTTCCCGCGTCGAAATTAAAAAATTCACGTCGTTTGCGTAAGCCGTCCGGGAATACGGAATTACGCTACGCGCGTCGCCGTTCGAAAAAATGACGTCACTTCGCGCAAAGCACGGCGGGAGTTACGAAACGGAGCATGCGCAGTAGGTCCGGTGCGGGAGCGCGCCTAATTTAAATGGCACACGCCCATTTAAATTACGCGGGCTTATGCTTAGTTTTCATCGCAAGTGGTTTGTGAATCAGGCACTTGCAATGAAAACTTGCGGCGGTGTAACGTATCTACGATACGTTACGCCGCCGCACTTCTACCTGAATCTGGCCCTTAATTCTTTGGCAATTCAGTACTAGCACTTGGTTGCTAGTTTTTTCTATTGGCGCAGTTTTTATCTGTATAATGTTGTTTGTGTTTATCTCATCAAATTGCTGCCTTTGATCTTTATTGATGTAATTTTTTATTGTTTAAGCGCAGTTTTTCCTTTAGCATTAGATCGTTTTTTTTCTATCGGTTTTTTAACCATCAGATAATTTTAAAACAGGTTCTAAGTTTTTTCACCGATGGGAAAAAAACTGATGGGCCCACACACGATCGGTTCGTCTGATGAAAACGGTCCATCAGACCGTTTTCATCAGACGAACCGATCGCGTGTACGTGGCATTACAGGTTCTCCTCCCTTCTGCAGAGAAACAAACCCATAACAGGATATTACCACCTCAATCCTTTACTGTAGGAATGGTGTTATTTGAATGGTGAGCTGTATTGGATTTCCGCCAGACATAATTCAATTTTATATATATATACTCGCCAGCACACCAGGAATCATAACGTCCAAAGATTTAATGCATATCTATTATGTCAAAAAGAGCAACGTTTCGAGGCCACGCAGGACCTCTTCGTCAGGCAAAAAGATACAAATACAATAAAGCAAACAAATATATAAGAAGCTGTCACCAATGAAAATCTTTGAAAAATAAAACCCACCCACCCCAAACACCTCCTCCCTCTACCCACCCATCCAATCAGGAGTCTACATTAGGTATGTTATGCAAGCACCTATTAGTGATCAGTTAATCACAAACAGGCATGAGCAAAGAGTCACATGGGGTACATACCCCCAGCTGTGTTCACGATCAAAACAGTGATCGCATAGCTGCTCAGTTGTACATTGCCAGAAAAAATGTATAAATCCCCTACCTGCAAAAGGAGCTATCCATGTACCCCTCCGCTGTGTCATCGATCATAATCCCGATCGCACAGCTGATACCACGTGTGCTGTCCTGTGGTATCCCTCAGCCAGTGTCAGTCTGCAAAATTGTGGTCAGCGTCGTTGTGCGGCCGCCGTCGCCATAGAAACAATGACGTCGGCGCGTCATACGTCGGCTCAGCCAATCAGCTTCGACCAATGTGACAGTGAGGCTTGGAAAGCAAGCCTACGTCACATGTTACAAGGGGCCAACGAGAGCGCAGTTTAACAGTTCAGGTCTATGTGACAGCGAGGCTTGAAAAGCAAGTCCCTGTCGCATGGTAGCAGGGGTCAAGGAGAGCGCAGCCTGACAATTCAGGCTAATGTGACAGCGCGACTTGTAAGACAAGCCGCTGTGATATGGTTCAATGGGAGGTACTAGAGAGGAAGCGTGCTATATTCACCCAGGATAAGATAATAAGTGAAGAAAAGAAGAAACTTTTTTTAAAAAAAGGTAAAATGACTAATAATAAGCACCAATACAGAACCAAACACCTACATAGATAGACAAAAAAGAAGAAAAAAAGGAGAAAAAGAATAAAGAAAAAAATAAAAAAAGTAAAATTAAACAATAATAAACAACTAGAAAAAATGTAAGAAATAAAGAATATAAATAAAAATAAATAAAAATAAAAATAGATGTAAATTAACATAAATAAACATAAATAGAAAAAAATAAAAATAAATATAAATAAATATAAATAAAAATAAAAATAAATATAAAAAATGAAAATAAATATAAAAAATAAAAATACAAATAAATAAAAATAAAAATAAATATAAAAATAAAAATAAATAAGTGCAAATAAAAATAAAAATAAAAATAGAAAAATACAAATAAAAATAAAGATAAATAAAAATAAATATAAAACAAAAATAAAACAAAAATAAAACAAAACAAGGCAGAAATCAAAAAACAAAACAAAGTGAAATTACTGAAACAGAAGAAAAGAAAAAGCAAAAGAAAATACCAAAAAACAAAAAGGTAAGAAAGCACCAGGGTGAACAGACTATTAAAAAAGTGTAAGATATGACATGTAGACACAATACAGAGGGCTAACGGTCCGGGTGAGAACACCAGCAGACAAATGGTCACTCAAAAACGAGCCATATCGATGTACATCCTATATCAAACCTGCCTAAAGGTCTAAGTTGATAGGGTCATCGTCCATACATAGTCAAATGTAAAAATGTCTACAATGTCAACCATGAAAAAAGAAAACAAAATACAGTTAAAAGAAGCCCACGGGGGCTTGAAAAAAACCGATGGTATAAAAAATACCATATGGGATGTCATTTCTAATATACAATGGCAAGATAAGATCAGAGAATAACTTTAAATAAATACGATGGCGCAAGAATAATATGCGATTGAAGAAGAACACTAGATAGATAAGCCCAATCAAAGGCCATAAGGCATTGCATAGGGGAGCTTAATGGAAGTCACAGCGATCAATCAGCGATCATCTATAAAGCACGTCAGTGACAAATTCGCGTTCAACCCACCAGGTTGCACTGTCCCTAATGTGTGTATCCAATAGGCCTCGCGGCAAAGTAGTGCTCGATTCCGATCACCACCCCTATAGGGTGCTTTAACGTGTTCAATAACCATACCCCGGAGTTCGTGGATCTGGTGTTTGACTGTCACGAAGTGTAAAGCCACAGGTTTGTTGAAGTCTACCTGTTCCCCCTTGGCGGTCTTAGTTAGGGCTACCCTAATGTCGCTCCTATGTTTTTGGAAACGCTTCTTAAATGGGCCTATAGTCTTTCCAACATATACCAATGTACAGGGACATTTTAGAATATAGACACAGAAGTCGGTGTTGCAGTTTAAATATTCGCGTATAGGATAGCGACCTCCCATATGTGGATGTGAAAAATATTCACCACAAATAAGGGAGTTGCATATATTACAGTTATAGCATCTAAAACATCCGGTTTTGAGGGATATCTTAGTTGCCGTCTTCGCGTACTTGTGTCGTGGGTCAGCCTGTACTAGATGGTCTCGTAGCGTTTTTCCGCGTTTGTACGCCATCATTGGTTTGGTCTTGATTGTAGGACTCAAAGATCTATCTGACTGCAATATTTTCAAATTGCGTTCCGTGGCGCATTTGATTGTGCCTGACTCTTGGTTGTACGTGTGAACTAGCATAGGGCACGAACTAGCCCTAGAACTTTTGCTACTACCAGTTAATGCCTTATCTAGAGCTTGATCCAGAATTGGTCTGGGATAACCACGTTCGAGAAATTTCTGGTACATGATATCAAGTTCTTTCTTTTTATCTTGCTCATCTGAGCAGATCCGTAAGACCCGTACAAACTGTGAGATCGGCAAATTGTGGCGTAAATGCGTTGGATGTGCACTCTGAAAGTGTAGCAGAGTGTTTCTATCGGTGGGCTTAGTATATAGGGATGTGGTCATACTACCACCAGTGATGGTGATAAGTACATCGAGGAATGGAATACATTCACCCGAAATCTCTGGGTTGAACACGATCCCTGGGAAAATGCTGTTAATATACTCCACAAATTTCACAAAGTCCGTCTCACTCCCCGTCCATATAAAAAAGATGTCGTCTATATATCTCATCCATTTTTTTACATATTGATGAAACAAAGGAGATGGATAGATATACACCTCTTCCAGATAGCCTACAAACAGCCTACAACTGGTAGTCAAGGATTTACCAGCATACATCCGTGATACGGGTGATTTCCTTGACAAACTTGGTCCCTCCTCCACATGTGATGACGGTTGGAAGCTTGCCACAATGGACATTTCCTCACTATACACCTGCATACCCAATGAGGCTGGTCTTCAGGCTGTTGATCATTTCTTGTCTAAACGAGGTTCCCTTGAGTTACCAAGGGCTTTTGTTATTGAATGTCTTGAATTTATTTTGGTGAACAATCATTTCAGATTTGAAGGAACGATGTATACACAGATTAGAGGGACAGCTATGGGGAGCTCCGCAGCTCCCTCTTTTGCTAACCTGTTTGTAGGCTATCTGGAAGAGGTGTATATCTATCCATCTCCTTTGTTTCATCAATATGTAAAAAAATGGATGAGATATATAGACGACATCTTTTTTATATGGACGGGGAGTGAGACGGACTTTGTGAAATTTGTGGAGTATATTAACAGCATTTTCCCAGGGATCGTGTTCAACCCAGAGATTTCGGGTGAATGTATTCCATTCCTCGATGTACTTATCACCATCACTGGTGGTAGTATGACCACATCCCTATATACTAAGCCCACCGATAGAAACACTCTGCTACACTTTCAGAGTGCACATCCAACGCATTTACGCCACAATTTGCCGATCTCACAGTTTGTACGGGTCTTACGGATCTGCTCAGATGAGCAAGATAAAAAGAAAGAACTTGATATCATGTACCAGAAATTTCTCGAACGTGGTTATCCCAGACCAATTCTGGATCAAGCTCTAGATAAGGCATTAACTGGTAGTAGCAAAAGTTCTAGGGCTAGTTCGTGCCCTATGCTAGTTCACACGTACAACCAAGAGTCAGGCACAATCAAATGCGCCACGGAACGCAATTTGAAAATATTGCAGTCAGATAGATCTTTGAGTCCTACAATCAAGACCAAACCAATGATGGCGTACAAACGCGGAAAAACGCTACGAGACCATCTAGTACAGGCTGACCCACGACACAAGTACGCGAAGACGGCAACTAAGATATCCCTCAAAACCGGATGTTTTAGATGCTATAACTGTAATATATGCAACTCCCTTATTTGTGGTGAATATTTTTCACATCCACATATGGGAGGTCGCTATCCTATACGCGAATATTTAAACTGCAACACCGACTTCTGTGTCTATATTCTAAAATGTCCCTGTACATTGGTATATGTTGGAAAGACTATAGGCCCATTTAAGAAGCGTTTCCAAAAACATAGGAGCGACATTAGGGTAGCCCTAACTAAGACCGCCAAGGGGGAACAGGTAGACTTCAACAAACCTGTGGCTTTACACTTCGTGACAGTCAAACACCAGATCCACGAACTCCGGGGTATGGTTATTGAACACGTTAAAGCACCCTATAGGGGTGGTGATCGGAATCGAGCACTACTTTGCCGCGAGGCCTATTGGATACACACATTAGGGACAGTGCAACCTGGTGGGTTGAACGCGAATTTGTCACTGACGTGCTTTATAGATGATCGCTGATTGATCGCTGTGACTTCCATTAAGCTCCCCTATGCAATGCCTTATGGCCTTTGATTGGGCTTATCTATCTAGTGTTCTTCTTCAATCGCATATTATTCTTGCGCCATCGTATTTATTTAAAGTTATTCTCTGATCTTATCTTGCCATTGTATATTAGAAATGACATCCCATATGGTATTTTTTATACCATCGGTTTTTTTCAAGCCCCCGTGGGCTTCTTTTAACTGTATTTTGTTTTCTTTTTTCATGGTTGACATTGTAGACATTTTTACATTTGACTATGTATGGACGATGACCCTATCAACTTAGACCTTTAGGCAGGTTTGATATAGGATGTACATCGATATGGCTCGTTTTTGAGTGACCATTTGTCTGCTGGTGTTCTCACCCGGACCGTTAGCCCTCTGTATTGTGTCTACATGTCATATCTTACACTTTTTTAATAGTCTGTTCACCCTGGTGCTTTCTTACCTTTTTGTTTTTTGGTATTTTCTTTTGCTTTTTCTTTTCTTCTGTTTCAGTAATTTCACTTTGTTTTGTTTTTTGATTTCTGCCTTGTTTTGTTTTATTTTTGTTTTATTTTTGTTTTATATTTATTTTTATTTATCTTTATTTTTATTTGTATTTTTCTATTTTTATTTTTATTTTTATTTGCACTTATTTATTTTTATTTTTATATTTATTTTTATTTTTATTTATTTGTATTTTTATTTTTTATATTTATTTTCATTTTTTATATTTATTTTTATTTTTATTTATATTTATTTATATTTATTTTTATTTTTTTCTATTTATGTTTATTTATGTTAATTTACATCTATTTTTATTTTTATTTATTTTTATTTATATTCTTTATTTCTTACATTTTTTCTAGTTGTTTATTATTGTTTAATTTTACTTTTTTTATTTTTTTCTTTATTCTTTTTCTCCTTTTTTTCTTCTTTTTTGTCTATCTATGTAGGTGTTTGGTTCTGTATTGGTGCTTATTATTAGTCATTTTACCTTTTTTTAAAAAAAGTTTCTTCTTTTCTTCACTTATTATCTTATCCTGGGTGAATATAGCACGCTTCCTCTCTAGTACCTCCCATTGAACCATATCACAGCGGCTTGTCTTACAAGTCGCGCTGTCACATTAGCCTGAATTGTCAGGCTGCGCTCTCCTTGACCCCTGCTACCATGCGACAGGGACTTGCTTTTCAAGCCTCGCTGTCACATAGACCTGAACTGTTAAACTGCGCTCTCGTTGGCCCCTTGTAACATGTGACGTAGGCTTGCTTTCCAAGCCTCACTGTCACATTGGTCGAAGCTGATTGGCTGAGCCGACGTATGACGCGCCGACGTCATTGTTTCTATGGCGACGGCGGCCGCACAACGACGCTGACCACAATTTTGCAGACTGACACTGGCTGAGGGATACCACAGGACAGCACACGTGGTATCAGCTGTGCGATCGGGATTATGATCGATGACACAGCGGAGGGGTACATGGATAGCTCCTTTTGCAGGTAGGGGATTTATAAATTTTTTCTGGCAATGTACAACTGAGCAGCTATGCGATCACTGTTTTGATCGTGAACACAGCTGGGGGTATGTACCCCATGTGACTCTTTGCTCATGCCTGTTTGTGATTAACTGATCACTAATAGGTGCTTGCATAACATACCTAATGTAGACTCCTGATTGGATGGGTGGGTAGAGGGAGGAGGTGTTTGGGGTGGGTGGGTTTTATTTTTCAAAGATTTTCATTGGTGACAGCTTCTTATATATTTGTTTGCTTTATTGTATTTGTATCTTTTTGCCTGACGAAGAGGTCCTGCGTGGCCTCGAAACGTTGCTCTTTTTGACATAATAGATATGCATTAAATCTTTGGACGTTATGATTCCTGGTGTGCTGGCGAGTATATATATATATGATTTGCTTTCCGGTTCCCAGCCGGTGATCGTTTCAGCACCCTTTTACTACTTGGCCATTTTGCCGGAAGGTGTGCAATCGGAATATTTTTGAGATAATTCAATTTTAGTCTCATCTGACCACTCTGATCCACCCTAAAAAAAATAAAAAATACATAAAAATACACCAAAAAAATTAAAAATACATTTTTTTTTTACTTACCAGAAATGACGGTTGCTAGGCGATCCTCCTAATCTGTCTCTTCCTAGTCCGCGGCTGGTTGTCATCCTCGCGTTGTCCTCTGGGTAATGGGGCGCGCTGTCTTCTTGGGAACTGTGCGTATTCCAGAGAATAGCCGCCCATTTATAAAGAGCTGCGCGAATCGCGCATTGCGCAGTAGTAAATGGGCAGTGAAGCCGCAGGGCTCCACTGCCTGTTTCCCTTAGTGAGGATGGCGGCGCCGGGACCTGCCACGATCGAGGGATAGGCCTCGGGGGGGGGGGCCACATCGCGGGTGCCTAGGACAGGTAAGTGTCCTTATTAAAAGTCAGCAGCTACAGTGTTTGTAGCTGCTGACTTAAAAAAAAAAAAAAGCAGCTGCACCTCCGCTTTAACCACTTCAGCCCCGGAAGATTTGCCCTCTTAATGACCAGGCCATTTTTTGCGATTCATCACTGCTTTGTTTTAACTGACAATTGCGCGGGCATGCAACTTTGTAAAAAAAAAGTGGGCAAATATTGCAAAGTCTAGATGTGCAAAGTTAGTAGAGACATATCCCAACAGACTAAAGGCTGTAATTAAAGTAAATGTGATCCAACAACATTCTGACAAAGGGGGGTGATCCCTTTTCCAACTCAGTGATTGTCTTCCCTTTAACTTTGTATAAATCAGCCACATAGATTCTCCTTCTGTCTCAGATTCTCCTTCTATTTCCCAGACTCAGACTCTTAAAATCCCCTTCAATTATCTCACTATGTTTTATTTTGGTCTCCCACGGTCTCCACAGTGTTAAATAAAACAAGTAGACCGTTTCTTGAACCAGAAGACTAAAGTCCCAGAGTGTGCATGTAAAATGCTTATTAAATTACAAAAGCATATTAATTATAAATGATAAGAGAAGATCATCCGCTCTCATTTATGAGAAGACGGTGCATCTTCTCTGGAGGAGAGTCTATCTATAATTATATTTATTCTGGACAACATACAAGGACAGATGCCGGATCAAGATGTCACTGAGACACAGCAACGTTTAAGAAATAAGAAATTGGAGCATACTGAGCCCTATCATTGAAGCACAAAGCCTCCTTCTATTGCATTCTGAGTAATAGGAGTAAAGAAAATGATTAAAGTAAAACAAATGACATCCGGGAGCACTCTGTCTCTCCCCTGCCGTCCCCCGGCATTGCGGCTTAGAGAACTACAAAGCTGTAAGACCATGAACAATTATTTTTTTTACAGTAGCTATATCTACCTGTAGGCCGGCTCGATAGGTTTGCCATCTTCAGAGTAATTGGAAAGCTCGGGAGAAAATCCAGTAATTCAAAGGGTCTGGAAACTGAATTCCAATATTTACCAAGAAGTGCCACCTATAAATAGATGGAGCTAGGGGTAAGGCTTTGGTCTGATTAGAGGGCTGTATATAATTCCAGCTCTCCTGCACACAGGCAGCATGCCAATTAAGTGGACATGCAAGAGTAGTCATTTTTGCTGCCTCACAAAATGGTATCAAGGGAAAAAATAAAAACGCCTGCGAAAGAACAACAACCAACAGTTGAAAAAATCATACAATCGAATTGCTGTGGTGAATTATAAGGGCAGTCTGGGAAGCATAATTAATTTGATACGTGTAATGCCACGTACACACGATCGGTTAAACCAATGAGAATGGTCTGATGGACCGTTTTCATTGGTCAAAACCGCTCGTGTGTGGGCGCCATCGGTTAGTTAACCATCGGTTAAAAAAAGGCAACTTGTTTTAAAATTAACCGATGGATTCCTAACCGATAGGACAAAACCGATCGTTAGTATGCAAAAGCATTGGTTAAAAATCCACACATGCTCAGAATCAATTTGACGCATGCTTGGAAGCATTGAACTTCATTTTTTTCAGCACGTCGTTGTGTTTTACGTCACCACGTTCTGACACGATCGTTTTTTTAACTGATGGTGTGTAGGCTCGACGGACCATCAGTCAGCTTCATCGGTTAACTGATGAAAATGGTCCATCGGTCCGTTCTTATCGGATGGACTGATCGTGTGTACGCGGCATAAGATCCTTAAACTCTAATGCCCTGTACACACAAGCAGAATTTCCGCCAGCAAAAGTCTGATGTGAGCTTTTCATCGGAAATTCTGATCATGTGTGTATGCTCCATCAGACTTTTGCTTTCGGAATTTCTACCAGCAAAAGTTTGAGAGCAGAACATACATGCTCGAAAACAATTCGACGCATGCTCGGAAGCATTGAACTTCTTTTTCTCGCCTCGGCGTAGTGTTGTACGACACCGCGTTCTTAACGCTTGAAAGTTCAGAGAACTTTTTTGTGACCATGTGTATGCAAGCCAAACTTGAGCGGAATTCCGTCGGAAAAACCATCCAACTTTTTTCCGACAGAAATTCCGCTCGTGTGTACAGGGCATTAGACCAGCCTTTCTTAGCATTTGGAGGCACCCTTGAAATAAATTTCCAGGCTTAGCGAATCCCTGCTAATAATTACTAGATAAACAGCTCACAGTACGTCAGCATGACGGTCAATGCGAAGAATGCTTCTTACCTTTGTCGTCATTGGTAATAACCCAGATAGCTAAAAAGATCATTGGTGTCAGTGGTTACCTAACTGAGAGACAGGAATGGTCGACCTCTGGAGTTCCACAAAACCCTGGTTGAGAAAGGATGCCCTAGACATTTTCTAATTAGTGTGTGGGTTTCTTAAAGCGGTAGTAAAAGTATGAAAAAAAAGCCCAAAAAACGCCTCCCCCTGCAAGTCAATGGTATAATGTGCTAGTATGCAGTCCAGATTGATGCTGCCACGTTTGTTCACTTTGGCATGCTTCACCTGGCACCTCTTTCTGTGGCAAAATGTCAACACTTTGATGTCAATACACTGAAATCAGGAGCTTAGCCCCCGTTATATTCTTTCTTCCACTGCAGATACAGCTCAGTACCATACATTCCCTTGTAAATACTAAGCCACTCTGACTCCTTCCTGTGATATCACCTTTCCAGCATCTACCACCCCAGCAAGGGTCTCATGGGCATCATATCAGCAAATCCCAGCACCATGTTTACTAGGTAGTCAGGGGCAAAAGTAGACCCTGGCATTGTTACCCTGCCTATTCATGAGTATCTCTTGGGCTTGTTCACGCTTGTCCTATTTTCATGCTAAATTTTATTGCATGAAAGTGCTTTTCAAATAGAAATCCCATTCATTCGATTGTGGTTGGCAGGGGCAAATCATAGGCCCACATAGCTTAGGTGAACAAGTCCTAAGCAAAATGTTCTCATCTTTTATTGTAGTAGCTTGTTTCATGAGATGTTTGGACACCCTGAAGGCTTACAGTCTCTAATTAATACGTTTTCAGCACAGGCTAGTGATAACTTCAATAATGTATACATGTAAATGTAGCTTTAGGCAGTTTCTAGCACATTTTATTTATACCCTAGCCTTGAGTTTTTTTTATAGATTCCAGACAGATGTTAAAGAAAAAAAAAAATCTCTGGAACATGCCTATGAAAACTTTTAAAGCAAATATAAACCCAATCATTAAAATCTCACATAAGCTTTAACATGTTTAACACTATTTCTAATGCTGTTTTCAAAATAACACCTTATGGTCATGCCTTGCAGGTCTTTGTTCAGGCACAATCTGTTATAGGGTGACAACGCTCTGTCCCAAATGGTGTACTACGTTGTCACCTTTGCACATGCAACACTAGTGGAGACTACAAGGGCCAACTGAAACAGATTCAGATAATAGATGGATTGTTAGTTATATTAACGTTAACTTGAGGTACTGAAGCTATAAATGGTCAACACCTATTATGTATCGAAAGCCACTGCAGACTTTATGCAGAAGGTCCCAATAATCCCTAATACTGGGGCACTGCATTATGTCATTGACAACTATTTCCTGTGGCTGCCAGCTCTGCTCACCTTAGTTTTACTTTTGGCCGTTTATGGTTAGCGGTTTCACTAACCAAAATTGAGGCTTGGGTGGTGGGAGGGAGCAGACATAACCCTGAATACTGGAATACTGGTGTATTACATTTGCAAACACTTCCTTGGTTGCCAGCTCACCTCCTCCTGCCTCCCGAGCCTTGAGGGAGAGGAAAGTAACCCCTCCAGGTAGATCCAAATTGTGATAGTCCTCCTCCCAGAGACCACAGGTGTAGGCAATGCATGTAGCAGAACAAAAGGAAGTATTTTTTGGATAGCCGCACTCTGAAAAAAATGTTGCCTTTAGTTGTAAAAACAGGAAAAGCACCACAAGCCACAGCAAACTGAACAGCTGACGTGTTTCACACTACACTTAGGCCCGGATTCACGTACGAGTTACGCCGGCGTATCTCTGAGTCCGAGCCGTCGTATCTTTGCGCCTGATTCTTAGAATCAGTTACGCATAGATTTGTATTAGATCCGACCGGCGTAAGTCTCTTACGCCGTCGTATCCTAACTGCATATTTACGCTGGCCGCTAGGGGCGTGTACGCTGATTTATGCCTAGAAATATGTAAATCAGCTAGATACGCGAATTCACGAACGTACGCCCGGCCGACGCAGTACAGATACGCCGTTTACGTTAGGCTTTTCCCGGCGTAAAGTTACCCCTGCTATATGAGGCGTAGATGCGGCATACCAATGCTAAGTATGGACGTCGTTCCCGCGTCGAATTTTGAACATTTTACGTTGTTTGCGTAAGTCGTTCGTGAATAGGGCTGGGCGTCATTTACGTTCACGTCGAAAGCACTGGCTTCTTGCGGGTTAATTTGGAGCATGCGCACTGGGATACTTTCACGGACGGCGCATGCGCCGTTCGTAAAAAGCGCCATTTACGCGGGGTCACATACATTTTATATAATACGCACCCACATCTACCACATTTGAATTAGGCGGGCTTACGCCGGCCTATTTACATGTGACAGGGTGACAAAGAAGGAAACAAGTGGGACTGTGGGAGACAGGAAAAGACTGTTGTTACCCCAAAACTGGAAGTTCCTCAACAAGTACCTTCTTGGTAGGGTCACCAGGTATTATGTGTATTTTAATGAAAGCTACATATTTAAAAGTTCAAAAACACATAAAATTAACCTGCTAAAGTTTATCTTAGATTTCAATAACTGGGTTTAGGTACATTTTGAGGCTGAAGATTAGACTGCAAAACTGAGCCAGTTTTAGTTTACCAGTTGTTTACTTTGAAATAAATTTCCGAACGTTGTTACACTATAGAAAAGAGGCCACTAACGATAACATTGAAATTCCTAGCACATGTCCTCTCCGCATAATGAAACAGAATTAAGTGAACAAATAACACAAAGTACTTGTTCATTATAATATTACATACGGTTAATTGCTTCTAAGAGGTGTTGGACGGCTACCCCGTGTTTATCACAAACTGAAGAGAAGAGGCAGAGACAATGTGCCACACTACAGAAAATTCGGAGCTTTCACAAAACTCTCTTCCAGGGGTCAGTGCTCTAAATTCTAAATCATTACTCGTAAATCTGATTTCTCATTATGCTGCAAGGAAACAACTTGACTTTTAATTAAACTCAGGTGATATATTAAGCCCCAAGGAACAGCATGCAAAATAATCTATACTGAATTAAAATCAATAGACTCTTAAATAAATATTGCATTAAGGGCTGCTTTGGTGAATCTTCAAGAGAGTCTTGTACGCCCTGAGTCTTCCAATACATTTCAAATAAGTTAGAAAGGATGACACGTAGAATAGCGAGAGGTGACCCAGAGAAAGATGAAATGATTATTACAGGAGTGCAAAAAAGAGCGCTAGTTTGGTAAAATATAAAAAAACATGTATTTAGTATGTAAACTGGAACACCATACATGTTATAATTTAAAGTGATCCTGTGCCCAGAACACACAAATATAGAGATACTGAACAAGCCATAAAATTATGTTACAACATACCCCATTCACCTCTGTATCTATTAGCACTGTGGAACATTTTTAAACTTCACAAAACAAGTACTGTTTTTCTACTATGTTTTGATATGAGAGAAGAATGTTGGCAGCCTGTCAGTCTTCTACTGTAAACACAGCAGCTGGAGTTGGAGTTGATACAGGAAACACTGCTTAAGGCAGCAACGGTATCATGGGACATGTAGTCCTTAGAAATCCAAAGTAAACCAAAAGTATGAGAAGCTGCAAAGAATCTAGGAAGTTGTGAAAAGAGACGACTAGCAAAATATTTTTTATTTTTATATTTAATTTTTTTCATAAAATTGTCATATCAACAGGTTATTTCTCTCACATGGCATATACATACTTACAACTACACCCCAAAACACATTTTGCTACACCTCCTGAGTGTGGCGATACCACATGTGTGGGACTTTTACACAGCCTGGCCACATAAAGAGGCCCAACATGCAGAGAGCACTATCAGGCGTTCTAGGGACAAATAAATTACACATAGAATTTCCTGACAACCTATCACGTTTTGAAGGCCCTGGAGCACCAGGAAAATGGAAACACCCACAAAGTGACCCCATTTTGGAAAGAAAACACCCCAATGTATATTCTATGAGGCATAATGAGTCTTGAACGTGTCATTTTTTCCACGAGCGCTGATTATAATCCACTGATAGGGTGGCACTGATGGGCAATAACGGGCACTTTAGTGGCACTGATGGGTCACTGATGTAGCACAGATAGGGCACTGTAGAGCACAGATGTGACACTGATGGGGCACATATGTGCACTGATGGAGCATAGCTGGTCACAGATGGGGCACATATGTGCACTGATGGAGCATAGCTGGTCACAGATGGGGCACTGTAGAGCACTGCTGGGTACAGATGTGGCACTGCTGGGTACTGATTTGGCACTGCTGGGGCACAGATGTGCACTGATGGGGCATTGTAGAGCATTTCTGTGGCACAGGTGTGCACTGATGGGGCACTGCTGGGGCACAGATATGGCACTGCTGGGCACTTGGAATAAAAAAAACCTCCTCTCCTCACATGATCGGTGTGAAGAGCAGAGAGAACCTGACATGACGCTGGTTTGTTGACCGTGATCGCTCATGTGGTAAAGGGCCGCTGGGATTGGCCCTTGAACCCGATCCGTGACGCGCTGGGAGCACGCACACTCCCATGTGCATGCCCCAGGGAGTGTGCGGGGAGCACTGTTCTGGGAGGACGTCATTGTATGCCCCCCCAGAATTATCTGACCACGCTTTTGTCGCCAATCGGCTATGGCCCGGTCGGTAAGTGGTTAATGAAAAAAAAATGGCAGTTGTTTATAATAGACAGTGCTTTAGCAAACCATGGGGGAGATTTTCTAAAACCGGTGCGCACAGGATCTGGTGCAGCTGTGCATGGTAGCCAATTAGCTTCTAACTTCAGCTTGTTCAATTAAGCTATGACAGTAAGGCTGGTTCACACGTGTATAAATGCTCTGACATTAGGAGCACATGTCGCATTACGTGTATAAATCAATGTTTCCCTATAGAACTTTTTTAAATAGTCCGACACAAGTCAGTCTACCAGACCCTTATCTGAGCACACAGCCTGGCAGGTCAGGAAAGGGGGTGGGAAAACGTGAGCAGCCCCTGGACCAACATGGAGGGGTGGGTGCTTTGGGGCAGGTTTTTGACAAAGTAATTTATTAAAGCAGCTCCAGCGTCTATTCTCCTTACAATTTATTCTCCCATTGGAGATGTCTTCATTCTCCAGTTCTTCTCCCTCTTCTCCCTCTACTGATGACATCTTCCTCTGGTTCTTCTCCCTCCGCTGATGTCTTCTTCCGCTGCCGGTTCTCCTCTCTCCTCTGTCTCTCTCCTCTGTCTTCTTCCTCTGCCGGTTCTTCCTCTGATCTCCTCCCGTTGCTTGCTCCCGCTGTAATGCTAGGGCTGCCGTGTGCCATTTTTTATATAGCCATGGGGCGTGGCAACCCGGTGACGTCATGCGGAGGTCCCACCCCCTTGTGACGTCATCACCCCATCATGCGGGGGTGATCCTTTTTCAATTCAGTAATTCTGTTTTTGTATTTAAAAAAATGTTGGTTTTATATCTTTTACTTGGATGTTATACAGTAGCTGGATATAATAAAATATGTGTCTGTCTTTATTTCAGGCTTCATTTCAGGGAGGGAAAATTTGAAGGGTGGCAGGGGATAACAACTGTTCTAGGAGGGGAAATTTTTGGAGGGGGGGTGGTAGGAATGGTAATTTGGGGAGATTTGTGTTGGGAGGGGGGATGGGGAAGAAAATTTGTGCTAGAAGACGTGATTTGGTAGAGGTTTTTGGGGGGGGGGGGGGGCAGGGAATTTGCATGGATGTTTGGGGGGGGGGCTTTATGCTAGGAGAGGAAATTGGGGGGGGGGGTTCAGAGTGGGCGGAGAGGATTTGTGCGTTGAGGGGAAATTTGAGGGATAGGGGATTTGTGTTAGGAGGGGGGTTCTGCTTGGGGTATTTGGAGAGACAGAGGATCTGAGCTTGGAGGGGGGTGGGGGTGCTCGATTTGTTTATTTTTTGGGGGGACACATAATATTCATACATCTTGTGGGGGGTGCAGTTTGGTATGTTTGCCGTGGGCTCTAGGTGACCTTGTCCTGGAAAATTACATCTATGGAGGAACAGAAGGGAAGAAAGCCAGGAGCTCTTTAAATATGAATATATGTTTTTCAGATCTACATGAAAATAATACATTTATGAAGGTTATTTTTTTTTTGTGCTGATAATCATAATAAATAATGTGTATAAAATAACTATACATCCCTTTAGTGGCTGAATAAAACCACAGCTGTGTTTTTGGATTGTTGAAAGAAGTCAGGCCATTGGATGAAGGAAATCAGGCCATTTGATGGAGGAAATCAGGCCATTGGATGGAGGAAATCAGGCCATTGGATGGAGGAAATCAGACCATTGGATGGAGGAAATCAGACCATTGGATGGAGAAAATCAGGCCATTGGATGGAGGGAATTAGGCCATTGGATGGAGGAAATCAGGCCATTGGATGGAGGAAATCAGACCATTGGATTGAGGAAATCAGACCATTGGGTGGAGGAAATCAGGCCATTGGATGGAGGAAATCAGACCATTGGATGGAGGAAATCAGACCATTGGGTGGAGGAAATCAGGCCATTGGATGGAGAAAATCAGACCATTGAATGGGAAGAACACAATAAAATTAAGAGAATGTGCTAGCTTTATCTGGAGACCCTCTGGAGATAAAGCTAGCACGTTCTCCTAATTTTATTGTATTCTTCCCATGCAATGGTTGGTTTTAAACCTAGGGACCCATTGCTGTGATGTAACATTGCTAATCCCTGAGAATTTGATGCTGGCTACACTGGGAGAAGCGGACCAAAGTGTCCTGCCATAGCATAACAGGAGGTCAGTCTTTATTATAGCTGCCAATTCTGGGAAGACTGTAAAGGGACCATAGTCCTTTCCAGCAGAACTATGCTTAATCCTGAGAAAGGATTGTTTATACAGTTTTGCACCATCAGTTTATACAGTAATAAAGAAACTTTGCTTGGCATGAAGAGAATTGGCATCTCTCGCCCTTCCCTGGTGTGTCACAACATGCATACAAGGAAATTGCATGGAAAGCTGCCAGTCCGTTATTCCCACTCCTAGTTTCCAGCATCCTCTCTCTTGGCATGGATGGGCTGTTAACAGGCTCATACCTGGGCCATCTTTGGTTAAGGTTGAATATTCGAGCACAAACAGGCTCCAGCATGCCATTGACATCACCAGGTGAAAAGTTTAAAGGCCTTCTCAGCTCAGAACAGGACCTGACTAGAGGGTTGCTGCGGGTCTTTGCTGTTATCACATCAAGTATGTGTATGCAGACCTTGCATGATTGCTTTAAAGTATATGTAAACCCAAAACAAGCTTTAAAGGGGTTGTAAAGGTAAAAGTTTTTTAAGGTGAAAAAACATCCGACAATACCGGCCCCCCCAGCCCCCCATTTTACTTACCTGACCCCAAAACAAGGGAAATTTACTGGCAGAGCACATTTTTTTACTGGCAACCTGATTAAAGTGTTTAGGGTTGACCTCATATTATATCAGGGTTCGACAAACCCCTGGGCGCCAAGTCGCAGATGCGACTAGAATTAGCGACCTATGCTTCCTTCTGTGATCTGGCGCCATCTTGTGGTGGCCTTTGGTATGACAAGACAACCAGCAATGCTAATGGAGCTTCCCCTGTCTGTTTTCACTGCCATCTCCTTCCCTCTAATTAGAATCCCCAAACATTATATATACATTTTATTCTAACACCATAGAGAATAAAATGGCCGTCGTTGCAATACTTTCTTTCACACCGTATTTGCGCAGCGGTCTTACAAGCGCACTTTTTTGGGAAAAAAATACACTTTTTTTTATAAAAAAATAAGACACCAGTAAAGTTAGCCCAATTTTTTTTATATTGTGAAAGATAATGTTACGCATAATAAATTGATACCCAACGTGTCACACTTCAAAATTGCGTCCGCTCGTGGAATGGCGACAAACTTTTACCCTTTAAAATCTCTATAGGCGACATTTAAAAAATTCTACAGGTTGCACGTTTTGAGTTACAGAGAAAGTCTAGGGCTAGAATTATTGCTCTCGCTCTACCTCACGTATGCGTTCGCTTCTGCGCGCAAGCTCGGTGGGACGGGGCGCGTTCCTGGCTCCTAACTTTTTTAGCTGGCTCCTAGATTCCAAGCAAATTTGTCAAGCCCTGTATTACTGTATTTATCGTGCTATAACGCGCCCCGGCGTATAGCGCGAACCCCTGAACTTGAAGGAAAATTCCTGGAAAAAAAAAATACTTACAGTTTGGATGCCCCTCGTCTGTGTCTTGCCCATCGTTGATCGCGTCCTGCCGGTTGTCCATCGCGTCCATCAGCGGCCTCGTCCGGTCCGGCGTCCTTCTGCGGCCATCGTGGTGTCCTCCCCTCTTGATCCCCGCTTCCCATGCTGTGTTTGAACCACTGCGCCGGCATATACCGAGCGCAGTACACTCAGGTATAGTCGGGCAGGCTCGGCTCCTCTCGCGTAAAGGACGTACAGGACTCACAGGACGTGACCGCGAGAGGAGCCGAGCCTGCCCGACTATACCCGAGTGTACTGCGCTCGGTATATGCCGGCGCAGTGGTTCAAACACAGCGCGGGTATCGGCGTATGTCGCACACCCACGATTTTGCCCTGATTTTCAGGGCAAAAAAGTGTGCGGTATACGCCAATAAATATGGTATATGGTTTTGGTAATTCTAAAGGAAAATTGTACAAGAAAATAGTATAGTGTATGGTCAGCGGAGTGTAAAATCTGGCACAGCTGTGCATGGTAGCCAATCAGCTTCTAATTTCAGCTTGTTCAATAAAGCTGTGACAAAAATTCGAAGCTGGTTTCTACGCAGAGCTGCGCCAGATTTTGCACTATCCAGTTTTAGTAAATGAACCCCTTTGTGCGCATGGGAGGTAGTTTGCTTTGCGTAAAAATGCAGCTTGCATGAATTTTTTATGCAGCTCAGTTTACAGTGCTACTCTGCAGAAGTGTCATTTGTTAATACTTCACAAAAATCAAAAGTTTAAAAAATAAAAAATAAAATAAAAAGTGCAAAGCATTGTAACAACTAATTGTACCTCTTCTACACAACGCACACCAGGGTGCACGCATTTTTGCATATGTGCTGGTGTGCACGAGCCGTAAACGTTGATGTTTCCTATTGCCATTAAGCAGTAACTACAATATAGATTTCCCTCTTCGTCTTCTAACAGCTTTCAAGCAGCCTTGGGACTCTGAGCAAACTTTTTTTTTTCTGCTGTTTTCCCCCAGAGGATATCTATGTGTGCTCCATTCTAATCTGATACACAACACCTTCCAGGCAGGCTTTATTATCCGCATTCCGCAGTGTACCAGGTCCCGGTGTGTCGGCCATTTGTTTAGTGGTAAGCCAGGCTCCTGGAATTACATTTGCACCTCTATAGAGTGCCTGTTTCCCGAGCTGTCAGGAGATGGAAGTTGAGACATAGAACTGATTAATATCTTCAGTAACAGATCCTGACAGCACCTCTTGTAGGTTGATCTTATTCCCAGCTTTTCAGGCTTTTTTTTTTCCTTTGGTATATGTTTGTGATCATGTGTCTTGTTCTAAGAGTAGGTGGAATTCTGTCCACTCTTGTTCCAATCATCACAGGGAATGTTGCACAAAAGAAGGATTGCGGTCTGGTAGAAAATCAGGATATCATTTTCAATTGAGAATACACTAAATATACCGGATTAAAGTATTCCCATGTTCATACAGTGGCTAGAATACTTATCATTCCTGGTCATGGGGGCTGTCCCTGAGGGCCGCACATAATTTTATTATATAGGGCTAAAGACAGGGCCGTTTGAAGGAATTTGGGGGCCCCAAGCATAGAAAAAAATATGTCACATTTTCAAGTTGAGAAGCGAGGGGCGGGGGGCTTACTGAATTTTATTAAGTTAAGGCCTGGGGGGGGGGGGAGGGGGATTGCTGCCGAAAACATTACTTAATTTGTTAGGATATCTTACAATCTTCTCTAGCCTGCATACACGTATATGGGCAGCACTCCTCTCCCCACCACCTGCATACACGTGTATGGCCAGTACTCCTCTCCCCACCATCCAGGATACCGCTATACCCCCGCTCAAGACAGTCTACCTTTATCCTCCGCAGAGCCTAACAAGACACCAGCCATTGCCGCACCGCTGCTTCCTTCTGCAGTCCGGTCGGCCGCGCGGAACAGGAGATTCAGTTTGCTGTTTCCGGGCCGGACTGAAAGGAAGTGAACACTCAGTGTGTGCACTTCCTGTCAGTCCGGCCAGGAACAGGAAACTAAATCTCCTGTTCCGCGCGGCAGACCGGACTGCAGGAGGAAGCAGCGGTGCGGCAATGGCCAGCCCTGCTGGGGCCCCTGGCCAGCTCGGGTGCCCCAAGCATTTGTATGGTTTTCCTGTCTGGTTCCGACGGGCCTGGCTACAGAGGATTGTCAGTGACTGCTAACATACAGCAGAGACTGATAACACGATACAGTGCGAGACTTGTGGGACTCATTCACATTAATGTGTCAGAAAAATCTACATTTGTTTTACTCAAAGCACTTTTAATATGTTGCGTTAAAATATAATACAACAAAAGATGCGCTTTATATGTGACATGTGACTTGAATAATGCACAAAAAAAAATGCATTTTGAATTTAATGTAGTTTCAGTACATTTTCCATGCACTGCCATTGATAATAATATAACATCTTTTTTCCAAAATGCAGAAGAGATGCAGCAACACACTGCCCTCTAACATAATGCACTAATGTTAACAGCTTCATAGATCATAATAGTAACTTTTTTTTTGTCTGCTGTGATCCTGCATTGCAGCGCACATACAATGCACTGGTGTGAAATGGCCCTTAGGGGTTGATTTACTAAAACTGGAGAGTGCAAAATCTGGTGCAGCTCTGCCTGGTTGCCAATCAGCTTCTGACTTCGGCTTGATCAGTTAAGCATTAACAAAAAATCTGGAAGCTGATTGGTTTCTATGCAGAACCGCACCAGATTTTGCACTCTCCAGTTTTAGCAAATCAACCCCATAGTCTAGAGCAGCCTTTTTTAAAGTGATATTAAAGCCTCTCTTTTTAAAAAAAATAACATACATGTTATACTTACCTGCTCTGTGAAATGGTTTTGCACAGAGCAGCCCAGATCCTCCCCTTCTTGGGTCTCTCTTCTTTGCTCCTGGCTCCTCCCTCCTGTTAAATGCCTCCACAGCCAGCAGCTTGCTATGGGGGCACCGGAGCCACGCCGCAGCTCTGTGTGTCCATTTAGACACGGAGTCCCGGCTCGGCCCCACCCCCACTCTCTACTCCTTGGCTCACTGACTTTAATTGACAGCAGAGGAAGCCAATGGCGCTTTGCTGCTGTCTCAGCCCATGAGGATGGAGAGTCCCAGACAGCCGAGTCTTTTGTGCAACATCACTGGATCTAGAGGGACCTCAGGTAAGTTTTAGGGGGGCTGAGGGGGACTGCTGCACAGAAGGTGCATAGAATACATTAAGATAAAAAACCTTCTGCCTTTACAACCACTTTAACCTTTTTAACCTAATGTAACCCTTGATCATTGGTGTCATGCAGTTAGCTTAGCCAAGTGGCATTGGTCCTGGAACTATACAGGCATCATAAGATGGGAGGTCAATCATCTACAACTCAAGGAACCCCTAGAAATCTCTGGAGGTAAGTTAGGGTTCCAAGGAACTCTATTTGAGAATGGCTGGTTTAGAGACATGCTACATGGCACTCAGTGGTGGCCCATAATGAACGCAGGGGCGCCACCCCCCTAATCCATGGGTCTGACCCCTAATCTACATGCAAGGTGTCGGACGCATAGATTCCAATGGATTTTTTTTTTTTAAAAGCACGTGATTAGAGCCAGAGGCTCTAATTGGCTTAAAAAAGGGTGGGCTCGAGGTAATATTCGCTATTGTCATCCTGATTCTCCTCCTGGCCAATCATGAAGCTGGTCCTGAAACCCTACTGCCCGAGAGGAGAAGTGATCGTATTGGCCTCCGAGGAGAAGGAGAGAACTCAGGGGAAGCCACGTGGGGAAGCCACGCTGAGGCTGATGGGCTGACGATCGAGCGACGTGGGGGTAGGTGCGACCGTCCGCCCAACCTACCGACCGAGTGGGGGGGTGTGTTTTGCCATTGTAGCTCCTTCACAAAACCAGTACTCCCAATACTATTGGCTGCTGAGGTCCAAAAGCAGCCGCACCATTAGTACCAAAGGGCTACATCTGACCCTTGACCCGCAGATTGGGCACCAGGGGATTGGACAGTACAGATCCTCTTTGGAGAGTAAAAAGCCATGTGGTAATCTTTGTTAATCAACTTTTACATAAGAAACAACGCAGGAGTTGATAGTGTCATGTGTAAGAGGCAAAGTAAGCTGGTACATTTTCCATTGCACAAAATAAAATCCAGAAATGAAAGAACTGTGCATGTTAGGCCTCACTCACATATAAGAAAGGTATTCAGCGCTGGAAGTAAAATAAACAAATAAACCTAATGAATGCAAGCCAGCACTAAGGACAAATTCATAAAAAAATTCCCAAAAGGACTATGTAACAAAAACAGTGCAGCGCAACAGTAATTAAATTCACACATGAAAAGTGGCTATCACAAATGAATGTGAAAAAATATAAATAAATAGAAAACAGTGTCCATGTGAAAAAAAAGTCCATAAATATCCAAAATAATCCAACTGAAAACGATCCCAGAGTGACAGTGAAGAGATGACACCATATATAATCCACCACCAGTGAAAGATGGCCTCTCACCTTATAGCTTCGACCCTTTGCAGGTCACAAAGCATATCTGTTTAAATCAGGAATCAGCTGACAGCCTCCATAGAAAGCGAATGGGTGAAATTAGCACCAAGGATCCCAGCCCGGTCTCTTCCCAACAGGAATACCACCATATATTATGGAAGAAAGAGGAAGATCTAGTGCTCTCTGGTTTAACTCTTTATTTAAAACAAGCAATAAAAAAGTTGCACTCACATGTAGGGACACTCAATGTGCTTAGTGTCAGCGTAACAGCATGTAGCAGCATGTCAGTCTGCAATCTGCGGCGGTCGTGGGTGACGTTCTGCATGGCCCCTCCCCCTGTACGTCCCATGGGCGGGACTTCCTCAGCGTGGGTTAAGGGAGCATACACTAAACGTCCCCCCTTCAGTAGTATTTATATGTAACCACAGCAACATGTGCACCAATCACATCCTAATGATGATGCGGCCAATATAGTCACATAGTCACCCAAGACCATACATTGTCCAGTTCAGCATATTTCTGCAGTGGGTATAATCAGTTTTGTGCTGTCAGCTGCGTTTGCTCAGCCTGTACAAATCAATGACAGGCTGACATTGTGCTCAGCTGTTTGCAGGTAATCACACAAGAAGTGATTACCTGTGGTTAGGAGCAGATGAGTGTTCCTGCCACAGGCCGCTCATCATCCCTAACCACAGGTAATCCTTTCATGCTTGCTAGAGCTGCAGAGTCTCTCAGCCTGTCATTGATTTGTCCAAGCTGAGCTACCACAGTTGATCGCAAATATTTGCCCGTACCTGCAGTATGGCTCTGGGCGGGGTGAAGGAACCCTTATAGTTCAACCCCCCCCCCCCACACACACACAATTTCTCTATTGTGAATGTTTTACGAAGTGAGACATGCTCCTAGAGATGGTCTGGCAATGGTTCGAAAACAGAACTTCTCCTGTTTCACGCTAACCGGAAAAATCACCCCGCGTCAACATGGACTCCCCCACCCATTCTGGGTAAAACTATCACCCCTAGCACCAAAGTCAAAAGTCTCGGAGTCATTTTCGATACCTACATGACAATGGATGCACAAACAGGGTCAGTAGTCAGCAGATCCCACCATCTGCTGCGCAGACTCACGCCCTTTATCCCGAAAGAGGACATTGCAGTCGTGGTGGGAATAATCATCAATTCCAGACTCGACTACGCAAATGCCCTCTATCTAGGACTCCCCAAAAACCAAATCACTCGTCTGCAAGTCGTTCAAAATACGGCGGCTCGACTAGTGACTGGGAAAAAAACATGGGAATCAATCTCACCTTCGCTGAGATACCTTCATTGGTTGCCAGTAAAAGACATAATCACTTTCAAGGCACTCTGTCTAATACATAAGTGTATTCAAGGCAACGCCCCCCAATATATATGCGAAAAAATAAAAGCCCATAACCCCAATCGCATTCTGCGATCCACCAATCAAAACCTCCTCCAGATACCCAAAGCCAGATACAAGTCCAGAGGAGATCGAAGATTTGCAGTCCAAGGACCCCGCCTGTGGAATGCACTACCAACCACCATCCGACTGGAGTCGGACCACTTGGCCTTCAGGAGAAAGATTAAAACCCATCTCTTCTGAGGTCAAGGGGTTCCTTACCCATGAAATGGATATAGCGCCCAGAGGCGATTCAGTTTGCATGTGTTGCGCTTTACAAGTCTCTCACTCACTCACTCACTCACTATGGGAGAAGAACTGATGGAAGGACAAATGGGAGGTGTTTGAGCAGCATTATTATATACTGTACATGTGACCGTGGCACATTATTATAATGTCATGCAGCCAGTTTTCATGCAGTTATCATCTGATAGGCTCCTCCCTGTGTTTGCACATGTTATGTACAGGGTGGGCCATTTATATGGATACACCAAAAACAAAAGTTGGATTCAAAATGGCCGCCATGGTCACCACCCATCTTGAAAAGTTTCCCCCCTTACATATACTAATGTGCCACAAACAGGAAGTTAATATCAGCAACCATTCCCATTTTATTAAGGCGTATCCATATAAATGGCCCACCCGGGTGGATCCATATAAATGGCCCACCCTGTACTTTAGTTTAAAAAAAAAACAAGCAAAACAAACACATGTAATTGCATCAGTTTCAGATTTGCTGCCCTTGATTGCATTTGTGTACTTTTTTTCTAGGCCGCGTCCTGCAGTTCCCCATAGGAGAACACACTAGCGCAGATTTCCACACACTGGGATGTTAGCACTATAATAAATGTACAGTAACACAGCTCCCGTTAAATAATACTGTTATTACTGAAGGCGCTAATGGGATATTCAGTCATTAAAGAGCATATAATAGACTCGGTAAATCACGGCAGGGTGTATTGACACCTACCATATAACTCGATTTCACTTTTCCCTTCACAAGTGGATTACAGTACTCAGAGATGACTTTAGGGTTATGTTATATGACTAGTTAAAATGCAAATAGTGGTCGGCGGAGGGGAACGCAGAAAAAAGAAATCCCACTGAGTCCATATAAATATTCATGTTTTTAAGGAACTTGGCTAAGCACTATATTAAAAATGATTATCACATCATAATTATTCTGGACAATCGAGAACCTAGAATAAGACCTAGCTTCAATGACTGCCCCTTGCCACCAGCTATCAACGTGTGAACAGAAAATGGAATATCAGTCTCCGCATGTGGATAGGCATTTACTTAAAGCGGACCTTCCGTCACTTTTTTAACTTTCCATCTATTAAATCTTCTGCCCTCGTTGTTTTAACTTTGGATAGTAAAACATTTTTTTCTGCCAGTAAAAACCGTATTTATCAGGGTAAAGCGCGCACCGCCGTATAGCGCGCACCCCCAACCTAGAAGAGAAATTTGAGGAAAAAAGAAAATACTTACAGTTTGAATGTCCCTTGTTGGTGTCTTGCCCGGCGTCCATCGGCGGCCTTGTCGTCCGTCTGCGGCCTCGGTGGTGTCCTCCCTGCTTCTCCCGCGCTGTTTCTGAGTTGATTCCCGCTTCCCCCGATGTGTTTGAATGTCGCCTTAGACATATACCGAGCGCAGTACACTCGGGCACGCTCGTCTCCTCTCGCATAGGAGGCGGCACAGGGCGTGACCGCGAGGGAAGCCGAGCCTGGCCGAGTGTACCTGAGTGTACTGCGCTCGGTATATGTCGGCGGCAAGGTTCAAACACAGCGCTGGAAGCGGGTATCGGTGTATATTGCACACCCACGATTTTCCCCTTATTTTAAGGGGAAAAAAGTGCGCAGTATACGCCAATAAATACGGTACCTTATTCGACCCACGTCCTGTTTCTTGTCTGGTCGTTAGCCTAGGCTTATGGCATCATGCACAGCTCTCTCTCTGACTCTTGTGAGAGTTTGCCAGGAAGGGAGGGGGGGTGAGTCATAAGAGGGCCAATGAGAGCTGCAGAGCTGGAGGTGTACCTCTGTGTGTCTGTGTAAATCCAGGAAGTGAACAGACAACAGCTTCAGCTGCCCACAGTTAAAATGGTTGCAGCTAGACTCCGTGGAAGTAGATTTCTGCAGCATATTTGGCAAGTACAGAATCACAGTATATGTAAAATAATATGCAAAGAGGTTGGAGGGAAGCTTCAGAATGGCAAAGATGTTTTTATTACAAATTATGTGAGCATACTGCAGTTCCTCTTTAAGGTTTGAGCCAAATTTAACCTCCCTGGCGGTATGATTCTGTCTGGAATTACGTACCAAAAGCGGTACAATTATTTTGCAAGGAAATTTGGCGTTTTATACTGTAGGCCTGTAATTTTTAGAAATAACTCACTTAAATCTGACCAAGCAAGAGTCTTGTAGGCATCCCGGTTATGATTTTTTTTTTAAAACAAAATTATAAATTATAATATAATAAATAATTATAAATAATTATAACAAATAATAATATAATTATAATAAAAATTATTCAATAATGTAATCAACTCAAAATCACTGAAATTTGCTGAGTTGCAGAATTGTCGCTGTCATTTTTTTTTTTTTTTATGACGAATTTCCCCACAAATCGCTATCGCACATTTCTGCAAGTGATTATAATTTATTATCGCTGTTTTCTAGCTGATCTAAAACCATTTTTGACATAAAGGGACACTTTTGGACAATCTACAGTTTTTAGGTAGAAATGACATTTTTTATTTTTATAAAAGTACATGTAGGGCACTGGGCAGACCACTAGGGACAAGGGGGGTGTGTATTTTTTACATACAGTACTGTAATCTATAAGATTACAGTATACTGTATGTAAAGTGTTTGTTTACTTTTTTGAATTTGGCGCCGTTCTCCGCCCCCGTGAGTCGTAACGTCGCAGGGAACGGAGATCGGCGGCACACGGGGACTGTGAATCGAGCGAGGAGGTCCAGCTCGCTCACACAGCGGGGTGGCATCGCTGGATCCAGGGACAAGGTGAGTAATTTGCCTGTGGATCCAGCGAAAGGTAAGCCGCGCCGCTGCACGTCCACCCCGAGCGTGACTCGGGGATACCGATTTTAGCATTGAAAACCAACCCCGAGTCACGCTCGGGTTTACCGCCAAGGGGGTTAAAAAAAGCTTGTTTCCCATGATGCTATGGGGGACTTTCCTGCTCAGTTTTTGCATGAGTTTAGCTGTCCGTTAATAAGATTTGTTGGTGTTTTCTCCACTGAAGAATAAGATGAGAGTTCATATATTAGAAGTTAGGAAAAGATAGAAGGTGAAGGCTAGTATCTGAGGTTAACATAAATATTTATATATATATATTGTAGGTCCCTTTCACACTTGAGCAACTTGTCCTGCGACTTGAGACTGCAAAGTCGCATGACAAGTCGTACCCCATGACTTCCAATGAGTACCGTTAATATCTGTGTGACTAATCCCTGCATTACTTTTTTCTGACTTTGATGCAACTTGTGGTCCGTGCAAGCTGACACAGCCTATCTCAGGGTGACAACACTGCTCTCAATTCTGAAGCATTGCAGCAATGTTGTCACCCCATCACAGGAAGCTTCATGTTATTGCTCTGGACCAGTTTCCTGATAGTAATAACAGTAGACAGAGTACTGCCACATGTAGTCTCAATCAGAGGTCAGAGGCACGTGTGATGAGGGGAGCACCCCATACCAGGAAGTTTCTGAACAAGTCCTCATGCCAGATATTTTTTAGATGAAAGCAAAAACAAACAAAGAGACTGAACATGACTTTAAACATTAGGCCTCGTACACACGATAGGATCGCCAGAGGACAACGGTCTGAAGGACCATTTTCATTAGTCCAAACCGATCGTGTGTAGGCCCCATAGGTTATTTAAACTTCGGTCAAAAAAATGAGAACTTGCTTTAAAATTGAACCGATGGATTCCTAACAGATAGGTCAAAACCGATCGTTAGTATGCAAAAGCATCGGTTAAAAACCTGCGCATGCTCAGAATCAAGTCGACACATGCTTGGAAGCATTGAACTTTGTTTTTTTCAGCACGTCGTTGTGTTTTACGTCACCGCGTTCTGGCACGATCGGTTATTTAACCGATGGTGTGTAGGCAAGACGGACCATCAGTCAGCTTCATCGGTTAACCGATGACAACGGTCCTTCAGACCGTTCCCATCGGATGGACTGATCGTGTGTACGAGGCTTTAGACTCTTGTAAGGTTTCAAAGATGGGTTCGATCTGTCTCTGGGGATAGGGCAGATTATTACAACTGCTAAGGAAGACTTTCTTTAACCCTTCATTGAGGGCTGCTTGTCACGCCGCTGGTCTCTGAGGAGACCTTGTTCTGCTTGAATGGATCGTTTAGCCTCCCCACCTTACACAGCTGAACAATAGTGATTATATTTAATGATTAACGGGGGGGTTATTGAGGGTCCATTTGTAACCATTATCTCCACCTCATGAAGGACTCCATGCTGCCAGTGATTTCCATTAATCTCAGGCCTTGCAAGTGTATCATTGGAGTTGTACATAATGATTTGTCTGCTTTGTTACTAGCAGGCTAATCATTGTGCACAACTAAGGAGAACCTGTGACCTGCACTCAGCAGCCCATTAAACGAAGGCACTCATGTTTTCTTTTTTTAATGGTAATTTTATATATATATATATATATATATATATATATATATATATATATATATATATATATATATATATTAATGTACCTCGGTTATGAACTAATATTTAATATTATTTTACTAACATCTTAACCACTTGCCAACCTCTCTATAGCTGGATGAGGGCTACAGCATGGACGGCTAATCGTGGAATGCTATCATATGATGGCCGTGATCACATCTGCTGTGGGGCACGGGCGGCGTGCACTGTGATGGCACTGCTGATCACAGATTGAGGTAAAGAGCCAATCATTGGCTCTTTACCATGGGATCAGTTGTGTCCAATCATTGCTGATTGCGGATGTAAACAGAAGACGGTTATCGGCACTCCTTTCCTCAAGCTGACAGCATGAGGAGAGGAGAAGAAAGCTGATAACTGGCTTCTCTAAAATAGATATGTACACTGATAATCAGGGCACTGGTTATTATTGTCGTGATTATCAGTGCAGTGTCAACAGTGTGCACCAGTCCTGCCAATTTGTGCCCACCAGTGCTGCCAGTTAGTGCTGATCAGTGCTGAAAATCAGTGTAGCTTATCAGTGCTGCCTACCAGTGCCCATCAACGCCGCCAATCAGTGCCGCATATCAGTGCCATCTATCAGTGCCTCCTCATCAGTGGCCACCAGTGCCGCCTCATCAATGCCACCTATCAGTGCCATTTATCAGTGCCTCCTCATCAGTGGTCATCAGTGCCACCTCATCAGTGGCTCTCAGTGCAGCCTATCATTACCTATTACAGCCTCATCAGTGCACATCAATGAAGGATAAAAATCACCTGTTTTGAATTTTTTTACAACAAATTATTAAAAAAAATTTTTTTATATAGCCAGGTTCACAAAGAGTTACGCCGGCGTATCAGTAGATACGCCGTCGTAACTCGGAATCTAAGCCGTCGTATGTTTAAGTGTATGCTCAAACTGAGATACACTTAAACCAAGCTAAGATACGACGGCCTGCGCCGTCGTATCTTAGCTGTCTAGTTCCACCGGCCGCTAGGGGCATGAACGCTGATTTACGCCTAGAATGTGTAAATCAGTGAGATACGCCGATTCACGAACCTACGTGCACCCGTCGTAGTAAAGGTAAGGCGATTCCCGGCGTAAAGTTAGTCGAACAAATAGCTGGCCTAGTCAATTTTAAGTATTTGAAAAATTTACGTTGTTTGCGTAAGTCGTCCGTAAATGGGGCTGGACGTCATTTACGTTGATGTCGAAACCAATACGTCCTTGCGGCGTACTTTGGAGCAATGCACACTGGGATATGTCCACGGGACGCACATGCGCCGTTCGTAAAAAACGTCAATCACATCAGGTCACGAGTAATTTACATAAAACACGCCCCCTCATCCTCATTTGAATTAGGCGCGCTTAGGCCGGCCCATTTACGCTACGCCGCCGTAACTTAGGAGGCAAGTGCTTTGTGAATACAGCACTTGCCTCTCTGACTTACGGCGGCGTAGCGTAAATAAGATACGCTACGCCGCCTCAAAGATGCGCCTGGTTACCTGAATCCAGCTAATAGTCTTTATTTGGGTATTTAGCAGAAAATTAGAAAGCTCTATTTGTGTGAAAAAAAGGATAACAATCTTGTTTGGGTACAGTGTCGCACGACCGCTCAATTGTAATTCGAAGCGTGCCAGCGCTGAAAATTGGCCTGGGCAGGAGGGGGGTGAAAGTGGCCAATAGGCAAGTGGTTAAATACAGGGTATATTTTTTTACCCTACCAAGGATTGCATTTTGTTAACTTTTCTATACATGACTGGTCCCATCTCTCCTCCGGGAGGGACAGAGCTGTGTACCTCTCCTCTGAGTCATTTAGCAATATATGTAGGGTGATCTGTCATGCTCTTTAGGTGTATTTTACAGACAACTGTAACCCGTTCACATCTAAGTGACGTTGCTGCGACACTTTTTTCATGCTTTTTGTGTGTTTATATTTTTTTAGCACATTTTTGGAGTGTCACCATTCATTCTTTGCCTCCAATCACGCCAAATAAGTTTGTGTACCAAATTTTGGCACTGAGCCAAGCACACTTGACGGTGAATGTTTGACACAACTTTCAAGTGTGTTGTCCACCATGTTAGTGCTGTCATTAACAAATAATGGTACTGCAAGCTTGTCACACATTTTGTTGTGATTCTGGGACTGTGGGCAAAATCGCATGTTTCTGCCCACCATTCCAATATGCTAAGTGTGAACAGGGCCTTATAATTTCAGGAAGAGGTCAGCAGTGACAGCCTACGTATTTCTATCATGACACATTTCATTTAGTGCTTCCAGAACCAGCCCTCATTAACATTCAGCACCATGGACAGGGACAGTCATACTTGTCGCAGGCAGTGAATTTATAGTAGAACTTTAGGCAATACTTATTTTTTTTTATAATTTTGAGTACAGTAAGGAAGGGTTATGCCACGTACACACAATCATTTTTCAGCACGAAAAAAAAAGTTTTTCGGCATGTTTTTTCAATTTCATCAATAAAACGACGTTGCCCACACACCATCGTTTTTAAAAAAATGCTCTAGCAAAGCGCGGTGATGTACAACACGTACAACGCCACTATAAAGGGGAAGTTCCATGCGGATGACGCCACCCTTGGGGCTGCTTTAGCTGATTCCGTGTTAGTAAAAGACGATTCGCGCTTTTCTGTCTGTTACAGCGTGATGAATGTGCTTACTCCATTACGAACGGTAGTTTTACCAGAACAAGCGCACCCGTCTCATAACTTGCTTCTGAGCCTGCACAGGTTTTTAAAGTTGTTTTAGCCCACACACGATCATTTTTTACAACCCGAAAAAAGACATCGTTTAAAACGTCATTAAAAAATGCAGCATGTTCGATTTTTTTTTGTCGTTTTTCAGAACCCGAAAAATGATGTGAAGCCCACACACGATCATTTTAAATGACATGTTTTTAAAACAAAGTTTTTTTCAAGGCCAAAAAATGATCGTGTGTACGTGGCATTATAACCCCATTTTTTTTTTTTTTGGGGGGGGGTCATCTGTGTCCCATCAGGGAGATTTCCCTTCACTTCCTGTCCCATAGTCAATATGGGAAGCAAGAGGATATCCCTCCAAAGTGAGGGAATCCCTGGTTGTCACCAGAACTAGTCCCCCCAATGGAAGATTTCTGTTCCTGTTCTGGTGACAAGTCAAAATTTGGGGTTTTTATTCACTTTCACTTTCGATAATAATGGAAAACAGTACAAATAGAGAGGGGGGATCTCCCTAACATAGATAGCAATACAAACTTGACAGACGTTCTAGTCCCTCTCCACTCAAACGAATTGAAAGGTTTATATATTTATTACAGGTACTTATATAGCGCCATCAATTTGCACAGCATTTTACATATGTATTGTATTTGTTTTTTTTAAGGGGAAACCCCTGTTTTATTAGACAAGATATAAATGATGTCATGTTATATAGAAGACACTCAAATTCTGTTAATGATTGTCTGTCTTCTTTAATCCTCAGCTAGCTTTTATTTGATATAACTGCCAGATAAATATTTTTTTCTCCTCTTGGCAATCATGGCAACAGTGTTCAGTTTGTAGACAGGATTCCCAGAGTCCCATTGTTTGCACAGAGTTTGGGATCAGGTTACTCCCAGCTCTTGCAATGAAATTCAACATATCACTGGTGAGAAAGCTGCACATATAGAGGAATGCACAAGTAGAAGTTATTCAGAGTTTATTTTACTTTTGAGACCAGTTGATTAGAGGAAAGACAGATTTAGCTGTGTCCTGTAGGGATCCGCTGATCCGATGATGCACACCTGGTCCCATGCCACCATTTTCTTCTGACGTCATCAGGGGGCTTGCTGTCCCTTTTGGGTTCTTTGGGCCGTTCCCTGATGAAGTGCAGCACAGTGTGTCATCAGGGCAGCACCCTAAATAACAGGCCCTGACACATGTACAGTAAAGTAATCCAAGGCCTCTTGGGATGTGGGATATGGATATCCTAGGAGACTGCTGGAAACAAATATATAATTTTCAAAGGTGCTCTATTGGATTGAGATCTGGTGACTGTGGAGGTCATTGGAGTAAAGTGACTTCATTGTCATGTTCAAGAAACCAGTTAGAGATAATTTGAATTTTGTGACATGGTGCATTATCCTTCTGGAAGTGGGTACACTGTAGTCATAAAGGGATGGTCATGGTCAGCAACAATACTCATGTAGGTTGTGGCATTTAAATGATGCTCAATTGGGTATGACGAAGCGATCCCCTCTGAGCAAAGGGGAGCCCACACACGGATCCGCCCCGTGTGAAAGGGCCCTTAGGCAAGAATCTAGAAGGTATGGGGAGGGTTTCCTAAAAAAAAAGTTTTTAAACAAATTATACATATATATAAAAAATGGGAGGTGAAGTTTGAAGGTCCACTTTAGAAATCTTAAAGTATATGTAACCTCTAACAATGAACTTCTGTTTGCTCCTTTTTGGTCCGTTAAATAAACCTTTGAAAATATTGCTCAGTGGGGTTGATTTACTGAAAATGGAGACTGAAAACCAATCAGCTCCCAGGTTTTATTGTCAACGCCTTAAGCCCTGTACACACGATCCGTCCATCCGATGAAAACCAATCGTGTCAGAACGCGGTGACGTAAAACACGACGTGCTGAAAAAAAAACGAAGTTCAATGCTTCCAAGCATGCGTCGACTTGATTCTGAGCATGCGTGGATTTTTAACCGATGGACGTGCCTACAAACAATCGTTTTTATTTCTATCGGTTAGGAATCCATCAGTTAAATTGAAAGCAAGTTGGCTTTTTTTTAGCTGATTGGCTACCATGCTCACTGCACAACAGATTTTGCACTCTTCAGTTTTAGTAAATCAACCCTCAATACAGGAGAGGGGCCTGTGCAACTGTGTTAGACTGAAGGTAAGGCTGGATTTGAGCTTTAAATTAACTTCTGTTACGCCTTTAGTAAATCAACCCCAATGCATGTGGTTAAGGAATTTTAAAGTGTTTTTTAAGACAATTTATGGAATTTATACCATCCTCTGTGCTTAATAACCCTGTGTGCCCCTGTGTCTGCATTTTATAAAAATAAGCCGTTCTTTACCTGTTTTTATAGCACCACTCGGGGCTCACGTGACTCTCCGCCTCTCTGCTCTCCCTATCCGATAGCTGCAGTGGGCAGTGTTAAGAAACCTTTGCTAACGTCAGTCGGGAGGGGAGGAGGAGGAGGAAAGAGGCCATGGGTCACGTGAGTCCCGAGCGGCACTCTGAAAACAGGTAAATAATGGCTTATTTTTATAAAACACAGACAAAGGGACACACAGGAATATTGAACACAGAGGATGGTATAAAACGTTTAGTAACTTCAGCAGCAGGAGAGGAGGGGGCAGGCACTGACACAGGAGCTGACAGGCAGGGATGGGAGGTGGGGAGGAGGACAGAGGGAGACCGGATAGCTGCAGATAGCTGCAGATGACAGAGGCACATAAACTGACCAGGGTGTCAGGGCTCAGCAGCCATGATATACCGTAGTCAGTTTACTGGGGGGAGGGCAGAAACTGTCAGGATCAGCCAGGTTTTTTAGGTGATAGAAGGGGCCAAATTTCACAGAAATTAATATACAGAATTAATATATATTTTTTATAAATATTGCTTAAATTTTACAATAAAAATTTGATTTTTCTATAATAATTTTGACTGCAACAGCCGGCAAAGCACAGTACAATCCTAAAGGAGCGTGATATCTAAGCAAATATCACATCAAGAGTGAAACCAAAATCTGCAGACTCAAAAGAAAATAGAAAACCTTATTCTGATCCAGAACAAGAGTCACAGTTGTTCCACTTGGAACACTTTCCAAATATATAAAGTCTGTAAGCTGACTAGAGCACTTAAAATTGTTTGATTTTTTTATTTGCTTTAATCAGTAACTCTTTTTTTTCCAATTTCCTCATGCAGTCCATCACACAGAGGTTATCCGGTTTAATGGCTTTGAAACAAGTGCTCTTAAAAATCTCAAGGGGCTTTAAAACACATTCCGGACATTACAGCACATAAACAGCTACAATTGTTACTGGATCCAGCCAAAAGCAAGTGGAGATGCTGAAAGCAAAGTTAAGGGGAATGTCAAGGCAAACTAAAATAAAAATAGAAAAAATGTTTTAGCACATACATGCAGATTCCCCGAGTTTTATCACTTTAACGATGCTGTAAGTACTAGAAAAATAACTGCTGATATACCAGAAATATGATGTGCACCTTCCTTCCTCTTTGATATGACTACAGTGCATTTTTGGCTCTGAATTCCTAAACATGCGGTATCAGCCCTGCCTACTCCATTTCTGATGGGTTACAAAGAACACAGACCTCTCCTTATCTCCTCTCCCCCTCTTCATTTCCATAACCCTTCCTCATGTCCTACCCCACCTCATCTCCGGAATCCCCCAAAAGCACAGGCAGAGAGTGCAGGAAGTTATCAGTGCACAAGATTTCAAGAAAAGTCAGCAGGTATATATTTGTCACTAAAGCCGGCCATAGACATATCGATTTTCTTTCCTGCAACCACGGGTTACCACAGGGAGAGGAGCCAGGAATGCTGACAGGGGACTCAAAAAGAAGAGGATTGGGCAGCCAGTGGCAGCCCCTCATAGGGCACCACCCCCATAATTAATGCGCCTGGTCCCTAATCTCCATGAAGGGTGCCGAAAAACATGGATTTCAATGGGTTTTCTATTTTTTAAGCACATGATTAGAGCCTGAGGCTCTAATTGGCTTCAAAAAGGGTGGACTCAGGGTGCAGAACACTGCGCCCTGAGCCCACCCACTTGTGTGACATTAGCAAATTAATATTCACTAATGCCTTCCTGCTTCTCCCGGCCAATCAGGAAATGAGTCCTCCCAATCGGGTCTCAGGACCAACTTCCTGATTGGCCGGGAGTAGAAGCAACGACCCTGGTTCTTCCCTCTGCAAGCTGCAGGCCATGTGCAGTGAGGAGCAGCAGGTGGAGGAACAGATGGGCAGCAACAGCCTCTTCCAGGAGCCCTACCCTGGATCCAGCACCAACACTACCAACTCGTCATTGTCCTTCTCCCCGCACCTCTACTGCAGCAACAGCAAGAGGAGGCTGCCCAGAACCAATCAACAGCAGCAACTGGGGGGCTTTGTGGTCTCCCCGAACACTGGCTCATTATCATTGGTAGCTGCGGCTGCACTGACAAAGGGGGTGGCAACTGCCATTTGGGGGGCACGGTGATCACCTGGAGCCTGGCAGTGGTCAGCACAGGGATGAGCGTGAGCGAGGAGAACACCAAGGACAAGCAGGAAAAGGTGAGGCCATAGATTGCCGCCTTCCCTTACGATGTCTGCCTGCACACCTCTGCTGGGCCTGCACACCTCTCATTCTAATCATCTCTGGGGTCTGCTCGATCGATTGATCGATCAAGCACCGGGGGGGATAGAGGGAGTGAGGGGGCCAGGTTTGTTTGCCAGCCCCCCAAAACAATTGAGCACCATACTAAAAGATACCTTTAGTATAATTTTAAATTGCTTTTTTTGGTCTAGGGCAGGGGTGCCCAACCTTTTGAAGAGCAAAGGCAACTTAAGCAACTTGGTAACTGGTTGTGGGCCACAAAGAGCGGAGCGGGTGGATGGCAGCCCCCTTTTATTTATTTATTTATTTTTTGTGGATCGGATTGAAGGAAGGCGTTTGTAAACGGACACAAGTCCATTTACATCTTCTACTCCTTAGAGGTGAATGGAGGATCCAATTGGGTCAGACTGACCTTGTGAAAGGGGCCTATGGCTCAGTGCAGGTAACCCGCAGTTGCACTGCTCTGCACCTGTGGATCAGTTTGAAAGCAACCCAGTAACCACTGCAGAACAGATATGCCCATATATACACTGTGATTCTAGTAATAAACATACCTTTAAATAACAGTATTCTATTCTATCCCAGAGCAGGAGGTCTCGGGCCACATCAGAGAGCTCCGCAGGCCACATGTGACCCCCGGGCCACTGGTTGGGCACCCCTGGTTTAGGGAAACAAAAAAAGGAGATTTACTTATTCAATCAATCCCCACTCCTCCAAACAGGTAGACTTGTCCCATCTCATTTCTCTCTTCTATGCTCCAGTGGTTCCTGACATCATCAAGATGAAAGCAGAGTCCTTAGTCTTGCATTGGATGTGTTGACATTGAGGGACAGTTCACCGCTGTGACACAGGGGAGTGCCATCTGCCAGCCAGTGGAGGATCAGGTAGAAACAACTGTTTCGTCTCTTCCCTAGACAAAATGAGCTATGAAACCTTGCGGTGTGGGCAGAGCCCAACAGCAAGGGATAATTTTTAATTTTCTCAGAGTTTGGCTTTAGGTGTAAAATTTCCCAGCAAGTATAATAACCACTTTCTGGAATCTATTATTGGTCATTATCTAGATGCCTATTATGGTCTGTCCCTAGGGCAAATGCACATAGAGAAGTATAGAAAGGCCAATAGGACCCCACTCATGGTCTTAAATGATAAATACGCTCATCAGATCACCTGTGGTTTGGCTCCTCATTTGACTTCCCCACAAGCCTGCAGCCAGGTTTAGATACACTTTAACCATAATGATAGTTTATATTGGCACCTATGGTTCAGCTACCAGTACATACAGAGTTCTGTGCAGGTCTCTGCTCCTGGCCTGCATGGCATGGTACGTTTGTGATTGCAAATAAATAACAAATAATAAAGTTGAGAAAAGGAATAAAAATCACTCATGACAAGCTATGAACGGTTATATTTTTATATTACATTTTCAGGGTAAAAAATCCCCCAGGGTATATTTTCCTACATGCATGAGGTATAGGTTGTTAGTTTAAGTGGTATGTAATGTCTCATGTTTATGCATTCCGTACCTTATTGGATTAATGCATTAGTACCCCGGCAGACTTTCCGATCGCTTATTACTGACGTTAAGGTACTTCATAAAGTGGAAAGTGGTCTCTGTTTGTAAAATACACTTTCTATCAATCAGCACAGAAACATGCAAAATGTGTCATCTGTAGTGATGGGGACGCGCGGCTTTAGATTGACTCTGAGCAGCTAAAAGCGACTGCGGGTAATAGAAAGTGTGGAATATCGCTGGATGATAGGTAAAAATAAGGCAAGCTGTCATTTGTTATCATCAGTATTGCTGTAAAAGGGAATTTGGTGGTTCCTGTGATAAACGATTTGCTGGGCAACAGATTACCTTTAAGATATATGTCTACGGCTATGTGGTGGAGGCGACTCTTCTAGAAAAAGGTGCTGTTATTTCAAATTTAAAGGAAAACTCGAGCTTTTAACTCTGCAACCTATCGTCCGCTGTCTTCAATTTTTATAAATCACATATTGGGTGCTCCACACAGATCCTTATCCTGTTATGTCGTGAGTTACAGCTCCAGAGTTCAGTTCTCCTAAGCTGGCTTCATTTTATTACCGAAGCTGGTCTCACCGTTCCTGCAGCACCGGTCGTCAAAGTGATTTAAAGTGTATTTTGTATTTGTTACTTCTTCCTATTCACATAGCATAATATTATTAATAATTATAGTTGAATGCATTATTATTAATAATTAAAAAAATATGCTGATTACTAGGGTTGTCCCGATACCACTTTTTTGAGACCGAGTACAAGTACCGATACTTTTTTTCAAGTATTCGCCGATACTGAATACCGATACTTTTTTTTTATGTCATGTGACAGTGGCGGTATTTTTTTTTCTTTACACAATTTTTTTTTACAGTGTTTTTTTTTTATTTTTTTTGGGGGGGGGGGGGTAGTGGATTGTCAGTGTGTGTGTGTTTTTTTTTTTTAATTATCATTTACATTTTGGGCTTTGGACACAGGGGGCCAGATTCACGTAGATTTCGGCGTAAGCTATTTACACTACGCCGCCGCAACTTAGTGGAGCAAGTGCCGTATTCTCAAAGCACTTGCTCCGTAATTTGCGGCGGCGTGGTGTAAATGGCCCAGCGTATCCCCGCGTAATTCAAAGGGGGCGGCTTGTATTTAAATTAAGCGTGCCCCCGTGCTGAACGAACTGCGCACAAGCCGGCCTTAAACATAGCCCAGTGCGCATGCTCCGTAGTATGCCGCAAATACATTGGTTTCAACGTGAACGTAATTAACGCACAGCCCTATTTGCGACGAGTTACGTAAACGACGGAAAAACCCGACGCTGTCCCGACAGCCATACTTAACATGGCATACGGCGGACCAACGTAAGGTTACCCCTCATATAGCAGGGGTAACCTTACGCTTACGGAAACTACATAAACTACGGCGAAGCGGCGCAAAAACTTTAGGGAATCGGCGTATCAGCTCATTTGCATATGCAACGCTGAAATCGACGTAAAAGCCACCTAGCGGCCAGCGTAGTATTGCATTTAGGATCCGACGGTGTAAGTGACTTACACCAGTCGGATCCTAGCCTAATTCAGGCGTCACTTGTTTTGAGAATACAAAACAATGATACGCCGGCGGGATTTTCGAATTACGCCGGTGTATCTGTAGATACACCGGCGTAATTCTTTTGAGAATCTGGCCCAGGGTATGCACATTTGCTGGGTGCAACTCTACAGAGCATAGATGTGGACTGGAGAAGACTGCTGGTGCAGCTTTCTCCAGGTTTTGGTACTCTGTCATGGGGCTCTGTAGTTTGGAGATTCCACAGTGTCTGGGGTGGGACGGAATCTCCAACCCTGTATCCAGACTTTGTTAATTACCAGCAGGGTGTGTGCTCAGGTGAGCACAGCCCTTATAATGAGAGTGTGCTAAGATCTCATCACTCCCAGTTGGAGACAGCTCCTGGAAGAGACAGGAGGTCTCCAGAAGTCAGAGAGGCTGTAGGAGACAGCCAGAAAATTGGTAACTGCAAGAGGCACAGCTATAGACGCTGAAGGGAAGCCGCCTATGTTGAGGAATTTGCTGGTCTGGGTGACCAGGATAACGTGCAGAAGTACTGCTACAGAGAGTCAGGTGAGCTAGCATTTTCTGTTTGCATTTGATGGAGAAGAACCCCCTGCGTGGGAAACCTTTGATTGAACTTTTTATTTTTGCCTTTTTAATAAAAATGGGCTACCATGCCCTTAAAACATAGTTCCATCCTGACTGGTGTGAATCACTAAAAAACTCATACCACGAGAGTTAACAACCCCCAATCTTACAGAAGCTATTTAGAAAAAATTAATTGTACCTTTACAACCCCTTTAACCCTGTCTGTGCCATGCTGGCGGATCTCATTATCAGTTGTACACTGGATTTGAACATTGTCGGTCCTAACAAAGGGTTACAACTGAAGTTTAGGTATGTATATGTTTGCATAGTTACATTGGTCCAGCTTGGATCAATTACATTGGTCCAAGCTGGTAGTTCTAGGTAGTTGTCTTTGTTTATGGAAGGGGGTGGGATCTTTGTTTGCCATAATTAACTCTGTCTGTGCCATGCTGGTGGATCTCATTATCAGTTGTACACTAGATTTGAACATTGCCGGTCCTAACAAAGGGTTAAAGCTGAAGTTTGGGTATGTGTATGTTTGCATAGTTAAATTGGTCCATTTGGACCAATTAGATTGGTCCAAAGCTGGTAGTTCATAGTAGTTCTCTTTTTTTATAGGAGGGGGTGGAAGCACTGTTTCCCATAATTTACCCTGTCTGCACCATGCTAGCAGATCTCATTATCAGTTGTAAACTAGATTTGAACATTGTTGGTCCTAACAAAGGGTTAATGCTGAAGTTTAGGTAACTTTATATGTTTGCTTAGTTACATTGGTCCAGCTTGGGTCAATGTAAATATGCATGTTCCAGACCTGTTGCCTCCATCTGGAAGCTGGAAATCACTGTACTAGGCACCACTCTACTACCCGTCCTAAGAAGCTGCCCTGCTGTACACAGAAGTTTATTTGCTTGGCATGGGCATCGTTTGGGGAACACTTTGCATGTTCTCAGTGATTAGATGGGGCAGAGAGACGAGGCAGTGATGTCAAGAACTCACCTGGTTCAATTAGAGGACACTTTGCATTCCTTGAGTTCTTCCAGTGTATGATGCAGTTGGAATAAGAGGAATGTTGGCCATTGAGCACATGTGTTTACAGACTGGAAACTTAGTAAGCATTCTATAAAGATTATTAAAGGAGACATATAGCGTATAGCCAAAGCTTTTTTTGGCTGTACTTCCTCTATGGATCACAGGAGTACAGTTAGTTCTGTTTTTTAGCCAACAGTGGTTTTCAGTCCACTGTCAGCAGACATCACAGAGCTGTTCCAGGCTCTGAAAAGATCCCCATTATATGGTCGGGATCCACCCAGAAGCCTAGATCGGCACCTGGCTCAGGCTCTCGGTGATCCATCAAGAGCCTAAGCCAACCCCTCCACAGCCCAGCTCTCCAGTAAGTGCTTGAGGGGAGAGCAGAGAGCCGGAGACTGACAGTCCCGGCTCTCTGCTAAAAATTGGGGTGGGGGGGGGATAAACGATCACGGTGTATATTTTATACATAGTTACATTGGTCCAGCTGCCTCTCTGCCTCATCCAAGCAGAGATTGCTTAGCATTCATTCAGAGAATGTAAAGCAGTCTCGGAGTAGCACTGGTGCCAAGCAGCCAACCTCCTGTGTATGCCTTACAGCTGATGAGGGAGCTTGAAGGTGTCACATGGTTGGAAAATTCTCATTCAATAACTGCCATGTTTTTTGGACTTGATAGAAAACTACACACAGTATAATGGTTTATTTGCTGACTGCCCCCTTCACAATTTTGTTCAGTACTTGTTTCTCTATACATTTTATATATATATATATATAACAGGAAGTCAGGTAAATCTGGGGGTGTTGTCACAGACGGGAGATACATTTCTGCCTTGTTTAGAAAATTCACCAATTAGTATCAGGTGTCGGCTGCAGAGGTAGCCAGAAAGGTTTATGGACGTTGGATAGCTTCAGCTGTTCAGAATGAGGAAATTAAGGCCTCTATGAGTTGCCCAGAGGATTACTGCTCAATGCTGCATCCTGAGGCTTGTTGAGTTAAGGAGAGCAGTGAGCTGAGGAAGACTTCTGAAGGTGAAGTGGTTGTTGATATTTTTGCTGTGTGATAAGAAAATCAAAAAAGACTATTGTTTTCTGCTGGAAGACCAGCAGTGTCTGCCCAGCCGTAGGACCTCTCCACCCCATGCTGATGAAGTCCCGCCCACTGGGACGTAGCGCGTACGAGGGGGAGGAGTCACGTGACATCACCCGTGTTCGCCGCCTCACGCGCTGATCTGTGAGCTGTTTGCTGATTCGGAAGCCTGGAGCTCCGTGATTTGCCTGTATGCTTCACACTCGGCCATGAGTGTCTCCTATTGTGAGTCTGTTTATTTTTGCTTTTATTAAACCTAGTCTACTATACAGAGAGCACTGGTCTGTCCCTTCTTCTATATTTACATATACCTCTCCGTGGATCTGGGGAATTGCTGAGCTGCCTGCTGCTTGTCCATTATTGAGAGCTGGAGGTGTCTTGTTCATATCTTGGAGGTTTAAATATGCTATGTGACCTAGCCATGGGTCGAATGGCTGAGGTGAGAGGCCATCTTTAGAAATTGGTGGAGGATCTTTTCCTGTGGGTCACTGATCTTGGATTTATTGCACCCAGTCACTTTTATATTGGAGCACGTTTGGATTTATTTCACCAGTGCGCTTTATGGACTTCTTTTTGACATCTTACAGTTATTCAATTTTATATTCATTGTTATTTAATTTAATTTTTGCGCTGCACTATTTGTTACACATTCAGCCGTAGGCCGTGCCAGACTCCATAGGTAGGTTCATGTGTTGTGAAGGTAGACGGCCCAAGTGGCCAGGGTTTATTTTATGTTTTGTTTTGTTTATGCTGTTTGGAAGCTTGCACTTGTTTCCAGAAATATGAAGAATAAACCATAATCCTTGTTTTTTCAACTACCCACGGCTGCCTCTCTGTATAATTCAGTGTGTAGTGAACCCACTCAGGAGGTCACACCCCCCCGCTACCGAGCTAACCCCTTAAATATATATATATATATATATATATATATATATATATATATATATATATATACAGCATATGGTAAATAGCTTTTTACATTACTTGTACATTACTCAATTACATTTTTTTTTTTGTTTTTTTTTGTTGCCTTCAGTCCTTTAATAAACATCAGTAATACTGCCTCTGTATTGACAGCCTATATTTTTAGTACAACGTATGTTGCTTGGACAGATGAGCTGATAAAAAATACATCTGTAAGGGTTGCACTGATTGCGTCTAAGTCTTATTGATTTCTGTGCTGTTCTGGTGTGTTTTTACCAAGTGTCCCTGGTCAATCGATTGATTCGCTCAGCTTACTTCTGGAGAACAATCACATGTAACTTAATTTTCATTCAGGTGTTTTCTATGGTGATCTCATGTACCTTTCTCTATTAACCACTTTCTCAGGGAAACAAAAGCCATTGGCTGTCTCTGGGAAGCACAAAGGGCCTTGTACATATTCAGTCACTTTTTCCTGACACATGCTAGAGAATGAAATCAAGAATCTGATTGGCTGGCATAAGCCAATCCTATCCTCAGGGTATTATGCACTCCTATCCTCAAGGTATTACATACCTCCCAAATTTTTGAGATGGGAATGAGGGACAACTATAAGCAAAAATATGCAGGCGTAGGACACACCCCTTGCCACGTCCCCTTAAAGGAGAATTATACAAAAAAACAAGATTGGTTAAACCCACGAGTGCTTTTTTTTACCACTACTATTCCTTTATATTGGCTTTTGGAATTTACAAATGCAGCAGTTTAGAAATCAGATGAAAGGTTTAGTGCTGGAAAACACCGTTTGATGGATAAAAAGTGCATTTTATATATGTCTATATAGATCAGACCAAAATTAGGGACAAATGAAGAGGAATGAGGGACAGAGGGACATTGCTCCAAATCAGGGACGGTCCCTCGAAATCAGGGACAATTGGGAGCTATGGAAATATATACGAGGCCTAATGCACCTCATATAGTTGGACCAATACCAAACATTGCAAAGGTTAGATTTTTTGTAGGAAAGGTTAATTGTGGCTAATTAGTACACTGACAATTCTATAATTTGCTTTGAAATGTTCATGAGATGTTGCAGTATTTTTTTACATGTGATAGTGTCCAGACCAGCCTTTTTCTAAAAGGGTTCCATGTAACTCTAGGGTTTCCACAAAGGTTACTAGGGGTTCCTTGAGTAATGAGCAATTTCTACCTCTTGGATATGTAACCTCTGACACGGATGTTCATTTTCGCTATCTCTAAGGAAATATTAGAGCACCACCCGATGCATTCCTCCAAAGTTTCTGAAATGATAAAGAGAAGCACCTTTTCGCACATAGTATGTAGGGGAAGGACACGTCCCTGCCATGCCCCTGGTTACAGGGACCAGAAAAATCTCATATATAGAAAATTATTGGCTAAACAACACAAGTGCTTTTTTGATCTTTATTTTTCCGTTATATTGGCTTTTCAAAATCTAAAATTCAGTAATATAGTGGACTGATAAAGGTTTAGTGCAGCACAATACTTTCGGTGGTAACGTTTTGTTTCGTATACATTTTGTATAGAGATATATTATTATTCTTATTATACAGGATTTATATAGCGCCAACAGTTTACGCAGTGCTTTACCATATAAAAGGGAGACAATACAGTTATAATGCAATAAAATACAAGAGGATTAAGACGGCTCTTCTCAGAAGAGCTTGCAATCTAATAGGGTGGGGCAGGTGGTACAAAAGGTTGTAACTGTGGGGAATGAGCTGATAGAAGTGGTAAAAGATTAGAGACGTGATAGGTTTCAGGAGATGAGTTTTCAGGGATCGCCTGAAGGTAGCAAGAGTAGGGGATAGCCTGACAGGTCAAGGTAGCAAGTTCCAGAGGATGGCAGAGGCTCTGGAGAAATCCCAAGGACAAGCATGGGAAGAGGAGACGAGCTTGAGAGTAGGAGGTCTTGAGAAGAGTGGAGAAGACGGGTTGGGTGATGTTTGAAGACAAGATTGGTGATGTATCTCGGGGCACAGTTGTGGATGGCTTTGTATGTTGTAGTAAGTATTTTGAATTTAATTTGCTGGGCGATCGCAAGCCAATGTAGGGATTGGAGGAGAGATATACTATACATCAGACCAAAAAAAGGACAACAAAGGCTGCTTAGAGGGGAATTTGATCATAGACAGATGAAAAGTCTTTCCAAATGCGGAACAGTTGGGATATAGTCATTATAGTAATTTTTGGCAGTTGTTTCCTGAGACCCGATTTGTTTTTTAATCCAAAAGAGGTTTTATTGGTACAAAAGTTATCTGAAGGGTTCATTTATGTTAAAAAGTTTGAGAAAGGATGGTCTGTGCATTGCTGTATCCATAGTGAGTTCATCTGAGGAATTTCCTACCACTCCTACCTTTAATGACTGCTATTTTCATGAGGTTTGGTCTTCCTTGACACTGTAGTGACAGTTGGCGATGGCGCAGTGTGCTGCTTGTTGTAACCTCCTTGCTACTTTTTATTTATTCTGTGAGTCTGTGCTTCCTCTGCTTCTCCTCCTGCCTATTAATCATTCCCCTTACCAGTTATGAGTTTAACAGGTCAATTCCCCGGTAATACAGTGCCCAATTTGAGAACTACCATATATACTTGAGTATAAGCCGAGTTTTTCAGCAATCTGTTTCAGAACTACAAGTCCCATCATGCCTCTGGGAGTAATTGTAACTGCCAGCCTTGCAATGCTTCATGGGAAATATAGTTTCCCAACAGCTGGGGGTCCCAGGTTGCCTACCCCTGATCTACACCTTCCCCATTTTACCCAAACAAAATGTTTTCCCCTTTTCCCCCTTGCATACACTTTAAGCTGTGTTTGATAAGTAAACCAGTGTAAGCACATACCGTACTGTATATACTCGAGTATAAGCCGACCTGAATATAAGACATACAACACTATGACGAGCCGGAAAAATAAAAATTCAATGATTACGAGCATGTGTAGGATTTTTGTGCGTTGAATTGTGTACACACGGTTGGCCTTTCCGACAAGAACTTTTGTTGTCGGAAAATTCCGACAGCAAATGTCCGATGGCGCATACACACGGTCAGATTTTCCGACAACAAGCTCACATCGAACATTTGTTGTCGGAATGTCCTATCATGTGTACGTGGCATTAAAGTAGAATAATAGGCAACACTTTTTTTTTCATTTTGGATAGATTGGATAGATTTTTTCCACCATCTATGTCCTATTACAGAGATTTCCCTTCACTTCCTGTTCCATAGCAAAACAGGAAGCAAGGCAAAAATCGCCTGTAAATTAAGAGAATTCCTTGGGGACCCCCAGGTCACCAGAACTAGTTTCTCCATTGGATGATTTTCCCTCTATTACTTTTCTGGGGACAACCCAAAATTAGGGATTTATTTGCTTTAACTTTTAATGATAATGGTAATTAGGACAAATAGAGAGAGTGAATCTCCTTAATGGGAACACAGACAACAATAAACAAAACTGACAGGGGTTCTAATCCCTCTCCACTCTGTGCAAAACTAAAAAAAAAAAGTGTGGCCTTAAGTTACACTTTAACCCATGCAGTGCAGGCATAATCTCACTACATGGGGGAAATGAAATGCTTGTTCAGCTTTAAATCCTCAAGGTGTCGTTTCTACCAATGTTGATATAGGTTCTGGGGTTTTTACCTGTCACTAATTTGAATTTTAGAAGCGACTTTGATGAGCTACAAAACATCTTCAACACTACAGAACAAGTCCAGTTGAATGTAACTAACTATCACTATATATACCATGCCCCGGATAAATGAGAACCTACCTTGAGACACTGAGACATAACCTATTAGGGGTACCTACTGTTTTCTGTCCAAAAAAATAAAAAATACTTTATTTTTACTACACATACACTTTAATGAAAGGCTGAATTGGAGGGTGGCCTGTAGCTATAGCTACACTTAGATCTTGTGATGATCAAGTCCACTCCTCCATGCACAGTCCTGGTCATCTTCCGCACTTAATGAGTTTTCTCCAAGTGACGTCACATGATGTGGGGCTCATTCAGTACCAATAAAGTGACTGCACAAGGAACTCAGGCATTGAAAATACTGAATGAAGCATTTCAGACATGCTGGGAAATTTTTACAGTAATCTGTGTGCATGGGAGGAACAGTTGCAGAGTCAGCATTCAGGACAAATGCATGCAAAACGTACATTTCTGAATATAGCTAAGCTTTTCATCATGTTGTGCTTTTCTTGACTAACATTCTGCTTTAAGATATAAAGAAGCACTTGCTTTCTCTGCATGCCACCAATTGTATTGCTGTTACTTTCTTAAAAGCGTTCACTTGGGTTCACGTTGCATTTATTTTGATGCAGTGCAGAACAAAGCCTTCTCTTAAGGGAGTTTTTGTCTAGATAGAGTCATACAAATCTACAGTATGACTGCTTAGCTCCTTTTTGGCGCTTATGTGTACAAATCCAAAAAATGCCTGCTGGTTGCTGTTTTTGAAATAATTTGACTGTCCTTGATGGTTTTGTAGCCAGCCATTTTATCCTTATTGGGTACACTAAAGCATTGAAAACTTTTTTTACAATAACTTCCAGAAACATTCAGCTCAGCCAGAGTCATTTTAAGTGTTAAACCCTAAACATATAATATGAAAAGAAGGGGAATAGGAACAAACCTGGGGACTTTTTAGGTGTCAGATCAAAAATACTGTAGATTACAATTGATAAAATGTAATTGATTTTATTACAACAATAAACCATGATAAAACATTCCTTATTATATCATTTGTTATATTTCAAGGCATATACAGACACTACCACTCTACATGTTTCGCTTCAAAAAGGTTCATCAGGAGATTCAGGTGTACTGTATTGTATGCGGATATAAATAGACCTAAATTTGATAATAATGGACAGCATGGGTCCTAAATGATTTCAGTAGATGCCTTGTTGGTTGATTTCATAGTGACCACAGAAGGGAGATGAATATAAGATGTGTTTCCTATATGGCACTTATAGAGTTGGATGAATTTATTTATCCTTCTGCCCACAATATGAAGAGTGGTAGGCAAGGAGGAGAAAGTATGGTGAGTATCTAAACAATATGGGTTGACATATATCAGAATGTCTTATCAGTGGCGATGTCGATGCTTATCAAGGTTTCCGATAAGCATAGAATATATGAAATCTATAATCGGAAATCAAATCAGATGTTCCAGGAGGAGAGGAGAGATATACTCTCACTCAGCACCTCTGACACCTAAACATATAATCTTGTAGACACAGTTACCATTTTTCTTATAAGCTCAGTTTCTTATAAGGTTTTTGTTCACAGTCCTATTCAGGGCTCAACAAATCCCGGGCGCCAGGTCGCCATGGCGACTAGAAATAGGGTCCTGGCGACTTGGCTTGGAAGGGGGGCAAAGAAAAAAAATATATATATATATTTTTTGTGAGCTGGTGCCATCTGGTGGTGAGCCGTTGATATTACAAGTTATTACCACCAGATGTGTAAGCTGGCACCATCTGGTGGTGGCCGTCGGTATTACAAGTTAAGCATTACAAGTTAAACAGCAATTCTAATGTAATTTTTCACTATTTTCACTGCCATCTTCTTCCCTCTAATTAGAACCCCCAAACATTATATATATATTTTTTATCCTAACACCCTAGAGAATAAAATGGCGATTGTTGCAATACTTTCTGTCATGCCGTATTTGCGCAGCGGTCTTACAAGCGCACTTTTTTGGGAAAAATTACACTTTTTTTAATTAAAAAATAAGACAACAGTAAAGTTATCCCCATTTTTTTAAAATATTATGAAAGATAATGTTACGCCGAGTAAATTCATACCCAACATGTCACGCTTCAAAATTGTGTCCGCTCGTGGAATGCCGACAAACTTTTACCCTTTAAAATCTTCATAGGCGACGTTTAAAAAAAATCTACAGCTTGCATGTTTTGAGTTACAGAGGAGGTCTAGGGCTAGAATTATTGCTCTCGCTCTACCAATCGCGGTGATACCTCACATGTGTGGTTTGAAAACCGTTTACATATGCGGGCACTGCTCACGTATGTGTTCGCTTCTGCGTGCAAGCTCGTCGGGACGGGGCACGTTTTCTGTCTCCTAACTTTTTTAGCTGGCTCCTAGATTCCAAGCAAATTTGTCAACCCCTGGTCCTATTTATGGTGTTCAAGATCAAAATGAATGATTGCTGAAACAAATTCTGGATTTTTGGGTGGCTAAGTTCACTGCTGTAGACAGCACAGTAAGAATACATCTGCTTTGTCCACCAGTTGTTTGACCAGAAAATAGATCTCTGAAACAGTAGCATGCATGAACAGTACAATGCTGTGTGTGTGTGTGTGTGTATATATGTGTGTATATATGTATGTGTGTATATATATATATATATATATATATATATATATATATATATATATATATATATATATATATATTTTCCTGGGACCTGCCTCTCTCCTTGTAATTGTCAATGGGAATACAAAAGCAGCTCCAAGAAGGCTGATGCAGCTTAGAAAGGGTCCAATGCACCTGTCAATGCATTCTCACAGGCTCCCTCTAGGCTGTAGGAACAGTCATTTTCTAAATTTTCTTCTACCCTATGCACTGGAAGTTGCAGGACATCTGATGTCATCAGGACCAGTGTAGAGCCCATAGTCTTCCATTGGAAGTGAGGATACCTAGGGATAGTCCACTGCAAGCCTAGGGGAGAAGAGGGAGCACCGACTGCTGGGGAATGGGAAGGTTGGGTAAGTAAAACAGCTTTTTGCAGTACTCTAGACCTAAATTCAACCCTTGCAGTGTGGGGTCAGCCCTACTACACTGGAGAATTGTTAATTTACCCTGAGACAGGCTTTAAGCTTAGGTCTCTTTGAGATGGTGGAAATTTAATTTACACACCGCTGTTGACGACTCTGCGTGAATGTCATCCCTACAGAATCCTCCAGTAAAGACTGTGCAGCTAATGCCTTTGCATCCTGATTCTGGAGTCAGTGGTTTCGTTGGTAGGGACTACTGAAAAGAAAATAGGACAACGGTTAATCTAACAGCAGAACCAGGTAGATGACAGCAATGGTTATCGCTTGTGATGCATTTGTTATTCAAGCACCATTCAGAGCCAAAGTAATTATATGACTGATTTTCTAGTCTTCTGTAATGGGGGGATATGTATTTTACACTACCTAGAAGAGGAGACAATTCAGGGGTACATGTGTATTATACTACCAAGTAGAGGAGACAATGCAGGGATGCTCTGGGTGGATTTGAGAGACAGATGCCAAGGTTAAAGGGACACAGTTACAGTTTATGCAGCAAGTCCTGCTTGTTTGTTGAATTGAATATGGGAATAATGTGAAAAGTAAGAAAATACTTTTAAAGTTTTGAGAAAGGCTTGAATTTAGGATGCATTAGTGTTTGGTTTTTGAGTTGCTTCGAGTTTCTTTTGCATTAACATTGACTTATATGGGTAAGAAAAGCCAACAAAAGGCACTTACAAGCTCTGAATGTGTCTGGTGAGAAAAAATGTGCATAAAAGAGAACATCAATGTGCAGACATCTTATGTTATAAATAAAGATGCTTGATAGAAAACAATCACATGATATTCACAGCAAACCAAGGTCCCCCCCTTGCCCTGGCGCCTGAAGTGCATGGTTACTATAGAAACCACTCAATTCCTTTTTTAAGCCTACTTACTCAAGTTACTTTGACTACTTTATCTTCATCCATCTTTAAAAGGTTAGTGAACAAATACAGGCATTGAGTAATGAGCTGACCTTATTATTTTAAGAGGAGTTGATGAGAGCTGACTGGTGTCTTCCATTGCTGATAATTTGAGTTAATTGACTAAAAGTAGCTAGGTATGATTAACTCTGATTAATCCATTCCCGATCCAAGTATATGGACTCTATTTTTAACATTGATATTAAATAATAATTGTTATTCGTATTATTGTTAATATATATATATATATATATATATATATATATATATTATGTGTGTGTGTTCTTTTTTGTGCAATACTGTACTAAAGTTTTAGGCAAGTGTGAAAAAATGCTGCAAATTAAGAATGCTTTCAGAAATAGTTGATATAGTGTTAAAAAAGTGTTAATAGTTTATTTTTATCAATTAACAAGATGGAAAGTAAATGAAAAGAAGAGAAATCCAAATCAAATCAATATTTGGTGTGACCACCATTTGCATCAATTCTTCTAGGTACACTTGCACACAGTTTTTGAAGATAGGTTGTCCCAAACATCTTGGGGAACTAATCACAGATCTTCCGTGGATGTAGGCTGCCTCAAATCCTTCTGTCTTCTTATGTAATCCCAGACAGACTCGATGTTGAGATTCCGGCTCTGTGGGGGCCAAACTATCGCTTCCAGGACTCTTTACGCTGAAGATAGTTGTTAATGACATTGGCTGTATGTTTGGGGTTTGTGACGGACACCGGACACCCTGTTGTGTATTTCCGCCAAGAAGCTGCTTCCCAAGTCCTGGAACACGAGACCAATGGATCTGGCTATATAAACCCCAAGGAACAGACAATACCAGTCTTGGAGTACACCAGAAAAAAACTTCTTTTTTTTAGAAACACACTGAATTTATACAGCAAACTATCAGATTAGGGCTACTCCCAGTATTTCAGACAAAGGTCACCTTACACAGTAGAGCTAGTCCTATTATCATAACAATGACCTCCATAGACAGTCCGGTTCCCCCATAGGACTAACTTGCATAAGAAGCCACAAGCAATTAATGTCTGGATAACTTAAGAACACATTATAATACAGAGTTCTCCAAGCCAAATTTCCTACAGCCCAAAGTGCGTGACAGGGTTTTTGTCCTGCTGCAGAATACATTTGGGGCCAATCACACACCTCCCTGATGGTATGGCATGATAGATAAGTATCTGCCTGTATTTCTCAGCATTGAGGATACCATTGATCCTGACCAAATCTCCAACTCCATTTGAGGAAATGCAGCCTCAAACTTGCAAGAGGCCTTAACCATGCTTTACTCTTGCCTGCAGACACTCATTATTGTAACCCTCTCCAGCTCTTCGGCAAGCAAACTTCCTGATACAGCCAAATATTACACATTTTGACTCATCAGTTCAGAGCACCTGCTGCCATTTTTCTGCACCCCAGATCCTATGTTTTTGTGCAAAGTTGACTCGCTTAGCCTTGTTTCCATGTTCATGATAAAATAAGGCATTCATGTCATTGGGCACCTAAACACAGCACTTGAGCCATCAGGGCAGGGGAAATATGCCAGAATTTACCTTACATGGGCTCAGGCATCTGTGTGCAAGATGCCTATCCAACTTTACAGTTAACATACACATTTATACTGTTTTATTTTTTCAAGCCCTAATAAAGGAGTAACGAAGATACAATCCCCAAACTGTATTGACTTTGCAAACATTTTATCATTGGAACAGATTTGTGTTTGGATTTCACTATAATAGTGTGGAAATAAAAAACAGAGGTTCTAGCCCTCTATCCACAACAACATGAATCGTTCCAGCTATAGTTAGGCTTTATTTTTGCAATATATAAAGTGCTGTGAAGGGGTGGTAAAGGGGGAGTAGACGGTGGACTTGGCTTTCTCAAGTAGTTTGTGAGTGTTCCTTTTAAAACCCTCCATTTTCCAAAGTGCCTCCATGTTGTTTTTGTGTTTTCAAGGCATAAAATCAACATTGTGGCACTTTGAGCATCGGAATGTTTTTCATAGCTGATCTTTCACATTACAATTGTGTGTTTTCAAATCGACATTGTGTAAGTGAATAAAAAAAAGGGGGGGGTACAGGTTTGGCAGAATCAAATTTCCAAACTTGAGAAAAAATTGATTCCACACCCACCTTTGCTATTTTCGGCATACTGTTTTCCCCCAAACTACAGTCACACTCCGATGCACAATACATGGTATTATTATGTCAGTTTTCAGTGATTTTTGTCTCCTCCTTCTCCTTTGCATAGACTTATACATATTTATTAAGAGCTGTCTGTCTTCCTGCAAAGTAAACTGTGGAGGGAGATAAGAATAAAAATACACCATGTATACATTATTCCAAAAGCTTTCATGAGTTTAAGCTTGTATTTACCCCGTTGGAGACAGCGAGAGCTTTATGCCTCAAAAGATACCATTTATTGCATGATTAGTTTTCTATAATAATGTAATCACAATGGTAATATATTCTGTGTTTCATCAATCACTGTTATTTAAGCATACATTTGTGTCAGCAGTTAAACTGCATTATCCTACATGCAGACTGTAATTGGAGCTTTACTTTATGAGGTAACAATATATCTTTCCAAGGCAGATAAGTTTTTCCTAAGATTTGTCTAGTCTTGTTGGAAAGCCATTCTCCCCGTTCGCCTGCACACCGAACCTCAAGAAAACTATTGTCCTAAGGGCATATGTACAAAGCAATGAAATATCAATTCACCTTCAAAAACTGTCACATTTATAGTACATATTTGCAGTTCTCTGTCATTAGCTATAGAGTTTTCAATGGGAAAAGCAGATAGTGAAGAACTAATCAACAGTAAGGCCCCGTACAGACGAGCGGACAGTCCGATGAAAATGGTCCGCCGGACATGTCCGCTGGGAGATTTCGATCTGATGGCTGTACACACCATCAAACCGAAATCTGCACGGACAGAGAACGCGGTGACGTAGACGATACCGACGTTCTCTATCGCGCGAGTTCAATGCTTCCACGCATGCGTCGAATTTCTGTGCGCTGGTTAGACGTACTAACCAGCGGACATGTCCGCCGGACAGCTTCCCAGCGGACATGTTTCTTAGCATGCTGAGAAACATTTGTCCGCTGGAAATCTGTCCGCTAGCCTGTACACACGATCGGATCTGTCCGCTGACACTGGTCGGCGGACCAGTTTCAGCGGACATGTCCGGTCGTGTGTATGAGGCCTTATACTTGTGGTCTCCTGCAGCTGGTCTTTCCACCACTACTGACATTCCATGCGTTGTTCCACATTGTGTCTCTGTGTGGAGGTGGCCATACTGGTAGAGGAACAGAGCTTTGCTTCCTCTTGTCAGAGCTGCCCCCAGTGACTGGTGATTTGATGATCTGATGACTAGTGTGGTAGTAATCAATAAGTAGCAAGAGAGGTGAAGGAAGCCCAGATCAACAGAGCAAATTAATTAGAAGCAACGAGATCCTTGCACTGCACATCCTCAGGTACAGCTTCCTCTTCAGAAAGGAGAACAGTGAGCAAGACAGTACTGGCATCACTAAATCTCTCTCCAAAACTCATGAGACTAGCTCTCAGAAGCAACAGTCCCTGCATCTGAGGCCTCGTACACACGACCAAGTTTCTCTGCAAAAACCAGCAAGAACTTTGCTGGGAGATATTTTTTTGCTGAGGAAACCGGTCGTGTGTACATTTTCGTCGAGGAAACTGTCGAGAACCTCGACAAGCCAAAAAGAGAGCAAGTTCTCTATTTCCTCGACAGGAGTCTGATTTGGATCATTGAGTTCCTCGACGGGCTGGTTTTCGACAAGAAACTCGAACGTCTGTATGCTAAGAAACCTGCGCTTGCTCAGATTAAAGTATGAGACGGGAGTAAAAGTAGCATTTGTAATGGAGATAACACATTTTTAAAGCTGTAACAGACTGAGAAGTGCAAATGTCTCTTACCAAACTTTTATTTAACACGCAAACGCATGAAATTAGCAAAAGCAGCCCCAAGAGTTTATCCAGTGGAATCGAACTTCCCCTGCCGTTGTATGTGTTGTATGTCACCGCGTTTGAGAACGAGGAGATTTTGGCTTGACAGTGTGTACGCAAAGCAAGCTTGTCGAGTTCCTCTACAAGCCTAACAAGGAACTCGACGAGGAAAACTATGTTTCGCCCGTCGAGTTCCTCGGTCGTGTGTACGAGGCCTGATCCTTCGGCCATTACTGACTTACCATCCCTTGTTCTACATTGTGACTCTTTGTGGAGGCAGCCATCCTGAAAGAGGAGCAGGGTTTTGCTTCCTGTTGTCAGAGCTGCCCATGATGACTGATGATTTGAATATTGGCAGGGTAGTAATCAGGGGTCAAGTCCTGGGGAAAAAAGTGTGGGAACTCCCACCCAAGATCCACTCCCCCACCAAAAAATAAATAAATAATAAGCTCATATGCATAATTACTAAACCGCAAGTTCTTTCTCAATCCCGCGATAACTTGCAGCAGACCTCCGCAATGTCTCCTGGGAACAATGACAAAAGCTCCCGGGAGACATTGCGGCATCGAGGAAGTGACGGAATACTCGCACACTACCTGATGAATCCATATACAGGAAGTGGCCAGTAATATAAAGGATTACTAAGGTTCGCCTGCCCCTGACAGTGACTCGAGCTGGGCATCGCCGATAAGTGAAGGATTGGCTCGGGTGGCTCAGCTGTTCTCGGCTGCTCTAGTCCTGCAAAGGGAACTGAGTTCCTGCTGTGAAAAAAGTGCAGGAACTCCGTTCCCGCAGGACTTGAGCCCTGGTAGTAATCAAGAGACAGCAGGAGAGGTGGAGGAAGCACAGATCTACAGTATATATGAATTAGAAGCAGGGAGATCCTTGCACTGTAGGGTAGGTCCTCAGCTATGACTTCCTCTTCAGCAAGGAGAACAGTAAACAGTACAGTACCGACTCACTAAATCTCACTCCAGATTTCATGAGACTAAAGCCTTGTACACACGATCGGATTTCCAACGGACAAATCTATGGAATTTTGTGCAAAAGGCATTAGCCATGAACTTGTTCTGCATACATATGGCAAAACGTTGTTGGCCAACATACACAAAACGACATGTTTTTTCAGCTCTTTAGCGCCACTCTTCGGGCAACTTCTGCTAATGTTGTCTTATGTTTAGCATTGGTTCGGAGCATGCGTGTTTGTACTTTGGATTTTTTATTGGACTTGTGTACACACAATTGGATAATCCGATGGCACACATTTGTTGTCGGAAAATTTTAAAGTATGCTATCCCACATTTCTTTAGGAAATTCCGACAACAATTGTCCGATGGAGCATACAAACAATCAGATTTTTTGACAAAACCCTGCCATCACACATTTGTTGTCGAAAAATCCGATCGTCTGTACGGGCCTTAACAGTCAGAAGCAACGGTGCCTTAGCTGATGCTACAAATATACAAGGCTGTAGATGTAGGAGAATCCCCAAAAGTCATGGGTTTCAGTAACATGTTGACTGCTGAAGTCAGATTGAAAAGTAGATGTATTTATTATTCAAGCATGTAGGTAGAAATACATGCTTGGAGAGCAGCACAATACATAGTGTTGGTGTCAAAAGAATTGCTCTAACTGGCTAAGGAATTCTAATACAATTTATATGGCCTAAGATAGGTGGGGTCTAGCTATCTAAAGTTTCTTTGAAGTCCATCTGTGTCTCTGGTGACATTCATTGATATGCAAAGGTAAGACACTTTACAACAGTTTTGCAAAACAATTATTTGATTAAGAAAACTGAACGGCGACGTGCGTTACGTCGTTTCCTATTCACGGACGACTTACGCAAAAAAAAAAAATTTTGAAATTCGACGCGGGAACGACGGCAATACTTTAACATGGCTAGTCTAAATATAAGCCATTGAAATAGCATCCGGAACTTTACGCCAGGAAAAGCCGACTAGCGACGACGTAAGAGAATGCGACGACCGCGCGTACCTTCGTGGATCGCCGTAAACAGCTAATTAGTATACCCGACGCGGAAAACGACGCAAACTCCACCCAGCGGGCGCCGAAGTATTGCATCCTAAGATCCGAAGGCGTACAAAGCCGTACACCTGTCGGATCTTACCCAAATGCCGTCGTATCTTGGTTTGAGGATTCAAACTAAAGATACGACGTGGGAAATTTGAAAATACGCCGGCGCATCAGTAGATACGCCTGCGTATTCCATCTGTGAATCTGGCCCAGAGTTTGAGTTTTACATTTACTCTAAAGCTAAACTTCAAGCAGATATTACAAAAACCCCAAAGAGATTACTTCATCTGTCTGTTCCTGCTCTTTTACTGTCCAATCAAATAATAGAGACAGGGTAGAGTCTTAGCTGTGTTTCTTACCTGAAGTAATAAAGTTAAAGGGTTTGTAAAGGTAAATTTTTTTACCTTAATGCATCCTATGCATTAAGGTAAAAAAACATCTGACAGCACCGCCCCCCCCCGCTTTTGCGAGGAGGAGCCGAGACAGCCGCCGAGGGACCCCAGAAGACACAGATCCGGGTCACTCTGTGCAAAACGATCTGCACAGTGGAGGTAAGTATAACATGTATGTTATTTTTTTAAATTGTACCTTTAGTGTTCCTTTAAGTCCTAAAGTTGGCTGTGCTGTCTGGCAGGGCTGTGTGAATCTCAGGGTTGGGTAGATAGACATACTGGGCCAGATTCACAGATAAAATACGCCGGCGTATCTACTGATACACCGGCGAATTTTCAAATTTCCTGCGTCGTATCTTTAGTTTGAATCCTCAAACCAAGATACGACGGCATTTGGGTAAGATCCGACAGGCGTGCGGCTTCGTACGCCTTCGGATCTTAGGATGCAATACTTCGTCGCCCGCTGGGTGAAGTTTGCGCCGTTTTCCGCGTCGGGTATGCTAATTAGCTGTTTACGGCGATCCACGAAGGTACGTGCGTCTGTCGCATTCTCTTACGTCGTCGCTAGTCGGCTTTTCCCGGCGTAAAGTTACGGATGCTATTTCAATGGCTTATATTTAGACTAGCCATGTTAAAGTATGGCCGTCGTTCCCGCGTCGAATTTCAATTTTTTTTTTTGCGTAAGTCGTCCGTGAATAGGAAAGGACGTAACGCACGTCGCCGTTCAAAAAATTACGTCGGTGCGACATCATTTCGCGCAAAGCACGGCGGGAAATTTCAAAACGGAGCATGCGCAGTACTTTCGGCGCGGGAACGCGCCTAATTTAAATGATACACGCCCCATTTGAATTAGGCGGGCTTGCGCCGGACGGATTTACGTTACGCCGCCGCAAGTTTACAGGCAAGTGCTTTGTGAATCAAGCACTTGCCCGTAAAACTTGCGGCTGTGTAACGTAAATGTGATATGTTACGCCGCCGCAGATTTACACGATTCTACCTGAATCTGGCCCACTATTCATTTGGCAGGTAAGACATATCCTATATATGTGTTTCCACCATATTTTAGCTGTTTATGTAATATTCAGCTTTAATGGCTTTATCCCTCAGACTTAGATATGGCCTCAGTGGCCAGTAAGGGCACTCTCATAGGACAATAGGATTGCATCTGGTAAAATGTAGCCATTAACACAGATACTAAGAAAATAAATCAGAGAGGGGCACACAAGATGCATTTGTGGCTAATAAAGGTAATATTAGACATACAGTGGTGTATTTTCTTAGGCAGGACTTCTGCTTTTGAATTTTACTTGAAAATATTGGCACATTTCAGAGCAGCGCCATCAGTTTTTGGAGGGTAGAGTGTTCATGTGGTCAGTACAAAAAAACAATCTGTTTCAGCATCTTAGGTTGAAAACAGAGGTTTTTGTTGCATACATTTGTGAATACAGGTGAAGCCACCTCTCCTCATTAAAAGTATAGAAAGTCATCATTGTTCAAGGCAAGTGAGGGTTATGGTCTTGGCTTCTTTTATAGGTATTTATATGCATGCTATGCTCCTGGCTTTCTCTGTAGGTCTAATGACATAAGGGATGTGCTCTTGGCATTCATTTGTAGGTATTATGGCATATGTTATGCTCTTGGCTTCTTCTGTAGTTATTATAATATAAAGGCTATGCCCTAGACCAGGGATATGCAATTAGTGGACCTCCAGCTGTTGCAAAACTACAAGTCCCATCATGCCTCTGCCTCTGGGTGTCATGCTTGTTGCTGTCAGAGTCTTGCTATGCCTCATGGGACTTGTAGTTCTGCAACAGCTGGAGGTCCGCTAATTTCATATCCCTGCCCTAGGCTTTCTCTGTAGGTCTAATGACATAAGGCATATGCTCTTGATAGTATGCTATTATGATAGTAGGAGTTTGCTCTTGGCATCCTGTGTAGATATTAGGACATAAGGGCTATGTTCATTATCTTCCTCTGTAGGTATTTTGACATAATGACTATGCTCTTACCTTCATCTGTAGATATTAAGACATAACAATTATGCTTGTGGCTTCTTCTGTATCTGTAATGACATACAGTACGTTCTATGTTCTTGGCTTCCTCTGTAGGTATTATGACAAAAGGGCTATGCTCTTGGCTTCTTCTGTAGATATTATGATATAAAGGCCTTGCTCTTAGCTTCTTCTGAAGGTATTATGATATAGGGGTTATGCTCTTGGCTTCCTCTGTAGGTATTGTGACAAAAGGGTTATGCTCTTGGCTTCTTCTGTAGGTATTATGATATAAAGGCCTTGCTCTTAGCTTCTTCTGAAGGTATTATGATATGGGGGTTATGCTCTTGGCTTCCTCTGTAGGTATTGTGACAAAAGGGTTATGCTCTTGGCTTCTTCTGTAGGTATTATGATATAAAGGCCTTGCTCTTAGCTTCTTCTGAAGGTATTATGATATGGGGGTTATGCTCTTGGCTTCCTCTGTAGGTATTGTGACATAAGGGTTATTCTCTTGGCTTCTTCTGTAGGTATTATGATATAAGGGCTTTGCTCTTAGATTCCTCTGTAGGTATTATGATATAGGGGTTATGCTCTTGGCTTCCTCTGTAGGTATTATGACATAAGGGCTATGCTCTTAGCTTTCTCTGTAGGTATTATGATATATGTGTTATGCTCTTAGCTTCCTCTGTAGGTATTATGATATAAGGACTATACTCTTGGCAGTTCTCTAGTACATTGCACAGAAAGCTTAACACCAGGCATGCAATAAGAGACAGAGCACTCTTTAAGTAGAGCAGTTCCCCTTGATAAATCACCCTGAAAATTGTTCCATGTTTTATGTCATGTAGATAAATTGTACTGTTTTCTTAAAACTCCATTTCCTGTCACCAAACGGCTGGCGTGTGTGGAGTCGTTTCTGCTCAGTATTTTTATTACAACCTCCAGACACAATCCCGCCATCGTACATCATATAAAATTAGACATCAAATTAAACATCATACAAGGTGCTACACGAAATAGAAAATTAAGAAAAAAACAAGCTTCGGGTTATATTTCTTTTATACATTCTTTTGGTAATTTGTAACGATATTGTCTTCATTTAAACCCCCAGTCACTGATAAAAAGATGAATTTATCTATATAATTCCAACTTGACTACAATATAACCGTGGATATAGGATTATGTATATTGGATTGTATGATTTTTATATTTATTTTTTTATTGGTTGAACTAGATTGACTTTTGTCTTTTTTCAACCTAACTATTTAACTATAGAGCACAAACAGCATTTTTATTACCTTATGTTATTTTCTAATTATTTATCAAAAATGTTCTATTCAGTCAATGCTCATGTGTTGGGTGAATTCGCTACACAGACAATATATTTTTGAATATTTTTGACGATCCATATATTTTGTTTGTAAAAGTCAATTCAGGAAGGATATTGCAACAATTAAACCCCAACTTCATTCAGTGCGAGTTAAACTTGCATAATTCTTTATGAAACTTTACTTTTACATCTTGCCAAAGATTACCATAGATTATTTTAATAAAACATGAAAATGTAAAAGTATTAAAAATTATTTTTAAAGTACTTTCATTTTTATACAATTCTTATAGAATTAGTTAATTTTGGAGTTCTGTGATGCGCAAAAAAAAAAAAGCAGTACAATACCAGGTGGGCATAAAATAGCATTTCATGTGAAAAAAATACTATTCTATGAAATAGAAAGCTTTTTAGTGGTTACATAAATACCTTGAAAAATATCAAGATAACAACCATACTAATGTTTCTTAAGTTATTTGAGTGTTTTGATGAGAAAATTGATGTGAGATAATGGCAGCGAACATAACTCGTACAAGTTAATATATTGACCATGACTGTAAAATAAACATAATTGTATGATAGTCTAACCAAAGGACAACACAGTAATCAGATAGTAGAAGGTTATGGCAAGTAAAATGCATTTATTTCTACACACAAGAATTGTGAACTTTAGTAGAACCCACACACATTTCTGATCCATTTGTTCAATTTATAAATATATACAATTTTCCCACCTTTAATGTAACCTATAAACTGTACAACTCACAACAAACTGAAATCTTTGGGGGGGGGGGGGGGATTAAAAAAACACTAAAATAATGTGATGTGGTTGCATAAGTTTGCACACCCTCTTATAACTGGGGATGTAGCTCTGTTCAGAATTAAGCAATCGCATTCAAACTCATGTTAAATAGGAGTCAGAACACACCTGCCATCATTTTAAATGCCTCTGATTAACCTCAAATACAGTGCAGCTGTTCTAGTAGGTCTTTCCTGACATTTTCTTAGTCGCATCCTACAGCTAAAGCCATGGTCCACAGAGAGCTTCCAAAGCATCCAAGGGATCTCATTTTTAAAAAGGTATTAGTCAGGAAAATGGTGCAAAAGAATTTCCAAGGCATTAGATATACCATGGAAAACGGTGAAGACAGTCATCAAGTGGAGAAATTATGGCACAACAGTGACCAGTACCAAGAACTGGACGTCCCACCAAAATTCATGAAAAGACGTGAAGAAAAACTGTCAAGGAGGCTGCCAAGAGGCCTACAGCAACATTAAAGGAGCTGCAGAAATATCTGGCAAGTACTGGTTGTATGGTACATGTGACAACAATCTCCCATATTCTTCATATGTTTGGACTATGGGGTAGAGTGGAAAGATGGAAGCCTTTGCATATAAAGAAAAACATCCAAGCCCTCCTACATTTTTAAAAAAAACACATCTGAAATCTCCCAAAAGCATTTGAGGAAATGTGTTATGGTCTGATGAAACCAAGGTTGAACTTTTTGGCCATAATTCGAAAAGATATGTTTGGCGCAAAAAACAACAATGCACATCACCAAAAGAACACCATGCCCACCGTGAAGCATGGTGGTGGCAGAATCATGCTTTGGGACTGTTTTTCTTCAGCTGGTACAAGGGCCTTAGTCAAGGTAGAGGGAATTATGAACAGTTCCAAATACCAGTCAATATTGGCACAACACTTTCAGGCTTCCACTAGAAAGCTATACGGGGAAGAGGAATTTCATCTTTCAGCATGACAATGACTCAAAGCATACATCCAAATCAACAAAAGAAACGTCTTCACCAGAAGAAGATTAAAGTTTTGGAATGGCCAAACCAGAGTCCAGACCTGAATCCGATTGAAAATCTGTGGGGTGATCTGAAGAAGGCTGTGCACAGGAGATGCCCTTGCAATCTGACAGATTTGAAGTTTTTGCAAAGAAGAGTAGGCAAATATTGCCAAGTCAAGATGTGCCATGCTCATAGACTCATACCCAAAAAGACTGAGTGCTGTAATAAAATAAAAAGATACTTCAACAAAGTATTTTAAGGGTGTGCACACTTATGCAACCATACTATTTTAGTTTTACATTTTTACTTCCCTCCACCTAAAATATTTTGATTTGTTGTTCGACCGATTTGTACAGTTTATAGGTCACATTAAAGGTGGAAAAGGTTCTGAAATGATTTATCATTGTCTCATTTTTTTTTTACATCACAGAAACCTGACATTGTAGGGTGTGTAGACTTTTTATATCCACTGTATATAGTCTATTATTATTGACCTGTTTTTATCTTTTTTTTTTTTTTGTGCCAACTGTGTCCTGATGGAGAATTTTATCTTCACTTCCTGTCCTAGAGACAATACAGAATATGAAACAAAGTCTGTACAAAGTAAATTAATTTCTCATCTTATAGAGTTGTCATAGGAACCGGTTTCCCATTATGGAGGATTTTTCCCTTGTCTCTGTGGTGACAAATCTTTGGATTTCGCCTAATTTTTTTGTCTTGGTGACCATGGTGACCAGGACAAATACAGGGTTGATTATACAGGGATATAAGTTGGTATATTGATCATGACTTTAAAATAAACACAGTAGGTTGATAGCATCAATTAAAGGCCAATGGAGTAATCATATGGTAGATGGTTAAGGTGAGTTAAATGCACCAAAGAGTTTCTAAAGGCAAATAGTTGTTTTAATTAAAATAATAATCATCTTATTACTTACCTGCTCTGTGACCACCAAACCTGCCCATCTGGGGTCCTCTGCTGGCGCAGTTCGCTCCTCCTCTGCTGTGTCTGCCCTCCCATAGCAAGCCTCTCTCTCTATCTCTCTCTCTATATATATATATATATATATATATATATATATATATATATATATATATATATATAATATACACATATAGATTTCCCTGACTTTCTGCCGTGATGACCAGGACAAATAGAAGGGTGAATCTACCCATTCGGGATACAGTGGGCAATAAAAAAACTTGACCCACTCTATCCAAAACAAAAAACTGCCTTAACAAATTTTTTGACTTACCCTCAAACCTGGGGATCATTGGTCCCTAACTTTCAATTTGAGGTTCATACTACATCCCCCAAGATTACTTGCATCACCATTCAGCAGGAAGCAGGAATCATTGTAGGGTACATCCGGAACAAGCCAAGAAGGGTGGCTACATCACACCTACAAAAGGAACATGTAAAGCTAGCATAGTCGCCCTCAAAAAAACATAATTAATATATTAAAAAAAAGCTATTGATAAGGTAAGGAACTATATCTTTGTTTTTGGGATTTGGGTTTAGGGACACTGTTTCATTTGTATAACGACATTAGACCACCAAGCTATACTGTATACAAGGTGTGATGTACAACTCTGATACAGTAATGCCGCGTACACACGATCGGTTAAACCGATGAGAACGGTCTGATGGACCGTTTTCATCGGTCCAAACTGATCGTGTGTGGGCCCCATCGGTTATTTATCCATTTATTTATCCATAGGTTAAAAAAAAGCAATCTTGTTTTAAATTGGTAAAAATCCACGCATGCTCAGAATCAAGTCAACGCATGCTTGGAAGCATTGAACTTAGTTTTTTTCAGCACATCGTTGTGTTTTACGTCACCGCGTTCTGACATGATCATTTTTTTAACCAATGGTGTGTAGGCACGACTGACCATCAGTCAGCTTCATCGGTTAACCGATGAAAACGGTCCATCAGACCGGTTTCATCGGATCGACCGATCGTGTGTACGCGGCCTTATAGTATCAGTTTAGGATGTGTTAAGATTAAGTGTTAACACTTCTCAATAGCGTGCGCTGAGACAGATTGACAGCAAGATGCAGAATGTCACACCAGGTTTACACGTAATACTAATGTTGTGATATGTACTTGCTAGGTGCATCTTTAGAATACAACGATCCTCTGGTGCATATGGAACATCTGTTGACAATAACAGCAATAACAGACTGTATCTTTATCTACCATTGCACTATATCATTTTTGTTCTGTATATAGTAAGAAAGAGCTATATATCGCTGTGTCGCTTTGGGGCGAGTTCCCTTTATGTCGTGCCCCAGTGACACCAGGCTCCAGGACAGAAAGTGAGGACGAATCCATTAAAAGGGTAAAGGTTGGAACTCTTGTCAGGTTTTAGTCCTGTCTGGAATTCTATTACACAAGATTTACACTCGCTTTCTTTTCTGGGAACAGCCTATGCCAGACAGGAGGTGAAAAAAAATCTGCAACAGGGAAATAAACAATAAATAAAGCTAGCACTCTATCGAAGTCCAGGTAAAGGAGTTCTGACTATAGAAACACTTTATTATGTACAACCTGGAAAAACAGGGAGGACCTGATTTAAACCCTTAAATACATTCAGTGTAAAAAAAATGTTTAGGAATACAGTATTTTCAATATAAAGCTTCCAACAACATGAGATTAAAACCTCAAACTAGCAGGATGAAAGACGCTTTCTCCGACTTGTTCGTTCCCCGACTTGTTCATTCTCCGACTTAGTTGGGGTAGGCGGTACACTTTGGGGGTGGGTCAGCCACGCCCTGTGACCTTTGACCTCTGGGAACCCGCCTTCTGACCTTTGGGGGAGGTCCCTGTTCCAATTCCTAACTCCTAGCCATATTCTTCAATGGGAAACCCTAACCCTACCCCCTAACCCTTTCTATACTAGGAAAACATGTTAGAAAAAAATAGCAGGCTCAGTTGGCCACCTGCTCTATTTCTGCCATCAGTCTTCTTTGTTTCTATGTTTGATCATTTAATTCTGCCCTTAAAGTGATATTAAACCTTCAGATTTTTTTTAAATTAAGATAACAAACATGCCTATACTTACCTGTTCTGTGCAATGCTTTTGCACAGAGCAAACCAATCCTTTTCTTCTGGGGTCCGCCGCCAGCGCTGCAGGTCCCTCTTTTTGGCAGGTGCCCCCACAGAAAGACACGTTCCAAGGGGGCACCTGTGCATGCTCACTCCTGAGACCCACTGCTGCGTCCATTGACACAGACAGTGGGACTCGACCCCACCCCTGCTCCCGTGTCACAGCATTTAATTGACAGCAGCAGGGGCCAATGGCTCTTGCCACTATCAATCTGCCCAATGTGGAAGGAGATGGCAGCGAGAGCTGCTGCACTTGTGCGCATTGCTGGATCGGATCAGCCTCAGGTAAGAAAAGGAAAGGGGGAGCTGCAGCACAGAAGATTTTTCACCTTAACGCATGGAATGTGTTAAGGTGAAAAACCTTTTCGGCTTTAGAACCAATTTTGCCCCTTCCTGCCTGCCTCGGCAAAAATCGCGGTCCAAGGTAAAGAACGGTAGCAGGCATTAATGGTTTCCAATCGTGCACTATGACAGTGGTCACATGATCGCCAATCCTTTCTGATCCCCGAGCATTAGAAAGGGATGGCGAGGCAGGCAGGAAGGGGCAACATTGGTTCTAAAGCCTAAAAGGTTTTTCACCTAACACATTAAGGTGAAAAAACTTTTAGGCTTTAGAACCAATTTTGCCCCTTCCTGCCTGCCTCGGCATCCCGTTCTAATGCTCGGGGCCCGGGAAGGATTGGCGATCATGTGACCACTGTCATAGTGCATGATTGGAAACCAGTCCTGCCGGCTACCGTTCTTTACCTTGGACCGCGATTTTTCTTTAAATGCTCTGTCTTTGTGCTGAGAGTGCACAGTGAGTATGGTGTGTGGGGGCGTTAAAGCCTACTCTTTTGCCTCTGCACAAATGTGTTGGGCAATCAGAAAGGAGTAAAATTATTAACAAAGTCACGTAGAAAAAAAAGTAAATATATGCTAAATTGGGCCAAGTATTAGCTACATGCAGCTATCTGAATACAATGCAATCTCTTTCACTATGGTGGTCCTTTAATTATTACTAAATGTCCAAAAATTATTCCCGTGAGCCTTGTCATTCTAAAATCAATTTTTGTATGGAATTAGCTTGTTCTTAACTTTGTGTTTATTATTTTCAGAATACATTTTTACATTCCTGCATATTGCCTCAAGCTGCGTTGTCAGTAATGTTGTGTATCCTTTATATAAAAGTAAAAAAAAAAGAAAACTCAGTGATAACACTAAGTCTGATCGCCAGGAAAAGAAGCAAAAAAGCAGCATGTCTAGATGGTGCATGTAAGAGCATTTAACTCAAAATGACTAATCTCATTTATCTACTTGAGATCGCCGGCAACCCTGTTGTTTTAAAACCCGCTGCTGAACTCTGCCAACATGCTGTCCGATTGTCTCCAGCCTGCCAAGAACCTGTCTAATCCCAAGATATCCCAATTATTACTCTGGATAGGAGCCTTAAAACAAATCTTAACCTTAAGTCATCAGCCCAGCAAGACCAATACTACATCAGGTGGAGTTATACTATACTATACTATACACATCCAATGTCACTTCCACCAATATGTATCTTTTCTGGAAACTGATGGCTATTAAATTGGAATTAAACCCTGCCCTACGCACCCTGAAGAAATAACACCATTCATACAGCTGACTATGCGATTAGCAAAACCCTGGATTTAGCTATATTTTAATGCCTACTGTTGTTTTTGTATTTAATCATTTTCCCCTCCTCCTGAGGAAGCCAATTCCATGTTTGAGTAATCCTTTTGCTTACATCCCCTACCTCACTTTCGCCCTTCAAAGACATCCCATCACCAACCTTGCAAATGCATAGACCAGAATAGCCACACTGTGTTATGAGGTTTGCAAGATTAAGCCCCAATGCTTATGACACAGTATTACGTCACCCCCAGATAGGCACTCTGTATGATGGCATAGACAGTATGCTGTTGTATGATAATGTGGGCATGCACAAGAGAAGTGACCAAAGAAAAAAAAAGCAATAAACAATAAAGCTTTGGAAACACGAGGGGTACAAATATTATGCTTAAAGATAGGGGAAAGTACAAAGTATGAATCTAAATCTGCTTTAAAAGAACTAGGATTTGTTTATGCGAAAAATATATTAATTTAAATATATTAAATTAAACTCTAATGAAAGTGTGTGTGTGTGTGTGTGTGTGTGTGTATATATATATATATATATATATATATATATACTTTCATTAGAGTTTAATTTAATATATTTAAATTAATATATTTTTTATATATATATATATAGGCCCGGATTCTTAAAGCACTTACGCCGATGTATCTTTATATGCGTTGCGTAAGTGCACAGATGCGCCGTCGTATCTATGCGCCTGGTTCTTAATGCTAGATACGCCTGAAATGTGGCTTCATCCGACCGACGTATGTACCTGGGCGCATATTTACGCTGGCCGCAAGGGGCGCTTCCATTGATTTACGCGTCGAATATGCAAATGACTGAGATACGCGATTAACAAACGTACTTGCGCCCGGAGCAGTAGTATACGCCGTTTACGAAAGGCGTACGTCCGGCGTAAAGTTATTCCACCTATAGGAGGCGCATCCCATGCAAAGGTATGGGCGACGGAACAGCCGTCGTATTTTACATTGTTTACGTAAGTCGTATGTGAATGGGGCTGGACGTAGGTTACGTTCACGTCGTAGCCATTGAGCCGTCGTATCTTAGGGAGTATATTCAACGCGATTCTGAGCATGCGCCGTTCGTTCGGCCCATCATTTGAATGGGGTCAAGCTTCATTTAAATGGATCACGCCCACTTCCTTCCTATTTTGAATTAGGCAGGCTTACGCCGGACAATTTACGCTACGCCGGCGCAACGTTGGGAGCGAGTGCTTTGTGAATACTGTTCTTGCCTCTCAATGTTACGTTGGCGTAGCACATATGAGATGCGCTACGCCCGCACAAATATACGCCGCTCTACGTGAATCCGGGCCCTAGTGTATTTTTTTTTGCAATCAAATTGGATAATTTATTATTATTATTACATTTTGCTGATTACCATTTTAAATGCTCTTTTCTGATGATGTCAGCATTTCAAAATCCTAGGTAGTTCTCTTTGTTTATGGGAGGAATGTGTGAGCTGTGTTTGCCATAATTAGCCCTGTCTGAGCCATACTTGAAGATCACATTGTCAGTTGTAAACTAGATTTGAACCTTGTCAGTCCTAAGAAAGGGTCAAATCTGAAGTTTTGGTATGTACTGTATATCATGTAAGCCAAAGAGCTGGTGCAAGTTACAGCAGCTTATGCGTTTTGGTAAAAAGAACCTGTATTTATGTTTTTAGCAAAACGCGCAAGCTGCTGTAACTTGCACATGTACCCTTTTATCAATAAAGCACTTTTATTGGGAGGACGAGCTTCTGGCTCTTCATCTTATACTCTTGAGCTGTTTTGAGTGGCAGGAAGACTGTGAGCTTTGGAGCACCATTGGTCTACCTCCAGGGGGAGTTAAACTTGGGCTTATATGTTTATGTACTATATATACATTTCATTTAATTATAATTCATATTTTAAACAAAACTAATGTAAAAAAGGGTTTCATTTATTAATTATTTTCTTTTGGTTGAACTTGGTGGACTTGTGTCTTTCTCAACCTCTCTATGTAACAATGCAATTTGATCCAACTCTGTATTCACTAATACACCCTTAAATGTATTTTCTTTTTCAAACCATATAAAAACCTGGAGGCAGAGTAAGGGCTCATTCACACTAGCAGTTGGTAGGTGTAATTGAGCCACAGTTTTACGGCCCCCCAACCACTACCCCCTTTAGCAGCAGAGGCAGCAGCTAGGGGTGTATACAAGCCACAATCTTTCCTTAGCAGCCGGATCTAGACCCCATCTCACTATACCCACCAAGCGCAAATCATACATTGCTACAGTTCCAGTGCTACAGTGTGGCAATCAAGGGATCAAACCAGGGGGTGAGGAGGCAGTACAGCGCCTACTCACCACCTGTCAAATACTCTCTGAAAAGCGTTCCGAAAGTAGATTCCTCTTCAGAAACCAAAGCTTGTGTGAACGAGCCCTAACAGAAAGCTAAACATATCAGTCTGCTGCTTCTCATTTCACTGTCCAGTCACAGGCTGGGGGTCGGAAAGAGTCCTTTAGGTGTTACCTACCTGTAGCACAGAAAAATCAGGTGCCTTGTCAGACAGGGTTGTGCTGTGTGGAAAGTCTGTGTTAATCTCAGGACTGGATTGGTAGAAATTGGAAATCCTCTGACACGTAGCAGCTCCCTTATCTCTGTTTTTATAGCTGTTTGCCTGGAGTTCTCCTTTAACTGTTACTACCTAAAAATGTGTGCCACCGAGCAGATGGGATTGTGCTGGGTTTCCTAATCAAGTTACAGTTTGCTTTTACTAGGTGTGATTGAGAAGAGCAAAACGATAAAGATAGTTTCACCTAATGGCGTAGTTCATTATTTAAAAATCAATGTTTTTTCATTAGTGCAACAAAGACGAACGATAGCGGGGGCCCACTCTTCTACAGGGTACATTGTGGTCTTAACACAGAGACGTGTTCGCTGTGCCCAATTCATTTCAAACAGAACCTCAAGTGTTCATTATTTCTTTAGCTGTCCTATTTTGCTTGTTTTTTTTGTTGCTTGGGATTCTAAAAGCCCACCAGCAAAACCGGCAAGTAGTGCTTATTAAAAAGTGGAAAGCTGTACTTTTTTTGTGAAAGTCACAATAGCTTTGTGCTCTGAGAGCTGAGCTCTGCTCAGCCCCGTTGGTATCTAAAACATACAATTAATTAAAAAAAAAATACAATTAGGCAATTTTTAAGTAGATTTGGAGCCAACAGTTAAAGCTATAGCGCACACAGTACATACACATACTAGGGCCAATTTAGACAGGAGCCAGTTAACCTACCGGCATTTCTTTGGATGGTGGAAGGAAACGTATTATTATTATACAGGATTTATCTCGAGGCAACAGTTTGCGCAGTGCTTTACAACAAACATGAGGGCAGACAGTACAGTTACAATACAGTTTTAAAGAAGAGGAATCAGAGGGCCCTGTTCATTAGAGCTTACAATCTAAGAGGGAGGGTCAAGTGATTCAAAAGTTAATAACTGTGGGGGATGAGCTAATGTAGGAGATACAGTTGTTGGGTGGAGGCAGGATATGCTTCTCTGAAGAGAAGGGTATTCAGGGATTGCCTAAAAGCAGTCAGAGTAGGAAATAATTGAACAGAATGGGGTAGGGAGTTCCATAGGATGACGAGGCTCTGGAAAAGTCCTGGGGGCGAGCATGGGAGGAGGTTGACGTGGGAGCTACAGTAGGTGTTTGTGATATTGTGCTTTTAGCACGACAGCGTCGCGCTGATACTCGGCGACAGGGTGCCGAGATCTCGCCGACATCTCACACTCACTGGAATAGTGACAGCACATCCCAGCAAGCGCGTCATAGAAGCGACGGGAGATCCGACTTGGATTCCCGCCAATTCTACACGTGTGCGGCGTTTGTTATGAATCCTGAGGGGGAAGTCCCCGCCGGATTTTAAATAAAAATCCGGCATGGGTCCCCCCCTCAGGAGCATACCGGGCCCTTAGGTCTGTTATGGGTTGTAAGGAGAGCCCCCCTACGCCGAAAAAAACGGCGTAGGGGGTCCCCCTACAATCCATACCAGACCCGTATCCAAAGCACGCTACCCGGCCAGCCAGGAAGGGAGTGGGGACGAGCGAGCGCCCCCCCCCCCTCCTGAGCCGTACCAGGCTGCATGCCCTCAACATGGGGGGGTTGGGTGCTCTGGGGCAGGGGGGCGCACTGCGGCCCCCCACCTCAGAGCACCCTGTCCCCATGTTGATGAGGACAGGGCCCCTTCCCGACAACCCTGGCCGTTGGTTGTCGGGGTATGCGGGCGGGAGGCTTATCGGAATCTGGGAGCCCCCTTTAATAAGGGGGCCCCCAGATACCGGCCCCCTCACCCTAAGTGAATGAGTATGGGGTACATCGTACCCCTACCCATTCACCTGCAAGAAAAGTGGTAAAAACACAAATAAACCACACAGTGTATTAAAATATTTTATTTTTCTGCTCCGGAGGCCGCCCCCTGTCTTCTTTATTAGCTCTTTTACCAGGGGGGGCTTCTTCTTTGACGTCTTCGGGTGGGTGGGGGCCGCCGTCTGGTTCTCTTCCACCGCCGGGGGGGGGTGGCTTTTAAAAAAGCCCCCACCCCCCCGGCGGGTTTCCTCCGGCGTCTTCGGCGGGGCTCTTCTTCTTCCGCTATCCCGACGGGTCTTCTCAACTCTCCGGGGTTCTCCTTCTGTCTTCGCCGCTCTCCGTTGTTGACTCGGCGCACCCCGGTTCTTCGTCTCGCTGTCCGGTGTCTTCTTCCGTGCTGTACGTCTTCTCCTTCCGTGCTGTGATGAGTTCTTCTTCCGTGCTGTGACGTCATGTTCTTCACTTCTCTCCTTCTCCCGATGTTGACACGCCGGTCCTCCTCGCTGAAATGACGGATGCGCGCCTTGCATCGGACCTATATAGGCCTCACAGTCCCATCATGCTCTGTACCTACCCATGTGATACCCATGTGGTAGGTATCACATGGGTAGGTACAGAGCATGATGGGACTGTGAGGCCTATATAGGTCCGATGCAAGGCGCGCATCCGTCATTTCAGCGAGGAGGACCGGCGAGTCAACATCGGGAGAAGAAGAGAAGTGAAGAACATGACGTCACAGCGCGGAAGAAGACGTACAGCACGGAAGAAGGGACCGGACTGCGAGACGAAGAACCGGGGTGCGACGAGTCAACAGCGGAGAGCGGCGAGACCCCCCGGATAGCGGAGAAGACCCGTCGGGATAGCGGAAGAAGAAGAGCCCCGCCGAAGACGCCGGAGGAAACCCGCCGGGGGGGTGGGGGCTTTTTTAAAAGCCACCCCCCCCGGCGGTGGAAGAGAACCAGACGGCGGCCCCCACCCACCCGAAGACGTCAAAGAAGAAGCCCCCCCTGGTAAAAGAGCTAATAAAGAAGACAGGGGGCGGCCTCCGGAGCAGAAAAATAAAATATTTTAATACACTGTGTGGTTTATTTGTGTTTTTACCACTTTTCTTGCAGGTGAATGGGTAGGGGTACGATGTACCCCATACTCATTCACTTAGGGTGGGGGGGCCGGTATCTGGGGGCCCCCTTATTAAAGGGGGCTCCCAGATTCCGATAAGCCGCCCGCATACCCCGACAACCAACGGCCAGGGTTGTCGGGAAGGGGCCCTGTCCTCATCAACATGGGGACAGGGTGCTCTGAGGTGGGGGGCCGCAGTGCGCCCCCCTTCCCCAGAGCACCCAACCCCCCCATGTTGAGGGCATGCAGCCTGGTACGGCTCAGGAGGGGGGGGGGCGCTCGCTCGTCCCCACTCCCTTCCTGGCTGGCCGGGTAGCGTGCTTTGGATACGGGTCTGGTATGGATTGTAGGGGGACCCCCTACGCCGTTTTTTTCGGCGTAGGGGGGCTCTCCTTACAACCCATAACAGACCTAAGGGCCCGGTATGCTCCTGAAGGGGGGACCCATGCCGGATTTTTATTTAAAATCCGGCGGGGACTTCCCCCTCAGGATTCATAACAAACGCTGCACGCGTGTAGAATTGGCGGGAATCCAAGTCGGATCTCCCGTCGCTTCTATGACGGCTCTGTCTCCATCGCGGCAAGCCAGCTCGGCGCTGGCTCCCGCGATGGGGCTCGTAGGTGCTCAATCTCGCCGAGAAAGAGAGCGAGATTGACACAAAATCGGGTTCACCTACTGTAGAGAGCAGGAGGTCTTGTGAGAGGAACGAAGAGAACAATTTAGTTAGTATTTTGAGACTAGGTTAGTGATGTAGCTGGGGGAAGAGTTATAGATGACTTTGTAAGTTATTGTTAGTATTTTGAGTTTAATTAGTTGGGTGAGCGTAAGCCATTGGATGGATGACAGAGAGAGGCAGCAGACACTAAATGGTGGATTAGTCTGGCGGCAGCATTCATGATGGACTGAAGGGGAATAGCCTATGTAAAGGTAATCCAATGAGAAGGGAGTTGCAGTAATCGAGGCGAGAGATGACCAGGAAGTGAATTAGAAGCTTTGTGGTGTCATTGGTTAGGAAGGGGCGTATTTTAGAGATGTTGCGTAGGTTAAGGCGGCAAGCTTTGGACAGTGATTAAATGTGGGGCCAAAAGGAGAGTTTAGGAAAGTCCAGGATTACACTTAGAACCTTGGCATGCGGGGACGGGTTGATAGTTGTATCATCAACCTTGAAAGAGAAGTCATGGGGAAGGTGAAGGAAATAATATGAGCTCCATTTTGGATAGATTGAGTTTGAGAAAATGGTGTGACATCCAGACTGATATGTCTGTTAGTTAATTAGTGATGCATGTGGAGACTGAAGGAGAGAGCTCAGGGGTAGAGAGCTCAAGCACTGTGTGTGTGTGTGTGTGTGTGTGTGTGTATATGTATATATATATATATATATATATCAGTTAGGTTCATATATATTTGGACACAAGCACAATTTTATTTTCAGGTATTTACCAAAACATATTCCAGCTATAGTTATATAATGGGCTGAAAGTGCACACTCTCAGGTTCAATTTTGAAGGTATATGTACATCCAAAGCGGAGGAAGGGTTTAGGAATTAGAATTTTAAGAGACCAAAAAAGTCAAATTAAGTCTAAAGCTGTTTCATGGCCAGGTGTTGGCTACTCCTTCATTATTTCTCCATCAATTAAACAGTTACCGAGCGACTCGCGTACTTTTTCTGCTGCAGAATGGCTCTCCTGGGCGACCTTGTGCACGTTAACCTACACGGAGATGTGTGTGTGTGTAAACACACAAATCCCTGTGTTGTCAAGGGAGAGGAGACAGATCGTGTGTTCCTGCTAAGTAGGAACAACTAGTAAGTCATATCCCCATACAGTTAGAACATGCTGAGGGAACACACATTTAACCTCTTGATCGCCCCCTAGTGTCAACCCCTTCCCTGCCAGTGACATTTATACAGTAATCGGTGCATTTTTATGGCACTGCTCGCTGTATAAATGTCAATGGTCCCAAAACAACTATTATAGCAAAAAGACAAAAATATTTTTTATTTTTTCTAAATTTTAGCTCTTTTTTTGTTTATAGCGCCAAAAATAAAAACCACAGAGGTTTGGGTACAGCATTGCATGACCGCACAATTGTCAGTTAAAGCGACGCAGTGCCAAATTGTAAAAAGTTGTCAGAGATAGCAGCAACATTAGGAGTGGTCAAATCAAAAGTTTGGTACATTCTGCGGAAAGAAGAATGCACTGGTGAGCTCAGCGACATAAAAAGGCTTGGACGTCCATGGAAGACAGCAGTGCTGGATGATCGCAGGATCCTCTCTATGATAAAGAAAAACTCATTCAGAACATCCAGACAAGTGAAGGACACTCTTCAGGAAGTGGGGGTATCATTGTCAGTCTACAATCTAGAGAAGACTTCACAAGAGCAAGCACAGAGGGTTCACCACCAGATGCAAAACCATTCATAAGCCTGAAGAATCGAAAAGCCAGATTAGTCTTTGCCAAAAAACATCTAAAAAAGCCAGATCAGTTCTGGAAAAGCATTTTTTTGGTCGGAGGAAACTAAGATTAATTTGTACCAGAATGACGGGAAGAAAAAAGTGTGCAGAAGGCTTGGAACAGCTTATGATCCAAAGCACACAAAGTCATCTGTAAAACATGGTGGAGGCAGTGTGATGGCATGGGCATGCATGGCTTCTGGTGGCACTGGGTTATTGGTGTTTATTCATGATGTGGCAGAAGACAGAAGCAGCCGGATGAATTCTGCAGTGTTTAGAGATATACAGTCAGCCCAGATTCAGCCAAATGCAACAAAGTTGATTGGACAGCGCTTCACAGTACAGATGGACAATGATCCAAACACACACAGCAAAAGCAACCCAGGAGCTTTTGAAGGAAACAAAGTGTAATATTCTGCAATGGTTGAGTCAGTCACCTGATCTCAACCCAATTGAGCGTGCATTTCACTTGCTTAAGGCAAAACAAAAGGCAGACTCAAAAACAAAGAACAACTGAAGACAGCTGCAGTTAGAGCCTGGCAAAGCATCAGAAAGAATGGGAAAGTGCATGGGTTTCAGACTTTAGGCAGTCATTGCCAGTTAAGGATTCTAAACAAAATATTTTTTTTTTATTTTTTTTATGTATGATTATATTCATTTGTACAATTAAATGGGAGGGGGGGGGGGGTTGTGTATAGAAATTGTTGCAGCTCCTAAAATTTGTACTTGATATTTATGTTCAACCCCTTGAATTAAAGCTGAAAGTCTGCACTTCAAATTCATTTAGATTGTTTAATTTTTATTTTATTCTGGTGGCATACAGAGCCAAAAGTATGAAAATTGTGTCCAAATATATATGGACCTAACTGTGTGTGTGTAGATAGATGATATATATACCGTATTTATCGGTGTATAACACGCACCCTAACTTTAAGAGGGAAGTTTCAGGCAAAACAATAAATACAGTGTATGTGTATATATATAATATATATATATATATATATATATATATATATATATATATATATATTAGATAGATAGATACTGTATATAGGCAATTTATTTTAGAACCACCAAAGTCCCACTGGCAGTGTCAGGTTCACCACAATAAACTAGTGCACACGCAGGTGTAAACCATCTCTATGTACTGCAACACACATTAACATGTTGGTTAACATGCATGTGATAGCACACCACAGATGTTTTGAATGTGGTCTTAGTCTCCTTGCCACTGCTGCAATTACATTCTGATAGGTTAGACTGGACATTCGAGTGTCAGCTTTTTGTTCTCACGAGGCATGGAGTCTTTGAAGGCATGCAGGGCCATTTTTTTACCATTGACCACCACTAGAAGGAGTTTTGCTGTGTAACATGATCTGGTGCTCTGGTGACACCTAAGAAGCCTTTAGGAAACTCAGGAGAAAATTGAGTATTGTCCATGATACTTTTTTTATTTGCACTAACATACAATTTTTCAGGACAAGCTTTCAGGGTTTTTACCCCCTTCTTCAAGGTCCAAGCAGTACTACTGCTTGGACCTTGAAGAAGGGGTAACACCCTGAAAGCTTGTCCTGAAATTTTTTATGTTAGTGCAAATAAAAAAAGTATCACGGACAGTGCTCAATTTTCTCTATCACAATTGCACTAATACGGCTACAATCACGTCAAGTATGATGGAAACTCAGGAGAAATGTTGAATCATCAGGCAAGGAAGCAGAAAACAAGTTAAACCCAATGCTAGAATAGCAGCAATCATGCTTACATGAATCAATAGAAGTCATCGAGGCACTACCACATAACACCAATCAAAATGTGTATTCCCTGCTAGTGGTTTTATAGACATGATATAAATGTGTCTGTCTACTCTCCATTATTGCTTAAAAAATGTGAATAGTGCCTACCCACCCATCTGGTGTCTATGGTCAGCTCTACTCACAGACATACTGGGCCAGATTCATGTAGATCAGCGGATCTTTAGATCCGCCAGATCTACCTGTTTTACGATCCGCCGGTGCAATTTAGCGAGGCTAGTGCATGATTCATAAAGTACTTACCTCGCAAATTGCACCGTCGGATCCTAACTCCCCCCGGCGGAATGCAAATTCCGCGGCTAGGGGGAGTGTACAATTTAAATCGGGCGCGTTCCCGCGCCGATTTAACTGCGCATGCGCCGCCGGCAAAAAAGCCCAGTGCGCATGCTCCAAATGATGTCGCTAGGACGTCATTGTTTTCGGCGGCTAGGTTACTTACGGCCATCCGTATTCCCGACGTACTTACGCAAACGACGTAACAAATGTAAAACTCGGCGCGGGAACGTCGGCCATACTTAACATTAGCTACCCCTCATATTAGCAGGGGTAGCTATCCGCCGGAAAAAGCCGAACGAAAACGGCGTTGAAAGAGCGACGGGCGGGCGTACGGACGTGAATCGGCGGTTCTCCTCATTTGCATATGCAACGTTTAAAAAAAAGCGACGACACCTAGCGGCCAGCAGGAGATTACAGCCTAAGGCCGAGTACTCACGACCAAACATGTCCGTTCGAAATGTCCGACGGGCTGTTTCCGGCGTACAAGGCAGTTTTTTCATTTGGCCCGCTGGCTTGTACACTCCAGCGGACGATATTTCCCTGCGGACCTGAACGCGTGCACGTAATCCACGTTTGACGTCACTATAAAGGGAAAGGCCAAAGTCAATGGCGACGCCCTCTGTTCCGCTTTTGCTAGTTACGGCTTTGCTCGTGTTAGTGAAGGTTTGGTTAGAGCTGATTCGCGCTTCTCGGTCTCCAGGCTTTAGCAGGTAGTATTTTCTCGTTCAGTGCGTGTGCTTGTGGGTACGTAGTTGGCATTCGGGTACAGGCGTGCAGTTCGTTCTGCTTAGCAGATTCGTACTGTGCGTTCGTATCTGTGTGTCGTGCGTTCTTTGCAGGTCCCGCTGGATTTGATTGTGCTTTCTGTTGGAGTGTGTTCTTGACTGACCAGCCGGCCGGTTTGAAGCCATGATGGAGCAGCAGCGTCAATTTTCGCGAGTTGGTGCTGTTTATGGGATGGCTGCTGGATATGTTCATTATTCCAGTACTTTGGCCAGAAACAGGGGGCGGAGGCGTTTCTGGACCAAGAATTGGTTGCGCCAGCGTGACCAGTTCTCTCATATGCCTCTGCTTAGGGAAATCCAGGAGAATAATCCTAATGACTATAGGAATTTTCTCCGCATGACGGACCCCGTATTCAACAGTCTGCTGGAACTTCTGTCCCCCTATATCACGAGGCAGGACACTGTGATGCGCCAAGCCATCACGGCCGAGCAGAGGCTTATTGCCACGTTGCGGTACCTGGCGACTGGGAGGAGCCTGCAGGACCTCAAGTTCTCAACAGGCATCTCTCCGCAGGCGCTTGGGGTCATCATACCGGACACGTGTGCTGCCATCATTAAAGTTATGCACGAGGAGTATATGAAGGTAAGTTTCCTCATTTTAACCTCACAATGTGTCTATTATAATGTGGCAAACTAACTTTTTATTTTATTTCCCAGATATGCTGTGTGTTTAACTAACGTTCCCTTTTCTCCCTATGCATGTTGATATCAGCTTTTACATGTTATTTTTATTTTGGCCTACCTGCATATTTTGATCTTACCCAATATTAACCTGTCCAGCATGCTATCTTCGGGCCAACCCCCACCATGCCACTTTATTTTTTATTTTTTGGTTTTCTAAAAACAGTTTAAACACCCCCCACCCCCCCTTCAAAGTGTTTTTGTCCCCATCAGAGGGCTGTGGAGTCTCTTATTAATTAAGTGGGCCTATATATTTGTGCCCCGAAATTCTCCCTTCATAATTTGCAAATGCTATTTTAAAAATGTAAAGTTGCACAAGGATGCTTGTATGATTATGTTTGCAATGTTTATGTGCCAAAGTACTAAATCTCTTTTTGTTTGTCCCCACAGCTACCCTCCACACCACAGGAATGGCAGTCTGTGGCTTCCCAATTTGCCGAGCGGTGGGATTTTCCTAACTGCGGTGGAGCAATAGATGGGAAACACGTCCGCATTGTGCCCCCACCCCACTCGGGGTCCTACTATTATAATTACAAGGGTTATTATAGTATCGTGTTGATGGCGGTGGTGTCGGCACAGTATGAGTTTCTATATGTGGACGTGGGGAAGAACGGCCGGATGTCAGATGGGGGAGTGTTCGCACGGACTGATTTCTATGATCGTCTCCAAACTGGTGGTCTGGCATTGCCACCAGATGAAGAGAATGTGGAAGGACTTCCGTTTGTGTTCCTAGCGGACGAGGCTTTCGGCCTTGGACCTCACCTAATGCGGCCTTTTCCCCAGAGGACCCTCACCTTAGAGAGGAGTGTGTTCAATTTTCGGTTGTCCAGGGCTCGGAGGGTAGTCGAGAATGCCTTTGGGATCCTCAGCAACCGGTTCCGCCTGTTCCTGACATCGATACATTTGGCGGAATATAAATTGAACACCGTTATATTTGCCTGCTGCATTTTGCACAATTTTCTACGCAGGCACTCCCAGACGTACCTAGCCTCCATGGGCTCTGAGGCAGGACTACCCTCAGAGAACATTCCTGGCCTGGACACTGGTCGCGCTGGCTTGGCCCCCCAATCTGCTTGTGAGGTACGCGACAAATATGTTGAGTACTTCATGGGTCGGGGGGCCATTGCTATGCCAGATCATATTTCTTTCTAATTCGGCCCCCAAAGAAAGGAATATTCTCACAACTAATAAATAATTAGACCATTGGACTTTATACAGTTTGTCATTACTGCTTTTTCTCTATTTTTCTGTCTTCCAGGTTCTCTCCAAAAATTGTGCACTTCTAGTGCCAAATTTACTTCATCAGATGTATTAACTAACCACATTTTCACATTATTCACTCATCTACAAACTGGGTATTCAGTCTAGAAATAAGAAGCCACTCATTATTATGCTTTTGATGTCACATTTTTTTTTTTTTATTTTAGTCATTTTTTAACAAGAAATGTGTATTTTTAGGCAGAAAACATTTCCTGCAAATTTTTGACACAAAATATTGGCTTTTAATTATTAATTTTTTTGTCTTTATTGACAGTGATTAGCAATAAGAATGTTCGAAACACAATGTAAGAATAATTTCATTGAAACTATACGCAAGAATTTTTGGGCTTGTCTCCTATATATCTATCTCTAGATATATAATATATATAATATATATATATATATATATATATATATATATATATATATATATATATATATATATATATATATATATATATATACACACTTCTAAACAGAATTTTTTGAGACTTTGGTTAAAAATTTTAGTTCTTATTTAGTTTGGTTTCCAATAACCCAGACTAATTTATGTAGAAATTTTTTGGGTTATTTTTTATTTTAAAATATTTTTTTGGGTATTTGTTTCGAAGACATTTATTTACATTTAGAAATTTTTGTGTATTGTTTTTATACAAAACATTTTTTGTCTTTGTATTTGTTTGTGTCTAATTTTTTCTACAAGATTTTAACACAACACAAATTTTTCTATTTTTTTTTTCAAAAATTAGTTAACTTCTTTCTTTAGGTGAGATTTCTTGTTCGTTTTGTGATCTGAAACTGGAAACATTTACAAACCAAAAAAGATCAACACCAAACAAAAATTTAAAAAAAGAACAGCAGTCAGTCATATGGATGGTGTGCTTTCACACTGGAACACGCCAAAATTTCTAAATGCACACATTCAGTGAAAACTCGCCAAATGTCATTGGTTAAACAGACAAATGGCCACATGTGCTATCTGACATCATGGGTGATCAATGTCTGTGTTTTGTGGGAGCAAACCCTTCCTCTCAACTACTTGAGGATCGAGGAGGGGTTTGTACCCACAAAGCACAGACAATAGATAGTCTGTGATGGCAGATAGCACATATTGGCACACTGTGTGTGCATTTAGAAATTTTGGCGTATTATAAAGTACAAAAAGTAAAAAGGGTTTTGTGGGCGGGGGATGGGCGGGGGATGGGCTTCTGTGGTTCAGTCTTTGACACGGCCCATCATGTCAATGATATTTTTGTAATTTTGTTCGATGACTAGCATCCTTTGTCGCATGTTCTCCATTTCCGTGCTACACTCTGAAATGACATTTCGCACATTCTGCTCCATGACTAGCATCCTTTCCCGCATAATGTCCATTTCCGTGCTGCACTCCATTAGTTGCTGTACAATTATAGAAGCACTTGCACGTGAAAAATGTGCGACTCCATCTTCATCCCCTAAAAATAAACAAATTGGCATTCAAAATATGTAAATAATTTCCAGCCTATCTGCATATGTTTGGCCCTATTAATATAGGGGTGACACTGACCTGATGGCCTGATAATTTCCACATCCCCAATTTCTTCATCTTCTATCACTCCTCCTTCTTCCACCACCTCCCCATCATCTTCTATCACTCCTCCTTCTTCCACCACCTCCACATCATCTTCGACTCCTCCTTCATCCATCAATCCACCTTCTTTCAATTCTCCAAATTGTTCTTCCGCCACTTGCCCTTCATCTGATATAAATTCTAAGTCCAAAATAACTTCTTCCTCCTCTCTTCCTTCCTCCTTTCTTCCTTCCTCTTCTCCTTCCACATCCTCTTCTCCTTCCACATCCTCTTCTCCTTCCACATCCTCTTCTCCTTCCACATCCTCCTCTCTTCCTTCCCCAGCCTCCTCTCTTCCTTCCACAGCCTCCTCCTGCTCAACATGTGGAGGTGTTTGATGTTCCGGGTGTCTGGCCCTCTCTGCCTCCTCCAATTGCTGGCGTCTTCTTTCCCCTATAAGAAATAATAAAAAACAAAAGGTATACTCATCAGCACACAGATATTGTATATCATAAATCGCACACATTGCATAGACGATACATTTATGATGATTTTTGGTTGTTTATTCTTTCAGCAATCCTCCATTTTTGGCGTAGTTCTAGGCCAAGCTCTGATCCTGCCCCTTTTTTGCAAAGAAGTGACACAAATGGATGTCCCCCCAAAACATTAATTCTCGTCGACCCTCCAAATAAATATAGTTTGATTTTTGAGACACAGGTGCTTTGCATTTCAAGATGTTAAAACATCATCTTTATTTGCATTTTGGAGAATGAATCTTGTTTGCCTGTCACATTCACTCAATTTAATTTCTGTGATTTTGCTAGTCAACAATGTTTGAAAAACAAGTTTGGGGCCAGTCAGCCATGTCCAGGTGTGTTGTTCCTGGAGTAACGTCACATTTTTGCTAAACAATGTCATATTACGCGTGTTTACTATTTCCCAAAATTTGTTTAAGGTTGTTATTTGACATAAACACAATACAGTATCTACACGTGTTCAAAAGTACAAGCAGGCCAAGGATGCAGATGTGAAAAAATACATGTCAACACATTATTGCAGACATTCCCCCCCCCCCCCTTAAATAATATGGACTTACTTTTACGCAGAATTTTGAGGATCTTCTTCATGTGATGTGGCTCCCTCAATTTTAAATCGGACCAACGCTTCCGTAGTTGCTCCTTTGACCTGGTGACACCAAACATTCTCCTCATTCTCCTTGCCACCTTGTCCATTATGTGTGACTTCCTACGGTTCGGTGTTTTGTAGGGCCCACATTCACCATCATAATCCTTCCTCCTCATGATGTAAACCAACTCCACCATTTCTTCGAACGCCATATTAGTGGCTTTATATCTTTTAGGCCTGGATCGGGACGGTCCTGCCTCTGTCCCTTCACTTGCGCCATGAGAGCTCCGTGCCCGCTCGTGTGACATCGCCATCTTTCCTTCCCACAGAGATTAGGGGCGTGGAAACGAGGAAATGTCCCGTCAGGGGCGGAGATGAGGGCGGGGATTCTTGCATATGCGGAGTGTCGCGAATGCCAACAACGTATTGACGTAGGTTACGCGGAGAATATTCGCGCGATTCCAGAACCTACACAGTTAACGCCATATTTACTTTTTCAATTGATTAGGGGCATGGCAAAGGTGACGAGGGCGGCGTTTCATACATACGCGGAGTGGATAAAAGGCGCTTGACGTGATTACGTAGGTTACGTGTTAATTCAGCGAGCGGAAGAAACGAGGATTGTGAGAGAGGCAGGTAAGAAATTTAAACATGGGATCAGCAGCGGGCTCTAAAATGTAGAGCAATGGGATGGGGGTTTGGTCTGTTGGTTGCACAGTTTTATTAAGCTATTATGTCTCTTGGATACCAGAATGTGATTTTCGTACCCAAATGCTTTTGTAGACATCACAAAATAGAGAGGTCAAAAATGCTGTGACTCATTATCAATTATGTAGGGTGTATTCAGATCAGGCCAAGTATTGTTCTGTGTTGGTTGGACAGAGGTCATTAGGAAGTTTCTTTCATGTAATCAATGCTGAGGGGCAGGATATCTACACATGCAATAGTGCCTTGATGAATGCTGTCATTTGTAATAATTGTGTATGGTTGTAGATTTATATTATTTCCTGCAATGTAACCAAAGGGGCGGCATGTCTAAAAAAAATGTTAGCTAAAACCAACCAATGGGGCAGAGCTGGCCAGCATTTTCTAAACAAGAGACACTGTGTTTGTATTTCTATATAGGTACTACTTTTTAAACAACATATTCTATCAATGTAAATGCTGAGGCTTTTTTTAATTGTGTTTTTGGTTTCTTTTCATTTTTTCAATCTAGAATAAAAAAAAGTAAATCATAACTTCACAATGGATCTCCTGCAGAGCCAAGACATTATCCAGCATTTGCTGGATAAATTTAGGGAAATGCCCATCCTGTGGGATTCAAAGCAGGACCATTATCATAACAAGGACATACGAGCGGCAGCACTTGAACAGCTAGCAGCATACATGAGGACATGGGTGCCAGAATGCAGTGCCAACATGGTGAAGGATAAACTTGCCAACCTCAGGGGCACATATAGGAGAGCGTACAAAGCTCACCAAAAGCAGCTAAGATCTGGAGCAGCAGCAAGACCACCAAAGGAACCCAAGCTGTGGTATTACAACCAGATGTCATTTTTGCGGGATCAACTGGAAGGCAGGGCATCAATGTCAAGTCTGAATCCCAACCTTTCCTCCACGCTACCTCCCAGCGGGACTTCCCCAGATCACCACAGCCCTGCAGAGTCAGATGAAGAGGGCCTGGCTGACAGAGAGGCAGATCTGCGCCTCTACGATGATGAGGTATAGTAGTTTCATAACTATTTATGTAATAATCTTAATTATTGTTTGATTCTTGACTTGATATTGGTTAATAAAATACAAGCTGGGAAGTAAAAATCTAAAATCGTGGGCAAACAAATAGGTGTCAGGGATGACAACTGCAGGGGTCAGAGGGTGAGTCTGTTTTCAAGTTTAAATTCAAGGCAAAAAATAAGATTCAAGCATGAAAATGTGAGTGAGTATATTCCTAAATATATTACAACATGTCCCTTTTTTTTACACAGGAAGAAGAGACCAGCCAGGAGGTGGCAGATCCTCTCCTCACTGTCAGCCAGGACGAAGGGGTCAGTGGCAGCCAGGAGGAGGCCGGGCCCAGTGGCGTTCAGCAGCTCCCCAGGACAAGCACCACCAGCCAGGCTCCTCCCCTTTATATTAGGCCACCAGGCCGTAAGAAGAAATTGGGGGCAGTAGAGGAAGCCAGCCTGAAAATGATTCAGGAGGCGAGTGCCATCATGAGGGCCCCCCTCAACCCCACTGAGGCCTACAGTGCCTCCGTGGCACATGACCTCAATAAAGGCACGGAGGAGCAGAGGCAATTGGCCAAGGGCATCATCAACCAGGCCCTTTGGTGGATGCAGAGGGAGCTGCTGACCCCAGACACTGGGCTATGTGACCCGGCCCGGCTTGCTGAACACCATTCTCCTGCTGCCACATCATCCCCACCTGCAAGGGCCCAGGGAAGACCCGCTGGAAGGCAGCCTGGAAGGAAGGTTGCAAGGAAGAGGAGACGTTGATGCCCTGCCTTCCATTTGATCCCCCACAAATGGCATCTTGTTTGGACTACCACAGCTTGGGTTCCTTTGGTTATGTGCTGCTGCTTCAGATTTTATTTTGTGTGCTTCCTGAGGTTGGCTAGTTTATCCTTCACCATGTTTCAAATGCAAGTTTGCATGTATGTTGCTAGCTGTTCAAGTGCTGCCATTCTGTTTTTGATCCTTTTTATAATTTGCTCAAATAAAAGCCTTTTTGTTGATTTGAAAAACGTGCCTATTGTTTGTAATACTGTGGGTATTATTTTAGGCATCAAACATTACAAACAAATAAAATGTTTAATCTAAAATATTCACTAGCACATGGGGGGGGGGGGGGGCATTTGGTGTGCCAACATGGTAGACAATTTAAACAACCTTCAAAAAATTCATGTTAAATATACAAACAAAAGCTAAATCAAAACTATTTGCTATTAAAATATTCTAAATGGTGACATAACTATAAACACCTAAAGAAAGTGGGAAAGATAACCATTAAACATTAAAAGCAAAAAATTTGAAATGTGGAGGACCAATAAAAATATGATACGTCGGGCCAATAAAAGTTTGCAAAAATCTTACTACATCACAGCGAACAAATGTCACTTTTCAGTATGGAACAACTCAGTTGAAATAACATGAGCTAAATAACTGATTAGTTAGAGCAAGAGAAGAATGAATAAAACGACGGCATCAAGCGTTGGTTATTGTGTGTTTTGCTTCAGTGTTCTATTGCTAGAATTAATCTTTCTATTGACGAATGTGCCATATCCCAAACAAACGTGAGTTTTACCTGAACGAGCGCTCCCGTGGCCTCATTTAGTCTGAGCATGCGCGGGGTTTTTGTACGTTGGTTTTGTGTACTCACCACCAAACATGTACGTTCGGACAGGATTTGAGCGGACGGTTTTAAAACAAGTTTGGAAATAAATGTCTGCTGAAAAACGGCCCGGCGGGCAAATGTACGGCGAAATTCTGTACGCTCGTAACTACACACGACCAAACATGTATGCTGAAACTGGTCCGCGGGCCACTTTCAGCAAACATGTTTGGTCGTGAGTATGGGGCCTAAGATTCGACTGGTGTAAGTCACTTACACCAGTCGGATCTAAGGGAGATCTATGCGGAACTGATTCTTGTGAATCAGTCGCATAGCTCCGACCGTGGGATCTCACAGATCCGACCGTCGGCTCTCACAGATACGACGGCGGATCAGGAGATCCGCCGTCGTATCTCTTGATGAATCTGCCCCACAGTATGTACCACATAGACATAGTATAATAAAACTAAAAACAGGTATGGTCTGTATCAGTCATACACTACAAACAGCGCTGATTTTGAGTGAAAGTGATATGTGGCCAACTCCACATGTACCATATGTAAACACAAAAAGGAAAAATAAAAAGGTAGACACAAGTAATACATTTATTTCTTAGGTAGCTTCCCTAGACACTGTCCCACAATGGCAGATGAACCCCTGTTTTAGATCACATGGACAGCCGATAAAGATGGATTCCTCTACCTGGCAGGTACAGTGCTGATAAGTATTCATATCATTGCCTGTATAACATGGTTCTTCAGGATACAAGTGGAATGTCAGCTCTCCAACAAGTAACCAAGGCAACCAGTTATCAGAGCGGGACATAATCGAATTCCCGCTAAACTCCTCTACATGGAGATTCTATTACACAATACCATCCAGAGAAGCTTGGCTAAGAATCCTGTTACTGTGTCGTCTGTGACTCTCTCATTAATTGCTTCGATCAATACTTTTATCCTCAAGTAGGCCACGAGAATATTCAGCTTATCTGATAAGAAAATCAAACAAATTTTTATTTATTCCCTAGGTCGAGGCCATTATCCTCCCGCATTTTCATACTGAATAATCGTCCATTGCCATTATCCAACATCATGTTTTAAATATAGGCGTCACACCAATACATTTTTGCCTATAAAAGCGCAACCGCTGACAAGACTGGGGGCCAAGAACATGCAAAGCGCACCAAGTTTGATGAATGGTTATTGCAATTTTTTTTCCCAACGTTGCTGATGAAATCATAAGCTCTTGGTGCACCATCAATTATAATTAACGGTTCTCAGTAGTTAATGTACACTCAGTAGCATACATCTCATTAACTGTATTTATCTAAAATTACTGCTTTGCCAAATTGATATTGGCAGTCAAGTGGATTCTTGAAAGTGTGTGTGTGTGTGTGTTTCACTTCTAGATACCCATACATGAATGTTCTTGTATTCCAGGCTGGGAAAAGTATAAATGCATAAAAACCTAAAATGGCAAGTTACGGTTAACAAATTAGTTGTTAACAATATTCACAGTTAAAGTGTAACTAAACCTATAATTAGAAATTAATTAACTAGTAGCTTACTATCTGTTGCTTGCAATGACGTCATTGTTTGCTTCTTATTTCTTTCTTTTTATCTGGTGATCCTGCCATTTTGCAGATTTCCAGTCCGAGGGCAACAATGCTTCCTGAACAGCTCCATAAAGCGGAGGTCCACCCTAAAAAAAACAAAAACATAAACAGGCTCCTTAAAAACTTGAAAAAAACATTATTATTTTTTTTTTTTTTTACTTACCAGAAACGCCTGTTGCGAGTCAGTCTTCCTAATCTGCCTCTTCCTAGTCCACGGAGCTCCTCTTTTTCTTCCTCCCTTTGTTGTCTCCTGGGAAATGGGGCACGCTGTTTTCTGAGGCCTGTGTGTGTCACAGAAGACAGCTGGCCATTCACAAAGCGCCGCCCTTCGTTAGTATGGTGGCCCCAGCGCCCGATCCAAAGGACGGATCGGCCTCTGGGGGCCAACATCTCAGGCTTTGTAGCTGCTGACTTTAACAAAAAAATAATTTGTGGCTGGAACATCCTATGTTGAACACTCTCAAGCTAAGGTCAGCCTGCCAGCATTTACAGTTTGGAATCCATATGCAGTTCAAGGCATCATACGGCTCCAGCATCATAAGGGAGTGAGGTGCACCCACTTCTGTGGTGTGAGTGCAGCATGTGATATAAAAAGTGCAGCGCAAAAATTAATTAGTAGTAAAATTTATATAAATAAATAAAGTCCATAAGTGAAATAAGTGCAAGAAAAATCCAATAATTTCATATACAGGTGTGAATCCAGAGACGTGACTAGAGTAAAGATCTTCCACCAGAAAGTATGGATGGCCTCTCACCTCCTTACTTCGACCTACAAGAGGTCACAAAGTGTGGTAAGCAAATGACACAGGTCCTGGTATCAAGGGTCAGCAGATGTCTGATATCTCAGTATCCAAAACGGTCTGATGGACCGTTTTCATCGGACCAAACCGATCGTGTGTGGGCCCCATCGGTTAATTATCCATAGGTTAAAAAAAAGCAATCTTGTTTTAAATTTAACTGATGGATACCTAACCGATAGAAAAAAGGCACGTCCATCGGTTAAAAATCCACGCATGCTCAGAATCAAGTCGACGCATGCTTGGAAGCATTGAACTTGTTTTTTTTCAGCACGTCGTTGTGTTTTACATCACCGCGTTCTGACACGATCGGTTTTTTAACCGATGGTGTGTAGGCACGACTGACCATCAGTCAGCTTCATCGGTTAACCGATAAAAATGGACCATTAGACCGCTTTCATTGGATGGACCGATCGTGTGTACAGGGCTTTACACACCAGTTAGGAACACTAAACAACAGTATAGGGAAATGTTTGGTTTTTGTTATAAAATTAAAAATGTAAACTCTGGTGAAGGGGGTACTTTAGAATTCCAAAATGTGCTGGAACAGTCAGGAACTCTACTTTTGACTATAATTAAAAATGAAGGTTTCAAATGAATACAGGAATACCTGCACATGATTATCTGAATGAGTGACCAAGAGGAGTCTAACTCAATGGAACATGGCACACGCTATATTGAAGAGAATGGTGTGCTGCCAACCAAATCAAAATTAATGCGCTGGGGCAATACTAAACTCAAACTAGCCTGGAGAGTTTTGAAAAACCCAACCTCACAAGGATGCACTGTTGTTCCTGATCTTGGCTTATCTTATCTGGTGGCACAGTTGTCTCATTTTTATCATGTCGATAAATCTGACAGATAAAGATATAATTCCTTGGTATGTGGCCCCTCTGGGTCATATTTCCCGTACCCATTCTGTTTTTCCAAGCCACTCCGGCCTCTCTTTTTACCATAGGCGGGTCTGGGATTTGGTCATTGTGACGGTATCGGTATGATATCCCCGCCAAGCATTCCCTCCTCTCCATACAAGAACATCACAGGATTCCCCACACATGAGTCAAGACTGGATGCTGGAACCAAGACACTTTATTGACACAAAAACTCAGCTTATATGTGGTTACAGCCTGTTAGGAACGCCCCCCTCACACAGTGGGGTTTCCCATACAGATTATAGGAGACAAGTCGGAGCCGACCATGCAGACATGTTTCTTTAGATAAAGACATCACTGGAGTTAATTACTAAACTGAAGCAATCAGAATAATTAACATACTACTTCTCTAATCATTTAGCCTGATGATACAATACACATCTTTTAAGGGTAAACACAGATCTTCTTTACACAACACAATAGATCAATTAACGTTTAGAATAGTGAGGGGACATTAGCACGTCAATAACCGGTCAGAGCAATGAATCACACATGAAATTCCTTTCTACCTCTAACCCATATGGCTAGCAGGGAGCAGTACACTGAGACATATAGGCAAATGTATCACAGTCATGGCTAAAACTAGCTCTCCCATGTTTCATAGTAATACTCCTATGTGGTACAATAAACTGTTGCCTGAACTTTTGCAATTCCTGACCCTAATGTGTGGACCTCAAGAGTGATATATTTGCTTCCTCACGTAATCAGTCAGGGTGTACTTAAATCCTTTGACCGGTAATCAGTCAGGGTGTACTTAAATCCTTTGACCGGTAATCAGTCAGGGTGTACTTAAATCTTTTGACCAACTGAAATCCAAATTTGCTCTTGCAAACCATTTTATTTTACTACCTCCGTTTAAGACATGCACTCCACACTCTTTTCCCACGCTGCCCATTGTGGATGTTATGGAAGTAATATATAGTGGCGAGCCACACAAGTTAATCTCTACTTTTTATTATATTTTACTTCACCTCGTCTGCATCTCAATTTGCTTATTCCCTCAAGTCCCGTTGGGAGAACAATACCGGGGTTTTGGATGATGAGGCGAAGTGTTGGAGGCGTGTTAAGTGGTATCCCTCAAGTTTCAGATCGACTCACATCAATTGTATATTCTTTACAGGACTTGTACGACTCGGTAGTGCTTAACTTGGTAGTGCCCTTGCATTCAGGGCTTCTGGGCACAGGTTTATTCAATTCTTTCACGACCACATGGGCTCACCACCGTCACTGGACCCCAAACATTGTCTTCTGGGTCTATTCCCTGATATGGATAAATATACGCTAAAGTTTTTGCATGAAACACTGTTCGGTGCCAGGAAATTTGTGTCTCAGAGATGGATGCAAGCTACAGCCTTCCACTTTACCAGCCTGGATTGCTGAACTGTATAACACCTTGCTTTCTTTACATTAATCAGGGTTGTCCCAATAAATATAATGGCATTTGGGATAGATGGCTACAGTCTGCAGCTACGTGTACTTCATACGTACTATCATTGGTGCTTTATATCTAAAGTGTTTTTACCACTTTTCTATACTGCTATTGGGGCTACAGCAAGAATGCTGTATACCCACCCTGGAAATAGCCTATTGGTCTATGCCTTTTACATTACATTATACCTTTTACATGAACAAAATGTATTTTTTACAATAAAAAAAATAAAATAAATATGGGCTAAATGCAGCATGCTTTAATGCACTGAAAAAATACTTAAAGAATAATGACATACATAGGGAAGATTTAGACCCCTTTGACACTGGGGCCGCAGCCACGCTAAAGTGCTGCTCGTTTTAGCGGCACTTTAGCGATGTTTAGCGATATTTAAGCTGCACTTTCCGGTCGCTAGCGGGGGGGGCTTTTAACCCCAAAGAAGGGGTTAAAAGCGCCCGTGTTGCAGCATTTCTGAATTGCTTTTCAGGCCTTTTAATGGGTAGGGCGTTTTGGGAGCGTTAAATACAGTGCTCCCAAACTGCCCCAAAGATGCTGTTTGCAGGACTTTTCCTAACGTCCCACAAGAGCACCGCCCAGTGTAAAAAGTCACACTAAAATGAATGGGAGGCGGTTTACAGGTGCTATTTTCTAGCGCTAAAACGCCTGAAAACCGCCTCAGTGTGAAAGGAGTCTTACTAAAACTAGAGAGTGCAAAATCTGGTGCAGTTGTCTAATTTTTATCATGTTTTAACCACTTAAGACTTGGACCATTATGCAGGTAAAGGACCTTGCCCCTTTTTGCGATTCAGTACTGCGTCACTTTAACTGACAATTGCACGGTTGTGCGACGTGGCCCCAAAACAAAGTTAGCGTCCTTTTTTTTCCCTACAAATAGAGCTTTCTTTTGGTGGTATTTGATCACCTCTGTTTTTTTTTTTTGTGCTATAAACAAAAATAGAGCGACAATTTTGAAAAACATGCAATATTTTTTACTTTTAAATTTATATCATTTACAAAATAGGGGATAGTTTTATGGCATTTTTATTAATAATTTTTATTTTTTTACTAGTAATGGCCGCGATCAGGGATTTTTTTCGTGACTGCGACATTATGGCGGAAACATCGGACACTTTTGACACATTTTTGGGACCATTGTCATTTTCACAGTAAAAAGTGCTATAAAAATGCACTGATTACTGTGAAAATGACAATGGCAGTGAAGGGGTTAACCACTAGGGGGCGCTAAGGGGTTAAGTGTGCCCTAAGGGAGTGATTATTACTGTAGGGGGGTGTGGCTGTAGGTGTGACTTCACTGATCGTCGTTCCCTATATCAGGGCACAGACGATCAGTGTCACTGTCACACAGAAGAACGGGGAAGGTGCGTTTACACACACTTCTCCCTGTTCTTCAGCTCCTGTGACCGATCGTGGGACACCGGCGGCGATCGGGTCCCGTGGGCACGGTCATGGAGCTTCGGGCCGGGTTGCAAGCGCACCGTCGGCGGCGCGCTTGCGACCCCACGGCTGGGCTCTTAAAGGCAACGTACAGTTATGTGCCTGTGCCCAGCCGTGCCCTTCTGCCGACGTATATCGGTGTGAAGGGGCGTGAAGGGGTTAAGGACCACGGCTATGGAACGCTCTACCCACAAACATCTGCATGGAAGAAAACCATTGGGCCTTAAGGAAAAAAAGACCCACCTCTTCTGAAAGACCTGGATGAAATGGGATAAAGCGACTTGAGGCGATTCAGTTCACATTTGTAGCTCTATACAAGTTAATCACTCACTCTCACTCAGCTGTCCAGATTTTGCCTCTCCAGTTTTAGTACATCAACCCCATAGTGTGAATGGGCCCTTAGTATTGTCCAGTCATCCTTTTCTCCTCCATCCCATAGTGGTATCTCAGCAAACTCACAAGTTCTTCTAAATAAACAGTAAGTAAGTGTAGAAGGAACCCATTAAGGCCTTATTTAGACATGCAGTAGGAAGTCATTAAAAATGCAAGCTGTGTTTTAAGCAATTTCCAACTGCTCTCTTTAAAGGGTAACTCCACTTTCATGGCAAAAAAAATTTGAGTTACACATCACATTGTCTCCTCACCACCTGTCAATCGCCTTTAAAAAGCATTCTGAATGTGTATTGCTCTTCAAAGGAGTGGCGGATTTAGACACAGGACTAAGCCTGGCCATAGTGGTTGTATAGGTGTTGTATAGGTGTTTTTTTAACTTTTACCTACAGGTAAGCCTATAATAAGGCTTACCTGTAGGTATAAAGAATATCTCCTAAACCTGTACGGTTTAGGAGATATTCCGCTTGCAATGCAGCGGCACATGCACAGCGCGGATCCTCGGCTAAAGGGCCGGCAGCCGCCGGACCTTGCCGGATTGAAGTCTCCCGCACGCATGCGCGGGAGTGACGACATCGCCGCTCCAGCCAATTACAGCGCTGGAGCGGCGATACCCGGAAGACACGCCGAAGCAAGATGACATTTTGCTCGGCTTGGACCAGGTAAGTTCTCTTCACCTCGATCCGAGGTAAGTATTTCATAACGAGCTAATATGCGGTGCATACTAGCTCATTATGGCTTTTGCCTTTTAGGTGGGAAAAAAAATAAAATCATCGCGGGTATACAACCGCTTTAAATTAAAACCATAGAAACAAGTCTACTGGACTCTTTGGGTTCTGCATGAATATTTAACTGTGGCACCACCATAACTGTAAGCATGCATTGTATCACGTAGGGGTAATGCACAGTATGTTACTACCTTCTCATTACGCATTTCGTGACTTGCCCTTGTGGCCTGCAGTATGTGAGGCGTACCACGACTTTCCTAATAATCCCTGAGTGCTGAGGTTTTGAAGTGTTGTATCAGACTCATCATTTATGTATAAATGATATGCGCTGTATCTGTGGTATATACATTTTGCATTGTTTTAGTCTTTAGGTTCTCTCTGCTGTTAGTTAGGGAAACGTACATGGGTTTATTTATTGACTTTTTATTTTCTATGGATTTACGGTTGGATTTTTTAATATATAGGATTGGCTGGTTGTTTGCAATTTTAATCACATACTGGCTTTTATGGTTTCTCTGCGACTCCAGCTATCCCCAGCAGGCTTTTTCAGTGGTTGCCAAGCTGTTGCTGGTTTTACAAGCAAAGTAACAGCATCACACTACCTTGGTGAATTCTACATAATATAGAGGAAATTTGTTTATTTGGGAATTTAAATAGCAAGGGATGCTTTTCTATACCTTATTGGGTATAGTGGATGTATAGAGGTAAAGCTGAGCTCCTGGGAAGCAACTAAATACCCAGATGAACTATGTACAGTAGGGCCGAAACAACTAATCGATTAATCGTCAACTAATCGATTATGAAATTAATCAATTACAATTTTCATAATCGATTTATCGGCCAGTAACATAATGGGGTTAAAAAAAAACTAAAATTAGCCCTTTAAAGTACAAAAAACAAATCGCCCCCCTCCCCGGCCGGCGTCTTCATTGTCACTGTTGGCACCCGGCCGTGACAGCTTTCGGCTTCACGGCCAGGCACCCACTGCGCATGCGCGAGCGGCACTGCGCATGCGCGTGCATCGCGGCTCAGCGCTGCGCTGTTTGATTGGACAGGCGATCGCCTAGGACCTGTCACGTGTCCTAGGCGATCGCCTACAGGGAAGGGCTGCCAAAAGGCGATTAAGCTTAATCGCCTTTGCAGCCCCTCGGCGGAAGGAGGAAGTGGGACAGGAAGTCCCCTTCTCCTGAAGCCCCCACTCCCCCCCAAAAAAAATTACATGCCAAATGTGACATGTAAGGGGGTGAGGAGTGGGATAAGCGGAAGTTCCATTTTTGGGTGGAACTCCGCTTTAAAATCCCAGATCTGTAATTCTGTCTATCCACTCCAAAGATTTACACACCCTATAATAATGCACAGCCAGGCATGTGCCACCACTAAGGTCCCACTCACTCTTCTTAATGGGACCTTAGATCAGCATATTTCTTAAGCAGGTATGGCCAGCTTTTGTTTAGTTGCTGTGGATCAGCTTGTACAAATCAATGAAAGGCAAAGGCTGGCCATACATAATTCTTTTTTTTTTTTTTATTCCACCAGCAACCAGTTTGATCTAAAAAATGTGCCGAAACTCCCATCTACCGAATTTTGATCCATGTACTCCACAACTGTCCATATATTTCACATGGAATGAATACCTGTGGTTAAGGACAGATAAGCGGCTCAGGATACAAACTTTCTGCATAGTTACAAGGCCGCTCATCTGTCCCTCACCACATGCAGCAGAAAATAATGTGCTCAAATCCCAATAACTTGTACATGTATATAATCTATCAGGTGCTAAAATGGTATGACCACATGTTAACGCTACAAATTCAGGACCAACCCTCTGCACACTGCTATACCCTTTCTAGCAAACCTAGCAGGTTCACACATATTGCAATACATGTTTAAGCTGGCCTAATAAAATGTATACACAGCTCCCAACTGTCCCTGGTTTCGAGGGACTGTGCCTGATTTGGAGCAATGTCCCGCTGTCCCTCTTTCCTCCTCATCTGCCCCTCATTTTGGTCTGATCTATATAGTTGTATAAAAAGAAAACACTTTTTATCTTTCAAAAAGTGTTTACCAGTGCTAAACCTTTCATCCAAATTCTAAATTGCTGCATTTGTAAATTTGAAAAGCCAAAATAAAGGAATAGTAGTGGTAAAAATATCCCTTGTGGAATTAACCTTTTTTGGCTAATTCTCCTTTAAGGGGGTGTGAAAAGGGGCGTTTCCTATGCCTACATACGTTTTCTAGTAGGTGTTCCTCATTCCCATCTCAAAATGTTGGGAGGGATGTGTGTATAATCTATCAGGTGCCAAAGGGGTGTGTCCACATGTTAACAGCTTAAACATGTATTGCAATATGTCTAGCAAATATTGCTAGAAAGGGTATATAGCAGTGTGCAGAGGGTTCACCCGGAATTTGTAGTGTTAACATGTGGTGACACCCCTTTAGGACCTTATAGATTATATATATGTACAAGCTATTGGGCAGGTATAGCTTGTTTCTGCTGTATTGCAGGTCAGTGACCAGACATGAGCCTAGTAGCCCTCCACTATTTTGTGTCTGTTTGCCTCATGTTGGCATTGTGTCTACCGTAACATTTACATTGGCAGAGCAGAGTAGGACTGGCCATAAGAGCGATTTCTTTGACGCAGTTGGCCAGCTTAAAAGAGAAGTATGGGTTTATCTTTTATTTAAGAATCATACTTACCTGGAATGATGCAGCATCAGTTCGATGCTGCATCTGTCCCCTGGCGCCTCTGTTCTCACAGGTCTCTGAGCAAAGAGCTGGTGACTGTCAGTCAGCAGCTCTCTGCTCTGCCCCCTCCCCCACCTCAGCGCTCACTGGAGTGCTGGACTGTGGAGGGGGCAGGAGCAACCAGCTCAGGCTCTCAGTGGCTCGCTGAGCTGGGTGCCGGCCCAGGCATGTAGGTGGATCCTGACCATATGGTTGCCATCCTTCCAGAGTCTGAACCGGCTCTGTAACGTCAGCCAACAGCGCTCTGCTGAAAACGGGTAACTGGAGTGCAGAACGAACTGCACTCATGTGATACACAGGAGAAGTACAGCCAAACAAGCTTTGGCTGTACTTCTCCTTTAAACATGTATTGCAATATGCGTGAACTAAAAATCCCTGTTTTTCATTGCAAAGTTTTCTAGAAAGGGTATATAGCAGTGTGCAGAATGTTCATCCAGAATTTGTAGCCTTACCCCATGCAGTCGCTAGATGATCATACCCCCCCATCGCCAGCTCACTCACACTGTGCTGACAGGTGGATATGGCGATGGCTTCCCCCTCAGACTCCTCCATGTCCCCCGGGTTTCCTATGGAGGCGGCGGTGGCTTCCCCTCACACTCCTCCGTGTCTTGAGCTTCCCATGGAGGCGGCTTCCGTGCTCAGACTCCTCTGTGTCCCAGGCTTCCCATGCGTCTCCTCGGCCATATGTCTTCTCCTCCTTCCTCCTCATAGGCCAATAGGATGCCATTTTTGACCCGCTTCTAAATTGGTCGGGAGAAGAATCGGTGTAATATTCATTCGCTATTGTCACACAACTGGGTGGGATCAGGGCCGAACCTACCTTTTCTTGAATCACATGCTTCAACAAAAAACATCCCCCTTGCTGGAATCTATGGTCCTGCATCCTGTATGTAGATCGGGGGGTGGGGCGGCAATCACGCGCCCCTAATGGATGGGCCGCCACTGGTTTGGACCCTGCAGAGCCCTGATCTCAACATCATCATGTCTGTCTGGCATTACATGAAGAGACAGAAGGATTTGAGGCAGCCTACACCCATAGATCTGTGGTTAGTTCTCCACGATGTTTGGAACCATCTACAGTACCTGTTGGGTTCCTTCAAAAACTGTGTGCAAGTGTACCTAGAAGAACTGATGCTGTTTTGACGGCAAAGGGTAATCACACCTAATAGTGAACTGATTTGTATTTCTCTTCTGTTCACTTACTTTCCATTTTTTTTATATGATGCAAATAAACTATTAACAGTTCTATAAAACTTTTGCACATTACTGTATGTATGTGTGTATATATATATATATATATATAACAGCTCTGCCATTAGAAGCAGGTTTTTGTTTAGACCAAAATTCTATTAGCAGCTCTTTTATACAAGCCTTAGCCGACCCTTGAATAGAACGGTCGTGTTTGCGCCTCTAACTTGTTTAGCATAGAAATAGAGGTCTAGCTCAGGCTTCACTATGAGTTGTAAATCATAGCTATTCAGGGGAGACATAGATGTATTGTAGAAAGGTATGCTTCACTGATAAAGCATGTTTTGTTACATGTGATGAGACAGGCTGCTTCCTCTTATATTAATTTACCCCTGTAACCTTCATTCCATTTTCCTTCTTCCTATTCTGCTGTGTTAAATTCATTGTTTAAGAGTCTCTTCTGCATGGTGCACAAAGGGGGCACATGTCAGCCGCAGCCACCGCCGCCACACTCATGCCTGATGGAAAGAGAAAAGTTGAATTTCTTGAAAAAAGTGATGTGATGCAGGCTACTTTATTTAAATTAGCCATTGCGCCCAAAACTGAAATTTTTATTGATTCATGCTGGAGAGCTAAAGTGATACTAAATGATGTCCTTCATTCTCCGACAATAATCCATACACATCCACATTTAGTGTTACTTTATTCCAGGCATGGTATTGGTAGATTTGTACATAGGCACATTGGTCCTGCAGCCGCTTACGGGACTCGGAAGCAAGTGGAGATCACAGGTAGTAGCAGTGTCTATTTCAGGGATTTCCAGCTTCCAGGGGCCTCAGCCAGGTATGATGTGTATATATATTTATATACTATATAATTACAGTTATCCAAGCTAGAACAAAATATACCATCCATGGAATTCCTCTTTGAGGGATATTTAAAGCCTAAGTTATAGAATTAAGTAGGGAAAATGGTAAACCCATAGGTGTGCGCAGCCTATTGCATTAGGGTCTGTACTTTAATGCTCAAACATAGAGCAACAGAGGCAGTGGCTAAAGGGGTGTACACATGTCGCAGCTGCGATGCTATGCTTTGCAGAAAACCACATGTGAACAAGTCCTTAACCACTTGCCGCCCGCCCTATTGCAAAACGACGGTGGCAAAGTGGTTTCAATATGCTGAGTGGACGTCATACGATGTCCTCAGGATATTGAGCCGCTGCGTGCCCCCGGGATATTTGAGGGATATTTGCCCACAATGGGCATCACTGATTGGCAGGCATTGTTTGGCATTGTTTGGCACTGATTGGCATCCATCAGTACAAAATATTACAGTACATCCGTGCCGCCCATCCGTGTCGCCCATCAGTGCCGCCTATCTGTACCCATCCGTGCCGCCCATCCTTGATGCCCATCTGTGCCCATCCGTGCTGCCCATCCGTGCCACCCCATTTGTGAAGGATAAAACGAACTTATTTACAAAGTTTTGTAACGGAAACAAAAAAAAAAGCATTTGTTTTTCAAAATTTTCGTTTTTTTTTTTTTTTTGCAAAAAATAAAAATCCCAGAGGTGATTAAATACCACCAAAAGAAAGCTCTATTTGTGGGAACAAAATTATAACAATTTAGTTTGGGTACAGTGTAGCATGACCGCGTAATTGTCATTCAAAGTGCAACAGCGCTGAAAGCTGAAAATTGGTCTGGGCAGGAAGGTGTATAAGTGCCCAGTATGGAAGTGGTTAATTATAATAATTTTATTTATTTTTTACATTTTTTTAACTGCGAATTTTGGCGAGCTTTGGTGAAATATCAGGGTTCTAACAGATCCCTAATGTCCTACATTTAAGACTGAGAACAGGATGAAGGCACACATGCTAGAGGAGGGAGGGAGAGGAGGAGAAGACAGCAGCGCTGCAATGGGAGGAACAAGAGGACGGGTATCTGCAATAAGGCAGTACAGCCGGTCCTCCTGGACCCCCCCCCCCTTTTGAATCAATAGGACACAGGCCTGGTGCAGGAGGGCAGGCTGTACTGCCTTATCATTAGCCCTGGTGCACAGGTTGATTAGGGTGTGCCCAGGCACACCCCCTGTGCACGCCTATGGGTAAACCCCCTGTAAAGTTTTTTCTTATTGCTGCCTTTGTATCCTGTTGGGGAGATTGTTTTTCTATTTTGTCTTGGAGACATAAGAAGTTAGAGGAAATCTGTCTAAAGAAAATGCATCCAGGTTGTAACCTTTAAAGATCTTTACAAATGAATTACTTCACAGTACGAGCAGCTAGTGAGGTGACTTGTTTTAAAGCTCTTTATCTGCTTGTTAAGAATATGGAAATACTTTTGCGCCCATTCGCACTAGAACCCAGTGCACTGCAGGGCACGCATTGTAATGCGTTGACACGCACTAAACAGCCTAGGCAAAATATATGGACTAAAACACACATCAAGACAAAAGAATTTAGGGCAAGCTGCATTTTTTCAGTGCAGCGCAATGCACAGGACATTGGGGAAGATTTACTAAAACTGGAGCACTCAGAATCTGTTGTGCAGCTGTGCATGGTTGCCAATCAACTTCTAACTTCAACTTGTTCAATTAAGTTTTGACAATAAAGCCTGGAAGCTGATTGGTTTCTGCGGGGAGCTGCAGCAGATTTTGCATGCTCCAGTTTTAGTAAATCCACCTCTGTGTTTTTGAAGGTGCATTGGAGTGCCATTTAAAGTCAACGCCAAAACCTTGAATGTCCAAAGTCTTTGCAAAGGTGCACTTCATGATTTAGACAGCAGCCACAGCATCTGAGTAGAAAAGCCTGTGCCCTTCCAGTTTACTGTAAAGAAGGGCCTTTCTTTTCTATGTGGAAGTCGTGATCTCTCTGCAGGGGTCTGGCATGCCTCCTGCTGTTTCAGAGCTAGAGCTCTCCAATCAACAAACATCCACAAATGATAATTGCTCTACTCTTATAATGATCCAGTGTTTTCAGTAGACTTCACTCCATCATTGCATAATTATTCCAGGTCAGTGATAAAAAGGATTAAAGCCAGAGACAGCCATGGGACTAGCATTTTCAGGGAGCACTGATGTCAGACTCATATTTGTTTTAATACAGATAACTATTTATGCAGCAAACTGCCCGTGAAAGGCAGAGAGCATTATGATTTGGATGTGGCTGTAATAAGCATGTACATAATTATTTGTTTTGGCTGTACAATGCTTTTTTTTTTTTTAAATACAAAATAATTTAAGTCTGTTGTTGGCAGTGTACAGACAAGTATCCAAGCATCTTTTCTGTTAATGCTCACATTGGCTGGACATAAAACGCTCATTAATTTGTTGTAAACTTGTTCTAATTGGCTTGATGAGCTCAGTCCGTTCTTCATCTGGGATGACAAACTCAGCAAATAAAACCATAAAATTAAAGCGGTTTTTCAGTCTTAACAAAAATATAATAATTAAAAGGCTACAAATACTGTACCTGCTGACTTTTAATAAAGGGCCACTTACCTGTCCAGGGATCCAGCGCTGTCGGGTCCCCGGCACCAGCATGTTTACTAAAAGAAGCCGGCTGTGACTCCTTGCGGCTTTGCAGCTGGCTTTGAACCGCGCACGTGCTACACTTTGTGAATGGTTCCACAGTCTTCTGGGGCCAGTAACGTGCCCAGAAGTTAGCGGGCAGGGAGAGGAGAGGGGAGAACTTCAGGGAGTCCTTTCTTTACCTGATTGCAGGAACTGGGACAATCTCCCTCCCATGCTGGCGCTCCCAGCGGCAGATGTTTGGGATCTGCACCCCATCTCAGTGAGCTTGAGTGGCACACTAAGCAGCCTCGGGTCTCTCCGATCTTTTAAGGCAGTAAAAAGCAGAAGTGCTAGGTACCTGCTCTCCCCAAAAAAAGAAAAACGTTCAAAAATGGTAAAGAAGGGGGGAAGGCGATGTGAAAGCAGAACTTCCCTTTAAGGTGAACTTCCGATGTAATTAATGGGTCAAATAAAACATTGCCCTATGGGACTGTGATAATCCCAGACACTACTAATCTATAGGGGCATCCTTTTGATGATTGGCTCTTTTTCATTGGCTAAAAGGGGATTATGAATGATAGGAGAACCCCTTAAAATATGGGAGTAGTCAGGTACATTTTGCCATGAATCCTGTTTGCAACTTTCGTATTCACCCTTCCATCATTGCTGCATTTTTGTGTGTTTTGTCACTTCCTTCTGGAGGGCACTAATGACTTATCTAAAGTAGATGTTAACCCAATCTCACATAGTCTTTAACAACTTCTAAATTCATTGTTAGTATGTGTAAAGTTTACTGCATCATATCTTAAGATATACAAGGAGGCACCTCAAAGTTGGCAACCAATATGGCCGACCTTTGGTCCCATGACCTTGTGACACTTACTTACAGAAGCTGCCTTCAAAGACTGCAATCCCAGTAGGTAGTAGGATCAATCCTGGCCTTCAGAGAGGGATTCCTTACTTAAAGTGGATGTAAACCCCCAAAAAAAATTTTTTTTTCATGTCACAATGTAGAGTCTAAGATTTCCTATCATCACCAGTCTTGCCACACAGAGTTAATCCAGCGCTGAATGTTCAGTGAAAATGAACAGAATTCCAGATAAAAACTTGCCAAATTATAAAGTCTGTTTCTCTTTTCTTGCTTTGTGTTACAGGTTATTTACATATCCTGGTAATATACAATGAACTTTGGATCACCTCATATTATGATAAACATAACACAACATATGATAAACATGTCCAAGCTCTAGATATGTAAATAACCTGTAACACAAAGCAAGAACAGAGAAACTGACTTTATAATTTGGCAAGTTTTTATCTGGAATTCTGTTAATTGCTCAGCGCTGGATTAACTCTGTGTGGCAAGACTGGGCACAGATGATAGGGAATCTTATACTCTACATTGTGACATCAAAACCCCCAAAACATTTTTTGGGGTTTACATCCACTTTAATAATTTTAAATTAGATGAAATCCTGGAAATTACAGTTTGGGGTAACTGGCAGGATTCCTGGCCCTCTTTTTTTTTTAAAGAACCCTTCTCTGACCAATGGAGGGGAGTTCATGCTACAGGACATAAGGGCACCAGGTCTGGGGACAAGTTATTGAACTCAAAATTGGGTCCAGGATACAAACCAAGACATGCATTTACATTGTTTTCTTCTATACACTTGCAGCGTCTCGTAGAAACAGAGAGTTCTAAGTACCCGACCCTTGTTGTGGTGGTTCCTTCAGAAAGAACCAACTCCCTAACACAGGCACAGTTCCCTCTCCCTCCTGCCATGTCATAGACCTCTCCTTTGCTAGGAGTGTCTAATTAATGTCTCTGTTGGCCCAGCTCCTTCACACCCCCCCCCCTCTTCCTCTCTACATAACCATTTAGGTAGCTGCTAGGGTCAGAAGGGGAATACTATAGTGTTTCACTTGAATGTCAGGTCTGAGAATGCTGGGGCTGCCGAAATGACATCCAAGATGGCAGCTCCCAGCAGTAGTCTCAGGTCTTTTGGACGTCTTCACCAGGGAAGTATGTAACATGCATAAAATATGTTAAATGCACATATAGGGGGAGATTTACAAATACTGATGCACACAGAATCTGGTGCAGCTGTGCATAGTAACCAATCTGTTTCTAGGTTTTATCATCAAAGTTTTTGAACAACTGAAGTTCGAAGCTGATTGGTTACTATACGCAGTTACACCACATTCTGTGTGCACCGGATGTAGTAACTCTCCCCCATAATCTTATGGAAAGAGTGTCATTGAAGTTAGGTACACCTAACAATTATAGAAAATTAGTATGTATATCCTATGATCGTCAGCTACATCTAGTGGCCATAATAGGGTATTTTCCTGATTCAGATTCATTCTATTCCATAGGACTGAATAACATTAGACCTGGAAAGAAAAATACCCTAATGCCATGTACACACGACCGTTATTCATGTCATGGGAAAAAAACAACGTTTTTCTCGACGTGATTCCTCTCAAGCCTGCCTTGCATACACACGTTCATGTAAAAAAATGCTCGAGCAAAGCGTGGTGACGTACAACATGTACGATGGCACTATAAAGGGGAAGTTCCATTAGAACGGCGCCACCCTTTGGGCTGATTTCGTGTTACCGCGTGTTAGTAAATGTTTGAGAGACGATTCGTGCTTTTCAGTCTTCGTGCTTTTCAGTCTGTTACAGCGTGACGAATGTGCTATCTCCATTACGAACGCTAGTTTTACCAGAACGAGCGCTCACATCTCATAACTTGCTTCTGAGCATACGCGTTCCCCCCCCCTCGTTAAAGCGTACACACCGTGTGAAAAAGGACGACGTGAAAAAAGACGAGAAAAAATAGAGCAGGTTCTAAATTTTTAACGGCCATTTTTTGCGTCGAGAAAAATGCTCTGGAGCATACACACGACCGTTTTTCACAACCAATTTTAAAAATGGCATTTTTCTCGTCATGAAAAACGGTCGTGTGTAACACATTTCATTTTGCCCCTTTCGAACAGAGCACATGCAATTTTACAGGGCAAAGAGCTCTGCAATATTTTTGTAAATACACCCTCTGCCACTTATCCAGTCTCCCACTACTGATGTACATCCAGTATTAACATTCTGTCTAGTATTTGTGATTTTTATACTGTTTGCAAATATAAATAAAGGGCCAGATCCACAAAGGAGTTACGTTGGCGTATCTATTGATACGCCGCGTAACTTGTAGTTTGCTCCGGCGTATCTTTGTTTTGTATCCACAAAACAAGATACGCCTGAAGCTGGGCTGGATCCGACTGGCGTACGTCTTAGTACACCGCGCCACCGTCGCATCTAAGGTGCATATTTACGCTGGCCGCTAGGTGGTGTTTCCGTTGATTTCTGCGTCAAGTATGCAAATTAGCTAGATACGGCCATCCACGAAAGTACGTCTGGCCGGCGCATTTTTTACGTTGTTTCCGTAAGGCTTTTTTCGGCGTAAAGTTACCCCTGCTATATGAGGCGTATCCTATGTTAAGTATGGACGTCGTTCCCCGCGTCGAATTTTGAAAATTTTACGTCGTTTGCGTAAGTCGTTCGCGAATAGGGCTTTGTGAAAAAATTACGTTCACGTCATAAGCATTGGCTTGTTGCGGGTTAATTTTTGAGCATGCGCACTGGGATACCCCCACTGGACGGCGCATGCGCCGTTCAGAAAAAACGTAATTTACGTCGGGTCAAGTAAAATTAACATAAAACACGCCCACATATTTAACATTTGAATTCCGCGCCCTTACGCCGGCAGATTTCCGATACGCCGCCGTAACTTTAGAGGCAAGTGCTTTGTGAATACAGCACTTGCCTCTCAAAGTTGCGGCAGCGTAGCGTTAATACGATACGCTACGCCTGCCGAAAATTACGATCCGCTACGTGGATCTGGCCCCAAGCCTGTATCTTCAATATGGTGATAGGATAATGGAACTGGGAGGTGTAGCATTTGTTTTATTATGTTTCATATAATATAATACAAATAATATAATAAAAAATATAAAATAACATAATACAAATGTACTTTTTTTTTATACCATTAAAATCACAATAATTGTAGGTATTTTTATACTAAAAAATGAATTGGATGTTGGTGTCAGTACTGTACTCCCTGTGGTCTGTATGCTTTTCATCTTTGATACATACCTTACAGAAGGCCTGTATATGCACAACTAGGCATTTCAGATAAAAGTCAGCCACAATTTTTTTTTTTTTTTTTTGCTCCTTCTTCACAATTGCCAAAACTTCTAATGTTGCTAACCAAAGTGTATTTCCCAAGTTCCATTTATAGAGATATGTTTTTCATAAATTGGTATGAATCTTTCTTTTTTTTTTTTTTTTATCAACATCTTTTTATATAAACAGATACACCTAACCCCTATCACCTTTGTCTTTTACAGAAACAATATGTCCTCCCAGTAAAGGGATTGAACTGCAGAAATAAAGAAAGCAGGAAGCATTCGATCACCCAGGATAAGTCTGAATCGATTTACCCGAATCATATTAAGAGGTAAACTCGGGCTTCAATTAATTTGGAACAAACTAATGCCAAAATGTCACCCTGCGTGTGATTATTGTAAACATCATTGTGTAAAAATGGAAACGCAAACTCTCTTACATTGGCTACTCCTGTTTATTGCAACATGCGATGAGAAATATATTTATTCCTTGTTTGTTTGTTTATTAGAGGTATATACAGTATATCCATTTTGAAAAACTATAGACTTTTAAACATTTTCTAATGTAATGGTGATAATGCTATTCATCTTTTAAAGGAATGAAAGCTTAACTCAAGGGAGATATAAAAACACAGATTAATGAATTTATTTATGTGACCCTTAAAGTATACGTGAACCCTTACATTGTAAAACAACCCATTCCGTTTAAAATAAAAATAGACGGTAAAACATAAGTGTGTGTGTATGTATGTATGTATGTATGTATGTATGTGTGTGTGTGTATATGTATATATATATATATATATATATATATATATATATATATATATATATATATATATATATATATATATATATATATGTATATATATTAGTGCTGTCAAACGATTAAAATTTTTAATCGCGATTAATCGCATTAATGTCATAGTTAACTCACGATTAATCTATCTAATTTATGACGAATTTCCCCACAAATATCGCACAATTCTGAAAGTGATTATAATTTATGATCGCTGTTTTCTAGCTGATCTAAAACCATTTTTGACATAAAGGGACACTTTTGGACAATCTACAGTTTTTCAGGCAGAAAGAATAGTTTTTATTTTATAAAAGAACATGCAGGACACTGGGCAGACCACTAGGGACAAGGGGGGTGTGTATTTTTTACATACAGTACTGTAATCTATAAGATTACAGTATACTGTGTGTATTGTGTTTGTTTACTTTTTTGAATTTGGCGCCGTTCTCCGCTCCCGTGCGTCGTAACGTCGCAGGGAACGGAGATCGGCGGCACACAGGCACTGTGAATCGAGCGAGGAGGACCCGCCAAGCGAGGAGGTCCCGCTCGCTCACACAGCGGGGTGGCATCGCTGGATCCAGGGACAAGGTGAGTAACTTGCCTGTGAATCCAGCGAGAAGGTAAGCCGCGCCGCTGCACACTCTGCACGTCCACCCCGAGGGCTCCTGCGTTAATCGCGCGATAAAAATATTGACGGCGTTAACATGGGTTTGCGTTAACGCCGTTAATATCGCGTTTAACGCACAGCCCTAATATATATATATATATATATATATATATATATATATATATATATATATATATATATATATATATATATATATATATATATATATATATATATATATATATATATATATATATATATATATATATATAAAAAACAGTATATTATAATTAAATAAATGTGGCGCTAACGCAAATAAAGTGCTAATAAACCAACAATAATCACATATTCAGTAAATCAATCAGGTCCTTAAAGTCCAATCAGTGAAATAACAATCCAGATTTATATAAGTGCAAGAAAGTGCATGTGCAAAACACAAGTAAATTCATTGATTCTAATAATCAAAAAAAGTTCATGTGCAATCAAAAAATAGTAATAGTAATAAAAATGTTGATAGTAGATGTGATTTATTTCAAATCAGCAAACTTACATAAAAAAAATTGGAACATTCAGCATCAATAGATTCAAAGACTTCCGGTCTCGGGGGTGACAAGAAGTGACGTCACCGGGCTCCTCCAAATGCGTTGCATCACTGATCACGTGCCTTTATCAAGGGCTTTATAGATACATTTCCCCTTTGTGATCACATACTCTCTGTTCTCAGCTGCATAAGTAGCTCTGAGAGTTTGGGGAGGAGAAACAACAGAACACTGGTCTTCCCAGCTAAAGTCTGTGTAGGGGAAGTAATCAGTACAAGTCTGATCATTGGAGAGCAGGCTAAAAACTGACCACCTTGTGTTCTCCTGCTTATTGTGGTCAGTTTTTAATAGGAAAGCAAGAGGACTGTCAGGAACATCAGGGATTTCACACAAAGGAAGCAATACAAAATTAACAGGATACTTTTAATACAAGTACATGGTATAGCAGACACATATCACAAATATGAAATGTTGGGGTAACATATCCTTTAAGAATGTCAATACATTTATTTTAAAGGCAAGTTTGAATTGGGAAGAATAAAACTGTGGAGGTTGGAGTAATCAGACTCATGAAACTTTTGCTACTCCTTCGCTATCTATTTGCAGTGCAACGTCAGAGGGGTAACTAGGTTAGTTGGGCAACTTACCACCAGTATTTCAAATTTTAAACCAATCTGGTCGAAATGATGAAAGGGTTGATTTGTTCAATTGTTTTTGAGATTGTAGATCCCTGGAAGTGGATGAAATTGCTGGACCGGAATGTGGGTCAGCTAGGACTTAACTAAAAACAACAAAATCTCAGTAGAGATATTCAGCTTTTCAGAAGAATAACTAAAATCAATACATTTTGTTTAATGATAATTATCATGACCGAACCACTCAGATTTGAGGCTGCTCGGCTATTTATGAACTCTGCTTGGAACAATAGCAAGTATTGGGGGGGAGGGCATACATAATCGCAGGGACAGCCATACATCGAAAAACTGCTGGAGAATACCATGAGTACTGTTCAGCCACCCCATAGGAATGAATGCAATGTGATGAGGAGCCAACTGTTTGGCTTACTAGATCGGGGAGGATTGTTAGTAAGTTACTGGGTGAAATGCACTCAGGGTTGGTCCGGGGGGGGGGGGTATTAAGAAAGTCACGACTTCCCCAAAATTTAATTTGTCCTTTAAAGCCCAGCTGAACTTTGATTCTAGACCTGCTAAATATTCTAGATTTTTTTTAAAACAAAATGTGTGCAAAGTCCTACAGTTCTTTTTATTTAAATTGTATCTTTTAAATTCTATTTATTATAATATGCTGACAATGACCTTTGACGCCAACCTTGACCTTAAGGCCCCTTTCACACGGACGGACCGTTCAGATCCGCCTGTCAGTTTTGACGGCAGACCTGAATGGCCGCTCTATGCATCTCTATGGGGCGTCGGATGTCAACAGAGACATGTCCGCTGACATCCGACCCGATCCGATCCGCTAAAAACATACGTATGGGGATCCCCATCCGTCCATCGCGGATCGGGTGAGATCTGATGAAAATGGATATGCTATCTGTTTTCATCAGATCGCTCCATAGGAAACAGCGGCGCCCCACAAGCCCCTTACTGCTCAGTGAGCAGAGAGGGGCTTGTCATCCGCCAGCTCAGCGGAGATTAACGGACTGATCTCCTGCTGAGCTGGCGGGAGCAGGCGGACTCTGTAGCGACGGAGTGCGCTGCGTGTGGAAGGGGCCTAACACTAACCCTGGAAAACCTTGATCTTGTAATTTATTTCTTTATTTTTCATTTTAATTTAATTTTTTTTCCAAGGATAGAAAGATCCAATATATCTTCTTCTTTATATAGAAGAGGAAGTAAACACAGGTGTTAAATCATATATGCTTTTTGTGGCACTGACACGACTCCTTCAAGGACTCTTTGGGCCAGATTCACAGAATAAGTACGCCGGAGTATCTACTGATACTCTGGCGTACTTTCAAATCCTCAAACCAAGATACGGCGGCTTTTAGCTTCGATCCGACAGGCGTACGGCTTCGTACGCCTTCGGATCGTAGGTGTAATACTTTGGCGCCCGCTGGGTGGAGTTTGCGTCGTTTTCCGCGTCGGGTATGCTAATTAGCTGTTTACGGCGATTCACGAAGGTACGCGCGGCCGTCACATTCTCTTACGTCGCCGCTAGTCGGCTTTTCCCGGCGTATAGATAAAGCTGCTATTTCTTGGCCTATCTTTAGACTTGCCATGTTAAAGTATGGCCGTCGTTCCCGCGTCAAATTGAATTTTTTAAATTTTTTTGCGTAAGTCGTCCGTGAATAGCAAAGGACGTAACTCGCGTCGACGTTCAGAAAATCACGTCGGGAAAAGCAGGGCGGGAAATTTCAAAACGGAGCATGCGCAGTCGGTTCGGCGCGGGAACGTGCCTAATTTAAATGATCCGGAGGGATTTACGTTACGCCGCCGCAAGTTTACAGGCAAGTGCTTTGTGAATCAAGCACTTGCCCGTAAAACTTGCGGCGGTGTAACGTAAATGCAATACGTTACGCCGCCGGAATTGTACCTGAATCTGGCCCACTATTGTTAGGAATTGTCAACAATTCAATAAAGACATACCTCGAAGACTATTGTGCCGATGCTTCTTTTTCCTTTCAGTATATGATAAATGTGTGTAAATGTCAAGAACAAGTATACTTCCCTGGAACAAAAGCTGCAAGTAGCTTACTATTTGTGTCCAATGTGATCAATTATGCAATGTGCATTTCATGGAAGATCGTCTTCTTTAAGTTCTTGTATAATTCAGCCAGGATGAAGTTACTAATGTGGCCAGTTAAATGGACCACTTAAACCTTAGACATCTGCAATTCTTGGATTATCATTTTTAAGGTCCCCATGACACAAGAACTTTTCCTGGCTCCAGCTGTCAATGTATTGTTGTGCACAGGAAAAGAAAATACAGTATTTACACAGGGGATTACAGTGTAAAACCAGTAATATAAGCTTAAAAATTAAAGTTATTTTTTTATTTTTTTTAATTACCCTTTTGTCCTTTTATCAGCCTACAGTTAAAAAAAATAAAGAATAACTGGTATTCACTGAAACTGTGTACTAAATATATGACCTTAAAAAGCAGGCAGATTAGTCGCAGAGCTTTTGTCAAGTTAAATTTAATCTATTAATGACTGCTAAATATAGTCAGGGCATTTATGCATCAGTTAACTATGGCCATGAAGAGGCTAAAGAGGAACTCCCCTAAGATAGCAGAACTCAAGGAAGTCGGGTCTTTGCATATAGAGAGGCATATTTTGTCTGATAATAATGGTTTTAGGACATTTTTATTTCAAATTTATATTGGTTGGTAAGGTCACCTAAATGTAGAGTATTTATTGCAAACACATTTTATGAATTATGTATTGCATTGTATTATTATTGTATTTTTTCATTGTATATTCACACATTGAACTATATGGTTGCATACAGTTCATCATCCAGCACTACACTTTTATTGTATATATTTTGCTGTACCTTATATCAAGGTTGTGGTGTTTAGCGGCAGGACATCTGTCAAGGATACTTTTATTAATTTATCAATTTACAAAATATATTTGCACCGAGCGCAAATTTTTCCTTTTATACATATTATGTAGCTGATGTCAGATATCTATGGACAATTTAGAATTCTATAGTTCATGGGATGTTGAGTGCTCCTCTCAAGATTACTGTTTTATTTATATGGAAAATAATTAATTAATATTTACCTACTTCTTTAGACAATAAAGTTCAACGTTACAAGGAATATGCTCTCTCTCATATATATATATATATATATATATATATATATATATATATATATATATATATATATATATATATATATATATATATATATATATATATATATATATATATAAATAAAAATATATATATATAAATATTGTATAGAGAGAGAGAAAGATATTAATATTAAGATTTGAATCCCTTTTATAATATCCTATTTTTGTATAAATCCTGTGTACGATAGTTACTACTAAACGTGAGCTATTTTTTATTGTACGGTATTTTTGTTGCACTTTAAGCTCATTTGCCTAGATCTCAAATATACTTCTTACTGGTGCAATTGTTGAGTGGACATAAGGTGTGGCCTATTTACTTTACCATATGTTTGGTTTACTTATGGTATTCATAATTACATAAATAATTGACTGCAACTCACACACATGCCCCTAGGTACTCTGCTGCATCAACGTTGGTACATGTTCATAACATTATTATTACTTAATTATAACTGATGCTACCAAAGTTTGGAGAAAGTGGATTGCTATGCATTATATACCATTATTTAGTTCACCTGCATAGCGGCATACTCTACATAGACCAATCACATCAGCCTTTGCACTAGAACTGCTTACAGTCTAATGTTCCAGGACACCAGCATAGGCACTTCACTAAGCATGGGGCCACTGTGTGGGGCATACTTTATTCCCAGTGTGGCACAGTTGGCAGGTATGCCTGATGTCATCGATATATGTGGCTTGCACATAAATATTCTGTAAAAAGTGCAGTTGCTTTAAAATAATATTCATAATAAAATGATTATGGATTAATTCACATCAGCTACACGTGGAGTAGGTTGCATAACATGTGTTAGAATTGTATTCACACTCTGAAACACGAGGCTGGAAGTGTTACATGCAAAGGTGTTAAAGGTCCTCTACCATGAACAACTGTATCTTTTCGAATAACTAGATGTGGGCAATACTTTGCTGATTACTTTATTCAGTATACAAATCCCTCTTATTTTTAAATTTCATTACATTTATGTATACATTTCTCCACATTTATGTGCAGACCAAGCTGTCCAGGAAAAATTACAGTGACAGGGGAAGCCTGATTTACTAAAGAAGTTTAGAGTCTTATGCCGCGTACACACCATCACTTTATGTGATGAAAAAAAATGACGTTTTTAAAAACGTCACTTTAATTGACTGTGTGTGGGGGAAAACGTCGTTTTATGTCTTGTAAAAAACGACCAAAAAAAATTGAAGCATGCTTCAATTTTATGTGTCGTTTTTCAAAAGTGCACTTTTTACTTCACAGAAATTGACTGTGTGTAGCAAAAAACGTCGTTTTCTAAGACGTTTTTTCATCCACGCATGCCCAGAAGCTACTTATGAAGCAAGCTTCAATGGTAAAATGTGGTGGAACGTAACCTCACTTTGCAAGAACATTGTGAGAAAACGATGGTGTGTAGGCAACTTCGTCTTTGAAAATTGAAGTTTCAAAAACGTCATTTTTTACTTCACAGAAAGTGTCGTTTTTTTTCATCACATAAAGTGATGGTGTGTACGGGGCATTAAAGTGATACAGAACACACACGATGGTTATCAGCATGAGAACTTCTGACAAGGAGGGAACTTAGAGACAGATAGGAAGAGAGCTTGTCTATTCACAGCACAGCTCTGCAAGTTTCTTTGTTCCTTTGTCAATGTGAAGGGGGGGGGTGTGCTTTTCCTCCAATCAACTCACACACAGTGTATGCTAAGACTACACTTCCACTGCAGAAACAGGAAAAATATGAAGACAGCAGATATACATGTAAAACGAATGTAGGGAGATTCGTTTCATCTCTATGTATTATCTGCGGCTGTTCACTTCACTGGAGAGGGTTTACATCCTCTTTAAAGTGGAGTTCCGTAGATTTTTTTTTAAGTCAGCAGCTACAAATACTGCAGTTGCTGACTTTAAATATTAGGACACCTACCAGACCAGGGGGCCCGCGATGTCAGCACCCAAAGCCGATCTGTCCCTCGGCTCTCGGGTGGAGGCGCTGCCATCTTTGTTAAGGGAATCAGGTAGTGAAGCCTTGCTGCGCTATCTCACTAGTCCCTGCTGTCTTTTGGGACCTGTGTGTATCCCAGAAGACAGCGGGGGGGCCGGACATGGCGAAGATCGTCGCGGATACTGCGGCGATCTGTGCCTGGAAGTGGGAGAAAATACCTGGATTAGATGGTTATCTGATCCCCCCCTCCCCCTGAAAGGTGCCAAATGTGACACCGGAGGGGGGGGGGGGGGTTCCGAAAAGCGGAAGTTCCATTTTTGGGTGGAACTCCGCTTTAAGGTAAAAAAAACTTAAAGTGGAGGTTCACCCTTTAAAACAATTTTGACATCACACGGAGCCGCGCCATCCTACCGACAGAATGCCGGTGGTTGGTTTTTTTTTCTCAGCACATACCTCTTAATCAGGATATTGACCTCACGGCGATCCCGCGGGAGTGGGCGTTCCCAAGCACTGCCTGTGATTGACAGGCTTCCGAACGGCGCATACTGCGCGTCACAGGTTGCAGACAGAACCCGAACGTCGGTGTGCAGGCGCCGTATAGAGCCGCACTGACGTTCGGGTTTTTTCGGCAACCTGTGACGCGCAGTATGCGCCGTTCGGAAGCCTGTCAATCACAGGCAGTGCTTGGGAACGCCCACTCCCGCGGGATCGCCGTGAGGTCAATATCGTGATTAAGAGGTATGTGCTGAGAAAAAAAACCAACCACCGGCATTCTGTCGGTAGTATGGCGCGGCTCCGTGTGATGTCAAAAATTGTTTTGAGGGTGAACCTCCACTTTAACCACTATTCTTTTTCCACAATGCTTATATATACAAAGATGAATGGGGACTTGTTTTAAAGTGCTTTTACTGCTTGTTCAGTAATTTTTTTGTGTGCATGATCTGGGCACAGATGATTATTAACAGCTGTGTTGAGTGAAGATTTTCAATTACTTTAGTAAATCAACCTCAATCAATAACAAATTAAAAAAAGGAAATCAAATACTAAATATCGTTATCACGTGTTGACCCTATACAATTGTAAAAAATATGTTATTTTTTGGCGCTATTGCTCCTTTAAGCCACGTACCTTCTGAGGGTAAAGAACTAAAATGAAATAAAAACAGGCTGAAAAAGATTTCCTTGGCACCCAGGCTCAGCGTGCCTTTCTAGATCCACATAGTCAAAGAACAACTATAGAGACAGCCTGTAGCCCCCTGGTCTGGGCATGGCTTTTATTTGTGAGCTGTAATGAATGTGACCCGGCACACAGCGCTTTTTCTGCAAATCCGTCACACAAAAGACAACTGTTTGTTCTGTGTTATAGAAAAGCAGTGGGAAGCTTGTCCATTGTGGAGGAGTCAAATCGGACACAAAAGAAGAGGAATGTCACAAACAAGCATTTTATACACTGCCTATAAACTGCCAGGGGTCATATCCTTTTAGCAAGCCTTACACAGTCAGATCGGAAGAGCAAGGCTGGGAGAGAAAAGTCCTTGTATTCACAAAGCATCAAACTTTTAGAGACGCTATCCCTCGTTCTGCTTCAACTGTCTTTTTATCTCTGGTGTATGGATCTACTTAAAGCTGAACTCCTGAATAAAAGAAGCCACCATTTAGCCTACTTTTAGACTTGTCACCATTTAGGCGTGTCACCTGCAGTGTGGCAGATGTGTGTGAATCGCAAGACCAGCTATACAGAATTACAAATCCTTTGTAAAACAGTAACCAAATATGCATATGTTCCATCGGTGGCATTTCATTTGCCTTAAAGTAGTTTTAAACCCTCAGTGTTTTTTAGCTTGACACATTAAGAGAAATAAAATAAACAATCCCCAGTAAACTTTCTTAAAATGATTGTAAACCCTCGCCCCCATTCAGTTTAAAATAGAAATGAAACGCAAAACATTTTTGTATAGATATAAAAAAAATATATAAATCCTTGTTTCACCCTATTTTATATTCTCATATTCTCCGTTCTCAACTGCATGAGAGCTGGGGGAGGAGAAACAGCAGTTCACTGATCTCCCTAGTGAATGGCTATGAGGGGGGTCAGGATAGGTTTGATCATTGGAGGAAAGCACACAGAGTTCCCAGCACATTTAGAGAACTGGCCACGCTGTGCTCTCCTGCCTAGTGTGGACAGTTTTTATTAGAAAAGCAGAGGGACTGGCAGGAACACCAGAGATTTCACATGAAGCAATACGAAGAAAACATGATACTTTTTACCATACAGGTACATGGTACAGCAGGCATATATCAGGACTATGAAATGTAGAGTTTACCTATTATTTAACCACTTCAGCCCCAGAAGGTTTTACCCCCTTCCTGACCAGGCCATTTTTGTGATACAGCACTGCATTACTTTAACCGCTTGCTGACCAGCCGCGCAGGTTTTACAGGGGGCAGGTCGGCTCTGCTGGGCGAGATCACGTATATCTAAGTCATCTCGCCGAGCAGCCAATAGGGGCCCGCACGCGCCCCCCACTCCCCCCTGACGCCGACGCACGTGCCCGGCGGGCGCGATCACCGCCGGGCACCCGCGATCGCTCGTTACAGAAACAACACACGCGTAAACACACAGCTCCCGGTCCTGTCAGGGGGAGAAATGCCTGACGGTCTGTTTCACACAATGTATGAACAGCGATCTGTCATTTCCCCAAGTTAGTCCCCCCCCCTTCAGTTAGAACATACCCATGGAAAATACTTAACTCCTTCATCGTCCCCTAACCCCTTCCCTGCCAGTGGCATTTTTATAGTAATCAATGCATTTTTATAGCACTGATCGCTATGTCGCAGTACCGATAAAAATCGCTGATCGCCGCCATTACTAGTAAAAAAAATGCCATAAAACTATCCCCTATTTTGTAAACGCTATAACTTTTGCGCAAACCAATCAATAAACGCTTATTGCGATTTTTTTTTTTGCGAAAAATATGTAGAAGAATACGTATCGACCTAAACTGGGGGAAAACAAGTATTTTTTATATATTTTTGGGGGATATTTATTATAGCAAAAAGTAAAAAATATTAATTTTTTCAAAATTGTCGCTCTATTTTTGTTTATAGCGCAAAAACTAAAAACCGCAGAGGTGATCAAATACCACCAAAAGAAAGCTCTATTTGTGGGAAAAAAAGGACGCCAATTTTGTTTGGGAGCCACGTCGCACGACCGCGCAATTGTCAGTTAAAGCGACGCAGTGCCAAATCGCTCTGGTCTTTGACCAGTAATATGGTCCGGGGCTGAAGTGGTTAACTGACAAATGTCGTACAATGCTGTACCCAAATAAAATTGATATCCTTTTTCCCACAAATAGATCTTTCTTTTGGTGGTATTTTATCACTTCTGCAGTTTGAATTTTTTGCACTATAAACAACAAAAGAGCAACAATTTAAAATATATATATATATATATATATATATATATTTTTTACTTTCTGCTATAAAACTTATTCAATACATTTAAAAAAAAATAATAATAATTTCTTCATCAATTTAGGCAAATATGTATTCTGCTACATATTTTTGGTAAAAAAAAAACAGAATAAGCGTATATTGGTTTGCGCAAAAGTTATTGCGCCTATGGGATAGATTTATGGAATTTTTATTAATGGTGGTGATCAGTGATTTTTAGCTGGACTGCGACATTACAGTGGACAAATCTGAAACTAAGTGACACTTTTTGGGGACCAGTGACACTGATACAGTGATCAGTGCTGAAAAAATGCACTGTCACTATGCTATAAACACTGGCAGGGAAGGGGTTAACATCAGGGGCGATCAAGGGGTTAAATGTGTTCCCTGGGAGTTCTTGCTAACTTATAGCTCCCAACTGTCCTTGATTTCGAGGGACTGTCCCTGATTTGGAATAAAGTCCCTCTGTTCCTCATTCCTCCTCATTTGTCCCTCATTTTGGCCTGATCTGTATAGATGTATATAAAATGCACTACTTATCTTTCAAAAAGTGTTTCCCAGTGCTAAACCTTTCATCTAATTTCTAAATTGCTGCATTTGTACATTTTAGAAGCCAATATAAAGGAATAGCGGTAAAAAAAAAGCCCTTGTGGATTTAATTAACCTTTTTTGGTTAATTCTCCTTTAAGAGGGTGTGGCAGGGGGCGTGTCCTATGACTACATACGTTTGTTAGTTGGTGTCCCTCTCTCCCATATGAAAATGTTGGGAGGTATGCTAACTGTGTGGCGGTTGCTCTGATTGGGTGAAGACAGAGATCCGTGTTCCTGCATAGTAGAAACACTCGATCTCCATCTTCTCCCCTGTCAGAACGGCGATCTGCCTTGTTTACATAGGCAGACCGCTGTTCTGTCTCGCTCGGGAAGGATCGTGGACTCCCTGATTGGGTCCCCCTCTTTGCAATGAGTGCGCAATCAGGTCTCCGGCGCACGCCCCCTAGAGGCTTATGCGCGAAATTACGTACAGGTGATTTCACACAATAGAGCCACTTTGCTGCAGTTCAAGTACGTTACGCAGTTGGCAAGTGGTTACATTTTTTTGGAAGTTTACAACTATTACTTTCAGTGCTGTTGGCTCCTGCTCTCCCATTGCTGCTTCCCTGAACTGCCAGTCTTTTGAGGAAAGTTAACAGTGAAGAGTGCAATCTAGAGCCTAGGGGCCTGATTCTCAAAAGAGATACGACGGCGTATCTCCAGATACGCCGTCGTATCTCTGAGTTGTGCCGTCGTATCTATGCGCCTGATTCTTAGAATCCGTTACGCATAGATTTCTTTTAGATCCAACAGGCGTAAGTCTCTTACGCCATCGGATCGTAACTGCATATTTACGCTGGCCGCTAGGGGCGTGTATGCTGATTTACGCCTAGAAATATGTAAATCAGCTAGATACGCAAATTCACAAATGTACGCCCGGCCCACGCAGTACAGTTACGGCGTTTACGTTGGACTTTTCCCGGCGTAAAGTTACCCCTGCTGTATGAGGCGTACATGCGGCGTACCAATGTTAAGTATGGACGTCGTTCCCGCATAGAATTTTGAATATTTTACGTTGTTTCCGTAAGTCGTCCGTGAATGGGGCTGGACGTCATTTACGTTCACGTCGAAACCAATACGTCCTTGCGGCGTACTTTGGAGCAATGCACACTGGGATATTCGTGAAAAACGTCAATCACGTCGGGTCACACGTTATTTACATAAAACACGCCCCCCTGTTCCAAATTTGAATTAGGCGAGCTTACGCCGGCCTATTTACGCTACGTCGCCGCAACTTACGGAGCAAGTGCTTTGAGAATACAGCACTTGCCCGTCTAAGTTGCGGAGGCGTAACGTACATCGGATACGTTACGCCCGCGCAAGGATACGCCGATCTACGAGAATCTGGCCCAATCTGTTTGCTTGGAGAAGAGAGGGGGAGGAAGAAGGAGGAGCAGGAGAATGTCTTGCCGTATTAGGCCCCGTATACACACGTCCGAGAAACTCGACGGGCAAAACACATCGTTTTGCTCGTCGAGTTCCTTGTGAAGCCGCCGAGGATCTCGGCGAGCCAAGTTTCCCCATTGACTAACGAGGAAATAGAGAACATGTTCTCTATTTGGCTCGACAAGTTCCCCGTCGGTTTCCTCGGCCAAAAGTGTACACACGACCGGGTTTCTCGGCAGAATACGTCTCCGATCGAGTTTCTGGCTGAATTCTGCCGAGAAATTCGGTCGTGTGTACGGGGCCTCAGGCTACAGGACTGTGTGTTTCTATTGATGCGCACAGTGTAGGGAGACACAACTCTAGTCCCTGTGTGCGAGCGTGGCTCTGTAGGTTGTGGCAAGAGAAAGAAGCCACCCAGAAACAGAGTTGCCATGGCCAGGTCTGGCCTGACTGAACAGTCGCGTGGGTTGCTCTTCATTATTTATCTGTCTGTATATTCACATTCTGCTATATTCATTAGTAGTGCCACAGTGTCATGAAGGTTTTATGTGTGCATACACGGCTCGGTACATTCCCTCCCAGCCTGGCCCTTGCGTGTTATAATGTTCTGCACTGCTATGGATTTTCTCCATGATCGAGGCTCCTCTACGGAAGTGTTGGTTACATTTGAGCAAAGCATTTCATGAATTTATGGTTCTCATGTTCAGTTCAGGCTCAGGTCATGTTGGAATACAGTAAGTGATGACTTTCCCATTTGTCTTGGCATTACTGAAGGATGGAGAGAGAGAAAACTGAGACCCCCGCCACCTTCCATGTCAAGATTTCTTCAAATGTTGTGAGACCTATAGACCTTATATAGGAGGTTTTACTACATTTGTAGGAAAAGGATTGTATACACAAGCCTAGTAGGCATATATAAGGTTTAAAACACCCCTGAACTGAACATCTGGCATATATTAATAGAACACTGCAACCATGAAAATCAGGGCAAAATCGTGGGTGCGCGATATACGCCGATACCCGCTTTCCCGCGCCGAGTTTGAATACTGCGCCGGCATATACCGAGCGCAGTACACTCGTGTATAGTCGGGCAGTCTCGGCTCCTCCCGCGCTCACATCCTGGACGTACAGGACGTGAGCGCGACAGTAGCCGAGCCTGCCCGAGTGTACTGCGCTCGGTATATGCCGGCGCAGTATTCAAACTCGGCGCGGGAAACGAGCGAGAAGGACGTCGGACCCGACGAAGAGGACACCCGAAGCCGCAGACGGACGCCGGACCCGACGAGGCCGCCGATGGACGCCGCGCAAGACACCAAATCGGTAAGTACAAAATCCTTTTTTCCTCAGGAATTTCTGGCCAACTTTAGGGGTGCGCGCTATACGCGGGAGCGCTATACCCCAATAAATACGGTATATACAATGTGACTGGCTTCATGCAGATATTGCACATGAAACAAACATGCAATGAAACAAATCATCCTACATAAGTTGTACCTGTTTATCTACGGCTGTCTTTCCCCCACATCTATTCAAAGTGCAGAATTTACACAGAATCTCTCAGCTCTGAAAAGCAGGGGGCAGAGAGCTAAAGTTACATCAGTAAGGAGAGCTATGAGAGCTTATTGGAGGGAAAGGACACACCCCTCTTCATACAGCACACATGAACTGAGCTTAGGCTAAGGTGACCAGATTTTTTAAATGTAATCCGGGGACATATTTTTTTTTTAATAGTAATAGGAGCAATCAGCGGCTCTCTGCCCGTCGCCGCCCGCCTCACAGCCTGTCAAGTGTTACTCTCCTGGCCCCGGCTACTACTGGGTGGGGAGCGGAGGAAGATCACTCCGCCAGGGAAGGCAAGGAGATAGGCAGGCGGGTGGCCGGGACTTGAGCCAAGGCAGAAGAACATGTGAGCGGAGCTGAATGGGCATGCAACCGAAACTGAAGAAATATTTCCTCCGCTCCGACCAGCACATGATCATCAGAAAGGGGCACAGATAATGGAAAAAATACACCCCCCTAAGCTAGTAGAGCGGCAAAGCTGGGGTGTGTAATTCAGATTTTTGTTATTAATTCTGCACTGACTGTCCTTGAAATTGCCCCAGCCCCTGTTCAAATCCAATCCGGGGACAAAAACGGGGAAAGACTTGGTCCGGGGACAGTGTCCTCAATCCGGGGACTGTCCCCGGAAACCGGGGATGTCTGGTCACCCTAGCTTAGGCTGCCAATCACAGATTGTGCCCTCCCTGTCACCATTTTAGTCTTGGTGTCAGGAAAACTTGTGAGAAGTGACTCATGTTTACAGTAGAGGATGAAGAAGCAGAGAGAAATGCCACTTGGTCTCTGGAATGAGACAAGCACACACCATTAACGGCTACGCCTTGTTCATATTTCATGTCTGAGGGTTACAACCACTTTAAATACAAGTAGTGTAAATACCTGAAGATGACTTGGTATCGGCCTCTTGCAATCTACTGTACAGCAGAGCTCAGAGAAACAGCACAAGAAGCCTGTTTGTTGCAGGGCAAGAGGCTTGCTGATGGAGATAGTTTTTTTTTTTTAAATATCTCCATCTATTAGATAAGCACCTGAACGACCACAACATACAGGGATATACAAGGTAATACTGACGTATAATCACACACATAGGTTGGACTTCATGGACTTGTGTCTTTTTTCAACCTCACCTACTATGTAAGGAGAGTGCCAAAGTGAAGGGCTTATCAATGTAATCCTTCTCTTTTCACAGTCTAGTCACATGATATGGGGGAGAAAGGGAGGCTTGTAAGTGAAAGTGAAACTGCATCAGAAAAAGTTTAGGTACTCTACTAAACACGTAGGTAGGTGCTGAGGGGGGGTGTAGCAGTGTATAGCTCAGGACTAGATAAGCAGAATCCTTTGGCAGGAAAAACAGCTTCTATTTATATTGTTTTTATCTGTGTTATAAGCTGTTTGTCTGAAGTTCAGCTTAATTATATGTGTGGCAAAGAAAAACTAATCAGGTTTAATTTCTCACTTATTTTTTGTGTTATGCGATCAAATAAAGATAATTAGTTCCTATGGGTTCCTGCACTTTGCATATTGCTCCTTTACTTTTTAACTTTTAGTTTTAATGGTTTAAAGATGAATTCCAGGTATGGTATATTTTTTACATAGTTACATTGATTCGGTTTGGGTCCAATGTAACTATGTATATACCCAGGGCTAGCACAGGGGGAGGGGCAGAAGGGGCGGATGCTCTGGGCGGGACTATTTACTGGAGGAAGAGGGGTGCAGCAGAAGTGCTGGTGTACCGGCCACAGTACATAGATAATAACAACATGTGCCGAGTGCGCTTCTGCACAAGCCTGAGACCAGCCCTGCCCCTCACTTCCCTATCAGGCGGATCAATCTCCATCTGACAGGCACTTCCTAGTCCCGGTCAGCATAACGTCACTGAGAGGCGGGTGGGAAAATGAGCATGGAGTGCTGCCACCCACCGGAGCTATGATATGGGTGTGCGATCAAGGAGGAGGAGCCAAGCAGGGCATCATCGCGCAAGTAAGCAGATGGCATAGTTAAAGTGGAGTTCCACCCATAAATATAACATTACATCAGTAGTTTTAAAAAAATGTCATTAGTCCTTTAAGAATTTTTTTTTTTTTTTTTAGATGCCTTCAAAGTGTTGTTGCTAGGCAGAATAGTTAATCTTCGCTCTTCCTGCACCTAGGTGCTTAATGCTTCCTAACCTACACCACACAGACTCCTGGGAATGTAGTGGGTGTAACTTTCCAGGAGTCTGTGCACTCCTCAGTCTCGAAGAATCATGTGACTTGGACAGTACAGGTGCTGAAACCTGAGCTGAAACCTATTACACTGCTTGTGCAGCACTGAGCATGTGCCAGATCAGTCTGGCTTCATGATGCCCACACTTAAGATGGCCCCAGTCAATTTCTATTTTATAAAGTGTCTAAATGCTGTAACAACCTAACAAAACGGACCTTAGTTTACAGACTAACTTTACTAGAATACATTAAGCTTGTGTATTACAGGGGTATTTATATATAAAAAGTGAAATTGTGGCCGGAACTCCGTTTTTAACTCTGAATAAGGGGGGGGGGGTTGGCTGAGTGGAGCTTGCTTAATTAATTAGCAATGATATTGGTAATATGCAGCAAGAGGGGGGTTAATGCACTGTCACTGATGCATTAGTAACCAGTGACAGTTAATTACCCCTTTCTGCTGCATTAGTGGCACCAGTGGGTTAATTAACACTGCCACTGGCCACTAATGCATCCGTGACAGTGCATTTGACCCCCTTCCTGCTGCATATTACCAATACCATAGCTAATGAACCACTTGGTAACCCACCTCAGGTGGCAGCTACAGGCTCCGGGACGTACCCACACGTCGCTGCATATTTTGGCGCATGCTCCTCCCACCTACTCCCCTGTGATTGTACACAGCGAGAGTCTGTCCGCAGATCCCAGCCACTTATTTATGGCTGGGAGTTGCTGATCGGCTGAGTCCAATCAGAGCCCAGAGCTCTGTGTTGACAATCAACACAGCGCTCTGTACAGAGGGAACAATCACTTTTTTTTATTTTCCGTGCAAAGCAGGGAAAATAAACAAATTATTCAGTTGTAAAAAGCAGTACACATTGTTAGACACACAGTTAACCCCTTAATTGCCCCTAGATGTTAACCCCTTCCCAGCCAGTGTCAACCCGACTTTGTAGCCGCACAGCACAACATCAGCACAGCTTGCAAATTACTTCTTTAATAGAGGTCAATGCAAGCTGCTCTAAAGTTGCCCCCAAGCAGTGGCGGCCCGTCCATAGGGACGCACGGGCGCCGCCCCCCCTCCCACAGTCACAAAAAAAACGGGCCCTTTAAGAACTTTTATTCAGCTAAAATGTCATTTTGACATTTTAGCCGCAGTTCTGGCGGCCGTCTATAGAGGGCGCTGCAGCGCCACCCCCTCTCGCAAATAACACACATTCGTGCATAAATGCACAAATGTATGTTATTGTTGGTTGCCAGCGCTGCCTAGTCTATTCAGATAACCGGATGCGGGACGCCGGTTACCCGAATAGCGGCAGCTGGTTGGCTGAGGGGAACTGCCTATCAAAGCCAGCGGCTCTGATAGGCTTTTCTCCGGCTCTCAGCTGTCTATACTCTGAGCGCAGGCAATCTGCGCTCATTGTATAAGACAAACGGCCGTTTCAGCCAATCAGGTTCCCGGATTCTGGTTATCAGGAACCTGATTGGCTGAAGCTTCACCACAGCGGCAGAAGACATCGAGGGAGCACATGGAATCCTCAGGTAAGTGCTTTTTACAGGGAAAGGGGCACAGTGACATCATGGGGCACAGTGGTGACAAAGGGCACAGAGGTGACAATTGGCACAGTGGTGACAAAGGGCACAGAGGTGACAATGGGCACAGTGGCATCATGGGGCACAGTGGTGACAATGGGCACAGTGGCATCATGGGGCACAGTGGTGACAATGGGCACAGTGGCATCATGGGGCACAGTGGTGACAATTAAAGGGCACAGTGGTGACAATTGGCACAGTGGCAACAGTTGAGGGGCACAGTGGCTGCGTTTGATGGCATGGCACAGTGGTGACAATTGATGGCACAGTGACTGCGTTTGATGGTATGGCACAGTGGTGACAATTGATGGCACAGTGGCTGCGTTTGATGGCATGGCACAGTGGTGACAATTGATGGCACAGTTGCTGTGTTGCATGGCACAGTGGTGACAATTGATGGCACAGTGGCTGCGTTTGATGGCATGGCACAGTGGTGACAATTGATGGCACAGTGGTTGCGTTTGATGGCATGGCACAGTGGTGACAATTGATGGCACAGTGGCTGCGTTTGATGGCATGGCACAGTGGTGACAATTGATAGCACAGTGGCTGCATTTGGTGGCATGGCACAGTGGCTGTGTTTGATGGCACAGTGGCTGCATGTGATGGGCACAGTGAGGCTGCAATTTTTTTTTTTTTTCATTGCGCCCCCCCAAAAATTTTGAGCACCAGCCGCCACTGCCCCCAAGTAGTGCAGGAACCTTTTTCTAAGGCGGAGTCCATTTTCCATCTTCGCCCTGGGCACCAGATGACCTTGTCCCGGCACTGTATATACCATACCTGGCTGATGCCCATGGAAGCTGGAAATTATTCTAGTAGACACCGATTCTCCAGCGATCTAGTTTCTGGGTCCAAGCTGGACCAATGTAACTATGTATAAAAATCCATACCTGGAATTCCTCTTTGAAAAGGCTGACTAATTTGCGTTAAGGTGAAAATGTGGTCTTACGAAGTTCCAATACGTATCTCATACAGTACTGGTCAATGATCGAGAACACCCATGGGCCCCCTGTATAGCCTATGTCAGAGCATAAGCAGACGTCGTAGTTCTGTTCTGCCAACAATTTTCTATTTATTTTTTCAAAAGTTGAGTAATGTTTTAATATGTATATGTTTTCACAGTAGAGCTGCAAATATGCTGCACTACATTTTGGGTATCTTGGGACCTCTTCAGATATTGTTCCTTCTGCTTAGGAAGTGATTATGGAAAATGAAATGATTCATACCGCAGTACACCGTCCAAAATATAAAGCCTTAGTATTCTGTGATTATGAAAGGAGGCTTAGAAATTGGAAAAAGACGGTCCATTGTTTAGATGAGCCTAGTTTGGTCTTTCCAGCTTCATATGCGCTTTCTATCTAAAGGGCTAATCAAAATGCAGCATATTGTTTTAAAATCACTAAATAGAACCAATTAACAGTTTCTGCTATTTTCTATACACCGAAAGAAAAGATTTTATTGAAAACGGCACTTGTGTTATCTAACAAAGATCCAAAAGATGCACAATCTTTCTGTAGAACAGACTTTCTCAAACTTTTTAACCTCAAGGAACCCTTGAAATAACCTTTAGGTCTTAGGGAACCCCTGCTATAATAACTATATCTAAGTAAATTGAGATGTAATAAAAAAATATAAAAGAATAAGAAATGTGGTGCACTTGGCGTATTTGACATGCAGAGCTGAAAAAATAAAGACGTTGAAAATTGTAGTGTTCCATCATATCGGTGTTAAGGAGAGAAGAGCCCTCTTGCACTAGTGATCAGTGAAATATTCCCTTACATTGGTTGTCAGTGGTGTGGGGCCAGATTGGTGGTAAGTGAATAAGACCCCCTTATACGAGGTGGTATCAGAAAGTTTCAAGACTAGTTTTGTAACACGCCAACAGATGGCACATCACAGGGAGCACCCACCTTCATAGGTCAGTGTGCCAAAATACATTGTCCTGTGCAGGGCCGGCCTTTGGGGTGTGCGAGTTGTGCGGCCGCACAGGGCGCCATGGGCAACAGGGGCACCGTGCGGCCATCACAGCTCACACACCCCAAAGGCCGGCCCTGAGGCTGCCATCCTGTGCCCTCCATCCTCCACTCTACTATATGCCGGTGCCCGCACTCATCTCACCTGTCACACCCGGCCGCCGGGCACGTGCATTGGGTTCCCAGTAACACGGCGGGATGTGGGATGATCTGAAGAGGGTTGTGCACAGGAGATGCCCTCGCAATCTGACAGATTTGTAGTGTTTTTGCAAAGAAGAGTGGGCAAATATTGCCAAGTCAAGATGTGCCATGCTCATAGACTCATACCCAAAAAGACTGAGTGCTGTAATAAAATCAAAAGGTTTTTCAACAAAGTATTATGCAGCGTACACATGACCGTTTTTCATGACAAGAAAATGCATTTTTTTTACTTGGTCATTAAAAACGACCGTGTGTAGGCTCCAGAGCATTTTTCACGACGTTGTGAAAAACTTTCGTATGTAGGCTTTAATGACGGAAAAAAACACGCATGCTCAGAAGCAAGTTATGAGATGGGAGCACTCGTTTTGGTAAAACTAGCGTTTGTAATGGAGATAGCACATTTGTCACGCCGTAATAGAGTGAAAAGCATGACGACTGAAAAGCATGAATAGTCTCTCACCAAACATAAACTAACACAAAATCAGCAAAAGCAGCCCAAAGGGTGGCGCCATTTGCATGGAACTTCCCCTTTATAGTACCATCGTACGTGTTGTACGTCACCGCGCTTTGCTCGAGCATTTTTTTTCAGGGACATTAAAAACGTGTGTAAGCGCCATTAGTTTAAGGTTGCGCACACTTATGCAACCATATTATAATTTATTTTTATTTTTACTTCCCTCCACCTAAAAGATTTCAGTTTGTTGTTCAACTGAGTTGTACAGTTTATCGGTCACTTTAAAGATGGAAACAATTCAGAAATAATTTATCTTTGTCTTTTTTACATCACAGAAACCTGACATTTTAACAGGGGTGTGTAGACTTTTTATATCCACTGTAGCTGTTTTTTCTTTTTTTAAAGCGCTATTAAAATGGTTGTAAACAACTACTTTTACTTACAGGTAAGCCTAGATTAAGGCTTACCTGTAGGTGCTTGAAATATCTCCTAAACCTCCACGGTTTTGGAGATATTTACAAAAATCACAGGCGCCAATGTCTACGGCACATGTGCACTTTAGCAACGGGACCTCGCTCGATTCACACAGCGTCCTCCTGTGCCGCCGATCTCCGTTCCCTGCGACGTTACAACGCACGGGGACGGAGAACGGCGCCAAATTCAAAAAATTAAACAAACACTTTACATACAGTATACTGTAATCTTATAGATTACAGTACTGTATGTAAAAAAAACACCCCCCCCTTGTCCCTAGTGGTCTGTCCTGTGTCATGCATGTCATTTTATATAATAAAACCGTTTCTTTCTCCCTGCAAACTTTAGATTGTCCATAGCAACCAAAAGTGTCCCTTTATGTCAAAAATGGTTTTAGATCAGCTAAAAAACAGCGATAATAAATTATAATCACTTGCAGAATTGTGCGATAGCGATTTGTGGGGAGATTCGTCATAAAAAAATAAAAATAATGACCGCGACAATTCTGCAACTGAGCAAATTTCAGTGATTTTGATTTGATTACATTATTGAATAATTTTTATTATTTGTTATAATTATTTATTATTATAATTTATAATTTTGTTTTTAAAAAAATTTCATACCCGGGATGCCTATTAGAATCTTGTTTGGTCAGATTTAAGTGAGTTATTTCTAAAAATTACAGACCTACAATATAAAACGCCAAATTTCCTTGCAAATAATGGTACCGCTTTCAGCATGTTTTTTCTGAAAGAATCATACCGCCAGGGAGGTTAAACCCAAAAGAAAACATTTATTATATTACAGTTTACCAATTTTTAGATGTGATGGTTGTATTGGTTTCCTTTTTTAGGCTTTCTTTCTTTTGTATTCATTTGGTAATCCAGCCAGCAAGTCTGTTCTTTTTCCACAAGCTCAAGATCTTCAGCAAAATGCATCAGTTTGCATGGATGAGACAAACCACTTATCACCGGCAGGGGTGATTAAAATGATAAGCTTTTATCTATTGGTGCAAAACCTTTATGCCAAAAGAAAAAACATTTTTTCTGTAACTGAGTATAAAGTGTGAGCTGTCTGCTGTGCCTCCTGTGCTCGTTGCTTCAGAGTTGTCTCACTAATACCGGAGGTGTGCTAGTGGCCAGATTACCAGGTGAAAGCAGAGGGGAAAAAAGCCAAAGAAAAGAAAACAGATACATCCACCACATCTAATGAAGTGTAAGCTGCAACATACCGTATATACTTGAGTATAAGCCGACCCGAATATAAGCCGAGGCACCTAATTTTACCACAAAAAAACTGGGAAAACGTATTGACTCGAATATAAGCCTAGGGTGTCCATCTGCATGCCTCACTGTGTCCCTGTGCATGCCTCACTGTGCCCATGCCTCACTGTGCCCATGCCTCACTGTGTCCATGCCTCACCATGCCTCACTGTGTCCATGCCTCACTGTGTCCATGTTTATGCCTCACTGTGCCCATGACTAGACTGACGTTTAACATTGGAGTCTATGGAAAGGGTGCCTGGCTTTGAAAAATCAGTGCTCCCCAGCCGTAGGTCCCCCAGACAAAAACGTTGCCCACTTGTAGAGGAGAAATGGGGCTACATGTGTGCCAAGTTCCGGGTCCAGGGGACCTAGGACCGGCCGGTAACGGGTCCCCAAAGTCACCAGATAAAGGACCATTTAACATAGCAGTCTATGGAAGGGGTGCCCGGCTTTAAAAAATCGGTGCTCCCCGGCCGTAGGTCCCCTGGACAACAAGTTTGGGGTCCAGGGGGCCTACGGCCGGCTGGTAGCGGTTCTCCAAAGTTCGGGAGATCAGGCACAAAAAGGTGACTCGAGTATAAGCCGAGGGGGGCATTTTCAGCACAAAAAATGTGCTGAAAAACTCGGCTTATACTCGAGTATATACGGTAATAAATTTTTGAATTTGGGTTTAATAGTGCTTTAAATATAAATGTACTCTTTGGATACTCAAACATAGGAACAATCATGTGATTACTCAGTGCATATTTTTTGTATAGTGGACAGATAGAGGTAAACATTCAAATTCTTGCATACACGCAGTTAGAGAAATAATATATAGTTTCTTCCCGCAGTCGGGGTTCTAATTTCATTCGGAAATCGCACAGGGGTGACGTTATGTGGATATACACAAATAGTGCTTATCCTAAATTTTCTCTAAAGAACGGGGAGATGGACCCGGTGGAAAGTAGGAGAAGCTGAACCGCACAGCAAGAAGCTACAGTGTCAGTAGCAGAAAATATCCCCGAACATAATTTTCCTTCACACTCCCACCACATTCCTCAGCTTCGCTCCTCGGAACATCATTTTCCAGCAGCATTTCTGCAGGGAATAGCAGGAGGTGAGAGGCCAAGAGAAACTTTTATTGTTCCTCCATATTAACTGTCTGTTCAGCTGAGGAATGGTGAAGTCTGAAACTTTTACGAGGGGTTCACACTGTGAGTGTGTTGTCTTGTATTTTGCAGGAGAAAACTTAAAGTTGAACTCTAGTTCTAACTTCAGTCTTGCACATTGTGCTGAAATAGCTTACTCTGATTTAAAACTGAATTCCAGGAACTCAAATCCTTTGTACAAAAAATGAAGGCACACTGTAAATTAAGTCCAACAAGGTGCGTGACACCTCCTGGGCTTAGCTCTATTATTTATATCTGACAGCTTTACAGTACTCCCGGAAGACAGCTATTGCTGCAGTTCTGGGAGAGTGACGCTGATCCTTCTGAGCAATGCATCTTAAACAGTAGAAGTGCTTTCACTGCTATGCCAGCTTCTTCCCTCCTCCTGCCCATTCAAAGAAGCCTTTGTATTATGTGAACACATTCACAAAATACAAAGGCTTCTCTGAATGGGCAGAAGAGGGTATGAGCTCTGTGTGCTTTTATTCTATCTCATAGCCCCATGTGTCTCAAGTGTATTTTCTGGCAGCTTCTAGATTTTATTATCAATGCTTAACTGCGCAAGCTGAAGTTAGAAGCTGATTGGTTACTATGCACAGCCGCACCAGATTCTGGGTGCACCAGTTTTAGTAAATCACCCCCAATTGGAATCTTTGTTGTAAAACAAAATGGTGTGACTGCGGCCTTAACCATTTTTTACTCTATCCAAAATGAGAACTTGGGCTTTAGATATACTTTAAACCAAACATATAGGGCTAGATTCAGAAAGAATTTATGCCAGCGTATCTATTGATACGCCGCGTAAATTCAAATCTGCGCCGGCGTATCTTCTTTCTGTATTCAGAAAGCAAGATACGCCGGAATTAGGCTAAGATCCGACTGGCGTAAGTCTCCTACGCCATCGTATCTTAGGGTGCATATTTACGCTGGCCGCTAGGTGGCGCTGCCGTCGATTTCAGCTTAGAATATGAAAATGAGCTGGATACGCCGATTCTGAGCTGGACGCCATTTACGTCTAAGCAAATGACGTCGGAGCGACATCTGTTAGCGCAATGCACGTCGGGTAAGTTACCCGACGGAGCATGCGCAGTACGTCTGGCGCGGGAGCGCGCCTAATTTAAATGGGACTCGCCCCATTAGATTCGGCACACCTTGCGCCGGACACATTTAAGTTACACCGCCGCAAATTTCAAGGTAAGTGCTTTGTGGATCGGGCACTTAGGTAGAAATTTTGCGGCGGTGTAACTTAAATCGGAAGATTTAAGTTACGCAGGATATTTGTGGATCTGGCCCCTTGTGTCCCCCTACGTGAATCTAGCCCATATTGTTTAATAGTAGTTCAATTACAGATGTGATTTGACATTTGTCCTTTAAAAATTAATGGCAGCTATGGTAACACATATACAGTAAAACTCAACAGATGGCAGACGCAACTCCCTAATACTTTATGTGTCATCGATAGTTACAGAATGACCATAGTTGATAAATCTACGTCCTTTTGCTTTTTATAGCCTATTTCTCCTGGTTATTAGTGCGCGCAGGCAATAAACTCTTCTCACCGTCCCCGCAATTGAAATTCTCAGCAGGTGTATATCGAATGCGGCGCACAGAAGTAGGGGTGTGGGTAATTTGCAGACATGCATATGTTTTCATTAGCGCTAAGGTCAGTTTCAAGGTGAGAAGCAATGTAACTTATTTTATATGTGTTAAATGAAGTTAGCGGTTTCATGGTTCACTTGCAGTCCCCACTCAGCTAGCCAACATTTGTCATTTAGTAGATAAATGACCAAGAGATGAACTAGAACTGCTGGTTAGAAGTGGCATCAAGTAAGGCCTCGTACACACGACCGAGGAACTCGTCGTAAATGAAACGTCGTTTTCCTAGACGAGTTCCTTGTCAGGCTTGTCAAGAATCTTGACAAGCTTTCTTTGCGTACACACTGTCAAGACAAAATCTTGTCGTTCTCAAACGCGGTGACGTTTAACACGTACGACAGCACTATAAAGGGGAAGTTCGATTCCACTGGCACCACCCTTGGGGCTGCTTTTGCTAATCTCATGTTACTGCGTGTTAAGTAAAAGTTTGGTATGAGACGATTCGCGCTTTTCCGTCTGTTACAGCGTGACGGATGTGCTATCTCCATTAACCACTTAAGCCCCGGACCTTTAGGCAGCTAAATGCCCAAGCCAGGTTTTGCGATTCGGCACTGCCTCATTTTAACAGACAATTGCGCGGTTGTGCGACGTGACTCCCAAACAAAATTGGCGTCCTTTTTTCCCCACAAATAGAGCTTTCTTTTGGTGGTATTTGATCACCTCTGCGGTTTTTATTTTTTGCGCTATAAACAAAAATAGAGCGACAATTTTGAAAAAAATGCAATATTTTTTACTTTTTGCTATAATAAATATCTCCCAAAAAAAAAAAAATATATATATATATATATATATATATATATATATATATATATATATATATATATATATATATCCTCAGTTTAGGCCGATACGTATTCTTCTACCTATTTTTGGTATAAAAAAAATCGCAATAAGCGTTTATCGGTTGGTTTGCACAAAATTTATAGTGTTTACAAAATAGGGGATAGTTTTATTGCATTTTTATTAATTATTATTTTTTTACTACTAATGGCGACGATCAGCGATTTTTTTTTTCGTGACTGCGACATTATGGCGGACACTTCGGACAATTTTGACACATTTTTGGGACCATTGTCATTTTCACAGCAAAAAAAATGCATTTAAAATGCATTGTTTACTGTGAAAATGACAATTGCAGTTTGGGAGTTAACCACAAGGGGGGGCTGAAGGGGTTATGTATGACCTAATATGTGTTTCTAACTGTAGGGGGGTGTGGCTGTAGGTGTGACATCATCGATTGTGTATCCCTATAAAAGGGATCACACAATCGATGACGCCGCCACAGTGAAGAACGGGGAAGCTGTGTTTACACACAGCTCTCCCCGTTCTTCAGCTCCGGGGACCGATCGCGGGACCTCCAGCAACAGCTGGAGGTCCGCTAATTGCATATCCCAGGAGCTACAAGTCTTTAAACAAGACTTCTGGTCTGCCCTGCCCACTATGACATAAGAACATGATTGGCAGGTCTGAGTAGACTCCTGATCTATCACATTCATTCACACCCACAATAACACTCATTCAAAACTATCATTTGCATAATAAGTATTGTACTTTATTCCAGCAGCTGCGTTTTTTTCTTTGCAAACAATGTCATCACAACAATTTCATAGATAATTTAGTGAAAAATTGGGCAGGTTAAGAAAAATGCATTTACTTTTGTAATGTATATAGGGATAGGAAGTAATGAGCCAAATTAAAACCTATCCTGGGGTTTGGCTTTAAACGTTTGGATAGTAGCAGGTACTCTATACAGGTGTATTCTAACATTAGAATATCATCAAAAAGTTCATTTATTGCAGACGCACCTGTATATGGTTCATATTTCCTGGCTAAATCTAACCATGACAACAGTTGGTTGCAGGTTGAGTGAAGTTCTCCTTTAGGCCTCGTACACACGGGCAAACATGTACGATGAAAACGGTCCGCCGGACCGTTTTCAGCGTACATGCCCGCCCGGAGATTTCTGTATGATGGCTGTACACACCATCATACAGAAATCCGCGCGTACACGATACGCGGTGACGAGGCCGTGCCATTGCCGCGGCGACGTGCGCGGCCCTGGAAGTTCAATGCTTTCACGCATGCGTCGAAGTCATTCGACGCATGCGAGGGATGGCGGCCGCTCGGACATGTACGGTAAGTCTGTACAGACGACCGAACATGTCCGATGGGCAGGATTCCAGTGGGCATGTTTCTAAGCAAGTTTAGAAACATTTGCCCGCTCGAAAACGGTCTGGCGGGCAAATGTACGCTGGAATCCTGTCCGATCAGCCGCACACACGACCGAACATGTCTGCTAAAACTGGTCCGCGGACCAGTTTCAGCAGACATGTTCGGTCGTGTGTACGGGGCCTTAGACGTGCCTAATTATGTCTATATTGTGACATATGCACAATGCGTTTCAGTCAAATTCAGCGACAGTTTTGCCTACACAGAGCTGTAATTGTAGCACGGGATGTAAAAAAAAAGAGGAATTGCTGACATACTTATTTTTCCAGCCTCCGGCCATAGAGTCCAAATGAAAATGATAACAATCTGAAGGAAAACCCAGGTAATTATGTATAATATTTTATGCGTTTTCTGTTTCTGCTAATGGAGCGGCGCGGCCAGCCGACACACAGAGGTATTCATGCCGCCTTTGAAAAGTAAATTAGGATCAGTGATAACATTGCTGCGCTAACCTATTTGTGTCACCTTTTCCAATTAAAATTCTGCGTTTTAAGCTATGATTTTGTATGCACCAGTATAGCTTAATTATTAGCCATAATTAATGGGTAGAGAGCGGCAATCTTCACCAACGTGTCTTTTTTATTTTTATTTATAAACCTAGCCAGTGTATTTGTGTCATTAAACCTGCTCCATCCCTCTCCATTATTGATTTAAATATCTCGTGTGCTGACTACATGCAAATGGGTGATGTTTAATGTATGATTCATTTAGAGGTATCACATTCTTTACTAAGGAAGAGGCACTGTGACCCACATTCTGCGCACAGCGCTACACAAAACATGCTTCTAAAATTGGACAAGACAGAAAGGTGCCTGATTGTGTGCGGTGAATTCACAGTCATGAACCGAGCGCTGTTAACCCCCGGCAATGCAGAACGCCTGGACTGGAGAGAGAAAGAAGCCCTGCCGTCCTTTATTTCACATTGGACAAACTCTCCCATAATGTCTTTATGTCTCACAATTTTTATTGTTTTGTAACTATAACCATATCAGAATGTCTTCTACAGTGGCATTTTGGCAACTGAAGACACTAAAGGCTCGTACACACGGTCGGACATCCAACAAAATTTCCCTTGGATTTTTGTCCTAATTGATTTGTCCGATCACACCCATAGCATACACACGCTCTGACTTTTTCGGCAACCAACACAAACGTAGTGACGTTTCAACGTACTGCCGAGTGTTTAAAAGAGGAAGTTCAATTCTTCGACGTCACCCATTGCGTTCCTTCAGCTACTCTATAGTTAGTTGACGTTTCATGTGAGTATACAGGGGGGAACTAATGCGCAAAACCAACCTAACCATAAGCAACTAAGTAATAGTAAATTTAAAATATCGACACAATTAAATAAATACTAAATTAAGAAAGCAGCAGCCACTGCCAAAACAGTGCTCACGCACCAAATGACATATGTAAAGGGGGGTGTGTAATGGCGCTTGCCAGTGGAAAAAATTAAATTAAAATAGATGTCAAATAACGCACAGCAACGTATGGATATTGACCAAAGGGATCAAATATATGTGTTCCACTCCTATTTTCCTCAAAAATCCCTTCATAGCATCCACAACTAAGATGTGAAGGGTGGGAATAGTGAGATTGATAAAATGAAATGAAGACTAAAAATAATGATTTAAAGTCAATGAATAATGTGAAAATAGTTATAAATCCAGTGCTAACACCAAAATCGGCAAAAACAGTGATGTCGTGAATAATAATAATCATGTGTAGTCCAAAACACACAAGGTGAAACATCTCAGTAGTGTTGATAAAAAAGATACAAAAAAATGTACATTTTGCTAAAATAAAATTAATAAATGTTCATGCATAAGAAAATCTATATAAAAATAAAATTAATATATAAATAAAGTTCAAGATGTTCAGTGTTCCAAGTAAATTCCAGCGCTTGATAGAATAATCAAAAGGTGCAAAAAAACTGTAGTATAATAATACAGTTGATAAGGTGCTTGATTCCAAAAATTCCCAAAGGTGCAAATAGTGTTTATTAAAATTATATATAATTAGTGCTGCAATCCACCGCACGATACTCCAGTGTAGTTGTGCAGACCCAAAGTGAAGGTAACACTAGCCTCTCACCTCGCAACAGGTTAAACCAGCCTGTTAGATGTAATTAGAGCTCAGCAGCACACACTCTGGATCCAGGAAGGCTAAGGTCATTCCAAACGTCCGGCAAAAAGATTCATCCAGACCACTCTCAATGAAAATAAAATGCAAGCTCCATAGTGTAGTAAATTCAGTAAATTTAATAAACAAATAGAAGCACTCACATTTAAAATCGATGTAAACAGCATGCAGATGATTTACAGCGAATGTTCAGTATAGGCAGCAGATCTCCGCTCTCGGCCGCGAGTGGAGATGACGTCACCGACGGCACTTCTCCTTCACCTGACGCGTTGCGTAGCAGATCAACGCTACTTAATCATGTGAGTGCTTTCGAGATTTCGAAACTTGCCGCGTCACGAATGTGCTTTTTCAAATACGAACGCTAGTTTTACTAGACAGAAGGCTGCTCTTTACTTCTGAGCATGCGCATTTGTACTTTGTCCAAAAGTCTGATTGTTTGCTGTACACACGGTCGGACTTTGCACCATCGGACTTTTGTTGACGTAAAGTTGGTCCGTTTACAGACCCAACTTTTTGTCCAATGAAAGCCAAAAAAGTTGGTCCGATGGAACGTACACACGGTCGGACAAATTCGAAAAGTTGCAGATTTTGAAGTTGGTTGGCCAAAAGTCCGACCGTGTGTATGGGGCTTAAGGCCTCGTACACACGCTCAGTCCATCCAATGAGAACAGTCTGAAGGACCGTTTTCATTGGTTAACCGATGAATCTGACTGATGGTCTGTCGCGCCCACACACCATCGGTTAAATAACCGGTCGTGTCAGAACGCGGTGACGTAAAACACAACGACGTGCTGAAAAAAACGAAGTTCAATGCTTCCAAGCATGCGTCGACTTGATTCTGAGCATGCGTGGATTTTAACCGATGGTCGTGCCTACTAACGATCGGTTTTGGCCTATCGGTTAGGAATCCATCGGTTAAATTTAAAGCAAGTTGGCTTTTTTTTTAACCGATGGTTAAATAACGTATGGGGCCCACACACGATCGGTTTTGACCGATAAACGGTCCATCAGACCGTTGTCCTCTGTTTAACCTATCGTGTGTACGAGGCCTAAGGAGTTGATTTACTAAAACTGGAAATACAATATCTGGTGCAGCTCTGCATAGAAACCAATCAGCTTCCAGTTTTTTTTTTTTTTGTCAAAGCTTACTTTTTTTTTTCCAATACATTTTTATTGAGTTTTAAGAGAACCTATACAGCAATGAACATAGTTGCGGACGCTGTAATAACAGTGGACAGTATCTCGTCGTAAAGTATACTATAACACATGCAATGGTACTAGTGTCATACATCTGGTAATCCTGTTACAAGGCATTGAACAAGCTGTGTATAGCAAGCATACCAAAATAAAATAAGGTGAAATATAAAGACAAATCTCTTATTCCAAGGCCCATAATGTAGCATACATATCAAACATTTTGCAATTGGGGGACTTTGGGCCTATGGAAAGACACTCATGGCTCCTTTGTGGATTTGAATTGAACATGTAGGAGGGAAGATGTAAGGATAAAAAAGGATCTAGTACTAGCGAAGAAATTGGGAGTGATATGGGGGTGTGGGTGTCGTAAGTGGCCTTTGAAAATAAGGGTAAGTGTGAGAAAGGGGGACACTAATTCCCGTCATCTCTCTTGCCCAGGGTTTGAGTGGACAGCTATGCTAGGTGCCTCTTGTAGTCATCTCGTGATAATGGACCATGTGTCCAAGAATTTAGAGGGGTATCTTTCGCTTGATGTACAAGTTCCTCCATTTCTGAGATTTTTGTTATTCATTGAAACCAATCTGCAATGATTGGGGAATCCGATGATCACCATCGAGCTGGGATCCGTCAAAGCTTGCTTGAACAAGCTGAAGTTAGGAGCTGATTGTCTACCATGCACAGTTGCACCATATTTTGCACTCTCCAGTTTTAGTAAATTAACTCCAAAGTGTTTAGGCAATGATTCAAGCTATTTTTACTTTGAGTTATAAGATTATATTTACATAACATTCCATGACTGTTCTCAACCTTTTAACCACAGAGGAGCCCTTACAATAATTTTCAGGTCTCAGGGAATCCCTGCAAAAATATATTAATCAGGGACTGTGGGATAATGCTACTTGGTGGTCATTGGGAAGAATGCCCTTAAATTGGTGGTCAGTGGGAAGAATGCCCCTTACATTGGTGGTCAGTGGGAAGAATGCTCCTTACATTGGTGGTCAGTGGGAAAAATGCTCCTTACATTGGTGGTCAGTGGGAAAAATGCTCCTTACATTGGTGGTCAGTGGGAAAAATGCTCCCTACATTGGTGGTCAGTTGGAAGCATACATTGGTGGTCAGTAGGAAGAATGCCTCCCTTACAGTGGTGGTCAATGAGATTTATGCTTCTTAGGCCCCGTACACACTACCGAGTTTCTCGGCACAATTCAGCCACAAACTCGATCGGAGCCGTATTCTGCCGAGAAACCTGGTCGTGTGTACACTTTTGGCCGAGGAAGCCGACGAGGAACTCGTCGAGCCAAATAGAGAACATGTTCTCTATTTCCTCGTTAGTCAATGGGGAAACTTGGCTCGCCGAGATCCTCGGCGGCTTCACAAGGAACTCGACGAGCAAAACGATGTGTTTTGCTCGTCGAGTTTCTCGGACGTGTGTACGGGGCCTAAGGCCCCTTTTACACAGGGAGGATTCCGTTTGGATCAACAGGGGATCTGTCCACTGAGCTGAGCGGGCGGTTGACAGCTCTATGTCTGGTCACTTTCTGCAGAGTGGACAGAGTCGTGCTGTGGGTGGCCAGGTGTAAACAGACTCCACTGTCCATTTATACCTGACTGCCCTCAGATCCGATCTACCTAGATGGAGGAGTACGGACCCCTTTCAGTTTTTTTCTTAGCAGACCGGATCGGAGGTAGGTGTGTGTAAATGGACACAAGTCTGATTACACCCTCTGGTCCATAGGGGGGAATGGACTGTCAAAAACTGAATGGACATGGATGTGCCATCTGTCTGCTCTGCTCCAATCAGCGGGGGATCAGCTCACAGTATACACCCTATGTGAAAGGGGCCTTATTTATCCAAGTCATTGTATTGCTAGTAGTAGCTAGCCAAACATTTTCGAACGGTGGTCAGCAATGGCAGTCCCTATGTTTCTTATGACATATCACGTTAAAGTGGGTGCAAACCCCCAACATTTTTTTTAAATTAAGACTCATATCTGTTACAGCAGAGGATGTAATTTCATCTGTGCCCAGTCTTGCCACAAAGAGTTAATCCAGCTCTGAGCAATCCTCTTATCTTTCTTCAGTAGGATAAAGACAGACACAAAGAGAAATAGGTGTCCGTTCTTCCCCCTTGCTGTAAGTGACAGGTGATTTCCTTATCTCATGCACGAGTGTGAGAGAGGCATTCTGTGTACTTCACATACCCCCTCCTTTCTTCTCCAGCTCTCCCAGGATTGGCTGTTCCACACCCCAGCATGATTGGGCATGTTGAAGTCATGTGGTGACTTTGCTGGGTTTTGACTGGATGTTAGGGATCATGGGGCATAATCCACGAGACCAGCAGAAGTTCAGTGAAAGAAATATCGATACATGCAAGGGGAGTGTAGAGGAGGGCGGGGAGTCTACTGACATCCTGACTCCACCCACCAAGCTCCAGACAACAGACCCACCCACAGAATCCGGAGTATTGCTAAAGGGGAGATATTTGACAGGTAAGGAAACATGCAGGAGGCATGTATATCCTTATAGATCAGCACTATGGAAGTAATTTAGAAATTATGAATGTGGGTTTACATTCACTTTAAATGTTATCACCTCTACCGATTGTGTAAAGCATTTGGGTCATTTTGATGTTATACAGCAAGATAAAGTGAGACCAAGAAACACCAAAGGAGCGGCCATTATTCCACTTAAACTTCTAGACCCTTCTTGTGTCCTGACAAAGCCAGATTGCCAGCCTGGCCTCCCCTTATTTATTTAAGTGGGGTAACAATGACTTTTATTTTACATTGTACGCCTTTAAAAAATAGGAATCCAAATGTTTTACAAATAACAGCTTCCCTCCCTCTCTGCTGGTTTAATAAAACATGTTTCTACACGCATGGAATCCAACTAATCCAACAATCAGTTAGGGCATTAAGAATTTGCTTCATTAGAGATTAGACCAGAGCTTTCTTTTGGATAAATTAATAATGCAATCCTCTTGTTTTCCTTAAGCAAAATAATGGAAGTTCTATAGCTGTGAAGGTTCTCATTTGTCCAGGTCATGGCATTTCTAGTAGTAGTTTGTCACATTTAACTGGATCTGTTCTGTAATAATAAAACTGACACAATATGATTAGAGGAATATTTTTTTTACTACAAAAACAAAGTCAAGTTTAAGTCCTGATGCATAAGAGACAGATTACTTAACCACTTAAGGACCCGATCAGTTTTTGCGATTTGGCACTGTGTCGCTTTAACTGACAATTGCGCGGTCGTGTGACATGGCTCCAAAACAAAATTGGCGTCCTTTTTTTCCCACAAATAGAGCTTTCTTTTGGTGGTATTTGTTCACCTCTGCGTTTTTTATTTTTTGCGCTATAAACAAAAATAGAGCGACAATTTTGAAAAAAATTCAATATTTTTTACTTTTTGCTATAATGTCCCCCAAATATATATATTAAAAACAATTTTCCCTCAGTTTAGGCCGATACGTATTCTTCTACCTATTTTTGGTAAAAAAAAATCGCAATAAGCGTTTATCAGTTGGTTTGCGCAAAATTTATATCATTTACAAAATAGGGGATAGTTTTATTGCATTTTTATAAAAAAACATTTTTTTTACTACTAATGGCGACGATCAGCGATTTTCTTACGTGACTGCGACATTTTGGCGGACACTTTGGACAATTTTGACACATTTTTGAGACCATTGTAATTTTCACAGCAAAAAATGCATTAAAAATGCATTGTTTACTAAGAAAATGACAATTGCAGTTTGGGAGTTAACCACAAGGGGGCGCTGAAGGGGTTATGTGTGACCTCATGTCTGTTTCTTACTGTAGGGGGGTGTGGCTGTAGGTGTGACGGGAACACACGATTGATCACGGCGCCACAGTAAAGAACGGGGAAGCTGTGTTTACACACAGCTCTCCCCGGTCTTCAGCTCTGGGGACCGATCGCGGGACTCCGGCGGCGATCGGGTCCGCGGGTCCCACGACTGGGCACTTAAAGAGGACGTACCTGTATGTGCTTGTGCCCAGCCGTGCCATTCTCCCGACGTAAATGTGCAGGAGGCGGTCCTTAAGTGATTAAAGCTGGACTCCGGGTAAGAAGGTAAATACACAATTGAAATACCCTGTTTCCCCAAAAATAAGACCCACCCTGAAAATAAGACCTAGCATTATTTTCCAAGAGGACTGCAATATAAGCCCTACCCCGAAAATAAGCCCTAGTTTAAAATGCTTTTAAAATCCTATAATCCACTCTATTACAGTAGTATATAATGTACAATGTGTGTGTTTCTGTAATATAATTGCGGGGAAGAGAGCTCTGGCGGGTCACAGAAGCGCAGAGCGGCGCTAAAACAAAGGTATTTGGCACAATTATATTACGGAAACACACACATTGTACATTATATACTGTATTTATTGGCATATAACACACACTTTTTTACCCTGAAAATAGAGGGTAAACTGTGCCTGCGTGTTATACGCAGTGGGCTGTGGAAAGTTTTTTTCCTGAAACTTCCCTCTTAAAGTTGAGGTGCGTATTATACACCTGTGCGTGTTATACGCCGATAAATACGGTACTACTGTAATAGAGTGGATTAGAGGTTTTTACAAGCATTTTATCTCAGTTTACACTGGGGATTCCTGACAGGCAGGGAGGGAGAGGGGGAGAGAAGACATCACATTACATGGTAAGACCTACCCGAAAATAAGCCCTACTGTGTCTTTTGTTGCCAAAATTAATATAAGACCCGGGCTTATTTTCGGGGAAACACGGGTACATACATGTGGACCTATTTTTTACCTTCCAGGGGATTTGCAATGCTGTTTAGCCAGTCTTATGATCCCATGCCAGGCAAAGCCTGGCTCTCAATGCAGACTAGCAGCGACCTGTGACTTGACGATAATGAAGTAGCAGCACACTAGTGAGTCATCCCTCTGCTCTCCTCTACCGTGAGCTTATTTAGTGTCAACACTGCTCAAAGCCATAGAGCCCTAATTGGCTCATGGAGTACTCGTGCCCTACCCTTGCCCTCCCAGTCTGATACTGCTGAGAGATGGGTCATGTAGTATGCATCACTACTGTAGTGATAGGCATGAACTTCTGGGTCCTGCTCAGGTTCTATAAGTCTTTTATTATGAAAAAACAGCAATTATGATACACAGTGCTTTAGCAAACTAACTGTCATCCAGTTAGTGTTTATATATACTGTAAAAAATAGCCGTACTTTTTTTGAGAAAACAATGTACATTGCAGCGATTTTACCAAACTTTTTAGTGAATTCCTGCCTGCTTGTTGCTCTGAGACATAGCTGTTTGTTTCACCTTGTCCTTCGCAGACTGAATCTGAATGGGAAGGTCTGGTTCATTTAATTCAGTTGGTGTACGCTCAGTGTTTTAATGAAAAAGGCTGCAGGTTCTGCATCTCTTTAGAGGCATTTAACCTTTGGGGAGTAAATCACCAGAACTGAAATTCCTAATGCAGAGGATGCCTAAAATTTGAATTGTATCTCAGTGCAAACTTCTTGGAAAATCAGTGAACCAATCGCACAAACAGGAAATTAAAGTGGATGTAAACCCACTCTCATCCTTTCTAAACTACTGCCATGGTGCTGATCTATAAGGATATACATGCCTCCTGCATGTATCCTTACCTGTCAAATGTCTCCCCTCTGTCTGTTATAAGAACTGAAAAACTGCAGATTTTGTGGGTGGATCTGTTGTCTGGAGCTCGATGGGTGGAGTCGGGATGTCAGTAGACTCCCCGCCCACCTCTACACTCCCCTTACAATGAATACAATGATCAATAACATCCAGTCAAAATCCAGAAAAGTAACCACATGACTTCAGAAAAGGAGTGGGGGTGGGAATTAAAAAATAATGTCTGTTTCAGGCAATAACCTGTCACAGCAAGGGGGAGGAACGGACAAAAGTTTTTTCCTGTTTGTCCATTTATCTCACTGAAAAAAGAAAAGAGGATTGCTCAGAGCTGGATTAACTCTTTGTGGCAAGACTGGGCACAGATGATAGGAAATCTTATACTCTACATCGAGACAGCAAAACAAATTGGGTTTACATCCACTTTAAATTTCTGAGGGTGTACTGTACACCATTTTATTTTTTGACGTGACACTCTATGCCAGGGATATGCTTAGTGGACCTCCAGCTGTTGCAGAACTACAAGTCCCATGAGGCATAGCAAGACTCTGGCAGCCACAAGCAGGACACCCAGAGGCAAAGGCATGATGGCACTTGTAGTTTTGCAACAGCTGGAGGTCCCCTAATTGCATATCCCTGCTTTAGGCCGTCATCCGTTTTTTTATACAAAATTAGAAAGAAAATCGGACTGTGTAGACCGGACATGGAGTCTTTAAAAATGTACAATATAATTAGATTTTTCTTAAAGTCAGAAAGATTCATAAAAGCATTAGTTTATTGTGCTTAATTGATTAACTGTACAAAGACTCTTGCTTGATAAATCTAATGAACGAGAAATACTCATGTGTCAAAGCTTCGGTGTGCGTTTGTGCTGTATGTCCCACACAGCAAGCTAGATGATGATATTATAATATCATTTACATATATGAATTTTTGAATCTTAAGTACTGTAATTTTTTCTTAGAGGATTACTGTACTACACTCATGCGTCCTGATGAAGCTTAACTTTGGCGAAATGCGTTGACACATGAGGATTTATCTTTCATTGGATTAATTTTTATAGGTTTTAATTTAAGGCTCCTTGACTGGCCTATACAGTACAACTTTCTCCTTAGTTTTGGTTACTGTACTCCATCAGTGTAAATTACAGGGGCTGCAGATTGAACGGCAGAGATCATTTTTAAAACATTGAATAGGAACTTCTTATTTTTTTTTTCAAAATCATACTTACCTAGGTGCTAAATACTATCGATGCCACATCTATCCCCCACTGGCTCTAAGACTGAGAACCAAGTGATCAAACACTGCTGATCGCTTTGTTCTCCATGAGCAGAGATTTGGTGACTGTTAGTCACCGGCTCTCTGCTCTGCCCCCTGCGCTCGCTGGAGCAATGGGCGGTGAAGCGGGTGGGAGTGGCTGGCTCAGGCTTTCAGCTGCTCGCTGTGAGGCTGAGCTAGGTGCCGGTCCAGGGTTGTGGGCAGATCCTGACTTTCTTGTTGCAATCTTGCCCCAGCCTGGACTGGCTCTGTGACTTCAGAATAAAAAAGCCTGAAAACAGGTCACTGTAGTGCAGAACAAACTACACTCTTGTGGTACACAGGAGAAGTACAGCCAAACAAGCTTTGGCTGTACTTCTCCTTTAAATTGCAACTTGTGTTGTTTTTTATTTTCTATATAGTGGAGTTACCCTTTAAGCCCAACAAATAGTTGTCACAGTCTTGGCAAGAAGTTTCTGTTGCGTCCAATCCTGACCAGCTGTTATTTAAATGTGTTTCCATGGTTTTAGTAGCTATGATGTCATACACTGTTGTGTGTGTTTTTTATACCAATACTGCATATAGATTACAGAAGCAGAGTCTGATGAAATAGAAGGCGAGACAGTTTTGTGGAAGATTGTCCAATTTGTGCGATTGCCCTCTGTGCCTGCTGCAGATGCCGTGCGTTCATAATGAGATTGTCGCTGTCATCTCGTGCCGCTTTAAGCATAAGCAAGATCAGATCATACACAGCACTGAAATAACCTAACAAATCGCCCCATTATGTGGAACGTACGTGACTGGAGACCTCACTTCTTCTCTGCCTCCTTTTTGTCTTTTAAGTGGAGAAATGAAACAGTCAAAAATAGAATAGGCACGGAGAGTAAAGAAGTGGAATGCGTAATATGGAATTGTATGCTCCACTGTAATGGATTAACCTCCTGATGTGGCCTGGCTGGGTGCACCAATTTGCAGAAAAATGATAACAGATTGGCGGCGCTTATATACGAATCTGACATTTGCTTTGATGAGCGTTGTTGCATTGAACAGAAATACTTGGTAATTTCAGAGGATGATGGAGCATACATGCATGCATATGTTGTAATGTGTGTAACTAAAAATACAAATATATGTCTATGTGCTGTGTTCTTGTAGCTGTTCATATGCTCCTACAAAGCAAGATCTAAAAGAGAAAAATAGATAAGTCTAAAGCCCCGTACACACGGTTGAACCTTTGTTCAACCAAAATCATATCGGAATTCCGACGGAATTCCATCGGAGTAAAAGAGAACGTGTTCTCTATCTAAACTCTCTATCTAAATTCCTCAGAATTTCCGATGGGGCATACACGCGGTCGGATTTTCCGATGGAAAAAGTCAGTCAGGCCTCGTACACACAACCGTTTTCCTCGACAGAATCCATCAAGAATCTTGGTGGCAGAGCTTTTTTGCAGAGGAAAACGGTCGTGTGAATGTTTTTCATCGAGAAAACTGTAGTGGAACTCGATGAGAAAAAAAAAAAAGTTCTCTTTTTCCTCTTCGGGAGTCTGAATTTCCTCGTCGTGTTCCTCATCGGGCTGGTTTTCGACGAGAAACACGTTCGTGTGTATGCTTAGAAACCCGCACATGCTCAGAAGTGTGGCACCAGTGGAATCAAACTTCCCCTTTATAGTGCCGTCGTACGTGTTTTACGTCACCGCGTTTGAGAACGACGAGATTTTGTGTGTACGCAAAGAAAGGTTCCACTGTATAGAGAAGCCCTCCAGTGCCCACCAATGAACTAAGAAAATGATTTCACAGTGAGTACAATGCAGAGCAAAGAATCAAATAAACACGGCAACTTCTTAGTAAAGAATTGAACCAATCACAGTGAAATTTCTTGGGACAACACTCTTGGACCGTTTTCATCGGACGAACCGATCGTGTGTGGGCCCCATCGTTTTGTTTCCCATCGGTGGAAAAAAAAATAGAACCTGTTTTAAATTCTTCTTATGGTTTAAAATACAATAGAAAAAAACGATCGTCTGTGGGGAAATCCATTGGTCAAAAATCCATGCAGACATTAAAACCTTACAGAGATATCACAGATGAAAATGTTTAAGATTTCTTTGCTGGTAATCTCTTAGTAAGTAATTCTCGTGGTGACAGTTATATTATTGACAGAAGAGCTAGAGTACATGGTAGAATATAACAATAACAATATAACCAATGCATAATGGGCTCTTTTGGATAGGATGCCAAATGTGTCCTTTAAGTAAAAATGTTTTAAAGGTTAACAGAACAGCTTACAGTTCTATCTTATCTGCTATACAAGAACCACGGCTCTATAGTGTCCTTCAGTGCCCTTACCATCACATTTTCAAGAAATTCACACTTTTGTGATCCCTATTAAAAAGCTTTTAATGCTTGTCATTTACTCAAGTTAGCTCGCATTTATTACAAGTTCGAGGCAAAACTTGCAAACTTCCTTGCCTATATGTGCTTATTAGTCACTCAAGACAAGTATGAAAAGATTTTGTTCAGAAGATATAATTTGATGTCAGTCACGGAGGGGGATAAACAAGCTGAATCTTCCACACCGTAACTGGATCCAAATTAAAATGTGGATGAGTAAGCGCATTTTTAAACTTTTCGCTTGTTTATGTAAAAACTAAAACTTGTTGTTAATGCAAAGAAATACAGTACTCAGGAAAAACACTTTTCACTTGGGTATTCCAAATTTCTTGTGTTTGTTATAGGGGCAAAGAAAATTGTCAGTGAGCACATAGGTATTATTGCCCGAAAGTAATTTTTGATGTGACATTTGCATTTGTTTTCTCTTTCTATTTTTGCTAACTTAAAAAATGTGCAAGTATTACAGAGTATCTTTCAAAAGGGTTCTGGATTGGCATTGTAATGCGGTCTACAAGCAATGGGTGGCCATGGAGATCGAGGATTGGTTCCATCCCCCTATTGGCGTAACCTTGGCTCACCTCCCTGTTCTTGGGGGAAAGGCAGAACCACCCACTGATTGGGTGATCAATCTACTGCACTACAGATCTATTCCCATTACCCACACCAATGACACTCATCATAAAAAAGATCGACTTTACTCCGGGTTTTACAAGTAGAAATTTTTGGAGCCTGGACCAACAAGGGAAATTTAGTTTTGTGAATGTGTGACCACAGGACGGGCTTCCCTCCCAAGCATCCATTTCCAGGCTCTTCGATCCACTTTTGTATGACTTGAGCACTTTTCAACTTAGACAGTTTCTGAAGACTTTTCAGAAAACACATTACACCCCTCATAATTTTACTCCTTTTGAATCATTGTGCAGGAAGGGGAAATCCTATAGACACACACTGTCTTTGCTATATAGCTACTTGACAGCCCCTGCTGATGAACCTATACCAACATTTGTTCACCACAGGGAAGTTGGTCTAGATATTCAGCTTAAGCCAGGACAAGTTAAAAAAATCCTCCTCTTCGCCTACAAATCTCCTATGGCGAACCAATATCAGGAGGTATAAAATTGTCTTAAGATGGTACAGAGTACTGTATGTACTCCAAAAGATAGATGGTGCAGTCTCTGACATGTGTTGGCGGTGCAATGAAGAGGTGGGGATGATATCTCATTGTTTTTAATCCTGTTTTATTCTGAGGCCTTTTTGGAAGGAGGTGTGGACCACCGTAAACCACTTGACCTCTGTTGATTTGAAAGGAAACCAAGTCGCATGTTTACTCCTGACCGAAAGACCCCGTTGGAAATATAGGAAAACTCCTACCATGGAGTGGCTCAATGCAGCAAAGGCTTGTATCCCCGCTTTGTGGAGTCAGCCCGAACCGCCAATCAGAGTCCTGCGGTACTCCAAAATCAATAATATCCACCATATGGAAGAATTGACAGCCACACTCCACAATTCTGACAAACAATTTGGAGAAAAGTGGAGGCCCTGGAGATACTTTACATGTAAAGAAGCTTACCTGCAGGATATTCCACTCTGAGCTGAACCATGTAGAAGCCCAGATTCTTCTTATGGGTCTCCTTTTGCGTTACCATTTTGGACTGTGACCAACTTGTTCTTGTGTCCCTTCTCTCTGTAAAATGAATGTAACTTGATTTGCTGCATCTGAGAAGCTTTGCAATAATAAAATAATTATATATATATATATATATATATATATATATATATATATATATATATATATATATATATATATATATATATATATATATATATATATATATATATATATATATATATATTAAAATGTAGGCATTTGTAGAATAACCACTAGAGATAGGGTTGGGTAGCTACTACAGTTACTTTTGCCTAACTGCTTAAAGAGGATCTGTATTGTGGAAGCCATGTCCAAAAGAGTCAAGCAGTACATGTAGGCATTCTTCAGTTGATCTTTCCCTGTAACTGACTTATGTTGCCTCGTTCTGTCATGGTGTGGAGGCTACCATCTTGATAAAGGCAGGACATGTCATGAACTGACCACGCCCTTCCCTGATTACTGGTGATCTGATGACTGGTGGGGTAGGGATCAATGTTCAGAAAAAGGGTTCAAATCTATAGAATTAATAAATAACACACAGTGAGATCCTTGCACTGCAGGTCCTCATGTACAGCTTCTTCACCAGCAAGGAAAACATAGTTCAGCATACTCCGCATACTGTAGTTGTGACACTTTATGTGAGACTAGCAATCAAAGGCAGAAATGTCTTAATTCACACCAGACCATTTCATGTGGTCTTCACACCTCTCCTGTAACTGTGCCTTCCCCTTGTCTCTCCACCCACCTTTTCTAAGGAGGAGGACACAACTCCTCCACTAGATCCTGCACTTTCTTGTCTCTTCCCCCATCCCCACGTCCCAGAAGGCAGCAACAGAGAGGAGGACAAACTCTTCCTACAGATCCAGCACCTCTCAGTGCAGCCTCAACCCCACCTTGTCTCAGCCTTCCCTGGTATCGGCAGACTCCAACAGCTGACTCCAGCCCTCCTCTGGTCCTACTTCAGACCCTGAAATTTCTGTATCCCAAGTTCCCCTCCAAGCTTTTTCCCGGCAGCAGCACAAGGCAATGGGGGTGCAGTGTGATCTAAAGGGGAGGGGTACTCTTGACATCTGATGTAAGGGGATGGGGTGCTCTGGACATCTGCTCAGATGAGAATAATACAATTTTATGCCAGTTGAAAAGGAGGGTCGTATACCGCTGGTATCATTCACAAGAAACTTTATTGGAGACTGCTCAGACAGAACACTATAGCAGAACCATGTTTGTCTGAGCAGTCTCCAATAAAGTTTCTTGTGGTTGATATATTAGCGTTGTGCGACCCTCCTTTTAAAACTTGCATTCTCTGCTACAGGAGTGGGCTCCATGCCAGTCTGCACCTGCCCTTCACAGCTTATGTCCTAAATTATTATTAAAACCAGTAATAATCAAATGCAGAGGCAATTAATTATTTTGATAAAGCATAGATACATTTATAAATTCTTACCGATACAACCGGCCTTTTGAGGGCAACCATAATGCTGATGCAGCCTGCGATGAAATTGAGTTTGACACCCCTGATTAGATGATTCCACATGAGTTACTATCATCCTCTTTTGAAACATACACATTTTTTACATTTTTTATTGACCCCTCTGTGTATAAAACATTTTGTCTGCATTGTTTGTAATATCCTTGTTTATTCTGGAGCAGACACGTTTTTTTTTAATTAAAGTGTGCTTCAAATTTAATAAGAAGACCACCGTTCAGTGAAATTATTAAATTGGACACATTTTCACTTTTTTTAACAAAGTGTCCCCTAAATATTTTCTTTTCTCCAGTAATTAGACTCCACATATGCTTCTCCACATCCACAAACTGTAGCTCACAGCTCCACAGTTTCCGTAGTGTGCTAGATGTTAATTAGGACTGCATAGTATCGTACTTTTAGCAGGTCATGGATATTTTTGCTCAGCTGCGACAGTTTATGTTCTTAAACTTAAAAAAAAAAAGTGACAACAGAGAAATCTGAGGAAAAAGCGGATTGATTACACACATAATGATATTCTGACAAGCCAGGCGGTGGAGCTTCGGCAAGGAACAGCATAAATTGCACAGTTGTCCTACTTCTCCAGAGACACAAATTCAAATTAGCCCCGGTCCACAAAGAATCAATCTATTTGGTCGTCGGGCTTTAGTCTCTCAGGGACATTTACCCAAATCAAAAAAGCCGGGCAATTTATCATCATACGAGATGACTGTTTTTTTTCCCCCTCATGCATGTATAATTGGAAATTATAATCCCTCTGGGCCTGTGATAATGCAGAGGTTAGGGTGAGACCTTTCATTCTTTCTTGGCTACTTATTAATTGCGGTCATGGCACAAGTGCAGGTTTTATGGGTCTCCAACATTTTATAGACTGTAATGGGAAATCTATCTGACATTACAGATTATCGAGCTGTGTGCTGTAAACTTAAAAAGCCTTCATTGCCAGCATCCATATGGTAAATCCAGGAACCAATCAGGATCTAGCAGATGGGGTATCAAAAAGTCAAGACACCCACCTTCAAAATGGTTAAACTTTTCTTCATACATCTGCCTTAAGGATATTATTCAAACACTGGCACCTCTAGTATGTAGTCTGGTACAAACATCCAAAGTAACTCCAATCCAATTTTTTTTTTAAATTTCCTTCATATAATTTGATGTTGAAAATTCATTTCAACTCCCTACACACTTTAACCTCCCTGGCGCTAATCCAGAGTGTGGCTCTTGGTTAATTTTTAGTACCAAAAGCGGTGACCCCAAGCCACACTCGGGATTACACTGTAGTATCCCTGTACTGTTACTTACCTTGTCCCTACGATCCTCCGGCGGATGCAAGCATCCGTCTTCCGGGTTACCTTCCCTGCGAGCGCCATGACGCACCGTCCCGCTGAGCTCACATGCAGAAGTGAAAGCATACATGAGCAGCGCTCGTATATGAAAACGGTGTTCAAACCTTACATGTGAGGTATCGCCACGCTCGGTAGAGTGAAAGCAGAAATTCTAACCCTAGACCTCCTCTGTAACTGAAATTATTCAACCTGTAGATTTTTTTAAACATCGCCTATGGAGATTCTTAAGGGTAAAAGTTTGTTGCCTTTTCATGAGCGGGCGCAATTTTCAAGTGTGACATGTTGGGTATAAATTTACTCAGCGTAACATTATCTTATATGACAATATAATGGGCTGTTGTCTTATTTTTTTATTCAAAAAGTGTATTTTTTAAAAAAATGTGCGCTTGCAAGACCTCTGCACAAATACGATGTGACAGAAAGTATTGCAACGTCCGCCATTTGTTTGGGGGTTCTAAGTAACTTTCTAGCCAAATTTTTTTTTTTTAAATCTCAGAAAGAGGCTCTGTCCTTTGATGGTTAATAAACAAGGTCCAGATTCACCTTGATTCAAGCTTAATTTGCATTTTAGTAGTCAATGTATATCTCTAGCCAAAACATTTACATTTTCTTCTGAAAAAGTTGAAACCCATCAGTTCCCTTTTAAGAAGAACATTACAGTAACAATTTTAAATGGACTCCACAAAATATGATCAGCTTTAAATAACTACAGTACATTTGGTCTATGGTTTTCTCCACACCATGACAAATGCATAGTTCAGCTGAGGCTGTAATCCACATTGTTTTGATGGATTATCAGTTACATAGCCATCGCTTTATAATTGAAATTCTAGCAGCTTGCATTGTCTTCAAATTCTAGACATTCTTGTAGTTTTTTATTTTTCTTCTTTCGTGATTTTTTTTTTCTTTTCCAACATTATCCCGGCCTTGAAAGAAATAAAGGTTACGCATCAATTACCTTGTGAGCCGGCTTCCATCTTTCTGTGGCCTTTATTGGTCATCTCGCTGTCCCTACAATCATGACAGCGCATTCGTACATCAACGCAATATGTCACCGATCCTCAAAGAGCCATCCTCTGTCCCAGTGCTCCCAGAAGCTGTGCCATGTACTCCCCATACCGTATGATATTGGTGCAGAACACTTGAATAATGCATAACTTTATTTTCTTCTAAAATGTCAAAATCTAGGGACTGAACGCGCTAAATAAGAGCAGAAATTTATAATCACCTAGTGTGTTTACCTTTGTACATTTCTGACACATTTGTGTACTGTATTGTTCAGGCTAAAGGGCTTGTAAAGGTTTTTATTTCTAAATAGGTTCCTTTAAGCCAGTGCATTGTTGGTTCACTTACCTTTTCCTTTGATTTCCCTTCTAAATGTTTTTTTTTTTCTTTGTCTGAATTCCTCACTTCCTGTTTCTCCTCAGTAAGCTTGCCCCAATCATCCAAGCCGTTCTGGCTGGGGGTTAGTCAGCGTGCTCGCCCCCTCCCTTGGGACTTCATCCCAAGTAGCGCATTCTGTAGCTAGTCTATGGGAGGCAGAAAAATTGTTGGTTGGTCGGTAGATCAAATACTTATTTTACTCACCGAACTGCAACTCAATTTATATAATTTGTATCATGTTTTTTCTGTATTTTTGGTTTTATATTCTGTCTCTATCATTTAAAATACACTGATGATGAAAATTATAGACGCTTTAGTTCTTTGTAAGTGGGCAAACTTACAAAATCTGCAGAGGATCAACTATTTATTTTTCCCACTGTATATAACATTTTTGTTTCTGGGCCTAATGCAGCTTTAAACACAGCCTTCAAGCCTGTACATGTCACAGAATGTACTTTAAATTGCTAACAGCATTTCCCAAATTCTGCACTTTTGCTGTTCCCTCTGATCCCTCTGCTATTCTTCTTTGAAATTCCAATATCTCATCAATTAGCTGTATTGCTCTGCTGTGATTTGGAAGAAAGAGAAGTGTTAGCATGTACACTGCTATTGCCTGTTGTGCTCTTTGCACGGCTTACTCCTCTTTCATATAAGCAAAAATAGCCGCCCTTTGATTACATCCCAATGGGAGGCTGCTGATAACTAGAAGGACCGCATCTTAGCAAATTTCTACCTGTGAAGATCATGTAATTCAAGGCCGATGAATGGTCCCAGGGGCTGGCCTGTCCACCCTGTTCCCGGGGAACATTTGCAAGAAAGACTGATCACCTGCTGAGGAAATAAACTGCATGTCATTAGCGTTCTCTAATAGAGGTGTCTAGGTATAACTTCACTCTGGGAGGACCAGACATCAAGTGCAGGATGAGTATGGGCATAGTATGGTATGGCTTTTATAGTATAAATCAACCTAACAAAAAAATGTAATACACACGATTGGATTTTCCATCGGAAAAACCTTGGATGTTTTTTTCCGACGAAATTTCGCTCAAGCTTGGCTTGCATACACCCACCCGGTCACACAAAAGTTCTCTGAACTTTCGACTCTCAAGAACACGGTGACGTACAACACTACGACAAGCCAAGAAAATTAAGTTCAATGCTTCCAAACATGCGTCAAATTGTTACAAACGATCCGAATTTCCGATTGGAATTTTTGGATTTTTTTTCAGAAAATTTGAGAACCAGCTCTCAAATTTTTTTTGGCAGAAATTCCTACAGGAAAAGTCAGATGGAGCATACATACGGTCGTAATTACTGACCAAAAGTTCACATCGGACTTTTCTTGTCGGAAATTCTGACCGTGTGTATGGGGCATAAGTCTTTGAATAAACATATGCAATGCTGGACATCACTTGGCTGTGGCTGAAAGAGACTGAAAAAGATTAGCAGCACCAAGATGCAAAAAAAATGTTAAAGGATGTTAAAAAGATTAAAATTCTACTTTTGAAAACACCTACATCCATAACAATTGTGTATGACACCTGCTGCATCAACAAACTAAGGCCTCGTGCACACTGGGCACCAAAAAACGCTGCTACTTTACCTCTTCCCTTTTGCTTGCATCCCTTTGAGGACTATACTTACATCAAAGTGGCTCTTGGTAGTTCAAATTTCCTTATATTTTCTGATACAGGGGTAGATTCATGTATCTTTAGGCGGGCGTAGCGTATCTCCTATATAAAACAAAAAAAACGCGCTGCCACAACACAGTCCTCAGGCAGCGGCTAGCGTGTGATAACAGAAAAAATATAACAATATAAAAAAGCCGCGCCCAAAATTAAAACAAATTAATATGTAACATTTAAACAGTCCATAAACAATGAGAGTAGTGGTGAATTCCAAGCAACATCAAGCAAATAATACAAATGAAAGGATCAGAGGCTGATTTGCATGTAGAAACAGTATCTGATCAGATTTTCAATGCACCTGGTGACATGCATACAATCTGTGTTATCCCACCACCAGAGACATATAGCAGCTTACCAGATGGCAAGCCTTTGATGCAATTGGCTATAGCCCAGCCACGGCCTTTTAATCCCCTGGACTAGGATACTCCGAGGTTACCAGCCAGATAGCAGCCTCAAATGGAAAGTGATGAGTGTTTGCGGTTTGGGACGCAAACACAGCCCGTCAGCAAAGCAGCAGTGGTAAAGTGGTCCAATTTGCATGTAGCGGGAAACAGAGAGGGACGCAATAGCGTGATACCGTAGGTATAACAAATTTATTTAAAACAGTAGTGTACTTACACTTAGGAAGTTTAAAAACAGCGTGTAACAAGTAAAAGCCGGCCGGCTTGAGGAGCCCTCCTCCTAGGCGTGGTGACGTCACTGACGCTGCCTCCAGACGCGTTTCGTCCTATTGGACGTTATCAATGGGGTCCCATTGATAACGTCCAATAGGACGAAACGCGTAGGACTTATTCTACTGATCTACTGATACGCCCGTCGTAAGTCTTTATGAATCTACCCCACAATCTTTTGTAAACACAGGATCTCTGAAAAAAGGTGATTTTTATTTTTTGTTTACATGAATACCATCTGTGTTTGCTCACAATTAGTTGCAAAGGTTCCATGGTAATTAAAAAATCTCATGATATTACTTCTTTGTTATCTTCTAGCTGCTGCAGATTAGCAGTTGACTGATGTTGTGTTTCTGGATCTTAGGGGAATGCTGTTTTACAACTATAAAATGTGTTCTAATCAGTGAAATTTTTCTAGAAATAAAAATGTAATTTATTTTAGTGCATAGGCAGTTAAGCTGTTGTTTCTGATGTGTCACTTATACATCTATATGCTGAACACACAAGAGCCATGGATTTGTACATTGCCTTTGCAGAATAATTAGTGCCGTTTTCCCCTCTGCAGTTCTTGATGTATAAAGCCTGGAAGGTTAATGTAGCTTGTTTGTGATGGGGGAGATGTTGTCTAAATCAAAGCTGAGACAAGAGCAACAACTTATCATTCTCTGGTGTTACTTTGGAAAATATCAAATAATTGCAGCAGGGTCTAAAATACACAACAAAATAATCACTATATACTGTACTATATGGCTTTAACCCTTCTTGGGAACAAATTGATATACCCACATTATATTCCTTCATATAGTAATGAGGGTTTCCATGTTTCTACAGTCGCTTTCACATTGGCGAGCCAGCCAGGTTTGCCTGAGTTTGGAGTCTTTTACATGCTTGTACAAGCCGATTCTTGTGGAAGCCAGTGTCCACTGGTCTCTAACCAACAACCTTCTGTTTAGCACTCAAACTAAATTTGGAAAACAAGAACTAGCCTGTTGGCGAAACTAATATTTTTAATTTTTAATACTAGATGAATGTAAACTCCCTTTTAGTTTCATTATAGTTTCTCTAGCCTTCAGCTGATAATTTCTGTTTTATAATTTTTTTTTTTTATCTGTAGACAATTTTTTTTTACATGAATTGTTTTACGGAACAACACAACACCTCTTCCGGTCACTACTTGGTGATATGGTGTTATACCACGCATTGTACCATAGAGTACTATACTTGGCTTTGTTTATCAGAATAAAGTCTGCACTTATGATTCTTGTCAAGTTCTATTATTTTTTGTTTATATAGACGAACAATTAAATGGAGGTAATTTATTTTGTGTTAAAGTAGACCTTTCACTTTAAACATACTGCATGCATGAATAAATTCCTGGATTTTTTTTTTCATAAAACCCTCTGCATTTTATCATTGAGAGCAGTCCCACCACCCCAGAGAAGGGAAGTTACCTAGACTAAGAAAATCTTATCAGGCTGATGCATAAAATAAATAAAAAAAAGATTTTGCCAAAGGGTCCTGCTGGAAAATTAGCATTCGATCAGCGCATGCAGCCAATGGCTGCAGTGTGGATCTGTATATGCTGACAGGGAAATGGGAGAGCCCCTGTTGTCAGAATACTTACACATTAATTAGCATGCATTTTAGCTAATTAAAACATTCAACATATTTTTTTTTAAATGCACCTATTGCTAGGACCACTTTAAACCTCTTCTGTTGTAAAACGGAATGGCTCCAGCCTCTTACCTGTACATCTCACTGGTTTCTGAGGTTTATCGTTACAGCAGTAGGTTCATTCTAGTGACAGCTAACAGGTACGGGAGGAACAATGAAAAGAGTAGAGTCTTGATTAGAAGCTTTGCTGGGTTTGAAGATGAAGGTGAAACCTGATTGCTCCCTATTAACAGCAAATCCAGGATTATTTATTTTCTCTGTTCTCCACATATTTATAGACAAGTACAGACACATAGAAGAGAGTGGAGGCACAACAGCCTAAACCCCAACCTTTATTTATAACAGCTAAATACATTCCAGGTATTTATAAAAAAAAATAGGTATGCAAAGTCTTATAGTTTAATTTGATTAGAAAAAAACAGCCACAGCCTGAGTAGAAAAGTCTGTACTCTGCCAGCAAACTGCAGAGAATAACCTTTGCTCTCAGTGTGGAAGCAGTTGTCTCTCTCTAGAGGTGTGACACCCCCCCCCCCCCCCTGCTGAGCTGACTTTTTTCTGTGCCGTATGTAAAGCTTCTTGCTGATTGGGAAGCTCTAATTCTGATTAGAGGGTGTGTCAGATCTTTGCAGAGAGACCATTCAGGGCCGTCTTTTGAGTAGGGCAAAAGGGGAAGCTGCCCTTGGCCCTGTCATTGTTGTGGGGCCCAAAGCAGCTACTTAATACCTGCCAACTATCCCAGTTTAAATTCCCTCATCCCTTGAGGTTTTAGTCCCCTGCTGTGTTCTGATATTTCAGTGTTACGTTCTGTTACTACTGCTGCCCAGCTCTGCCCTATTGTTGTGTACAGAGGACTCACCTGCAGACCATGTAATTACACGTAAATACTGGCAATGATATGTAAATAGCGGTGGCATTCATATGTAAATAGTAGTGGTATATCATGCCTCCCTGAGGTCATATCCACCATCACCTAGTCTGAATGCTTCCCAACTGTGGTCATTAAGCCTACCATCAGCATGTTCTGCAAAGGTAAACAAATTGCTTCTATTACATTAGTGGTTAGTGTAAACCCCTATTACATTGGTGGCCAGTGTAAACCCCTTTTACATTGGTGGCCAGTGTAAACCCCTATTACATGGTGGCCATTGTTGAAACTCCTCTTTATATTGGTATTCGTTAAAAAAATCAGCATTGCCATTGATCGAAACAAGATCAAAACTGCATGGATGGAGGAGGGCCCTAGAAATGTTTTGACCAGGGTCCAATCAATATTAAAGACTGCCCTGAGACCATTACTTCCACACAGAGAGCAAGAGCATGTTGGCAAGGGGGCAGGCTGTAATACTTAGGTTGTGGCTGCTTTCTAAAGAAAATTAACAGTTAAGCCCCATACACACTATCAGTTTTCATGCCGGTTTTTCTCTTCAGGTTTACCAAAACAATGTAGTGCAAGGGCCTGCCTGATTGCATACAAATTCAAACTCTGAAGCCTCGTACACACAACCGAGTTTCTCGGCAAAAACCAGCAAGAAACTTGCTGGGAGATATTTTTTTGCCGAGGAAACCGGTCGTGTGTACATTTTCGTCGAGGAAACTGTCGAGAAACTCGACGAGCCAAAAAGAGAGCATGTTAGTCTCGTACACACGACCGAGGACCTCGACGGGCGAAACACATCGTTTTCCTCATCGAGTCCCTTGTTAGGCTGACGAGGAACTCGACAAGCCAATTTTCTCCATTCCCGTCAAGGAAATAGAGAACATGCTCTCTTTTTGGCTAGTCGAGTTTCTCTACAGTTTCCTCAACGAAAATGTACACACGACCGGTTTCCGCGGCAAAAAAATATCTCCCAGCAAGTTTCTTGCTGTTTTTTGCCGAGAAACTCGGTCGTGTGTACGAGGCCTTCTCTATTTCCTTAACAGGAATGGAGAAAATTGGCTTGTCGAGTTCTTTGACAGCCTAACAAGGAACTCGACAGGAAAACTATGTGTTTCGCCCGTCGAGTTCCTTGGTCGTGTGTACGAGGCTTTAAGGTTTGACCTCATATTGGATGGTTTTGGTAAACCTGAAGAGAAAAACCTGCAGGAAAACTGATAGTGTGTATGGGGCTTAAGACTTTGTACAATTGTTTATGTACCTCTGGGATGTATTTAGCTGGTTAAAACTGAAAGTTAATTTGGACATTACGATGTGAAAGCACCACAAATGCGTGGTATCACCCCCGTGCTTGGTTGCACCTGTAAGTGTGGACCAAGGCTAAAAGAAAGTGCTGGAACAAAACCTTCATGGCAAAATCATATTATTTCAATGATGAAGGTGTGGATTTAAAAAAAAAGGAAAATGTCTTTTCAATTTTCTAAAAGAAAATGTACAGTAGGTGTTTGTGATATTGTGCTTTTAGCACGACAGCGTCGCGCTGATACTCGGCGACACGGTGCCGAGATCTCGCCGACATCTTGCACTCACTGGAATAGTGACAGCACATCCCAGCAAGCGCGTCATAGAAGCGACGGGAGATCCGACTTGGATTCCCGCCAATTCTACACGTGTGCGGCGTTTGTTATGAATCCTGAAGGGGAAGTCCCCGCCGGATTTTAAATAAGAATCCGGCATGGGTCCCCCCTCAGGAGCATACCGGGCCCTTAGGTCTGTTATGGGTTGTAAGGAGAGCCCCCCTACGCCGAAAAAACGGCGTAGGGGGTCCCCCTACAATCCATACCAGACCCGTATCCAAAGCACGCTACCCGGCCAGCCAGGAAGGGAGTGGGGACGAGCGAGCGCCCCCCCCCTCCTGAGCCGTACCAGGCTGCATGCCCTCAACATGGGGGGGTTGGGTGCTCTGGGGCAGGGGGGCGCACTGCGGCCCCCCCCACCTCAGAGCACCCTGTCCCCATGTTGATGAGGACAGGGCCCCTTCCCGACAACCCTGGCCGTTGGTTGTCGGGGTATGCGGGCGGGAGGCTTATCGGAATCTGGGAGCCCCCTTTAATAAGGGGGCCCCCAGATACCGGCCCCCCACCCTAAGTGAATGAGTATGGGGTACATCGTACCCCTACCCATTCACCTGCAAGAAAAGTGGTAAAAACACAAATAAACCACACAGTGTATTAAAATATTTTATTTTTCTGCTCCGGAGGCCGCCCCCTGTCTTCTTTATTAGCTCTTTTACCAGGGGGGGCTTCTTCTTTGACGTCTTCGGGTGGGTGGGGGCCGCCGTCTGGTTCTCTTCCACCGCCGGGGGGGTGGCTTTTAAAAAAGCCCCCACCCCCCCGGCGGGTTTCCTCCGGCGTCTTCGGCGGGGCTCTTCTTCTTCCGCTATCCCGACGGGTCTTCTCCGCTATCTGGGGGGTCTCGCCGCTCTCCGCTGTTGACTCGTCGCACCCCGGTTCTTCGTCTCGCAGTCCGGTCCCTTCTTCCGTGCTGTACGTCTTCTTCCGCGCTGTGACGTCATGTTCTTCACTTCTCTTCTTCTCCCGATGTTGACTCGCCGGTCCTCCTCGCTGAAATGACGGATGCGCGCCTTGCATCGGACCTATATAGGCCTCACAGTCCCATCATGCTCTGTACCTACCCATGTGTATCACATGGGTAGGTACAGAGCATGATGGGACTGTGAGGCCTATATAGGTCCGATGCAAGGCGCGCATCCGTCATTTCAGCGAGGAGGACCGGCGAGTCAACATCGGGAGAAGAAGAGAAGTGAAGAACATGACGTCACAGCGCGGAAGAAGACGTACAGCACGGAAGAAGGGACCGGACTGCGAGACGAAGAACCGGGGTGCGACGAGTCAACAGCGGAGAGCGGCGAGACCCCCCGGATAGCGGAGAAGACCCGTCGGGATAGCGGAAGAAGAAGAGCCCCGCCGAAGACGCCGGAGGAAACCCGCCGGGGGGGTGGGGGCTTTTTTAAAAGCCACCCCCCCGGCGGTGGAAGAGAACCAGACGGCGGCCCCCACCCACCCGAAGACGTCAAAGAAGAAGCCCCCCCTGGTAAAAGAGCTAATAAAGAAGACAGGGGGCGGCCTCCGGAGCAGAAAAATAAAATATTTTAATACACTGTGTGGTTTATTTGTGTTTTTACCACTTTTCTTGCAGGTGAATGGGTAGGGGTACGATGTACCCCATACTCATTCACTTAGGGTGGGGGGGCCGGTATCTGGGGGCCCCCTTATTAAAGGGGGCTCCCAGATTCCGATAAGCCTCCCGCCCGCATACCCCGACAACCAACGGCCAGGGTTGTCGGGAAGGGGCCCTGTCCTCATCAACATGGGGACAGGGTGCTCTGAGGTGGGGGGGGCCGCAGTGCGCCCCCCTGCCCCAGAGCACCCAACCCCCCCATGTTGAGGGCATGCAGCCTGGTACGGCTCAGGAGGGGGGGGGGGGCGCTCGCTCGTCCCCACTCCCTTCCTGGCTGGCCGGGTAGCGTGCTTTGGATACGGGTCTGGTATGGATTGTAGGGGGACCCCCTACGCCGTTTTTTCAGCGTAGGGGGGCTCTCCTTACAACCCATAACAGACCTAAGGGCCCGGTATGCTCCTGAGGGGGGACCCATGCCGGATTTTTATTTAAAATCCGGCGGGGACTTCCCCCTCAGGATTCATAACAAACGCCGCACACGTGTAGAATTGGCGGGAATCCAAGTCGGATCTCCCGTCGCTTCTATGACGGCTCTGTCTCCATCGCGGCAAGCCAGCTCGGCGCTGGCTCCCGCGATGGGGCTCGTAGGTGCTCAATCTCGCCGAGAAAGAGAGCGAGATTGACACAAAATCGGGTTCACCTACTGTAATTATATTTGCTTCCCTTACCCTTTGGCTACATATGTAACACACTTTTTCCACACCTTTAAAAAAACATTTTTAATTCATTGCCTTTTTTTTCTATGTTTAATTTTTATATCAAGATTTGCAAAAATCTGTGGCTTTGCCTAATTGGTGCGATACCTGTACCCAGACAAGCCTGCACTGACAGCCTCCGAATAGCTGGCACTGCGAGATAGAGAAGAGTTCTCTTATTTATGTACTATACATGCGCTAGCAAAGAGTCTCCTTTGATGTTTCCCAGCACCAAAGCAAATATATTCAGATACCTTTTCTCCCCGAGTTTAAATGCAACTGTTGAATCAATATTGATTTTGAAAAAGAAAAAAAAAGAAAATCATTTTCCTCTGTAACTTGCTTGCTCGATCTCTTTGTAATATCCGGATTTACAACTATGGAGCCAGGATGCAAATAAATTCAATTTTTTCCTATCTGCATTAGTTGTTGCTATTTATAAAAATAAGATGAGCCAAGCTGGCGTGATTAAAAAAAATATTGCTTTGCACTGAGCCGGCCAATAATCAAAAATATTTTTGTAATAAATTAAAGTAACAAGCAAAAGTGAAGAAAATCCCTTCTAGGTGAGTAAACTATATGCATAGTTAGAAAGCTTTTTTTTGGAGATTCTTATCTAATCCGGTTCTGAAATAATTGGACAAGTCTTTCCATGTTTGGGCAGCACAATGGGTTACTTGTTTAGCACTTATGACTTACAGCATCAGAACACTGCCTGCATGGAGTTTGCATGCTTTCCCTTTGCTTGCATGGGTTTATTCCAGGTGTTCTGGTTTCCCCCCACCCTCCAAAGACGTGCACAAAGGTTCATTGGCTCCTGTCCGAATTGGCCCTACTATACGGCTATGTGCATGTGCTGTCACATTCCACATGCTAATCTCAAGCCTGTGCAAATGGGGAGGACTGATAAAAGATCTGGCAACCTACCTCATAAAAAATGATATGGAAAATAAATCTCATTCTTTTATTACCCCAAAACTTGCTGTCAGGGAACTCCCGTAAGACGCTTTGCACATAGACGTGCGCAAGCGCATAGCCTTTGCCATAGAATGGCTCACAGACGCGCGCATGCGCGCCAGAGCTCGCAATTGCAGGCACGCATGCGCACAGATACGGGCACGCACGCACACGTACGAGCCTAATTCAGTTTGGCGCCAGACAGCCTATTTAAAGGGTGTCTGGGCTCTTGTGCCTTGCTGACTGATCTTCAGCTTGTTTTTGAAATCCTGCTTGATCCTGTATGTCTTCCCAGTATTCTGACTCTGGCTCTGTCTATGATTCGGTACCTCACTGCCCGCTTGCTGACGAACCTGGCTATCTCTGAGACCTTGCTCCTGTCTATGCCCTTTGTCACCTGCCTGGCTATCACCTGTTCCTGCGCAACTCATCACAGTCTGCTCCAGGCCGCTGAACCCTGCCAACCTGTTCTCCCGGGACCCCCGGCTCCAGGCACTCGTGTCCCTCTTGTCCCTCTTGTCCTTCGGCTTCCTCTGTATCACCTTCAGCGGAGCCAGGACAGGAGATATAAGAAAGGCCGACCTCATCAAATCAGTCTCCCATCCGATCCCTGACACTTGCTTTGCTAGGATTGGGGCTGAAGGAGTGGCCTGTACAATTTCACCCTATAATTACTCACATTCTAATAGCCGTATGTCTTGCCATTGCCCGCAACTGGAAAAGTGTTCATGCTCCCACTTACCAGCAATTCATATCCATACTTAACCACTAGCCATCAGCGGCAGGCCCGCTCTCCTGCGCAAATGGCCATAGCTGTACGTCGGCCCTTTAAACAGCTCTAGCGGGCATGCGCGCTCGCTGCACGGCGGGGTACCCGATGCGTGTGGCCGGCGGGCACGCACTTTCATGGGCACAAGAGCCACAACAGGGATTTGTGTGTGTATGTAAACAGCCAAATCTTCATTCTGTCAGGAGAGGAGAGACAGATCGTCTGTTCCAAACTAGCTAGGAGCAGCGATCTGGCTCCTCCTTTAGTCAGTCACATCCCCCCACAGTTAGAAACACATTTAGGAGGGAACACCCCTTAATCGCCCCCTAGTGTTAACCCCTTCCCTACCAGTGACATTTACACAGTAATCAGTGCATTTTTATAGCACGGATCGCTGTATAAATGTCAGTGGTCCGAAAAATGTGTCAAAACTGTCCGATCTGTCCGCTGAAATGTCGCAGTCACACTAAGAATCGCCACCATTACTAAAAAAAATAACAAAAATGCCATAAATCTATTCCCATTTTTGTAGACGCTATAACTTTTGAGAAAACCAAACAATATACGCTTGTTGCAATTTTGTTTTTACCAAAAATATGTAGAAGGAATACATATCAGCCTAAACTGAGGAAGAAATGTATTTTATGTGTTTTGGGTATTTATTATAGAAAAAAAGTAAAAAATATTGCTTTTTCTTCACAATTGTCTTTTTTTGTTTTCAGCGCAAAAACTAAAAACTGCAGAGGTGATCAAATACCACCAAAAGAAAGCTCTACTTATGGGGAAAAAAAGGTTGTAAATTTTGTTTGGGTACTGCACCGCACGAGCGCACAATTGTCAGTTAAAGAAAAGCAGTGCCGTATCGCAAAAAAAGGTCCTGGTCATTAAGGAGGCAAATCCTTCCGGGGCTGAAGTGGTTAATCAACACATGCATATAGAATGTATGCATGCTAAAGCCCATCTTAAAGTGCAAAAGTTTTCTAACCACTGGGCCTCCTGGATAGGTAACCCAAGATGTACCGTATATACTTGAGTATAGGCCGACCCGAGTATAAGCCAAGGACCGAATTTTACCACAAAAAAACTGGGAAAACGTATTGACTCGAGTATAAGCCAAGGGTGAGAATGCAGCAGCTACTGTAAGCGGAAATAAGGGTCAACAATGCCCATTTGCAGCCTGACCTCACTGTGCCCATTTGCAGCCTGACCTCACTGTGCCCATTGCAGCCTGACCTCACCATGCCCATTGCAGCCTGACCTCACCATGCCCATTGCAGCCTGACCTCACCATGCCCATTGCAGCCTGACCTCACCATGCCCATCGCAGCCTGACCTCACTGTGCCCATCGCAGCCTGATCTCACTGTGCCCATCGCAGCCTGACCTCACTGTGCCCATCGCAGCCTGACCTCACTGTGCCCATCGCAGCCTGACCTCACTGTGCCCATCGCAGCCTGACCTCACTGTGCCCATCGCAGCCTGATCTCACTGTGCCCATCGCAGCCTGACCTCACTGTGCCCATCGCAGCCTGACCTCACTGTGCCCATCGCAGCCTGACCTCACTGTGCCCATCGCAGCCTGACCTCACTGTGCCCATCGCAGCCTGACCTCACTGTGCCCATCGCAGCCTGACCTCACCGTGCCCATTGCAGAATCCGATCTGTGTACCCGAGTCTGTGACATAGACGACGGCCGTGCAGTTTTAAAAAATCTCGCTCCTACTTGTGCTGTTCCGTGATAGGCAGAACACTCGGTTTCCCAGAAAACACTGTCTTCAGTGTTCCACCTATCATGATCGCTCTCGTTCGTGATAGACGAGAGGGCGATCGTGATAGGCGGAACACTGAACACAGGCGGAACACTCGGTTTTCCAGAAAACACTGTGTTCAGTGTTCCGCCTATCACAATCGCCCTCTCGTTCGTGATAGACGAGAGGATGGCATATGCAAGAAGCTTTAAAGAAAAAGTAGGAAGGTATTACTGAAAAATCCTAGGAATGTTCCTAGGCTTTTGTTCTAGCCAATTATTGTTTTAGACTATTTTCTCTTAGGGTTGAATGTTTTTAGGGTATTAGAGGAATTTTACATTCATCCAGTGAAAGGCAACTTAAAGTGTTACTAAACCCAGCATTCACTATATTTTGTCTCCCACAAAACACAGAACATGGAAATGCAACTATTTTAGTAAATACAAACTGCTAAATACCTTTTCGCATCAGCAGTGTATAGCAGTTTTGTGACTTCTATGAGTGTCTAGTTAAAGCTTGTAGGAGGAGTTTTCATTCTCCTCTGACTGTCCTATGAAGCTGAATGATGCCCGACTTTCTGTCTGAACAGTGCTGATTGGCTCTGTGCCAATCACATGCACCCTCCCATAAAATAAAATAAAAGAACTCTCAAGCAATACACACCAAATGGAGCATGTGCCTCCTAGGGCTCTGTTCTATCAGCAGAAGGCTTGGGGACAGTTAAGAAGGGGAGGATCAAAAAAGATAGGATCAAACAGCCTTTTTACACAATTCACACAATTAACCCCTTAGGTTCCACAGTATAACAAGCATGCTTTATTGCATACACAGACTGATTTTACTTTTATCTGCCATATTAGGTTAGTAACATTAACCATGGCCATGTTAGGTGAATAATTCCAGAAGCATCAACACTCTTTTCTGTATGAGCAGCTGGGGAGTGGGCAGCCAATGTATTGGCCACCGTTGATTGGTCCTAACCCAAGCTCAACCCTACTCATAAATATTGACTTGGACATAGACATTTAGAGTGAATCTACAATTTTAGAGTAAATTGTCCAATAGAAACAAATATTCTGCTGACAACTAAGAGGGGAATTCCCCTCATGTTAAGATTTCCTATAATTTTCTGCTATGTCTCCAGAACAGGAAGTGAAGGGAAATCTCCCCATCAAAAATAACCTTATAGGGGTTTATACCCTTCCCCAAATATTTTGGCTGTAGGTATAGTTTAAGGCGTATGCAGTAATATAGCTAAAAGCAAAGATAGTGTATACAGCAGGGGTCTCAAACTGGCAGCCCTCCAGCTGTTGTGAAACTACAAGTCCCATGAGGCATTGGCTAGGCTGACAGTTACAAGCATGACTCCTTCCAGCAGAGGCATGATGGGACTTGTAATTCAGCTGGAGGCCACCAGTTTGACACCCCTGATATACAGGGAAAAAGTTAACACGGTGGTCACACCTAATAAATGAAGCTGACACCACAGCTTCCTGGAAGATGACCTGCCCCCACCCCTGCCCCCTCCAGCACAGGTGACTTATACCCTCAGCTCTAGGTTTCTCTGGGCCTGTGTAGAGGGTTTGTGTCACACCAATTAGTTCTTAGATTACACTCAGCTCTGTGCTCTAGCTCTGCAGTGTGTATGATGTAAGATCCAACTACCTGTCTGCTGCTAAGGAAAATCTTTTGGTCTGTGTGTTGTAGGAAGCTGTACAGGACAGATGGCTGGAGATAAACATGTACATCTTATGTAGGAGGATTTGTTTATTCTCTGTGTATCATCTAAGGATAGTTACTTCACTGGGTATATGTAGGAGTTTACAACCACTTTAAAACCCACAAGGGACACATCTACATGGAGCTTGTGTTTTCTTTGTAGTGTTTCCCAAGAGGGTTTCTTCTGGGTCATCCAAATTCTTCCCACACAAGCCAAAGATAAGCTGGTGCGTATCAGCAAACTGGTGCTATAATGTGTATGCCCACGGTAGTCGTAGATTGTAATGCTGATTTTGATATTCAAAGTACAACAATGCCTGATATGTTGGCATTATAGAAATACAGTAAATAATATATACAGGCAGGCATGCCCCACTTTTAAGTACACAATGGGGTTTATTTACTAAAGCTGGAAAGTGCAAAATCAGGATCACTTCTGCATAAAAACCAATGAGCTTCAATATTTTATTACCAGGCTTAATTGAACATGCTGGGGTTAGAAGCTCATTGGTTTCTATGCAGAAGTGATCCTGATTTCGCGCTCTCCAACTTTAATAAATAAACCCCATTTTGTACTTAAAGCGGAGGTTCACCCAAAAACACAACTTTGGACCATCCAAACTAACATACTAGCATCAGCTAAAGTATGCCTTTTTTTTATTTTATGCGCTGTACTTACGGTTTAATCCGTAAGTTTTGTTTCAGACACCCGCGGGGAATGGGCGTTCCTATGAAGAGTGGAACATGATTGACGGCCGGCTATGGCGCGTCCCACGTTCCGAAAATAGCCGGAGTAGGACTCGGCTCTTCACGGCGCTATACGACGCCTGCTCATCAGACTAGAAGCTGACTACGCAGGCGCCGTATATGTCGGCGTCCTATTTCGGCTTTTTTCTGAAGGCATGATGCGCCATAGCTGGACGTCAATCAAGTACCCCTCTTCATAGGAACACCCATTTCCCGGCCGGAGTCTGAAACAAAAGTTACGGATTAAACCGTAATTACAGCTCAAAAAAAAAAAAGGCATACTGTAGCTGACGCTAGTATGCTCGTTTGTATAGTAGATCAAGAATTTTTTTTTTTCAGGGTGAACCCCCGCTTTAAAAGTTGGGTATGCCTGTATAAACTTTTACAGGTAGGCAGCAGCTATAATATTTTCTTTTCCTTTATGACTATAGTTTGTGGTGCGACCCACAGAGACTTAAAGTAGGTCACATTCTGCAAACAGCTTCGTTAAAACTTATAAATTCTTTTCAACATTGTAATTACAATCGGGGCTCCCATTAGATGCCTCTTGTATTGTGACAGCCTGGTAGACAGGCTGCCCGCGGACCAGAGCTCAGCCTGTCATCCCATAATGAGGTAGAAAAGATAAGGAATGTTAATTTAACTGATGTTTCTTTTTACTGCTAATAGTTAAGAGGGGCAGGTTCACCTCCTAAGCATTGTTAATACTGATTTCCTATTCAGAGTGGCCTGTCTTGATAGATAATTCACAGGGATGAGCTTCACACAGCAACTTTTCCTGACACCCCATCGCTGTTCAGGCCTTTTTTTATTGCTGGAGACAGCTCTAAAAATTTAATTGCTTTTCAAACTATCAAACGCTTCTTTTGTCAAGTGCTTGTAATTGGTTTATGACGCCCATTAGGGAGAGGTAAGCACCGATCGTTTACACACCATCTCGCTGTGATAGACGTTGGGTAATCTGTGGAAATGCATTTTCTTCTCAGAAAAATGGAGTATTAACGGCTGTGACACTTGAAAAGCGAAGAAGAGTACCAGGAGATGAGTAAACTTTAAACTAATGCTGTGTTCCAAAAAGTGGTTGTATTGTTAATGATAACACCAAGGAATCTTCTTTGGAGCAGCTATTATTTTAAGTCAAGCATCTGTGGTTATGAGAAATGGAAGGGGGGGTCAAATAGACAGACTTTGCTGTGCTTTTCCCAGAATTCACAGCCAACAAAATGAATCTATCAGGAAATTCGAAAAATTTGGAGACTTCTAAATGTACTCGCTGAAATTGTTAATTTTTCTTTTTGTTTTGTTTTTCAATTCAAGAGAAATCCTAGACATTTGACATGTTAAGATTAACATGCAAAACAGATCAATTTTAATGTTGCTGTTGTGTTTAAATGTTCTACAAACCTTGTTTATACAGTGGAAACTTGGATCACAAGCATAATCCATGGCAGGAGAATGCTCGTAAACCAAAGCAATCGCATATCAGAGAGAGTTTCCCTATAGAAGTCAATGGAAACAAAAATAATTTGTTCTGCATTGACTTCTATGGCATGCAATAAAGCATGTGGTGGGGGGGACCAGAGAGCCTCGGACAGCTTTCCGAATTTTTCTGGAGGGCTCCAAACAGCTCCGATCAGCTCTGCTCGGCTCCGGCGCCCCCACACCTCTGGCCAAATTCAGTACTGCACACCGCTGTGGCTTGAATCCTGCTCGTTTTGCGAGACAACACTCGTAAACCAAGTGAGGATTTAAAGAAATGCTTGGATTGCTAAACGCTCATTAACCGTGTTACTTGCAATCCGCGGTTTTACTGTAATGTATGTATCATTTGTAATTATACTATATGTACATGGGGGAAACCATTAGATCAGTGGTTCTCAACCTGGGGGTCGGGACCCCCTTGGGGGTCAAATGATGATTTGCCAGGGGTCACCAAATCCTGGGATGTTCCTGAAGCCCGCACAGCTCTCCCAGGAAGGGAGATGATAAGAGGGGGAGGAACAAAGAAAAAGGAAGAGAAAGGAAAAAAAGAGAGAGCAAGAAAGACAGTTAGAGGGAGGGATGGGGAAAAAACAAGGAACTAGGATAGAGAGAGAAGAAAGGGAAAGAAAGTTGAACAAATAAAGAGAGGTACATCCTAAAATGTACTATAAGGGGTTTTAATATTGTACGAGTGGAAAGCACTCAGGCAGCGCTAAATGTCCACGGGTTAGGGCGCAAATTACTTGTCTTGCCTTGGGTGCTTTCAACCCACGCTATGAAAATAATTTTACTGTAAGGGGTCCCCACAACTTGGGAAATTTTATCAAGGGGTCACGGCACTAGAAGGTTGAGAACCACTGCATTAGATACTTAGTTACGTAGCGTAAATCACCCGGCAGAATTCAAATTCGGCGGGTAGGGGGCGTGTATCATTTTAATGAAGCGTGTCCCCGCGCCGAACGAATTGCGCATGCGCCGTCCCTAAAATTTCCCAGTGTGCATTGCTCCAAATGACGTCGCAAGGACGTCATTGGTTTCGACGTGAACGTAAATGACGTCCAGCCCCATTCACGGACGACTTACGCAAACAACGTAACTTTTTAAAATTTCGACGCGGGAACGACGGCCATACTTAACATTGGCTGCGCCTCATATAGCAGGGGCAACTATACGCCGGGAAAAGCCTAACGTAAACGTCATAACTTCACTGCGTCGGCCGCGCGTACGTTCGTGAATTTGCGTATCTAGCTAATTTGCATACTCAACGCGGAAATCGATGAAAGTGCCACCTGGCGGGGAACAAAAAAATGCAGTTTAGATCCGACGGCGTAAGAGACTTACGTCTGTTGGATCTAAAGGATATCTATGCGTAACTGATTCTAAGAATCAGTCGCATAGATACGAAGGGCCAGATTAGGACTTACGACGGCGTACATGGCGCTGCGCCGTCGTAAGTCCTTTCTGAATCTGGCCCAGTGTTTTTTACACCAGTGTGCATTGAACCGCAGATACAAAGAGTGCTCCTTTGTTCTCCGCAGTATAAATCCTGACTTTTTAATCACAGAATTACGTTAGACCCGGCTCAGCCGTCTGACGAGTCGCGTCCCATTGAATGCAATGGAACCGTTCTAATAGGAGCGACGCAAGTCGCTCCGACTTAGAAAAAGGTTCCTGTACGACTTCGGGGGCGGCTCGGGGCGACCTGCATTGACTTCTATACAGAAGTCGTTTCGCGAATCGCCTCTGAAGTCATCCTCAGGACGACTTGCAGAGTCGCCCCCGAAGTCGTGCCGCTGCAGTGTGAACCGACTCTTAGGTCTCTTTTACCATTAAACACAACCTAACAACGAGCTACAGACTGCACATCAACTTTTCATTAATGTGAAACATAATTTAACTTTACAGGAATTGTTAGCTAAGATTGTTAGAGCAAAGATCCCTATTTTTTTATGTTTTTAGATATCTCTGTATATGTAAAAAGTCATTTTTAACTTTGTTATTTCATATCTTGCTGGTTAGGCTGGTTAGAATATATTGCATCACCTTGAACTATGTTATTTAATAAGCTCTTGGTATTAGTGTTCGATTTAAAATCCCAGTTTTTCTAGCTCGCAAATAATGTTTTTAATTGCTTGGCAATATTGCATTTGGAGCATATCGCATTAAAGTAGAACTTTGTAACAGTTTAATAAGAAAATCATTACAGGAATGTTTGTGTAACAGGAGATACAAAATCTTCCTGGCGCTCTCATACCGGGTGTTGAATTTCTCTTCTGCTCTTCAGTGTGTGGCGGAGATAAAACTTGATTTATTGGAAACATTATCCCTCGCAATGACAGGCTGCAGTAAATATCATTCCTCTAATATTAACATTATTCCTTTTTTATACTTTTAAATGCAGTCTTAACATATTTGGCGGTCCGAGTTGTATATAGGATTACAGATACAAATAAAATCTTAGTGTTGAATTTTGGTTCCTTGGAACTGAATTGTAGAATGTTACGAAGTCCACAAGTTTTATAAAGGTCCTTCCACACTGGCTCGTGCTATAGTAAGATATGGAACTTCTAATTGTATTCTCTGCTATGATGATGGCAGAGCTGCATTTATAATATGGTGTAATCCTGCTTCAGGGGGATAGAGCCATGTGAGATGACCAAAACCTTGCAGCAATCACACCCAAAGCTGTGGTACCACAAAGAGGGGATCCCTGTTCATTAGTTAGAAATGCACTCAACTTCCAAATCCTGTTGTTCTTTAGTAACACACAGCATTTTTTTGGACAGAGTGGTGTCAGCCCCCCCAGCTATGTTTCGCTATACTACTGAAACCACTTCCCTTTTCCTCATCTCCACAAAATAGGCATGCATTGTGCAGTAGTCCCAAAATAAGAGTGGACTAAATTGGTTTCTTGGGATAACACAGGAATGGTCTGCAGAATACAGAACAGCTCTTAATTTCTAGCCAACAGGTATTTTATGTACTTGTCAAAAAGATATAGCAAAATGCTTTCACTGGTTTATTTAATAAAACAAGAGCATTATTAAGATTTATATACATTTTAAGTGTATTTTTTAAAGTAACTAGTATATGCATTTGAACTTGACTTAATATTAGTTCATTTTACATAGTTCCATAGTTATTTTGATTAAAAATGGACACAAGCCCACCAAATAGCAATTCTCTGTACAGCAGAGCTAAGGCTAGGAGAGGAAGAAGCAACACAAGGAACCAATCAGTTGAGGAATAAATAGGGGATAGTTTTGGCTTCCCCCTATTTAAATTATAAACATTAAATAACCTTTCTGGTCCTATAGTTAGCTAGTCTATCAAAGCGCTAATAATATTAATGGTGATGATATAATAAGAATATTAGCTATAAAAATAAACACAGTGCTTTAAAGAAGCAAAGGTCTTGTTTATTTACAAAGAAAGTAGAATAGTAACATTAAATCTAAAGATAGTAATAAAGCGCATATAAAACAAAAGAGCAGAGATGATACCTTACGTAAGTCTTTCTTTAGGGATCTGTATGTTGGCTGAGCTCCAGGGGGGGCGTTATCAATGGCCTTCACATTTTAAAGCACTCACAGACACAACCCACAAAAACACCATCTGCTTGCCCATGCAGTCCTCTGTCCAATGAGAAGCTATAAGCTGACCTTCCTAATCACCAGAAAGTATGTTATTACCCTGAACATCCTCCAGAAGGTATGTGCTGTCTTCCACAAGGGGACATCATTACTCTGTGAACATCTGCCTTGACTTAGGTCAACATTCCAGTCCACATCTGGTTCCTTTGATGTTGTTGCAAGTCAGGAAATCAGTCATTTTAGTTTTCACCTCACCAGGAGGTATGAGCTGATGCCCCCCCCCCCCCATACATCACATCAGGAGGCATATGCGACAACATCCTTCGGGAGAGAAATTCCCTTTTGCGACCCCTTGTCACAAACATCCCGCTGTGTAAACTCGATTTGTCTGGTGCTCCAAAATGACCTCCAGTAGGCCATATGGCTCTGTGATAACCGGAGAGTAAAATTCACAAATGTCTGATTTTATCGATGTTGCACCTTCCAACAAGTTGTGCTGCAGTTCTCATGTGGTAACTAGAACCATGATAAGGGGAAGGGAAAGCTAAGTAATTAGTTCATGATTGTGCTGCTTCTCTTTGCACTGTCCAGTCTCAGTCTGGGGGAAGGCCTAGTTGTATTTTTTGTAGTGGAAAAATGTCAGGTTGGCTGTGCTTTTTGGCAGTGATGCACAAATCTTAGGACTGGATGGAGAGAAGTAAAAATCCTTTGGCAGATAAAACAGCTCTCTTATATGTATTTAATCTGTGCATTAATGTGATTCTAACAGTATTAATAAAAAATAAAAAATAACAAACATATTTACCTGCTCTGTGCAAAGGTTTTGCATAGAGCAGCCCAGATCTTCTTCTTCTTTTTGGGTCCCCCGCTGGCGATCCTGACTCCTCCCCCCTGCCGAGTGATCCACAATCGCAAGTCTCTTACACTTATATGGAAAGTTTGAATCCCAATGGTCAATTTGAAAAACTCCATAGTACTAAGATCTCCCTCAACACAAGCAAGGGTACTGTGATCACCAACAATAAAAGGGCTTTGTGGATTGGAGCACTACAGAAATCTCTAGATAAGACAACACATTGCTGAGTGTTCCTTTAAAGGAATTACCAAACATACCCTGTAGCTCTATTTAAAAAAAAAAAGAACAGTAAAAAATGATGAATGCAGGGTAGCTTTAAAGGGGTTGTAAAGGCAGAAGGTTTTTTTTTCATGCATTAAGATAAAAAATCTTCTGTGTGCAGCAGCCCCCCCCCCTAATACTTTCCTGAGCCCCTTCTCCATCCAGCTATGTGGACGAGTGCCTCGTGGCCTGGGACACTCCCTCCTGATTGGCTGATACACAGCAGTGGTGCCATTGACTCCTGTTGCTTTCAGTTAAAGTCAGTTAGCCATTTAGGAGAAACAGGGTGTGGAGCTGAACCGCGGCTCCGTGTCTTAATGGACACAGGGAGCTGCGGTTTGGCTCAGGTGCCCCCATAACAAGCTGCTTGCTGTGGGGGCACTCGACAGAGAGGGGCCAGGAGCGTCAATGAGGGACCCGAGAAGAGGAGGATGCAGGCTGCTCTGTGCAAAACCATTTCAGAGAAGATAAGTATAACATGTTTAATATTTGTAAAGAAAAAAATGGTCTTTAGTATCACTTTAATTAGATCAAGAATAAAAATTTGAACTTGGGGTGCAAACACTTTTAAATATATCCTCAGAGAATATAAATCCACTTTGTTTACACCAAAGTCTCTGCAAGCTTAGACTTTAAAAAGCAGCCGTGACATCATCACTGTGCTGTACATAACTAGGACAGACAGCAAAGCTGTGGGAGGGACCCAGTAGCTCCACCCATTACAGGTAGCCTGCAGATAAACACAGTAGGGGTGGATACAAGACTGGTCACCCTGCACAAGGTGAGAGCAGCAGTGACTGGTCTTTATTACAGAAAGTTCCACACTCGGATTACTGCACAGATCTGAAAGAAATTCACATAGCACAACAAAAATGTGGTTAAAAGAAGAGTGGGTATGGCCCAATATGTCCTACAAGCATCCATGATCGATGACTCTCAGGCATCAGAATTAGACAAAAAGCCTATGACCAAAAACATTCAGGTCGGCAGAAGGTTCATGATCATGTGGATGGAGAGGAGAAGGTTGCAGAATAGCGTTACTGGCAGATGATGGCACCAACACTTATTTGAAGTGAAAACAACAATCACTATAGGGAATTTCGGATGCAGTTAAGAATTTCCTATAGACCAGAGAGTGTGCAACTATAAATAAAAGACTAGGAAAGGATGGACAGCATATTGTATTTTTGTTGACGGATGGTTTATTGATGTTTTTTTATTAGGCATTACGAAGAAAAAAAAAATGACAAATAAGACATGATGATAGTTCTAGCAAGTTCTTCATTTTTCCTCTCGATGTATTTTTAAAGAGTTTTCTTTCAAGACTTTGTGGAAAAACTATCTCTGATAAGAGTCAGCAAATCGCACTCTTAGGTGCCCTTGAGGACTAAAGAGGAGAAGCCATTTTGTATAGGTTTTGGACGTAAGTCATCAGAAAATGTTATAGAAAAAGTTCATATCTTTGTCAAGAATCCTGTTCCACTTCTCAACAGGCCAATTTTCCCTTCATGGACTGTATCACACCATCTCATCTTGAGAACCGTTGGATAGATGGCTGCAATTAGGCTGGCGCTCTCCCACCAATAATCATCAAGGACAATTGCCTCTGAGCATTTCAACTTGACTTAATGGCTCTCGACTGGTTCCAATTCTGTCATGTGCTTTGTGGTGAACTCACATTCTCGATCCTCGCCTCAAGGAATGACTGGGTGACAGCCAGAAAGGCGCACTGCTTGATTAAATCTGATTGAATTGTATGGTGGTCTGTTGCAGTGTCTTCTATTTTCAGGAATGATTGGAAACGTCAAACTCTTTCAAAGTTAATGCAACCTAGTGAATAACTATATGAAGGTCTGTTGTGTTGTTTTTAGAAGCTGGTCATGTAAACTGATTTATAAATGGTTCTTCGCCAAAATATGTTCTAGCACAAGGTTGTCCAGTCTTTATCTTGGTGGGTCATATTAATGTGGAACTACAGTAAGCTTTTTTAAAGTTTTAGATAATATGGAGAAGGTTTATGTGTTTTCTCAGGTTCATTTTTGTTATCGGTGTCCCCGTTGATGCTGCCGTTTATGCCGCTATGTTAAATATACTGGCTGTCTTTATGATCAGACTTCAATATGTAGACAGCTGTGGACCTACTACATTTATATAGTAGAAACTGCATATGCATACTTAGTAAGCAGTTGTAACTCAATTGTGTATATCTTTGAGTCCTGTACCCCACCATACTATGATCTGTGACTGTTTTTTGCTTAGAACACCTTACAATCTGGGTTTCTGCCAGTCAAAATGCAGGTTTCAGTTCCTACACTCCAGTGCTCTATGCTGGCAGAGCTGAGTAACAGACTTGCATTGTAAAGAATGGAAAGGGGCTGTCTCTGCCCAGGCCTGTGTGAGTTTAGTGGGTATAACTCTTGAATTAGACTTTACAGTTGTGCTCATGAGTTTACATACCCTGGCAAAATTTAGATTTCTTGGCAATTTTTCAGAGAGAATGATTGATAACACAAAATCTTTTCTGTCACTCATAATGGGGTAGCGCTACATTTATATAGACTTTGAATGCATTTAAGGCCTGTACTTACCGATAGAAAATGGGGTAGGGTGTTGAGGGCGTGCGGCCAAACTCATCTTTACAGAATATTAGGTAGATTCAGAAAGAGTTAGGCCGGCTTATCAGTAGATAAGCCGACCTAACTCAGAATCTACACCGACTTATGTTTAAGCGTATGCTCAAACAGAGATACGCTTAAACATATCTAAGATACGACGGCTTGCGCCATCCTATCTTAGATTGCAATATTTCGGATGGCCGCTAGGTGGCGCTTCCATTGCGGTCGGCGTAGATTATGCAAATTAGTAGATACGCCGATTCATGAACGTACGCCCGGCCGACGCAGTACTTTTACGCCGTTTACGTAAGAGATAGGCCGCGTAAAGTTAGAGCTAGGCCCTATTGGAATAGTAATGTCAAGTATGGCCGCCGTTCCCGCGTTGAAATTCGAATTTTTTATGTCGTTTGCGTAAGTCGTCCGTGAATCGGGATTTACGTTGTTTACGTCTACGTCAAAATCAATAGGCCCGTGCAACGTACTTGGCCGCAATGCACACTGGGAAATGTAGGCGTCCGGCGCATGCGCAGTAAGAAAAACGTAAAAAACGTGAGGTCAAGCCTCATTAACATAAAACACGCCCCCCTCAAACACATTTGAATTAGGCGCCCTTACGCCCGCCGCATTTACGCTACGCCGCCCTAAGTAAGGAGGCAAATACTTTGAGAATACAGTGCTTGCCTCTCTTACTTAAGGCGGCATAGTGTAAACGCCCTAGGCTACGCCGCCTTATAGTTGCGCGCCCCTACCTGAATCTACCCATATGTGTTCAGCAGCCTGTATCTCTGGATCTGCTGCTGGGAGAGCTAACCTTTGCTTACATATTTTTCAATACCGGTAATATAATGGTTTAAAGTACCCAGATTTCCCAACTGATATAAACAGACTTTTCACCTTTTTGTATTTCTAAGCAGAGTTGGCAAGGTATTTCCGTTATGCATAGTTTTAGTGTGTTGTCATAGAAATCACATATTGTGTGTTGGTTATTTTTTACTGGTCAGTGTTTTCGAAAGGCATTCAGCTTGGTATAGTATCGATGGCAACTGAGAAAAGCTTTTACTTTTACACAAACAATTTTAGTTCCGCTCTTAACTTCACAATATTATGTAAGCAAAATGGCACTTGGGTTAACTGGGATTAAGGATGATTTATTGGTAGGTTCCTCGAGCACAGATGTCATTAGGAATACTTTACATTGCCATTTTACAGGATACATGTTTCTGGCAGCAGAAGCATGCTGAAGAGCCAATGCTACAATATTGCATGAGACCTATTTAAAATATAAAGGGAATTTAAGAAAAAAAAATACAATTTAATGTCTAGAAAGTCATATTTTCTGCAATGTTATGCAGAGAACCACTGTAGGGGGACACCGTAGACTCCACACTCCAGATAGTGGTATCTGCTCTCTGTATTGACTAGCTTCCATAGATGTGGTGGTCCAACGATAATATACATATAATAATTAAGCTGTACACAACAAGTGAAGTTGCATTTATAATAGTATGGTCAAACTTATACATAAGCTATTAAAAGTAGGCTACTGTGAAACTGCATTCGTTATAGTGCAATTTTAAGGGCTTGCTCGTATCATAATCACACTGTTGTAGTATAATTTTATGGCCACGTTTCATTTCTCGCTATAGACTTGAGAGAAGAGAGAATTTAAAAAAATAGCAAGTGCTTGCTATGGGGCAGATTCCATGAGCCACTCCCCAGCCATGGTGTGTGTCTATAGACACACACATCCCAACTCGACACCTACCTTTGCATCCCCCTCATTGGATTTGATTGACAGCAGTAGGAGCTGCTGCCTCCATGTCCAGTGAGGAGGGAGAAAAAGGGGAGAGTCCTGGATTTTAAAGCAGGCAGCAGCAGATAAGTATTTGGGGTGGGGGGGAGGCTACAAGGAAGCAACATTTCAAAAGTTTTTTTTTATCTAAATGCAGAAAATGTGTTAGGGTAAAAAAAAAACTTTAGCCTTTATAACCACTTTAATGGTGGACAGTGCCGTTTGGGGTTGGTCTGCTAGCTTGGAGGAGGAACAGGAGAGTGCCATACTAGGCTATGAAGTTGTGTTTTCAAATGATGCACACTGCACAGGGAGACACAACTCTAGTCCCTGCATAAAAGGAAAGCTGCAACAGAAAGGAGTCGGAAACTTGAGGCAGCAGTCATAGCACTAGCTTACTGAAACATAGGAAATGATTAAGAACTCTTTCACACATGCTTGTCCGTTTTCACGGACGCCGCTTGCTCACTGTGCAGAGCTGGACCTGTCAGAGCCCCCCTCTCCTCTATGGGGAATCGTATGAAAACGAATCCACCTGTCTGTTTTCATCTGATCCGATCTGCCATATGGATCGAAAATAGGGGTTCCATCCTTCTGGATTTAGCAGAGCAGGTCGTATGTCAGCAGACATGTCACCCAGTGAGATACGTCGTGTCATAGAGGTGCACGGAGCGTGCGTTCAGATCCGCCTGAAAAAATGACAGGCAGACCTGAATGGTTCGCATTTGTGAAAGGACCCTAAAAGATAAAGAAGCTGCAAACTCAGCAATTAAATCAGCTGGAGAAACAGCTTAAAAAAACTAAGGATTTAATAACACTTTAAACCCTTTCGCAGTCAGTGGTAAGTTAAACCTAGATGTTCTCAGGACAATTGTTGACTGTCCCTCCTCTCCCCTAAAACCGGCCAGTAGGAAGATCATGAAACTGACCCAAGCACCCTGAGAATATGTAAGTATAAGCATCGTCCTTCTACAGGGTAGTTAGTATAGGCATTAGGAGGGGGTGGGAGCAGTTTTAAGTTTTGTTTGTTCTAGCCCAGACTTCCACTTTAGTATTATTATTTAGGATTTTTATAGAACTAACAGTTTTAGCAGGACTTTACAGAATAAAAAATTACAGAATAAAATACAAGAATAGAGGGTTAGAAGAATCCTTCTAATAGGAGTTTACAGTCCTGTTCCAAAAGAGAACCAATGGAGAACAGTACATTGAAGTGGAACTAAATTTATCATTTAAAAAAAGTGCACATCTCTTTATTGCAGATGAGACATGCTATGTCTCGTCTACAATAAAACACACTTACCTTGCAGTCTTTAATTGAATGAGCACTGAGCTATTCATGCACAGGGATCACGTTGTCCACCAAACGGCCATTCAAAAACACAAAAACCCGACACCCATTAGTAGCCCAGGGAGAAGATGACAGTGGCTGGTGAGAAATGTAAACTAAAAGTAAAGGTATTTTGTGGAGTTTAGTTCCACTTTGGGTTTTTGAAGTGGAGATCTCCCCTAATGACAGATCCAGCATTGAGCAGACAGTGAACGCTCTGCATTGGATGTAATGCAAGTCTATCAGAAGTTTGTGTTTCTCAATGGGACATACAGTGGGATGTTTTGTTGCTGAGAACTGTGAAATGTTCTCCACAAGTTTATGTAGACTGAACGTCCACTGAAGGCATGTGCAGAAGCTTATCTCACATATAAGCAAGCAATGCGGAAAATAGGATTATTAAGCAGAAAGTACAACAATAAAAAGGACTGGACCGGACCAGCTGTTCTTTGTTCTTTCTTTTTTTTCAGCTTGTACGTAAATTCCACGCTTTGTAGAACGTGTTGCCTAATTCAGAAAAGGGATAGCAAACTTGGAAGAAGTTAAAAATAGATAAAACAACACATCTTGGTGAAGAATAGCTGAAAAGAACATCTGTTTTCTGCTTTAGCTGTGTATTGTCTACACTCCTCTTGAACATACAGATAATTAGTTAGTTTAAAATGGACCCACATACTGAAAATGATACCTTTTCATTATGTATAGAGGTAGAGCAGTGTCTCTTCTAGCTGCATTCTTTCAAGTCTAGCCACAGAATCACTTCACTGATCTTTATGTTCTTTCTCACACACCCAAAATAAAGTAGGTATGGAGAAGACTGTCAATAACAGCAATGTTCGGCCTCAAGTAAAAGAGAAAGAGAAAACATCGACGACGAGCCAGCGTGACAGGAGTTTCAAGAGGTCTGGGTCCACAATGGGTTTTTTCTTGAGCTTAAAAGAAAGTAAGCGTTCAAGGACTTACCAGATTGGTGGTCAGGATGTGAGCAGGTGGCGCTTCAGGGGGTGATCAGCAGGAGAGTCTGGGTAGGTGCTCAATCAAAAGGGAGCTGTGTTGGTAAACACCTTCCCTTCCTACCTTTATTCGCTACTTTGGTTTGTTGGCTCAGGCTCATTGCTCATTGTTTTTATGGGGCACAAATATACATTGTAAGGACGTGTTTGAGGTATGGCTCCCAGTATTTGGCATGGTTGTATCTGCAGTTTGATGTTTGTCTGAGTCAGTGGTTTGCGCCTGGAGGCTTACCTTAAAGTGATGCAGGTAGTTTCTTAATTGGATGCCTACTAGGACCTTGGCGCTCCTTTTAATATTGGTTTTTTGATTAACATGTGGTTAACATGTCGTTCCTGTGTTATTTTCACGGTTTGTTACTAAAGGGCTGCTATGGCCATTAAACTCATAGATGGTGTCATGTGTAGTTACTTTAAAGTGGCTAAGGGGTGGAGTGATGGTCAAGCAGAGTGGAGATAAGCCATCTTTATTACCATAGTCAAGAGCTGACGACCTAATAGTAATATCTGGAACAAGGCATAAGCTGGAATTCCCCTACTATGTTTCTTGTTTTTTTTTTTATAACTCCTTTATTTACCCAAAAGTTGCATAGTACAATAAAGGCTAGAGTAAAGCATAACAGGGTGTAAAGATAACCAAATATCAGTTTTGGTGGTTAGACATCAAAGTCTGCGTAGCAATAATGAGCATAACAAAAGTATAACAAACTTCAAATTGGTTATCAGCCGACAAGATATCCCTGCGGGAGGCGACGGACAGCACATACAAACATGGAAATATGAAATATGAAGGCAACCAGATAAAGCAAGTAAAGGTAAAAAATATCGGGGTCACCCAAAGAGCCCCAAGGGCCAAAAAATGCCTAAGGAGAATGGATCACCAATTAGCAAAGTATCAGGTAACAGCATAGATCTGCAAATAATGTGTCTCATAACGGAAAGGGGGAAGTAGAGGGAGAAGAGGGAGGGGCAAAAAAGAGGGAAGGAAAAAAGAAAGGATAAAGGAGCGAGGCCAGCAGCTCCTGAAAGAGGGGAAGAACGGGGAAATCTCAGAAATAAATTGATACCAGGTGCCTAAACTTAAAAGAGACTCAAAGAAATATGGAAAATCGAGAAAATCAAAGTCGTTCACCCAGGGCCATGGTCTTGAGATTCCCAGGGGTTCAACCGGGGTGAGAGACATCCCGCATATAGGCATTGGTGTAAACAAAGTGTTGCCACGGCCTCCATGTATCTCAAAAGGTCTCCTGCTGGTTGTATAAGGTGACTGTGAGGTCCTCCATGCCCCTGAATCCTCTGTTAAGTTCTGAAGGGTAGGCACCAGGTTTTATTCTTTAGGCCTGACCGATATGAACAGTGGGGGGTTAAAAATATGCTGGGAATATACAGTAGTTACAGGTGTTCTCCCACAACCATGGAAATGTAGGTTGCCAAAGATGTGAATGGCTCTACATGATCATAGCCATGTAGTCACCAATGAACAAAAGCTTTGGCATTTACAAGAGCATGTTCACTTGTATACAGCCGGTCACTTGTATTGGTGCAATGAAATGCCCAGAATCTTATACTCACAGCATATTTTCGCAGTGTCACTATCCATGTGCACGAGGCCTTAGATAGTGAAGGCTTTGTATAGATCTGTTCTGACCTGGCTATCAAGTGATCAGTTCCATGGAGACTGGTATGCGGCCAATGGTGAAGTCTCCCCAGGATCAGGATAAACCCATGTGACACAACTCTTAAGCCTCGTACACACGACCGAGGGACTCGGCGGGCGAAACACATCGTTTTCCTCGTCGAGTTCCTTGTTAGGCTGTCGAGGAACTCGACAAGGCAAGTTTCTCCATTCCCATCGAGGAAATAGAGAACTTGCTCTCTTTTTGGCTCGTCGAGTTTCTCAACAGTTTCCTCAACGAAAATGTACACACGTCCGGTTTCCTCAGCAAAAAATATCTCCCAGCAAGTTTCTTGCTGGTTTTTGCCGGTCGTGTGTACGAGGCCTTACTGTGTGACCTTGTAAGTCTTAGAAATATCAGTTTAAAAGTATCCCTGGAACTAATGTTCAGATGCCAAAATCCATAATATAAATTTGGACTTGTGTTCTTATAATGCCAGCGTTACGGATTCTCAGGGTGGCCAATATACAAAATTCAAACCTATATAAAGCCCATGCTTCCTGCCTTATCATTTAAAGCACTTCCAGTGTTTCTATTAAATCAGTTTAACTATCCCTTTCTGTCACCGAGCTCTATAGTTTTATTCATTTGAGAATATGAATTATAATTATTTCATATAAAAAAGGATGACTTTTTTGTTTGCTGTGTCATCACTTCTATTGTTTATGTTTTAATCTGTTATTACCTGATCATATCTGAAAGCTATTAATCATTCTAATGGCAGGTTTGTGATGGAAGAGCAGAATTAGCTTTCACTCCCAATCACAGAAATGCCGCAATGAGATAAAATGGAGAGGTTTCTCTCTTGTGCACAGTCCCAGGTTGAAGACTTTTATATATTTTTATGTCTACTAGCAAGGTTTGTTTTGTAAGAACAGGGTTATTTTTGCTGATGCCAAATAAGGCGATGTCTAAGAAGTTGGGAATTGTTCTGTCCAGGTATGGGCACGTATGGGCAAGGATAGGTTAAACCAGAATGTAAAGAATAATTGAAGCTTGATAATAAAAAAGTGATGTGACTTCTGAAAATTTTAAATGGCTTTTTCTTATGCCGCGTACACACAACCGTTTTTCATGACGAGAAAAATGCAATTTTTTTAAATTGGTTGTGAAAAACCGTCGTGTGTATGCTCCAGAGCATTTTTCTCGACGAGAAAATGTCCGTTTTTTTTTTTTAGAACCTGCTCTATTTTTTCTCGTCTTTTTTCACGTCGTTCTTTTTCATGTAGTGAAAAACGGTCGTATGTACGCTTTAACGAGGGGGGAAAAAACACGCATGCTCAGAAGTTATAAGATGGGAAAATTAGCAAAAGCAGCCCAAAGGGTGGCGCCATTCGAATGGAACTTCCCCTTTATAGTGCCGTTGTACGTGTTGTCGTACGTGTTGTACGTAACTGCGCTTTGCTCGAGCATTTATTTTCACAAACGTGTGTGTAACGGTCACCACCGTTTACGACCTTCCATCCCATCCACGACAGCTCATCTGACACACAGACAAATCAGCAGGCATCACATTTTCCCAGAATCAAGACGAGACACGCAGCTCTGTACTTGTTCCAAATGTAATACAGTTTTAATGGTTTCTTCTCAGTCTTATATACAGTACAACCATGTGACAGTATTCAAAGGGACAATGAGATCTCCACCCCCCCTAATCACACACTAAGGCTAATTACTTTAACATTCTAGACAGGTCGGCGCCGGCCTATAATTATCATGTCTAATCATTGCACATTCCTTAAATAACAGCATAACAAACAAACCCCATCACACACTGAGTTCCCTAGGCAGACATTCCGTCTCCGCATACAGCTTGACACCAATTCACACCTCTGAGCATCACTAGGCTTTAGACAGTGTTATCACACATAAACAGTATTTAGCATGCACAATTAGAGTTCTGGGAGCAGACCTGGGTTAACACCTTTACACAAGGACAATGGAATGTCTTCCAGGCCCTGACTCAATTAGCATGTCACTAGTCAGGGCTAAGCATAGAAATGAGTCATAGAATATTCTTTGCAGGCATTAAGGAATATACTGTAAATCACTGTCCACGCCAAAACAATCCAACATGTGTACCCCATCTCCTGGGCTAAATCTGTGCCCACAAGTCACTCCTGTTACAGTGTGTATGCAAGGCAGGCTTGAGAGGAATCACGACAAATCACATAGAGAAATACATTGTTTTTTTTTGCATGACATAACGGTCGTGTGTACGTGGCATTACTTTTGGCCTCACATAACACAAGAATAAATTGCAGAAGGTGTTGGAGTTTCTGAAACCTAGACCTTATAAAGTCCCAGCACACTAGTGAAGCCTGATCAAGTGATATATCTATCTAGATAGATAGATAGATATACACACACAATATATCAAGGTTACCATAGTCAGGGGTGCTTGTTTATTGGGGACAGACCACTCAAAATAGGGACTGTCCCCAGGAATCCGGGAAAAATAGAAAAAATAATATATATAGTTTTTTTCCCTACTGTGTTCCTCTCTCCTTTCTCTTTTCTCTTTCTTAATTATCCTTTGTACTTTCTCTTGCTCTCCTTATTTAAGTAAACATAAATATCTATCTAATCTATCTTTATCTATCTATCTATCTATCTATCTATCTATCTATCTATCTATCTATCTATCTATCTATCTTCTGAACTATCTCTATACTGTATTTATCAAAGCATACTTATATATCTTTCTAAACAGTTATCTCTCTATTGATCTGTCTTAAATATAGATAAATATAAATCTGATCACGCAATATTTCTCCTGAAATTCTATCTGCTATTGAGAGTTCAAAGAACGCAAAAGTCATAAATCCTTCAAAAACTTTTAATGTTTTAGAAATTAAGGTTACAGAGAGAGCTCTTGAAAATAAGTGCAGCAATGTTTATTGATCTCTGAAAGGTCTCTGATGCGTTTGACCACAATTCAGCTGTAAATCGCCTCTCCGCCATGGAGCAGAGTCAGCGAGTGACGGGCTTTGCAGCTATCCATCCAGGGAAGGGGCGCGTATGATGCAGAGGAATATTTCATCCCTGGTGTCATCAGTATTGACCAAACTATCTGCTTCAGGCTGTACAGGCTGTAATTAATTGTTGCAACAAACTGTTTTAAACCCACTTATGACTTGAATATGAAACATTTATCAGGCAATGGATGTCACCTTGTCTTTAGTGGGGCAGAAGTAGGAGATGACTTTGGGATCGATTTATAAGACAGGGAATGTGACTTTCACCAAACAGGTGGAGAATCAATCACTTTCATTTAAAGCACATGGACCTGGATTATTTTCCACCAGGGAATGTTTGGGGAAAGTCAAATTCTCTCTGTTGTTGACTTACTAAAGGCTAGTAGGTTGTTTACTTTGCAAGGGAGGTTGCACTTTGCAAGGAAAATTACCCCGGAGCTTGGTGAAGCTCTGCTGACTTTCATTATTGACTATTTTAAAGGAGTTGTAAAGGAAAAAAATGTTTTGACTAAAATTAATGTCTGCAAGGTAGACAGACAGAATAGTGTAATGATTCTGTTTAAAAACAAGTAAATACCTATTAAATTCCTTCATCTATATCACCTCCAGCATTCTAGTTTCTGTTCTCTCATTTCCTGGTTTGCGGCGCTCGTTCATGTAAGAACTACATTTCCCAGTATGCATTGCGGCACGCCCAGTAATTCACACCTCCTTGAAGTCTCTAACACGTAGAGAGCGTCCTGCCGCACAGATGTAGTTCCCAGGAGGGGGTGAGCACGTCACTGAACACCGCAGTAAAGCCTCCCTTTACGGTGGTGAGTAACAATCAGACAAGCAGGAAGTGAACAGAACAGAGAAGAAATAGAGCAACTTCTGAGCAAAAAAAACAATGAGGAAGTGAAAAGAGGTCTGCAGGTAAAGGATGCTTATTATGAAAAAAAATGTTTCCTTTACAACCCCTTTAAACTTCACCGCAGCTCTGGGGAAACTCCCCTTGCAAAGTGACTAGCCTATTCATCTTTAATACTTGTAAATCAACCCTTGTGTTTTTAGACCCCCCCCCCCCCCCCCAAAAGATGTAATGCATTGCAATTTACCAGCTTCTAGATTTTGTGACAGTATTCATTTTCTTCTTTTCCAAGGAAGTTTTCCTTTATTTTCACCTGGTTATTCCGATAATAGCACACTTCCTAGGGTGACAATGAAGCTCCTCCATACGTGCAGTTCAGGAAATAAGCATTGTTGCAGTGGCCTGCTTTCCTTTTATTGATTACAGACCCCTCCTCCTCTCCTCATTTGCATTACATGGAGAGATGTTGCTTTGTATAATCACACTTAAAGTGGACTTTCACTCAAGTCAAAGTACCACTTATCCTCCTAACCCACTACCCCTAGGTACTAACCCACTACCCCCATTCCTACTTCCTCAGTTCTTGCCCAGACAAGAATGACATTCCTTTGGGCCTCTGCATTGTCGCTTACTTGCAGGTTCAGGTAAACACTGATGCATAAGACAAGGCCCAGTATAGCTTTTCACTTATATTGTTGGCTGTACCTGACGTGTTCAGGGCCGTCTTTAATATTGATTGGACCCTGGGCAAAAATGCCCCCCCCCCCCCCCCATGCAATTTCATTCTCCACGTGCTCAGAGACATACAATAAATATCAGCTAGACTTAAAATCAGTTTACTGTATCAGATCAGGCAGGGATTGCGATTGGTTGCCAGAGGTTATAGCATATCATTACCACTAACTGACTGGTTGCTAGAGGTTACAGCACCCATTACGGCTCACTGATTAGTTGCTAGAGGTTACAGCACAGAATTTCTGCTTGTTTGGTTGCTAGAGATTACTGTATAGTAATACTGCTCACTGATTGGTTGCTAGAGGTTACATTACTTCATCTCCTCACAGCAGAGGGGCATGCTATACACATAAATGCCACTGGTCGTCGCTCTTTACATATGAATGCTTCCATTATTTGCATATGAATGACGGCTATTTACAAATAAACACAGGGTCTGCAGGTGGATCATCTGTACACAACAATAGGGCAGAGCTGGGCAGCATTAGTACACTGAGATATCGGGACATAGCGCAGGACTAAAACTTCAAGGGACAAGGGAATTTAAACCAGGATAGTTGGCAAGTATGAGGCAGCTGCTTTGGGCCCCACAACAATGACAGGGCCCAGGGCAGCTTCCCCTTTTGCCCTGCCTTAAAGACGGCCCTGCATGTGTTGCTTCCCAGGCTCCAAAAAGAACCTCAGCGCCCAGGACCTGCTAAGTGCAAGTTGAACCAGTGTCCCTTCCAGGATCTTTTATCTTTGCTTCCATCCTCTCCTGATGCCTGTTGCATAGTGAGTGTTGATGTAATAATGGTTTCTGTGACCTGATTTTCCATAGGATGTTGTTCTACCTGCTGATATGTCTTGCTCAAGAATAATCTGTTTGGAAAGTGAAATGTGATTGAAAACTTCACCCTAGATGCTTTATTATCCGTGGACAGATGTTGCGGTTTTGTGGCTAGTCAGAAAAAGAAAATAGCAAATGTTTTTTCATAGTAGTCCATCGAGAGAAATACTTGAAATACTTTAATGAGGGCTGATAGATGGCACTAGTCTCTGGCAGCAGGCATGAGCTGAAGACAAGCGCTACTTTTCAGAAAACCAGGGGGCAGGGTCAGCTCCATTCACAAGCCAAGCTAAGGATCACCAGCGCTGCAGTGCAGTGCATGTTTTCTAGCCCCTACAGTAAACATACACAGTAAGAATATTAGAAAGGGGGCAGTGACTACATTGCTGGGCTTTCGTTTCCCCATAGGAATGCCCATAAATTGGGCCTCAGTCTGGGGTGGAGCTACAGCACAAACAGAAGTTAAAATGTGTTTTTAATGCACAAGGAGGTAAGGATCAGAATAGAAGCAAGTGCTACATGCACCTTGTCTACTGGGGGATGTAATAAAGATAAAAAAAATGATACATCAAGTTGTGTGGGTGCTGGTTTAAAAGTGAACTTGTTTTTCTAGGAGACTCTTTGTAACATGTAGAAGACTTATGCCGCGTACACACCATCACTTTATGTGATGAAAAAAAATGACGTTTTTAAAAACGTCACTTTAATTGACTGTGTGTGGGGGAAAACTTCGTTTTATGTCTTGTAAAAAACGACCAAAAAAAATTGAAGCATGCTTCAATTTTATGTGTCGTTTTTCAAAAGTGCACTTTTTACTTCACAGAAATTGACCGTGTGTAGCAAAAAACGTCGTTTTCTAAGACGTTTTTTCATCCACGCATGCCCAGAAGCTACTTATGAAGCAAGCTTCAATGGTAAAACGTGGTGGAACGTAACCTCACTTTGCAAGAACATTGTGAGAAAAACGATGGTGTGTAGGCAACTTTGTCTTTGAAAATTGAAGTTTCAAAAACGTCGTTTTTTACTTCACAGAAAGTGTTGTTTTTTTTCATCACATAAAGTGATGGTGTGTATGCGGCATAAAACTGTCTTTCTTTGTGCTGTATGCAGTAAGCTCAGTGCAATAAATTTGTGGCTAGTCAAAAAAAGAAAATATCAAATGGATTTTAATAGGCCATAGAAAGAAATATTTGTAATACTTTAATGAGGGCTGATAGGTAGTACTCGTCGCTGGCAGCAGGCATGCGCTGGAGACAATTGCTGCTATTTAGAACACCAGGGGCAGGGGCAGCTCCATTCACAAATCAAACTAAGAATCAGATTCACTGCAGTGCACTGCATGTTTGCTAGCCCCTGTAGTAAACATACACAGTAAGAATATTAGAAAATGGATGGTGACTACAGTGCTGGGCTTTAGTTCCTACATAGGAATGTCTATAAATTGGGCTTCAGTCTGGGGTGGAGCTACAGCACAAACAGATTCAATAAAATGAAGTGATACTTCAAGTTGTGTGGGTGCTGGCTTAAAAGTGAACTAGTTTTTTCTAGGAGACTCTTTGTAACCTGTAAAAGACTGAAACTGTGTTTTTTTGTGCTGTATGCAGTAAGCTCAGTGCTACAAATTTTGTGGCTAGTGAGAAAAAGAAAATAGCAAATGGTATTTCATAGTAGCCCTTGGTAGCTGGAAAATAGCCAGACCTTCAATGCTTCAGGCAAGCACACACATACTGTTGTACGCTCTTGTATCAGGCCTGCTCATGAAATGTACCCAATAAAAACTGCGTTCCATCAGAAAACGAGCCAGGATCAAACACACTCGTACATATATCCACATGTGGGCAACATCGACAAGCTTTTCAATTACTTACTTTGAATAAAATCTGTCATGCAATCTTTTTTTTAACTTCAACAGACTAAAAAAAAAAAAAAAAAAAGATCTGCAAACTGTCATAACAAGGAGCCGACGGTCTGCTGCGTCTATTTACTGTGTTTACAGGAGCAGATCAAAGGGGGAGTCAGGGGAAAGAAGGAAATAGGAAATCTCAAACATGTTCACAGCTGTCATTAGATGAGAACCGACGACTTCTCTAGATATGGTGTCAGTGGTTTGCTCAAAACCTCATTACATTACTGCAGGGAAGCGGGTTAAAGTGGAACACCGGCCAAAAGTTTCATTTGGTCTTAGCCGTGAGCGGGTAACCTTCAGATGACATTTGGATAACATTTCATTTGACAAAGCATTGTGTATTATAAGCAATTGGCATGTCTGTATTCTTCATGGAAGTTTTACTTGTTTTACTTCAGTTCAGTAGCTCAGTACAGCAGATTTTCTGCAAACTCTTGGTAGGCACTACTTGTCTACATGCACTCCAGTAATAGCTGCACTGCACTACTCAACAGTGACAACGACAAACCATGGTTGCCTAATGTGTGTTGAAACAGCCGCTTGTAGTCTCCAATAGAAGACCGTGTAACATGGTGAGGACCCAAAAGCATTTCTATATGCACCTCGCCAGTATCTTGCATAGGCAGCCTGTCTCAACACAACTGCTTGTATTTCTCCACCAGGGGCACATGTGACAAGGTGGCAACACAAGAGCACAACTGTGAGACAGTTGTCACCCTATACCAGGAAGTGCCTGAACAAGGACTTTCATGGCAGGATCACTATGGGGGTTATTTACGAAAAGGCAAATCCACTTTTCACTACAAGTGCAAACTACAAGTGCAAAGTGCACTTGGAAGTGCAGTCGCTGTAGATCTGAGGGGGACATGCAAGGAATTGGCCTCGGACGAGAGGGCATCCGTGATAGGTGGAACACTGAACAGAGGCTCTACTGGGAAAATTAGTGTTACGCCTATCACGGAACAGCCTGAAGAGGAGGCTAGGCTTTTGAATAATGGATGGCCACCTTCTGACATACTCTGCAAACAGGAGAAGGTAGGGAGATCGTCGAGGCAGGGAATGGAATGGTACAGTGAGGTCGGCAATTGCACAGTGAGGCATGTAATAATGGCACAGTGAGGCATGTAATAATGGCACAGTGAGGCATGTAATAATGGCACAGTGAGGCATGTAATAATGGCACAGTGAGGCATGTAATAATGGCACAGTGAGGCATGTAATAACGGCACAGTGAGGCATGTAATAACGGCACAGTGAGGCATGTAATAACGGCACAGTGAGGCATGTATAACGGCACAGTGAGGGGTCGTCTTATACGGCGAGTATATCCTAAAACCAACATTTTAGCTGGAAAATTAGGGGGTCGTCTTATACGCCGGTAAATGTCTGTCTGCCCTGAAGTGACAGGTCCTCTTCCTGCCAACCCTGTACCCGGTAAATTAATAAGCAGAATCCCATATCTTTTTTCCTAGAACCCTCCAGATCAATCTAAATGAAAATTGAGATGTTCCTGTACAGGGCTGGGGGCCTGAATGTAATAACGCAGACAGCGCATGCCCACAAGGTCATTCTTTGGTTACAGTTTTGAAATATCCTTCCACTTTTTATATATCAATTCATATTTTCATATTTACCAGCTTCTCAGTGTGAGTTTACAATAAACCCATTTCTGGAACATAAATTCTGCGTTATTTCTATGTAAATTGGGATGTGGCACCAGATGTTACTTTATTATTATTATTATTTTTTATTTTATTTTTTATTTCCCTTTCAAGGGCCTGGAGCATACAAGCGCTCACTGTCAGTGTTCCGTTCCTCATTCTGTAGGCCAAATCTGAGGTGAACATAATATATTTCTAATACCGACTGCGCCACTCTCTTTTTTTTTTTCTTCTTTATTGCTATCATGTACGGCTTCCATTTTAGCGGAAGACTTTTCATTCAGAAAAGGCCGAAGATATTTACATATAGAGTGTCAGCCCTTTTAATGTATTCCTCATTCTCTGAGCTACAATTCACGATACAGATTGTATTTTTTAGTAGAGATTTCATACACATATATTTTAATAGCTTAGCCGGTACTGAAAAGACAAACGCTGCGTACAGTATTTCAGTCTGCGGCTGTCAGATAATGTACACCAGGCCCAAAGTGTCGGAAGACAACAATACGGATTTGCATTTTATTGCATTTTATTGAGTTAAGGCTAAACTCCCGTAAAAGCTTACATTTTGCACTTTAGGAAAACCAATTTGAAGTGGGTTTATATAAGAATCAGAATTTTTTGTATATAACGATTAGAATTTTTCTTATGTATAAAATATTCATACTGTATATCCTTGCTTTGTTAGCTTTAGTTACTTATACTTGTATAGGATTGACACATGAGTTTCAAAGGTCTGACAATTGCTACCATGTCAGTTGCTTGATAGACATGTGCACAACAAAAAATGTCTTTCTTTATTTTTTTTTCTGCTTCGTTTCACCTCATTCCGTAGATTCGTAAAGATTTGTACTTTTCATAAGACGCAAGTTTTTCTATTCGGACCCGTTCGTATTTCGTAAGACGCAAGTTTTCCTATTGATCCATTCGTATTTCTTAAGACTTACGTTTTCCTATTCAGACCCGTTCGTATTTCGTAAGACGCAAGTTTTCCTATTCAGGCCCGTTCGTATTTCATAAGACGCAAGTTTTCCTATTCGGACCCATTCGTATTTCTTAAGACGCAACTTTTCCTATTCGGACCCTTTCGTATTTTTCTTAAGACGCAAGTTTTCCTATTCGGACCCGTTCATATTTCGTAAGACGCAAGTTTTCCTATTCGGACCCGTTCGTATTTCGTAAGACGCAAGTTTTCCTATTCGGACCCGTTCGTATTTCTTAAGACACAAGTTTTCCTATTCGGACCCGTTCGTATTTTCGTAACAGTTTTATTTTCGTTTATACTGAATGATTCGTAATTCTGTCTAATTTATTTTCGTTGATTCGTAATTTTGTTACTCCATCTATCTGGACCATCCAGGGTTGGACGGCACTCATCAGTGAACAGGACTATTTCAAAATTGGTCTTCATGTATTTTTTTGCCCAATGCAGCCGCTTCTGCTTGTGAGCATTGGTTAGTGGTGGCCGAATGGAAGGTTTATGCACAGTTGCAAGACTCTGGAGCATTCTACACCTTGATGTCCGTGGGACTCCAGAGGCACCAGCAGCTTCAAATATCTGTTTGCTGCTATGTAATGGTGTTTTAGCAGCTGCTCTCTTGATCCGGTGTCTGTGCTCTTAATCGGCCACAAATCTTTTAATAGTGCGATGATCACACTTAAGTTTTCGTGAAATATCTAATGTTTTCCTACCTTGTCCAAGGCATTGAAATTTTTCACTCTTTTCGGCAGCAGAGAGATCCTTTCTCTTCCCCATATTGCTTGAAAATGGTGCTCTGCTTATTAATGTGGAACACCCTCCTTTAGTAGTTTTTTCTTTAACCACTTAAGACCCGGACCATTATGCAGGTTAAGGACCTTGCCCCTTTTTGCGATTCGGCACTGCGTCGCTTTAACTGACATTTGCGCGATCGTGCGACGTGGCTCCCAAACAAAATTGGCGTCCTTTTTTCCCCACAAATAGAGCTTTCTTTTGGTGGTATTTGATCACCTCTGCGGTTTTTATTTTTTGCACTATAAACAAAAATAAAGCGACAATTAGAGGCTTCTCTCTTCTCTTTCATACTCAGTTGTGACTTGATGCTTCTTGTATATCAAAACATCGTTTGTATATCAAGTCAGAATTTATGAAATAAGTTAGCTTGTCTTGCAAAACGCTGTCAAACCAAGTTACTCTCAAACCAAGGTTTTACTGTATATGCATTTCCCCATTAACCTAAAATGTACAGCGTAACAAAAAAAGTAAACAGTTTATTGCCATATACTCTAATGCAGTGTCGAGTTCCAGCTTTTAAGTCCATAAGTACAGCAAATGTGAACAGCTTCGACCCTTCCCTAGACCTGCTGTGAAAAGGTCAGAGGAACTGGGCCTGATCTCAGCTGGATACTTGGAGTGGGCATCTGGTAGAATGAGTCTAAGCAAAGTTCAATAAAAATAAAGAAATAAACATATATACTGTATATATTAAGCAAAATCAAAGCAAGGACACAGCAAGCCTACTCTTCAAAATAAAGGGTATATTTGACCCAATTGTTACTCAGGTCTATGTACTGTGTAATGTTTGACTCATGCCTGATGCAAGATTTGTAATGGGCAGCATTTTAGGGTTATTAAATTGGAAAGAATAGCCGCACAGGAAGGTAACAAGGAACCAAAAAGCCCCCCACTAAATCAGTGCAAAGCACTGTAGCGCCTTCTTGGAACTGAAGGTATTCATTAACGTGTTTCATTCCAGTTTGAACCTTCAAAATAAGGGGATTATTTCTAATTGTTTCTAATTTTAAGAATAGTCAGGGCGATCCTCAAACTAAGTACGCTTGGCCTTTTACCTATCTCACTGATTGCGCCAAGCAAAGTTCTGCACATGCCCAGTGAGAAGCAGATTCGTGCGCGCATGCGCAGTACGGCCGGGCCTTCATTTGCATGGGGTCACGGCTCATTACAATGAAGCACGCCCACTTCCTTCCCACTTGCAATAACCCCACCTTACGCCTCGGAATTTAAGTTACGCAAGCACAATTTTGTGCGCAAATGCGCTGTGGATACGGCAATTACGACACCAACTTAGGGCGCCGTAACCTAAATGACATAAGTTTTGAGTAACTTAATTTGCGCCGCTGTTTGTGGATCTGGCCCAGTAGGTATAGTTCCAACAGTACAGCCAAAACCACCAGTTTACCCAAACTCCACCCACTATCCTAAAATTAGGAATAACCCCTTTATTTTCAGAAACAAGAGGGTGGTCGGAGGGTGTATTCTTATAGATACCAAGCCACATCCAGTAATATATTAAGTAATATCCAGTAACCAAACAAATAGGGAGTGAAGGATCACAGTCAACTATTTGCTTGGTTACTGGTGTCTTTTTATTCGGATTTGTACACATTCCATATATCTTGTTTGTCATTTATAATCATGTTTTTATGCTATATAAATTAAATACATTTGTTATACTCTATACATTTTCAAGTATACTTTTTGTATAGATACCTATGCCTTAAAAGTCTGCGTAAGGGGTATATCGTTTTTTCGTAATCCCTTTATTGTGGGGATTTGTGATGGATTGAGACATGTAAAGACATGCTAATAACAACCAAGGTTCTCCTTTTGTATTTGTTCTCTTTTTATTTAGTTTTTCCCCTTTTTTTTCTGTATTATTGTGTTTTGTTAAAACGTTTTATGATATTTTTTATTTTTCTTTGTGTGTTTTGCTTGACATAAAAGTGTCCCTCCTTCCACCTGCTTGTTGTAATCTTGTATCGTCTTGTTGGCTTTGTTAACGTGTTGCATGTGGAGGAAGCGTTGTTTAGAAGTTGATAAATGCGCCCGATGATGTGGTGCGGTGTTCTAGGATACACGCAGTATGATGGGGTTGAGTCATCTGTATTTTGTCATTGTTAGAAGGCTTGTGCAGCATGTATAGCTATTAGGGGATGGAGTTTGTATTGTATTTTCATTCTCTTGCAGTTCCCCATCAGGTCTTTTGTGATGTCTGGTGAGTGGAGCTTTGTTTTGTATAACCACTTCAATACCGGGCACCTACGCCCCTTCCTGCCCAAGACAATTTTCAGCTTTCAGCGCTGTCACACTTTGAATGACAATTGTGCAGTCATGCAACACTGTACCCAAACTAAATTTTTATCATTTTCTTCCCACAAATAGGGACTTCTTTTGGTGGTATTTGACCACCTCTGCTGTTTTTTATTTTTTTGCTAAACAAACTAAAAAAGACTAACATTGTTTTAGTTTCAGTCATAAAATGTTGTTTTCCCCTTCACTGATAGGCACTGATGAGGCCGCACTGATGAGGCCGCACTGATGAGGCGGCACTGATATGTAGAATCGATGGGCACTGATAGGCGGCACTGATATACAGCACTAATGGGCACTGATAGGCAGCACTGATGGGCACTGATAGGCTGCACTGATGGGCACTGATAGGCAGCACTGATGGGCACTGATAGGCAGCACTGATGGGCACTGACAGGTGGCACTGATTGGCACTGACAGGCAGCTGTGATGGGCGCTGACAGGCGGCACTGATAGGCGGTACTGATTGGCACTGACAGGTGGCACTGATCTGCAGCACTGATGAGGTACTGACAGGTGTTACTGCTGGGCAGTGATTGGCACTGTGGTGGGCACTCGCATAGTTTTTAATTGGGGCACTGCTGGGCATGTGATTTGTACATTTGAGGGGGCTGTGCTGATAATAAATTTGCTAATTATCAGTACAGACCCCCCCCTCTGACAGGAAGAACCGCGATCAGCTCTCCCTGTTAGCGCGAACCGAGAAATGCCGTATTACTGGCACTTCCTGGTTCAATCGATGATCAGCTGTGATTGGTCACAGCTGACCACGTGGTAAGAAGCCTCTGACAGAGGCTTCTTATCACAATCGGAGATGCAGGGTGTCAGAATGACACGCCGCACTCGCGATCGCCGGACTGCGTGCCCCCACAAGCGTGCACTGGCATGTTATCCTGACTGGAAGTCAATAGACGTCCAGTCAGGATAACAGAACCATTTCCCGGATGTCAATATGCTATTGACCGGGCGGGAAGTAGTTAATCATTGAGGGACTGATTCAGCGTCAGATTTTCATTTTCTTGTGGTTCCCTATCATAGTTACATAGTTAGTTAGGTTGAAAAAAAACACAAGTCTATCTAGTTCAATCATAAAGTAAATAATAAAATAAAATATCGTACAATCCAATATACCCATTTCTGTACCCACAGTTGATCCAAAGGAAGGTCCACTCTTGGCGGCTGGTGAATTATCGTACTTCTATATGGAGGATTATGAACCTTAACTTGTTGCTGGGTTTTGTTTTATACTTTAATAAAATAACTTTATGGATTGAATGTTCCGTTCTTTAATTCCTCTGTACAGACAGCTTTCCTTTTTTTTCTTCGCCATTTTTTTATTCATATTTATGAATGAAAAAGTGAATAATTCCTCGCATACGTTCAGGATCCCAAAAATCCGAACATCTCGCTGTACTGTGTCACCCGAGCGGGTTAAATCGCCATGCAGCAAATAGTCTCAATAAGGCTAATGTTTAGGCACAAGAAATTCATTCCAGAATAATAGTTTATATTGGAAACGTTTATCTATTTGCTGCTCATTCCCCATAGTAGCAATTACTGCATAACCACTCACTTTTATATCACATTATGCCAGCTACAAGATTTGTACGTTTGCAGAGAGAGAGAGAAAAAGGCTTTGTACAACTGATGTGAGATAGAAAATGTGATTAAAATATTAATGTACCCTTGTGTGATATCTGGTCGTTTTATTTGAAATCAGATCATTAAATTGTTAGCAACACAGATTTTATTTTTTTCGCTGGCCTTGTGGGACATATTTCCCTGTCTGTAGCTTCTGTGTTTTTTTTTTTGTCTTTGTCTTCTACTCTCTTTCATTCTGTTCGGTAATTTTTTTTGTCTCATCCTTTTTCTTGATTTTGAATTCCTGTCCTTCCCTTGTTTTTCTTTCATTTTCCATTTTTCTCTGTTTTCCATTTAATTCCTTTGTACCTTTTTTTAACTCTTTTTATTAACATAACTGTTGTAAAATTTTACAAGTCCTAATAAAAATTTTGCATGAGTAAATCAGGAGAGTGTAGAGAAGTATTTTTATCCAGCTCATCATTTTTACGTGGTGCTCAAGATGGGAGGTTTTACTTAGTTGAAGGGCTACAAAGATAAATTCAAATAACAATGATAACATGGGACCATAAATCATCATTTTTACCAATTGTTTTTATCTCTCGTCTTTTCGCTCACCCAGCACATCATTAACCCCAACACACAGTTAATCTGATATACATTTCCAGACGAACTCAACTCTATATGAGAACCACAAACCAATAAATATATTCAAAGCAAGCTCACCCATCCGTCATTGTCTCTGTGCTTTATTTTGCTGAGATATCACTTTGAAAAACACCTCCCTCCCCTTGCATTTGTAACCGTGGCCATCTTGAGTAAGGGCAGATGATTCATATTGCATTTACACCATAATTTCATTCAAAGTCCCAAGGGATGGAATACATGGCCTTACCAGGTCATATCTTCACTCAAAGTCCCTAAAACATATTTTCCACTTTAAAAACCCTGGAATCCCACTGCTGTTAGCCCAGGCAGGAGGGTGTGCTTAGCTGAAAAAGTCCCTTCTCCACTCCTCCAAAGGTACGATACTGACCTCCCTCAAACAAGGCATAATTAAACCCATTCTAAAAAAAAAAAAACCTCGACCCCAAAGACACAAATCATCGTCGACCTATAACAGGCCTAAACGTCTTCTCCAAGGTAATAGAGAAAGCAGTAGTACAACACCATTTAGACACCCACAAACTACTGGACCCACTTCAATTGGGTTTCCATCCAGGTCACGGGACAGAAACGGCACTTCTCAAAATATGGGATGATGCTCTTGAAGCAGCAGATGAAGGAGAATCTTGTCTTCTGATACTGTTGGACCTGAGTGCGGCTTTTGATACAGGAGACCACAAAATATTGCTGACTCGCCTAGCAGAAGTAGCTAGAGTGGCAGACTCGGATCTACCCTGTTTCTCCTCCTTTCTGGGAAACCGATCCCAGACAGTGAACCTAGGCCCTTTCACTTCTGAAAAACGTACCGGGTCATGCCGAGTCCCTCACTATAGTCGTCCGTACTATTCAATATTTATCTCTGCCCTCTCCTCAAAATCATCAGTAATCAGAATTTACTCTACCATTCCTACGCTGATGACACCCAACTTTACTTCCGTATCAGCAGCAAAAAGGATCATTATCTCGGACTACAGAAATGCCTCACTCTGATAGAGAACTGGATGACGGAGAGTTACCTTAAACTCAATGGATCAAAAACAGAACTTCTTCTGTTCCACACTATACAAAAGGGAATTCCTACGACAACATGGACGCCCCCGCCCATCTTGGGACAAACCATCACCCCTAGCACCAAAGTCAAAAGCCTCAGAGTCACATTTGACTCTGACATGACAATGGATGCACAAATAGGTTCAGTAGTCAGCGGATCTCACCATCTGCTGCGCCTGCTACGTAGACTTGTTGCCTTCATCCCGAAAGAAGACACAGCTATAGTGGTGGGAACAATAATGAACTCCAGGCTCGACTATGCAAATGCCCTTTACCTCGGACTCCCAAAATACCAGGTTGCTCGTCTACAAGTCGTCCAGAATACGGCGGCACGACTTGTAACAGGAAAAAAACCCTGGGAATCAATCACCCCTTCCCTCAGGTCCCTCCACTGGTTGCCCGTAAGACCGAATCACATTTAAAGGGGAGTTCCAGCCATTTGTATGTTTATTAAAAGTCAGCAGCAACAAAAAGTGTAGCTGCTGGCTTTTAATAAACAGACACTTACCTGCTCCAGCGACGCGCCGGCCGGGGCTCCGCTCCTCTCCCCCCCTTACCGGCCGGCGTCTTCATTCTCAGTGTGGGCACCCGGCCGTGACAGCTTTCGGCTTCACGGCCGGGCACCCACTGCGCATGCGTGAGCGGCACTGCGCATGCGCGAGCGGCGCGGCCCGGCGCCGCGCCGTGTAATTGGCCAGCAGATCGCCTAGGACCTGTGACGTGTCCTAGGCGATCGCCTACAGCAGCCCCTTCCTGAAGGCGATTAAGCTTAGTCGCCTACAGGAAGGAGGAAGTGGGACAGGAAGTCCCACTCTTGCTGAAGCCCCCACTCCCCCCCCAAAAAAAATTACATGCCAAATGTGGCATGTAAGGGGGAGAGGAGTGGGTTAAGAGGAAGTTCCAAATGTGGGTGGAACTCCTCTTTAAGGCACTCTGCCTGATGCACAAATGTGTTCAGGGAAGCGCGCCCCAATATTTATGTGATAAATTAAAATGCCACAACCCCAATCGCGTTCTCCGTTCTACCAACCAAAATCTACTCCAAATACCCAAGGATCCCTACAAGTCCAAAGGAGAACATAGATTTGCAGTGCAAGGACCTCGACTATGGAACGCATTACCAACCAATATCCGAACAGAAGTGAACCACCTGGCCTTCAGAAAAAAAACTCAAAAGTCACCTATTCTGAAGGCAAAAAAATCGAAGGAAATGGATACCAAGCGCCTTGAGGTGATTCAGTTCGCATGTGTAGCGCTATACAAGTTTTCCCTGTTCGTCTTTCAGGACAGGTACTGTAGAGAGACACAGGCTCCTCCCCTCACAGGAAACACCGCCTTCCAATTAGGAATTTAAGCCTCATCCTCCCTCAGCTCCTCAGTTTATGGTGTTTCCTCCGGAGGGGAGACACCGCTTGGGGCCAAGGGCCAGACAGCTGGGGAAGCTGAGGCCAGTATTCCTGAGAGGGGGGACCTGTTCTCCCTGGGCTCAGGGCTATTTTTTAAGAGCATGGCGTCCTGGTTGACTGGGGAAGTCACTTACCCAGGACATCGCCGTGTAGCGTCCCGCGGACATTCCTGGGGTGGATTCAGCCGCGGAGGCCTATTTACTGATCGCACAGGGGTGGCGCTGCAGGCGGGGTGCACGCTCCCTGTGAGAATTCACAGTCGGCCAGGAAGCTGGGCCGGACCGGAGGACGAGTGACGTCAGTTCCGGGGGGGCGGGCACTTCCGCCGGATACGCGTCACTGGTCCCGGACGCTGCAGTGTAAAAAGGCCTGACGCTGGGCTGGGCTCTCTCTTCTCAGCCGTAGGGTCGGCGTTTTTGCAGGCAGTCGCGACCACATTCCTCAGCGAGATGTCGGTAGCAGAGGCTTCCCGTGCACCTCCGGATGACGACAGCACCAGCCACTCTAAGGTAAGGAGAACCCTGGGGTGGTGTTCCCTTATGTTGTACAGCTTCACTGGTAATTTTTTTGTTTTCTTCTCCTGGTGGTCGGGGAGTTTGTTAGTGTAGTGTGTCTGGAACCCTGGTGGTGGTTGGTCCTAGAACACTCCTGGTGGTTACCTGTGTTAAACGCTGGTCTCTCTTTTAATCTAGCCTCCACTTTCTTCTGTGTTTTTCAGAAATCCATTGAGGCCGGAACGCCTAAAGAGACTATACTTTCCTCTTTTCCAACTTTACTGAGTGGCGTGCGGTATTTAGCGGACGCCTCAGCAGAGTCAATCCGCATGTCTGCCAGGTCTGCAGCTCTATCTAATTCTGCAAGAAGAGCTCTCTGGCTCAAGACATGGCAGGGGGATAGCGCCTCAAAGGTTAAATTGTGCGGGATCCCCCTTACAGGAGACTTATTATTTGGGCCAGGCTTGGAGGCTGTCTTAGATCGTACAGCCGACAAGAAGAAGGCTTTCCCCTTAAAGAAAAAATTTGGGGGACAGGCAAAGAAAAAATTCTGGACCCAAAAGAAGGTGGAAGTCCCCAAACCTGAGGGAAAGAAAAAGTTTTGGGGACCAAAAGGGAAAGGCCGTGCCGGGGCGCTTTTTCGTGCTCCTGAACAGCCCCAAAAACCTCAATGACGGAGTCAAGGTGGGAGGAAGGTTGGGGGCCTTTCTCCCACAATGGGAGACGATCACCAGCAACCAATTTGTGCTGGGGATCATAAGGAGAGGGTACAGACTAGAGTTCTCAAGTCCCCCCCCATCCAGACTCTTAGTCACCAATTTGCCCCAGTGCAAAGAGAAATCTGTGGCTCTGATCTCCTCTCTTCAGGAGTTGGAGGATCAGGAGGTGGTAGTTCGGGTTCCATCGGAGGAGATAGGAAAGGGCTTCTACTCCCACATATTTGTGGTCCGCAAGCCTTCAGGGAAATTCAGGCTTATACTGAATTTAAAACCTCTCAACACCTCGGTCACGTACAAACGGTTTCGGATGGATTCCATCTATTCCGTGAGGACACTCCTCCTTCCGAACTGCTTCATGGCATCCATAGATTTAAAGGATGCCTACCTACACATCCCAATAGCGGAATGCCATCAGAGATTTCTCAGACTGGCCGTGAGGTCCAGAGAGGGGACGTTTCACCTACAATTCAAAGCACTCCCCTTCGGGCTCTCCTCTTCCCCCCGCATATTCACCAAGGTGATGGTGGAGGTACTAGCCTTTCTACGTCTCAAGGGCATCCTGGTGGTAGCTTACCTGGACGATCTGCTATTTTTTGCAGACTCCCCGACACGGTTGTCCCAGGACCTCCAGGTTGCAAAGGAGATTCTGGAAAACCTAGGTTGGTTACTCAATCTGGAAAAATCCAGCCTGACACCCTCCCAAAGAGTCACTTTTCTGGGATATGTACTGGACTCAACCAGACAGATGACTTTTCTCCCGATAGAAAAAGTTCAGAAGGTGGACAATGTAATATCACTTCTTCAGAGCAGTGGCCAGCTTCCGATAAGGAAAGTCATGTCAGCTCTGGGGTTAACATCTTGTCTTCCTGCAGTGCAGTGGGCGGGGCTGCATTTCCGACCTCTACAACTGTTCATACTGAACATTTGGGACCACAATCCGGAATCCTTGGATTCCCTGATATCCATACCGGTTCACATCAAGAGGTCCCTTTGGTGGTGGAGGAAGGGGGCGAACCTTTTACAGGGCCTGGATTGGATCTCCCCGATCTCCAGAACAGTGACAACAGATGCCAGTGGCTCCGGTTGGGGAGCACACCTGGACTCCCTTCTGACACAGGGTCGCTGGGCAAAAGAGGACTCGCAAAAATCTTCGAATTGGAGAGAACTAAAAGCGATAGAGTTAGCCCTCAAAGCCTTTCAGAAGGAGCTGCAGGGACAGCATGTTCGACTCAGGACAGACAACTCCTCCGCAGTAGCTTATGTCAACAAGCAGGGGGGCACCAGGAGCAAGTCCTTATGGGATCTGACAAAATCTATTCTCATATGGGCGGAGGCCAATGTCTTGTCCCTCTCAGCCATACATCTGAAGGGAGAATTAAATCAGGTCGCAGACTTCCTCAGCAGGAAGAAACTGAGGGAGGGCGACTGGGTTCTGAATCAAGAAGTCTTCAGAGCGATCACTCAAAGATGGGGTCTTCCGGAGGTGGATTTATTCGCCTCAAGAGAAAATGCCAAGACTCGGCTCTTTTTTTCCCTAAACAGGTGGGATGGAGCTCTGGCGGTGGACGCTCTGGCCCAAACCTGGAAGTTCTCCAGGTGTTATGCTTTCCCCCCTCCGGTTCTAATACCAGCAGTCCTGAGGAAACTGCAGGGGGAGAACACAACACTGATTCTCATCGCACCTCATTGGCCCAGGAGACCATGGTTCTCTATCCTAAAAAGTCTATCGATAGAACCTCCTTGGATTCTACCAATTCGGGAGGATCTCCTTTTACAGGGTCCAATCTGCTGCCCGCAGGTAGAGAGGTGGAACCTGGCAGCTTGGCTTCTGAGGAAGAGCTGCTGAGGGGCAAAGGGTTTTCAAAACGCCTGGTTGAAACACTCCTAAGCTGTAGAAAGAAGGAGACGCAAGCCATTTACCAAAAAGTGTGGAAACGGTTTAACATCTGGTGTGCAGAAAGCTCCTTCAGTGTCAACAGCTCTGTGGCTGTTTTAGAATTTCTTCAAGCTGGAGCTGATAAAGGGCTGGCAACTAGCACGCTGAAGGGTCAAGTGTCAGCACCAAGTGTATTTCTTGAAAAACAACTAGCATTTGACCCTTGGGTCTCTAGATTTTTTAAGGCTTTGAGTAGACGGAGACCTGTAAAAACCTCCAACTTCCCAGTCTGGGATCTCTCATTGGTTCTTCAGGCCTTTACAGTAGAACCATTTGAGCCTTTAGACAAATGTAGTTTAAAAGTGATCACTCTCAAAACAGTATTTTTAGTAGCAATCACTACTGCCAGGAGAGTGAGCGAACTCGAGGCCCTATCTATTAGGGTCCCCTTTTTTCAAGTTTTTCCGGATCGCATCATTTTTAAGACAGATCCGGCTTTTCTACCAAAGGTAGCTTCTAAGTTTCACAGAAGTCAAGAAATAACATTGCCTTCTTTTTGTTCAAATCCTGTGAGGGAACAGGAACACAAGTTTCACAACCTAGACGTTAGGAGGTGTGTCCTACAATACTTGGATTACACAAGTCAGTTCAGGAAAGCTGATTCACTATTTGTTTTGTTTTCTGGGTCCAGAAAGGGGTCTAGGGCTTCTAGACGCACGATAGCCAGATGGTTAAGGGCAGCCATCGTTCTAGCTTATTCTTCTAGGGGAGTAGAGCCTCCACAGGGTATCAAGGCTCATTCCACCAGGGCAGTAGCAACTTCCCAAGCAGAGTGTGCTGGTGCTTCCCCGGAGCAGATCTGCAAGGCTGCAACATGGTCTAGTTTTTCAACGTTTGTAAAACATTACAGACTGGACCTACTTTCAACCAAAGACCAGGCTTTTGGACGCAAAGTACTGCAAGCAGTTGTCCCACCCTAGGGTAAGGTGCTCGCTTATCCTCTCTACAGTACCTGTCCTGAAAGACGAACAGGGAAAAACGGGGTTACTTACCGGTAACATCCCTTTTCCAGGAGTCTTTCAGGATTGTCAGCTCTTTGTTGTAGGGGATATTATGGAAACTCATCAGACGAGGCCGTCAGGTAAGATGTAATTTTATACTTTTATGACGTGTTCTTGTGTCTCCCCAGCTGGCCGGAGGTACTCTGGAAAAAACTGAGGAGCTGAGGGAGGATGAGGCTTAAATTCCTAATTGGAAGGCGGTGTTTTCTGTGAGGGGAGGAGCCTGTGTCTCTCTACAGTACCTGTCCTGAAAGACTCCTGGAAAAGGGATGTTACCGGTAAGTAACCCCGTTTTTTCACTCACTTACAGGGAAAAAATGCCCTTTAAGACTCCTGGGATGTATGATGTACAGTCATTTTAGCCTTGGCCAGAAACCAGGAAGAAACTGAAGAAATGTAAAAAAAAAAAAAGTTTTACAAGTAAATGTAATATATTCAATTAGCATCCGGACTAAAAATTTGTTAAAATGGTAGCAAACTCTTTTTTGTTATTTTCACCTACAGGTAAACCTAAAATAAGGCTTACCCGTAGGTAAAATAAATATCTCCTAAACGTGAATTGTTTAGGAGATGTTCTCGCAAGCAGCAGCCGATGACGTTACCGGCACACGCGATCTGAAGGAACATCATACCTGTGCCATTACTTTAGCGCTGTGTTCAGCAGCCAAGACTCCCACGTGCATGTGGAAGTGACGTCAAACAATTTGTGTCCCAAGAGCTTAAGTAGATAGCAAAGCGGACATCCAACACAGGACAGTAATGGTTTTTTTTCCACCTTCTCCACCTTTTTTTCCCCATATCCCCTACTAATAATCTATTCACAGTTTTCCGTCAATACTTTCCAAATGTCCGTTCCTTCCTTCTGTGATATTTTATTACCTTCTTCCATTTTTTTTTTTTTTTTTTCTCTCTCTCTCTACACTTTTTTTCTTCCTTTTCTTTCCCTTTGTCTCTTCCTTCTCATTCCCTTTATTTCCCATTAAGTAAAACGCATTGAAGTTGATTTACTAAAAAACAAATAGACTGTGCACTTTGCAAATGCAGTCGCACGCTGCAAGGGCATTCCCTCTAGAGCTTGGTAAATAAGGTGAAGCGTCACTTCTCTAAGATTACCCAATCGCATTCAAGGAAAGTTGAAAAAAATATGTATAAAAAAAATAATCACATTCAAGGAAAGTTTAAAATATATATATATATATATATATATATATATATATATATATATATATATATATATATATATATATATATATTGTTTTGCTTGCATGTGATTGGATGATGGAAGTCAGCAGGGCTTCACCTCATTTACTAAGCTCTGGAGCAAAAAGCCTTGCAAAGTGCACAGTCTATTTGTCATTAGTAAATCAATCCCTTTTTTTTTCTCCTTCCTCTTTATTTTATCTGCAGCTGTTTTAATGCCTTTTCCAGTACATAATTTTTTTCTTCCTTTTATGCTTATCTTTAAGCCTACATTTAGGTAAAAAAAAAATCCAAAAGAAAAAAAAAAATAGTACTTTAATTTAATGTGAAGTGTTCCTTGTGCTGGCGCCAGTTGTTTTTGTTGACATCCTCTGCACCCCTTGTCCCCTGCATCAGTAATCTTCTGGTGCTGCAAGGGTTAACTTGTCATAGGGACTCATCATGAGATACTCGGAGACTGTAGACATGATACAAGAGATGGTCAGAGACAATAGACATGATACAAGAGATGGTCAGAGACTGCAGACATGGTACAAGAGATGGTCATAGACAGTAGACATGGTACAAGAGATGGTCAGAGACAATAGACATGGTACAAGAGATGGTCAGAGACTGCAGACATGGTACAAGAGATGGTCAGAGACTGCAGACATGGTACAAGAGATGGTCAGAGACTGCAGACATGGTACAAGAGATGGTCAGAAACTGCAGACATGGTACAAGAGATGGTCATAGACAGTAGACATGATACAAAAGATGGTCAGAGACAGTAGACATGAAAAAGATGGTCAGACACTGCAGACATGATACAAGAGATGGTCAGAGACAGTAGACATGATACAAGAGATGGTCAGAGACTGCAGACATGGTACAAGAGATTGTCAGACAGTAGACATGAAAAAGATGGTCAGAGACTGCAAACATGAAAGAGACGGTCAGAGACTGCAGACATTAAAGAGGATGTCAGAGACTGTAGACATGATGCAAGAGATAGCCCGAGACTGCAGACATGAAAGAAATGGTCCAAGACTGTGGGCATGATGCAAGAGATGGTCTGAGACTCTGGACAAGACACAAGAGATGGTCAGACACTGTGATCATGGTACAAGAGATGGTCAGACACTGTGATCATGGTACAAGAGATGGTCAGAGACTGTGGACATGACACAAGAGATGGTCAGAAACTGTAGACATGATAAAGAAATGGTAAGAAACCGTGGACATGATAAAAGATACAGTTAGAGACTGCAGACACGATACAAGAAATGGTTGGAGACTTCAGATATGATACTAGAATTGGTCAGAGGCTGTAGATATGATACTCGAATTGGTCAGAGGCTGTAGATATGATACTCGAATTGGTCAGAGGCTGTAGACATGATACACACGATGGTTAGAGATTGCCGACTTGATACAGGAAATGGTCAAAGACCAGAGACATGATGCAGCCAATGATCAGAGACTGCAGACGTAGTGCAGGAGACTGTCAGAGCCTGTGACAGGAGGTAATGAAGTTGGGGGACATTCTTCAGGACACAGTCATTGACTGGGGGTCATATTTGAGACTGCTAGAAATCACTGTTATAACAGGGCAATAGGGAAACACAGGTTAGTGTCTGTAGGGACCCTATGTACTGCACAATAAGTGCTAAAGGACCTTAGGGTTAGTGTTAGGATTTAGATGATGCTGCACGTCCTCCAGCCAGGAATTGAGAGAAGCTCTATTTGACTTGCTGCCCATTCTAATGCACATTGTGAGAAGCTCCCAGTGTGCAGTGAAATCAGAGTAAGCAATTTCAGTAGAGGAGAGGAGTCTGTACAAGACTGAAGGGAAGACTGAAGGTCAGCTTTGAGCCCCACCCTTAGAAGAAATAAGTGGGCGAAGGAAGGATAAAAAGTATAATATTCCAAGTGACTTCTCGTATAATGTATTATTGCCAAAACACCCCATTGGAAAGGCACACGCAGTGCCCAGGCATCCAAATGGGCACAATTGATACAGATGTTTATGCCAAGAAAGGAATTATTATTTTTTCCATTTTATTTGGTGACAGAGCGATCCGTGGGCATTCCTATGACAAACGTACTTAGCGCCTTCCCTTAATAGTGTAATTGGAAGAATGGAATCAAAATAACATCTCATTTAAAGCCTCCGCTATAACATTAATGGCTTTTTGCAACGTGTCATTAATTGTCTGTTTTAGTTCATTTTCTCGGCATTGCTCATTTAGCACACATGAATAATGAGCCGGCGCCTTTAAAATAAACACACAGCGCCAGCTTTATTTTGCATACTCTTGCGCCGCGTCAGACAGAGCCCCAGACACATGTGATGTATGAATTATAATCTACACCTATATGACTGGGCAGAATGGGATGGAAATTGCATGTTTCATTCTGAATGCACAAAATCAATTTAATGCCTGGCTGAGCTGTAGTATACAATGGTGATTTACCCCGCACGCTGATCACAACGCAATTTATTGTTAAATAAAAAAACATTTTGTGTGCCGTCTCCCAGGATATGATTAAAAGACAGGGGGCAAAGGTTTGCTTAAAGGGACAGTCCATCTTCTGTCTCTTCTGACACAGAGAGTGTTGGGCTGCTTTGGATGATTTTAAGTAAAGCGTTATATCACTGGAGCTGAGCTGTGGGTTTTGCTGCCATTGCCCTTGAGAGAAAACGTTATAGACGCCGTAGAAGATATGGAAGTAATAACCCCACCACCTCATAAGATCATAAATTAAGGCTTATAAAGGCTAGTTCCAAGTGCAAAGGAAACTGGGAGATACTAATGCAAAGCCGCTAAAAGCTGACATTTCATTTCATTTACATTAATGCTGATGTTTAATGTGCTAATGTTTTGCCTTCTCTGATTCTTCCTTTCCTCTCTGATCAACATGCTGGGGACATTTTTATCCACTTCAATACAGGGCATGTTCACCCCCCTTCCTGCCCAGGCCAATTTTCAGCTTTCAGCGCTGTCGCACTTTGAATGACAATTGAACGGTCATGTAATGCTGTACACAAACAACATTTTACAATTTGTTTATTTTTTGAGACAGATAGAGCTTTCTTTTGGTGGTATTTAATCACCATAGTTACATAGTTAACTACCACTAGGTTTTTTATTGAATAAAAAAAGACTGAAAATTTGGGGAAACTAAGTTTTTCTTAGTTTCTGTTACAAAAGTTTGTAAATCAGTTATTTTTCTCCTTCATTGATGTGTGCTGATGAGGCTGCACTAATTTTGTGCTGATGAGGTGGCATTGACAAGGTGGCACTGATTAGGAGGCACTGATATGCAGCACTGATGGGCACTGATACGTGGCACTGATGGGCAGCCTATATGGACACTGATAGGTGTCAATGATGGGCACTGATAGGTGTCACTGATGGGCGGCAATACTGGGCACTGATAGATGGCACTGATAGGAGGAACTGACAGACATTACTGATGAGTAGGGATGAGCTTCGTATTCGAGTCGAACTCATGTTCGACTCTTCGTCGAATTACGAATGTTTTAGGCCATTCGCGCCAAATTCGAGTGGCGTTTCACAGCCCATAATTCACTACGGCATCGCAATGCATTGCTGGCTGATGATTGACCAAGCATGCACTATGACCCGCATGCTTGGCCAATCACAGCTTTGCAAAAAAACGGAGAGCCATAATTGGCCAAAGCCAGGGTGGAGAGAGAGAGAGAGAGAGAAAGAGAGTGTTTCATTTTTAGTAGGTAGATAGAGCAGGCAGGCTAGTCAGTTAAAGTTACAGTGTGTAGAGGATATATTTGCATTCCAGGTGTTGTATATATATTCATACACTGTATAGTTTAGCTAGATCCGCTCTTCCTAATTTACTGGCAGACAGGTGATTGTGCTAGCTGCAGTATTCTTATGTGGTGTACTGCCTGTGTCCTCTGCAGTGTGTACCTAAAGCTACGTGGTGTGTACTGCCTGTGTCCTCTGCAGTGTGCACCTAAAGCTATGTGTTGTGTACTGCCAGTGTCCTCTGCAGTGTGCACCTAAAGCTACTTGGTGTGTACTGCCTGTGTCCTCTGCAGTGTGCACCTAAAGCTATGTGTTGTGTACTGCCCGTGTCCTCTGCAGTGTGCACCTAAAGCTACTTGGTGTGTACTGCCTGTGTCCTCTGCAGTGTGCACCTAAAGCTACGTGGTGTGTACTGCCTGTGTCCTCTGCAGTGTGCACCTAAAGCTACGTGGTGTGTGTACTACCATTGTCCTCTGCAGTGTGCACCTAAAGCTACGTGGTGTGTGTACTGCCATTGTCCTCTGCAGTGTGCACCTAAAGCTATGTGGTGTGTGTACTGTCTGTGTCTGTGCTATTTTTCTCAATAATTTTCATCCATATTGCAGGGACCAGACATTACATTAAAGCCTCAAGCAATCTTAAATTACTTTTTTCTTATAGTAATCTCATTTTGTGCTGGGACAGTTCTAAACACGCGCCACTTCACAGGCATACTATAGACACCCAGCAGGTACGATATTTAAAGGAATTTTTCATTTTTTTTTTTCACTATTTATTTAAAATCATTAAAATCACTGCTCCAGAAAAAACAACTTTTTTTAAAACTTATTTTCCATTGATACATGTTCCCTGGGGCAAGACCCGTGTTCTCTCAAAGACGTTTTACGACAATAACTTGCATATTAGGCTCTCCACTTACCTTCATAAAAACATCACAGCACCTTGCTTCAGCACTCCTCCCAAGAACCGTCAGTCCTGATGCAAGCATTGGGCTGGGTCTTGGGAGGAGTTATGCAAATATCAAAAATCTTTGAAGGAGTGAATATCAGTTTGGAGGAGTGAGCGTTCCTAGGTAGACTTCCCTAGCTGTATCAAATTCAGAAAAAAAAAATTAATATGTCGCAGCTTACCAATTCTCAGGCCTCGTACACACGACCGGGTTTCTCGGCAAACCACAGCAAGAAAACTGCTTCTTGCCGAGATTCCCGTTCGTGTGTACGAGGCATTCATGTTTCTCGTCTGGAAATCTGTCCAGAATCTCGACGAGAAAAAAAGAGAACCTGTTTCCAGACGAGAAACCCGAGAGTGTGTATACTTACCTGTCGCTGTGGAAACCCACGCATGCAGTGAAGCACGATGGTGGCGACGGCATTGAATGCGACGAGCGTCATCGCATTCTTTCCTTTCAAGAGAACCGCGGTTCTTTTGAAATGAAAGTCAGTACACTCGGGCGGCAAGAGTTTCTTGCCAAGAATCTCGTCAGGGAAAACTACGGGTTTTTCCTGACGAGATTCTCGGTCGTGTGTACGAGGCCTTATAGGTGGTGACTGTCTGTGTTACATTTCTTTTTCAGGTTTTCTTTCTTTTATTTTCACTTTGTGATACTGTCTGTAAGTCTGTTGTTTTTCAACAGAACAAGCTGTCTTGCAGTTGTAGCAGAGGGATGGGATAAACCATTTACCACTGACAGGGGTGTTTACAATGAACAGCTTCTGAAAGGAAAATAAAGAGGGCCTTCATGGTATGTTTATCTCAGTAAATAGGAATACATATTGAAGGTGTAAATGGCACTGAGAATCTAAGTGATATGTACAATACTAGATTATGTATTCAGCATATTCATATCTGTACCTTTTGTCTAAGAGGCATCTATTGAAAACAGAGATGACCTAATGTAGGTTAGCTTTATAAAATCTTTCAAGAGTGAAATACAGTCTATGAATAATATATACATATATATTTGTGTTAACGCTGCAAATTTAACTATGCTTCAGAGACATAACCAACTATCCCATCCCACGTTCTCTTTGCTTGTAATTCTGTAATTGCGCATAATAATTGAGATAGAGTCATATAAGGTAGACCTCATGGGCCAGATCCACATAGAAATGCCCAGGCGCAGCGTATCCGAGATACGCTACGCCGCCGTATCTTACCTGGCTCTAAGTCGAATCCAGAAAGATTTTGCGCCGTAAGTTACGGCGGCGTATTGTATTTTTGGCGGCTGATTTCAAATTGGGCGGGTAGGGGACGTGATTCATTTAAATGAAGCGCGTCCCCGCGCCGAATGAACTGCGCATGCTCCGTTTCGAAATTTCCCGCCGTGCATTGCGCGAAATGACGTCGCAAGGACGTCATTTTTTAAACTTGGACGTGACTTACGTCCATCCTGATTCACATTTCGACGCGGGAACGACGGCCATACTTAACATGGCAAGTCTAAGTATACGCCGCAAAATACCAGCTTTAACTATACGCCGGAAAAAGCCGACTACAGACGACGTAAGAGAATGCGACGGCCGCGCGTACATTCGTGGATCGTCGGAAAAAGCTAATTTGCATACCCGACGCGGAAAACGACGCGAACTCCACCCAGCGGACGCCGAAGTATTGCATCTACGATCCGAAGGCGTACGAAGCCGTACACCTGTCGGATCGAACCCAGATGCCGTCGTATCTTGGTTTGAGGATTCAAACTAAAGATACGACGCGGGTAATTTGAAAGTACGCCGGCGTATCAGTAGATACGCCGGCGTACTCTCACTGTGGATCTGGCCCCAAGCCTTTAAGGGTTAGTTTACACTTGCTTCTAAACATTGCTTTGGACACTCTTTGTTAAAGCTCCCTGAATGAAAATGGTAAGGCTTTCGATGAGGCTTCGGTGGGGCTTCAAGCGAGCTTTGCCATAGACTTCTATGGAGGCTTTGAAGATGCTTTAAAGCACCACTAAAGCTACATGGGTTATAATTTTTGAAGCAAAGCAAACGCAGGTGTAAACAGGACTGTAAGCTCACCAAAGCCCCACCAAAGCATCATCGGAAACCACAAAGCCTCACATAAGCCCCATTGAAACCCCATCTAAGCTCCCTCGAAGTCTCACAGAAGCACCAAGCAAAAGCAGAAACAGAACTATAAGCTAACCATTTTATTTAGTGACAGGAGCTTTGACTGGCGTTAAGAGAGCTTTAACAAAGCCTGTCCAAAGCCTTGTTGAAGCCTTGTTGAAGCTGAAGCAAGTGTAAATGAGCCCTTAAAGTGGTGCTTCATAGCCTCCATATAAGTCTATGGCAAAGCTCGCCTGAAGCCTCGTCAAAGCCCCACCGAAGCTCCACCAAAGCCTCACCGAAGCCTCACCAAAGCCCCACCGAAGCTCCACCAAAGCCTCATCGAAAAACCACAAAGCCTCACCTAAGCCCCATCGAAGCTCCCTCGAAGTCTCATCGAAGCACCAAGCAAAAGCAGAAACAGAACTATAAGCTAACCATTTTTTTTAGTGACGGAGCTTTGACTGGCATTCAGAGAGCTTTAACAAAGCATGTCTGAAGCCATGTTTTGAATCCCCATAAAGAGGAACAGTACCACAAGCAGATTAGCTGCCATATGAGTAATCACCTAGCCCACATCCGTTAAAAGTTTCTATCGGGACCAAGTGTCAAACCGGGACAGCCTCATGTAAGAGCAGAAGTGTTTACAACCACTTTAAAGGCATATTGTAAGTAAATAAAAAAAAAATATTTATGTCAAATACTTATTTATTCTTTTGTTCTGTTCTAAAACCAAAAAAAGTTTTTTCTTCCTTTCCTGGTTAGAGTGGGTTATGGTTAAAGAAAAAAATCCAGGTATGGATATTTTATACATAGTTCCAGTTTGGACCAATGTAACTACGGTATGTATATCAGGACTCGACAAACCCCAGGCGCCAGTTTTGATCTGGTGCCTGGGCTGCTGCCCGAATGCTGCCCACACCCTGCACAAGCCCCCCCCCCCCCCTGGCACAGCGGGTGCAGGCGGTTAGAGGGGAGGGAGGAGAGCAGACACATGTCCACTCTCCTCCCTTTCTAGTTAACCCGGAAGTGATGCATGATATTACTTCCGGGTCCCTGTTGACAGTTTCACCCACATGAAGTGTGATGTGCATTGCATTATATTTAGTTGAGCACAGGGGAAACATTCAGGGTCTATTAGACCCTGGAAGTCTCATTAAATAGAACCTGTCGCCAAAAAAATCATCACATGTCCCCTATGTGATGGAAAAACACAGTTAATAATAATAAAAAAAAAGAATAAAAAAAAAAAAATTAAGAAGTTTAACTCAAGCACATAACCCCCCCCCCCAAACAAAAAGAAAAACATTGAGGCTCCCCACCCCAACATATCCATATGTACAAACGCACGTGGCGGGGCGCCTACGCCTAAAAAAGTAAATTACAATACACATGTTACATATCACTGCGCACGTCACTGCGCACGTCAAAATGGGAGCAATAATTCTAGCACCAGAACTCCCAATGTGTTCGGGTTTGGCTTGAAGAAAAGGTGGAAACCCTACCTGGTTAATATACCATACTTGGCCGATGCCCCCGGAAGCTGGAAATCACTGACGCAGACACCGCTACTCTAGTGATCTCCACTACCTTTCAAGTCCTATGCCAGGTGGCTGCCCTGATGCATTGTGAACACAAGAGGTTTGCTGCTCAGCATGTGCACCATTCAGAGAATGCTTTGCATTTGTCATGTCATTGCCCTGACACCGTGCAGGATGTGTATGAGCAAATATGGCTGCGCCCCTTTGCATTTTTACAAACTATATCCTGAATTGATGTTTTTAAACTCTTCACACTCATTGATATTATTTTTTGCAATAATCTGACCTCATTCGTATATATCTCTACTGTAAAAAGTCTATCATTTCTCAGGGAAGGGTTAATACTGCGGCGGTTAGTAGCCGGGTTTTTGCTGAATAAAGCATATAGCATTACTAGGCATTTTAAATACTGCATATAGTAATTACATACAATAATGGTGGTTTGATGTGTGCTTGGCAGTGGTTGCGTTGCCACAATAAACCTGTAGTCGTTTGTTATAATTTATTGCACATTAATTGCTGCTGTGTGATCCGCACACTATAAGCTTTATGTTCAATCTGCTAATTACTCTATGAATGATTCCCGAAAGAGGCGTGATCGGCTGCTGACTGTCCCGAATTTTCAGGGTTTCTCTGGGAGTTTAGGTGTACTTTGCAGAATGTAACACACCATCGCAGACAAGTTGCAGGCCTACAGTGTCCTTTTTTTTATTATTTTTCATTAGAAATTTTCAAGTTACATAAAAAGATAATAAAAAAAAAAAAAATATATAATAAACATTACCTGCCAGTTATCAGTCTATACATACATCAAAAAGATGCCTGTGACCAGTAAAGTACTATCGCCACCAATAGCATTACAATTAATGAAATATACGTTCTCGTGCCCCATCCTCACCGCCCCAGCAACAGTGGTATACTGAATCAAAAAGAAGACAGCTCATACAAAATTGTTCCACTGATTGTAACAACGTCAGGACTGCTGATAGTAGGCCCCCGACATATAAAGAGGTACATACAGTACACAGGATACTAAGAATGGCAATAAGAGTTAAAGTGAATGTAAACCCTCCATACATCCAGTGAAGTGAACAGCCTCAGATGATACACAGAAATAAACCAAATCTCCCTACATAAGTTTTACATGTATATCTGCTGTCTTCAATTTTATATACTGTTTAGAAAGTTCAGAAAGTGTTAGGAAATTTTCTCTTCCTGTTTAACACAGAGTGTGATTTCTGGGCATACAGCCAAGATAGCCACCATTGCTGATTGGAGGGAAGGCACACACCCCCTCTACTCATAGGCTGAGACTCTTAGGCCTCGTACACACGACCCGACATGTCCGATGAAAACGGTCCGCGGACCGTTTTCATCGGACATGTCTGCTGGCAGAATTTGGTCTGATGTGTGTACACACCATCAGACCAAATTCCCCGCGGACAGAAAACGCAGTGACGTGGCGGCGACGATGACGCTTCCACGCATGCGTCGAATCATCTTCGACGCATGCACGGGATTTCGGGCCAGCGGACATGTCCGATGAGACGTACTGACCATCGGACATGTCCGACGGACAGCTTTCCAGCGGACATGTTTCTTAGCATGCTAAGAAACTGTTGTCCGCTGGAAACCTGTCCGCTCGGCCAGGAATCCGGTCTGCTAGGCCCTACACACGGTCGGACATGTCCGTGGAAACTGGTCCGCGGACCAGTTTCAGCAGACATGTTCGGTCGTGTGTACGAGGCCTAAGAGGTGTTTTGTAAGAGGGCCAGCTCCCTGCTAATCTATTTATAGCAACCTCCCTGGACAGAACTTTCAGGCTGCTTTTTTCTGAGGTGTCCGAGAATTTGTCAGGAGTTATCAGGCTGATAACAGAGGAACGGTTCAGGAGAGAGCTACGGGACTTAGCTCTTTGAAGAGAGATAAAATACTGCAGATATATGTGCTCAGCTCAAATTTCATGAATTGGGTTTACATCCACTTTAAATAATGTGTCCCTTATAACCCATTTAGAGGAGAGCCACCCCATACTTTTAGTCAGGGCTTTTTTTTCTCAAACAATAGGTACTGGAACTCAACAACGACCCCCAAAAACCCCTCCCACTACACACACCCTCCAAATCACATTAAATAGTGGGTGTGGTCAGTCAAATTTCATGAACAGTAGGAGGGTATTACATACAGAGTGCAGAGTTCGGGGGGGGGGGGGATTACACACAGAGTTCAGAGCTGTCACTTGTAAACACAGAAACCAGACTTTTATGTTTACAAGTGATTGTGGTGAGCAGGCACCAAAGGGTCTGAGGCAGAGGTGGTAGAACTGAGTTCCACCAAGTTCCCCCTGAAAAATAGCCCTGCTTTTAGTCAAACTGCTCCTCTCCCCGCCTCTCCGGCCGGCGTCTTCATTGTTAGTGTGGGCACTCACTGCGCATGCTCGAGCGGCGCTGCACACTGTGATTGGTCAGGCGATCGCCTGGGGACCTGTCACATGTCCCAGACGATCGCCTACAGGGAGGGGCGGCTGTAGGCGATATGATGTATCGCTTAGGCGGTCCCTGGGCAGAAGGAGGAAGTGGGACAGGAAGTCCCACTCCACCTGAAGCCCCCACTCCCCCCCCCAAAAAAAAAATACATGCCAAATGTGGCATGTAAGGGGGCGAGGAGTGGATTAAGCGGAAGTTCCACTTTTAGGTGGAACTCCGCTTTAAATCTCTTAGGCAGTCTAGTTGTAAGGTTTCTGTGCTCTAGTACCAAAACCATTATGGGTAGGGGGGTTCTGCTTTCCTTGCAGGAGGATTCAAAACACTGTAGTGCCGCGTACACACGTTTGAATTTTCCATCGAAAAAACCTTGGATAGTTTTTCCAATGAAATCCCGCTCAAGCTTGGCTTGCATACACACGGTCACACAAAAGTTCTCTGAACCGCTCCTCTCCCCGCCTCTCCGGCCGGCGTCTCTGAACTTTTGTCCGTCAAGAACGCGGTGACATACAATACTACGACGATTCGAGAAAATTAAGTTCAATGCTTCCGAGCATGCGCCGAATTGTTTCCGAGCATGCGTCGGAATTTTGCACGTCAGAATTGCTACAGATGATCGGATTTTCCGACAGGATTTTTTTCCGTTGGAAAATTTGAGAACCAGCTCTCAATATTTTTTTGGCGGAAATTCCGACTGCAAAAGTCCGATGGAGCTACACGGTCGGAATTTCCATTCAAAAGCTCACATCTGACTTTTTTTGTCGGAATTTCCGATCATGTGTAAGGGGCATCAGATGTATAAGAACACCCAATACTGGGTGTGCCCACAACAGGGCTAGAAATGATGACAAGGGGCTAGATTCAGAAAGAGATATGCGGATCTATGCGACTGATTCATAAGAATCAGTTAAGCATAGATCTCCCTTAGATCCGACAGGTGTAAGTGACTTACACCGTCGGATCTTAGGCTGCAATCTCCCGCCGGCCGCTAGGTGCGCATCCATTTGTATACGCGACGAATATGCAAATTAGGAGATCCGCCGATTCAGAAACGAACGCCCGCCCGCCCATCGCTTTTTTTTACGTCGTTTGCGTAAGTGCGGTGTATCCTATGTTAAGTATGGCCGTCGTTCCCGCGCCGAGTTTTGAATTTTTTACGTCGTTTGCGTAAGTTGGTCGCGAATACGGATGGACGTAATTTACGTTCACGCCGAAACCAATGACGTCCTAGCGACGTCATTTGGAGCATGTGCACTGGGAAATTTAGCCGGTGGCGCATGCGCATTTAAATCGGCGCGGGGACGCGCCTGATTTAAATACTACACTCCCCCTAGCCGCGGAATTTGAATTCCGCCGGGGAATTTACGATCCGCCGGCGCAAGTTTCGAGGTAAGTGCTTTCTGAATACTGCACTAGCCTCGCAAAATTGCGCCGGCGGATCGTAAATCAGATAGATTACGCGGATCTAAAGATCCGCTAATCTATCTGAATCTACCCCAAGGGTTTTTAATTGCCAGATTCCCCAAGATAGAAGAAGGCAATGTATACCCATCAGCCCTCAACGATAACATATTTTTGGGATAAAGTGAACCTCTAACTTCCCCGCAGCAAATTCTCATCATTTGCTAATTGTTTATCTATATAGGTTATCATATTTCCAGAACAGCTGGAAGTATTGTAAATTCAAACCTCATTAATCTTTGTAGTGGAAAACCTGAGAAAAATTAGCTTCCAGTGTTTCTGCTTTTAATTGCCTATAAAAGTTACATACCGAACAGAGATGACAATTTTTCTGACAAGCAGCGTCAAAGGGGACAGAAGGACGTGCTGAATATAGCGGGGAAGGTTAGAAGGCATCTTCTTCCCACTCCGTGTGGTTAGAAAGTTAATCATCCACGCCATCATTCCACTCATTTCAAAATTCAAGTAGCCACCAGTTCAAAAGGGATCAAAAAAGAGGTTTCAGCTCTTCAGCCAAATCAGGCTTAAAGGAACACTAAAGGTTCATTTTTTATTAGATCAATTTATTGCTGTAAGCTAGAGCATTTAAATATCACTTACCTCGTTTTTCCTTTTGACCTCCAAAATACAGTAATCCAGGTTTGAAAATGCCATTTCCTGTCTCTCCTGTTCTTGCTTTCCACCAGCATCTGAGCCGTTTTGCATGGTGGAAAGCAGAATGTGCTCACCCCCTCCCTATGACTACAGCCCTGTGTGAAGATGCTCTCTTATCCCTCACAGGCATGGAGGCTAAGCCTAATGGGAACTGTAGTTCCATTAGGCCGTGATGTAGCAATAATGAATGCGCACCGCAAACCAGGAAGTCAGTGAGAATAACGATTCAGGAGTGACGGAGGTGAATAAAACAGCTCGATTTCAACAGGTATCAAACTAGTTATAATGCTAAACATTACTTTTTACTTTATCAGCTACTTTCAGACTTTAATTTAAGAGAAAAATATTTTTGTCTTTACAACCCCTTTAAGTTTAAAGTGGATGTATCGTCAGATGTTATATTAAACAACAATTCCTGAAAAAAAAAATCATTTTGTTTTTGGTAGAGCCGGGGTGGGTTAGAGTCACTCCTGCTGCTTGTTGGACATCCATTCCAAAACCATGGACATTAACCGCTTCAGCCCCGGACCATTTTGGTGGTCAAAGACCAGGACACTGTTTGCAATTCGGCACTGTATCACTTTAGCTGACAATTGCGCGGTCGTGCGACGTGGCTCCCAAACAAAATTGACGTCCTTTATTTCCCATAAATTAAGCTTTCTTTTGGTGGTATTTGATCACCTCTGCGATTTTTTTTGGCGCTATAAACAAAAAAAGAGCGCACCCCTTTTGGCGGGCGTGCCCACTGGGCGGCAGATTTAAAGGGACGTACATGTACGCCAATTTGCCTGCCTGTGCCATTCAGTTGACATAAATAGTCACGCGACGGCCAGAAAGTGATTAATATGGAGTTAGCCACCCCTTGAGGTGCTTCCCCGTGCCACAGCTGCCATTCATCTGGAAAGGCATTCCACAAGAGGGTGTCTATGGGAATTTGTAGGCGTTCAGCCAAAAGTGCATTTGTGAGGTTAGATACTAATATTGGATTTAGATGTAAAAGGGGAACTCTGTGGATTCAGATGTAAAAGGGGAACTCCGTGGATTCAGATGTAAAAGGGGAACTCTGTGGATTTAGATGTAAAAGGGGAACTCTGTGGATTTAGATGTAATGGGGGAACTCTGTGGATTTAGATGTAATGGGGGAACTCTGTGGATTTAGATGTAATGGGGGAACTCTGTGGATTTAGATGTAATGGGGGAACTCTGTGGATTTAGATGTAAAAGGGGAACTCTGTGGATTTAGATGTAAAATGGGAACTATGTGGATTTAGATGTAATAGGGGAACTCTGTGGATTTAGATTTAATATGGGAACTCTGTGGGTTCAGATGTAAAAGGGGAACTCTGTGGGTTCAGATGTAAAAAGGGGAACTCTGTGGGTTCAGATGTAAAAAGGGGAACTCTGTGGGTTCAGATGTAAAAGGGGAACTCTGTGGGTTCAGATGTAAAAGGGGAACTCTGTGGGTTCAGATGTAAAAGGGGAACTCTGTGGATTCAGATGTAAAAGTGGAACTCTGTGGACTCTGATGTAAAGGGGAACTCTGTGGACTCTGATGTAAAGGGGAACTCTGTGGATTTAGATGTAAAAGGGGAACTCTGTGGATTTAGATGTAAAATGGGAACTATGTGGATTTAGATGTAATAGGGGAACTCTGTGGATTTAGATTTAATATGGGAACTCTGTGGGTTCAGATGTAAAAGGGGAACTCTGTGGGTTCAGATGTAAAAGGGGAACTCTGTGGGTTCAGATGTAAAAAGGGGAACTCTGTGGGTTCAGATGTAAAAGGGGAACTCTGTGGGTTCAGATGTAAAAGGGGAACTCTGTGGGTTCAGATGTAAAAGGGGAACTCTGTGGATTCAGATGTAAAAGTGGAACTCTGTGGACTCTGATGTAAAGGGGAACTCTGTGGACTCTGATGTAAAGGGGAACTCTGTGGATTTAGATGTAAAAGGGGAACTCTGTGGATTTAGATGTAAAATGGGAACTATGTGGATTTAGATGTAATAGGGGAACTCTGTGGATTTAGATTTAATATGGGAACTCTGTGGGTTCAGATGTAAAAGGGGAACTCTGTGGGTTCAGATGTAAAAGGGGAACTCTGTGGGTTCAGATGTAAAAAGGGGAACTCTGTGGGTTCAGATGTAAAAGGGGAACTCTGTGGGTTCAGATGTAAAAGGGGAACTCTGTGGGTTCAGATGTAAAAGGGGAACTCTGTGGATTCAGATGTAAAAGGGGAACTCTGTGGGTTCAGATGTAAAAGGGGAACTCTGTGGGTTCAGATGTAAAAAGGGGAACTCTGTGGGTTCAGATGTAAAAGGGGAACTCTGTGGGTTCAGATGTAAAAGGGGAACTCTGTGGGTTCAGATGTAAAAGGGGAACTCTGTGGATTCAGATGTACAGGGAGTGCAGAATTATTAGGCAAATGAGTATTTTGACCACATCATCCTCTTTATGCATGTTGTCTTACTCCAAGCTGTATAGGCTCGAAAGCCTACTACCAATTAAGCATATTAGGTGATGTGCATCTCTGTAATGAGAAGGGGTGTGGTCTAATGACATCAACACCCTATATCAGGTGTGCATAATTATTAGTCAACTTCCTTTCCTTTGGCAAAATGGGTCAAAAGAAGGATTGACAGGCTCAGAAAAGTCAAAAATAGTGAGATATCTTGCAGAGGGATGCAGCACTCTTAAAAATGCAAAGCTTCTGAAGCGTGATCATCGAACAATCAAGCGTTTCATTCAAAATAGTCAACAGGGTCGCAAGAAGCGTGTGGAAAAACCAAGGCGCAAAATAACTGCCCATGAACTGAGAAAAGTCAAGCGTGCAGCTGCCAAGATGCCACTTGCCACCAGTTTGGCCATATTTCAGAGCTGCAACATCACTGGAGTGCCCAAAAGCACAAGGTGTGCAATACTCAGAGACATGGCCAAGGTAAGAAAGGCTGAAAGACGACCACCACTGAACAAGACACACAAGCTGAAACGTCAAGACTGGGCCAAGAAATATCTCAAGACTGATTTTTCTAAGGTTTTATGGACTGATGAAATGAGAGTGAGTCTTGATGTGCCAGATGGTTGGGCCCGTGGCTGGATTGGTAAAGGGCAGAGAGCTCCAGTCCGACTCAGACTCCAGCAAGGTGGAGGTGGAGTACTGGTTTGGGCTGGTATCATCAAAGATGAGCTTGTGGGGCGTTTTCGGGTTGAGGATGGAGTCAAGCTCAACTCCCAGTCCTACTGCCAGTTTCCGGAAGACACCTTCTTCAAGCAGTGGTACAGGAAGAAGTCTGCATCCTTCAAGAAAAACATGATTTTCATGCAGGACAATGCTCCATCACACGCGTCCAAGTACTCCACAGCGTGGCTGGCAAGAAAGGGTATAAAAGAAGAAAAACTAATGACATGGCCTCCTTGTTCACCTGATCTGAACCCCATTGAGAACCTGTGGTCCATCATCAAATGTGAGATTTACAAGGAGGGAAAACAGTACACCTCTCTGAACAGTGTCTGGGAGGCTGTGGTTGCTGCTGCACGCAATGTTGATGGTGAACAGATCAAAACACTGACAGAATCCATGGATGGCAGGCTTTTGAGTGTCCTTGCAAAGAAAGGTGGCTATATTGGTCACTGATTTGCTTTTGTTTTGTTTTTGAATGTCAGAAATGTATATTTGTGAATGTTGAGATGTTATATTGGTTTCACTGGTAAAAATAAATAATTGAAATGGGTATATATTTTTTTTTTGTTAAGTTGCCTAATAATTATGCACAGTAATAGTCACCTGCACACACAGATATCCCCCTAAAATAGCTAAAACTAAAAACAAACTAAAAACTACTTCCAAAAATATTCAGCTTTGATATTAATGAGTTTTTTGGGTTCATTGAGAACATGGTTGTTGTTCAATAATAAAATTAATCCTCAAAAATACAACTTGCCTAATAATTCTGCACTCCCTGTAAAAGTGGAACTCTGTGGACTCTGATGTAAAGGGGAACTCTGTGGATTCAGATGTAAAAGGGGAACTCTGTGGATTTAGATGTAAAAGGGGAACTCTGTGGATTTAGATGTAAAATGGGAACTATGTGGATTTAGATGTAATAGGGGAACTCTGTGGATTCTGATGTAAAGGGGGACTCTTGTTATTAACTTATTTAATAGCAAAATATATGTATAGTTTATACTTTAAAAACAATTGCCGCGCCACACGTTCGGGTTTGACTTAAAGAAAACATGGCAACCCTACTTCTGAGGCTAGCTCTCAGTTGGCTGGTCACTGGTCAGGGTTAGCGAGGTTGCATTAGCATGTTTATGATCCTACTTTAAAGCTGTGTATTGTATAGCAGACACAGTTTCATGGTTTCTCGCATTGCAGGCATTAATATGGACAGGTAAAAAAAAAAAAAAGATGAGATAAATGTTTGTTTTGTTGCTTTGCATTTATCCTTTAATTTGATATGAATACCGTGTTTTAATCCTGCATTACTCATCACGCGCTTTCTGACAGCCCCGTTGCCTAAGAGGCTGACTTTTGGCGTCTTTTCTGCCTGCTTAAAATTCTGACATATCGCCAGCAGATTTTACGGGCGTCCATTTTAGACAGATTTGGAATGGCTTAGAAAGTGCGTCCCTGATCAGTACTTTTACTTCTGCAGTATGTTCATTAGTGCTAATTCCAATTGCAATAGCATTTTCTTTAGTTTAATGTGTTTTATATTCCTTCATTGTTACCTCAAGTCATTTAATTTTATTGCATACCAAATCTGATTTCAAAGGGAACTATCTAAAAGCGCTGTACAGTCCCATTTTCAAGGCAGGTAATGAAATTCTGACACATAAAGAAACACTGCAGTAAAAAAATAAACTGATTCCTAGCAGTTGTAATAAGCACAGCCTACCTTACCATATGGCTACTTTACCTTGATGTCTCCGATTTTCATTCTACGAGTCTGCAGGTATTGGAGGAGTCCGCCGGGTTTAAAGGGAAGGCCAATTTGAGTTAATAATCCAGTGTTTACCATAAAGAGACACCGATACTTATTCATGTATATTCTCCTGCAAGTTATACTCACCAATATCCAAGTCCACCATTATTAAACTCAAATTATTGGGATCAAGTCCAATCCTTTGTAATTAAATGTTATATTTTCTTAACAATAAGCAACAGGTGACAAAAATTGGCAAATACAATATAAAATTTGTTAAAAAAATCAAATCTGAAACGCGCTGTAACGGGAGGGCCCGTGGGACCCAGAGGCTCTTGCAAGGTGTGGGGTACTCCTGTTTCAGCTTCACCGATGACTCTTGTGTCTAAAGTCATCCTATGTCCACTAGGGGCATAGGATGACTGAGAAATGATATCTTGGACTACATGAGATGGGGCAGTAATTTAATCCACAATATATTCAAGAATGTCTGAAAGAACTAATTACAGGTTGTTGATTCTGAACCCAACAGGTCAATAGAAGAGTGACTCATTCATGTGGGAACACAGACTGTTAAGGGGGTAATTAAGTCTGCTACTGTCATGTAAACTAACCTTAGGCTGCGTACACACGATCAGTCAAAACCGATGAAAACAGATTGAAGGTCCGTTTCATCGGTCCAAACCGATCGTGTGTGGGCGCCATCGGTCCGTTATCCTTCGGTCAAAAAAAAATAGAACTTGCTTTAAAATTTGACTGATGGACGCCTGACTGATGGGTCAAAACCGATCGTTAGTATGCAAAGGCATCGGTCAAAAGGCCGCGCATGCTCAGAATCAAGTCGAAGCATGCTTGGAAGCATTGAACTTTGTTTTTTTTCAGCACGTCGTGTGTTTTACGTCACTGCGTTCTGACACGATCGTTTTTTTAACCGATGGTGTGTAGGCACATCAGACCATCAGTCAGCTTCATCGGTTAACCGATGTAACGGTCATTCAGTCCGTTCTCATCGGATGGACTGATCGTGTGTACAGGGCTTTAGTCTGGCTTCTAAAGACCTTTCATTGTGTTATGCTAATTGACACTGTATTGTGTGAATTTCTATTGATGATAGATGTGTATTGTTGTGAGTTAGCACAGTCTAAAGGTCAGATGTCTGACTTATGTCTACTAAAGGAATGTATATTGTATAGCAGGTGAGAGAAGCCGGAGTCAAGATGTCTGACGTGTCATCTGTAGTTAATTAGCTTGTCAATTATGTCTACTAAAATAATGTGTATTGTATAGCAGGTGAGAAGAGTCTATCTCGGAGTCACCCTGTCTGGGTAAATGATTAGTAATTAGCTCATGTAGATTGTCTCGGAGCCGGAATGTCTGTCTCCTAAGGGATGTGTGTTGAGCTCCTTGTGTCATGTTGTGGGTGGAGTTAAGTCATTGTACCTTGGGGTTTCTAACTGTATAAGAGCCTAAGTTTACCATTAAAATAGCTATCCATTTTGAACCAGAGAACAGAGCTGTGTGTCTCCTTTCTGGGGAATCCATATGGACGTGTTCGTCTGCTGGATTGTGGAGTGTCGATAAGCATGTTGTGGGTTGGTGGAATGGAATATCGTAAACGGAGTTAACCCCTGACCGTTACACGCGCCATCTATCTGGTAGACATAGAGCTCTGTTTCACAACTATGAGCACGCTGCCATCTGACTTCCTTAGATGTGTCCTTTGCATCAAGACCCTCTGTAGTTTAGGAGGACTTTGCCTAATTGCTGGCTATGGCAGGTCTAGTTACGAGCCTAAACAGTCCCGATAATAAGGTTTACATTTTATTTTGACCCACATGGATGGCAAAAACAGTTATATCCCCAACAAAAATTGTTGATTTTGGTTCAGCGTTTAATGCAATCTTACTCATGAACTTATTGTTAAACTCAAGTCTAATCCTTTGTAATTGGGTGTTTTTCCTTAACAATATGCAGCAGATGGTAAAAACTTGGCAAATAAAATATAAAAGTTGGAAAAAAAATTGCGAGCATGCAGCTTTTTAACAAATAGGAGGCATGCTATGTCTCTTCTTCAATAAAACAAACGTATCTATCTGTTTTATAATCATCTATTGAATGTACACTGAGCCGTGCATGCATAGCCAATGTTTCAGGATGAATGACTTCCATGCACATGCAGGTCAACCCCGCTGGCCAATCAAGAAGAGTGAGCAGTAGCGGCCTGTCCATATGGGGCGCAGGGGCGCCATCCCCTTAATCAATGTGCTCGGCACCTATTTCAATGGGGATTTTTCTTTTTAGAAGAACATGATTAGAACCTGAGGCTCTAATTGGCATTAAAAAAAGGGTGGGCTCGATGGTGCAGAGCACTACACCCTGAGCACACCCAGTTGCGTGACAATAGCGAAGCCCGAGACCTAAAAGGTGACCGCTCGGGGGGGGGGGGGGGGCTGTGACCCAACCAATCGGGGGTGGGGGAGGCCCGGTGTGTGTATTGTTTGCCACCCAAAAAAAAAGGGATCCAGTGGTCACATTGCTGAAACAGCATATTCTGTGAACTTTGGTTCCGCTTTAAGGGCTTGTTCACACTGACCACATGCTAAAATATGTGTGGGCTAGTGTCCACTGTGTACAGACGGCGCTGTGTGCTGTTGCAGCATAAGGAATTGTTTACTTTTTTCTTGTACTTTATTCAAATACCACAAAGTTACATTCTGTTCTGTGGCGTGGTGACATGTAGTGCATGCTCATTTTTATGCATCACATGCCACTGCATATGTATAGTGTGAACAGGGCACATAGAAAACAGTTGCTTTGTATGTGGGTGTTGCACCTGTATTGATCAATGCTAATTTGCCATTTGTGGGCCAAAAAAGTAGACCGATATGGGTTTTTCTCTGGCCAATGCCGATATTTTAGGACGATTTAAAAAAAAAAAAAAACTCACCCACTCCACTCCTTCCTGCTTACTCCTGTCACTCTAGCAAACACTTGATATCCTCAGTACAGATGCCACTGGTTGGCACAGGTTTGGAACTGACAGATGCCACTATTGGCACTATAGCAGGTGGCACTGGTTTGGATCTGACAGATGGCACTGGTTTGGAACTGACAGATGGAACTGGCAGGTGGCACTGGCTGGCACTGGTTGTCATTGGCAGGTGGCACTGGTTTGGAACTGAAAGATGACACTATTGGCACTGGCAGGTGGCACTGATTGGCACTAGCAGGTGGCACTGGTTTAGAACTGACAGATGGCACTGGCAGGTGGCACTGGTTGGCATTGACAGGTGGCACTGGTTTGGAACTGACAGATGACACTATTGGCACTGGCAGGTGGCACTGACAGGTGGCGCTGATTGGCACTAGCAGTTGGCACTGATTTGCACTAGCAGGTGGCACTGGTTTGGAACTGACATATGGCACTGGCAGGTGGCACTGATTGGCAGTGGCACTGGCAATTGGAACTGGTTGGCACTGGCAGGTGCCACTGATTGGCGGTGGCACTTGTAGGCACTGGCTTGCAGTGGCGGGTGACATGGCTGGCAGTGGCGGGTGACACTGGCTGGCAGTGGTTGGCACTGGCGGGTGGCACTGGTTGGCACTGGGGGGTGACACTGACAGATGGCACTGGCTGGTGGCACTGATTGGCGGTGGCACTGGCAGGTTTAACACTAAGCCGAGTGTAACTGTAACCATGTGAAACTGAGTACAGAGAGAGAAGATGTCGGGGGTGGGCGGGACCTAGCAGCTAAATTACACCAGCCAATGATTGGGCTGCTTTAGAAAGGGGTGGGGCCACATACACGTAGCGGCCCACCCAGATACAATCCCATCGACTGGTGTAATATAGCTGCTGGGTCCCACCCCGGCTGGGTCCCACCCACCCCAACATCGAGCTGACAGCTCCTCTCTGTTACTTGTCAGTTTCACACTTGATGCTGCCAGAGCCGTTAAGTGTGGAGTAGGGAGGAGGAACAGCGGTCAGTGTAAAATATCGGCCAGTGTCGATTTATCAAAAATGGCCAAATATCGGTCGATATATCGGCCGGCCGATATATCGGCCAGCCGATATATCGTTCTACCTCTAAAAAAAATGTCCCCCCTTACATCAGGGTTCCTGTTAGAGTCCTCTTTACATCTGAGTCCCTATCAGAGTCCTTTTTATATCTTACAAGTTTTCATTCCCCTGGGACTTTAAATGGAGCAAAGTAGTACAAATCAATACACATGAATACAAATGTATTAGTCCAATTATAAACAGATATGATAGCAATGAAATATATATAATACGGGTGAGCTGATGAGTAGCAGAAATAAAATATCCACATGAATAGATTGCAATACATAGCCTAAATTGAAATGTGGCATCCAAATGTAAAACATATGATTATAACAGAGCTGCATCCGAGAACTCAACACGTTTCGAGGAAAAACATCCACTTCTTCAGGAGTAAATGCAGGGTGCATGTAAAACAAAATTGGACATGGTGATGCTGAGGATAGGAGGCTCCTGGGGACGTCTATCCCGGGAACTGTGACAGTGTAACCCGTGGGGACCAAAGGCACTGATAAAGGGCAAGCGGACTTCAAGAAACGTATAAGTCGACATAGTGTATTAATATCCACAGAGGTCCAATCCTTTACCCCAGAGTATGGCCACACGTGTATCCTTTTTATATCACTCATATGAAGGTCCCCATTAGATTTCCCACTTTACATCAGGGACCCTGATTTAAGTAGCTCCCCCTTAAGTCAGGGAACCCATCCAAGTCCCTCCTTACATCCGAGTTTCCTTCATATCAGGATCCCTATCAAAGTGCTCCTTAACTCAAAGTCACTCCTTACATCAGGGTCTCCACCAGACTCAATGTAACATCAAAGTCCCTCCTTACATTAGGGTTCTCCATCAGAGTCCCTCCTTACAGAGTCTGAGTGTGCTTTGGTGGAGTTGAAGTGGAGACCACAGGCAGCCTCTGTTGACCTTATTCTTCCATCTGTGCAAGAAGATATGCAATTCGCTGCGAGCTGGAAAAAATCCTGTAGAGGGCTGTATGTAGCCCTTGGGACATAGTTTGGAGACCCCCTAATCTATGCAGATCAACGAAGCTCAGCTGACATGGTCTGCACAAGCCCTTATGCACATTTCTGATCACCAACTAGCAGTCCTTAGATAAACTTTATTACTGTCAGTTTGGTGTGATTGCAATGAATTGATCACAGCTATCATACAGTGTACATAAATATATACTGTAGGTGTGCATAATAACTTATATAATTACAATAGTACATATATGTCCTCACGTAGAGACGAAAACACTATTAGGATGCAGATAAGCGGAGTGCGGGGGGTTAAATTGTCATCTATTTCCGAAGGAGAACGCGGTTGGATAACAGGACTGTTCCTGGAAGATGATACAGCATTAAAGATTCATTACATTGTATTTGATGAAAATTATTAGCAATAATAGAAAGAGAAGCTCTACTTCTTTAGGGGATAGCTAATCTGCCACATTGTTACAGAGGCTGTAGCTTCTACAGGAAGGCTTACATTTATGTTGTAATAAGGTGCTTTAATTTTATAGTAGGATTTGTGAGAGTGATAATTCACAGAGAAATTACGGGAGTACAGTCAGGAGTAGCCGGGATACTGGCAGCCATTTTTAGCATTGCCGTTCACAGTGTGTGAGGCTTGCAGGAGCTCAGGTAAGAAGTTACAATGCAATGAAATATAGAGATTGGATCAGGTGTTGCTTGCAGCACTTAAAGAAGAACTGCAGTCTCACATAATTTGCCATTCTGAGGCTTCCCCCCCCCCCCCCCACAACCACTTTGCATATTATTTTATATAAAAGGACGAGGCGCACGCCACCTAAACCGCATACACAAAATCACGTACAGGTACATGATTTTGCGCACCCGGGCTGCCCTGCCGCAGCAAATGTACGTGTGGTGGTCCGGAAGCGGTTAAAGTGTATCTAAACCCAAAAACAAAAATGTGATATATTGGTGCCCACGCTATAGCTGAAAGGCGGCACCAGCCCAGAATTAAAATGCGGGGAGGGCGTGCATGCACATCCTCCTGTTCTCGTGCTGCCGGAATGCTCTGTGATCGCCGAGTCCTTGGGACTTGGTTGATCACTGATCGAGGTAAAGGGTCAATCAGAGCCGGCCCTTTACCATGTGATCAGCTGTCAGCCAATGCCAGCTGGTTATCAGCTTTTTTTCCTCATTAAGAAAAGAAGGAAGCCGTTAACCGGCTTCTGTTAGAGGCACATCAGTCCCCTTAGTGCCCACTAGTGCTGCTAATAAGTGCCCTCCAGTCTTGCTAATCCATGCCCAACAGTGCCACTTTCCAGTGCCCATCAGTACTTCTAATCAGTGCCCACCAGTGCCACCTATTAGTGCCCATCAGTACTGCTAATCAGTAACCATCACAGCCTCATCATCAGTGTCACTTATCAGTGCTGCCTATCAGTGCAGAAAGCTCTATTTGTGTGAAAAAATTATTTCATATGGGTAGTGTTGCATGACCACGCAATTGTCATTCAAAGTGTAAAGCCCTGTACACAAGGGCCAGAATCTCGTCAGGAAAAAAACGTTGGTAAGAATCTCTTGCCCCCCGAGTGTACAGACACTCCTTTCAAAAGAACCGCGGTTCTTTTGGAAGGCAAGAACGCGGTGGCGTCATCGACTACGACGAGCATGCACTCGTCACATTCGATTCCGTCACCGCCATCCTGCTGCACCCCATCTATGCCTAGGAAGCTACCACACATGCGTCAAAGTCATTTCGAACATGCGCAGGTTTCCACGGCGACAGGTAAGTATACACACTCTCGAGTTTCTCGGCAGGAAAACACTGCCGAGAATCACGACAAGAAAATAGAGAGCAGGTTCTCTATTTTTCTTGTCAAGATTTTATGCAGTTTTCTTGACAAGAAACCTGAAAGCCTCGGACACACGCACGGTAAACTCGGCAAGAAAGCTCTGCCAGCAGCTTTCTTGCTGGTTCTTGCCGAGTAAACCAAGCGTGTGTACGAGGCTTAACAGTGCTGAAAGCTAAAAATTGGCCTGCGCAGGAAGGGGGTAAAAGTGTCCAGTAAGCAAGTGGTAAATTAAGTGTTTATTCTGAAAATTGGAAATTATAGTTCAGCTATATTTAAAATATAATATTACCTACTAAACCAAACCTGTGCTTTGCCCTTTCGAAGTAGGCAAGGTATGACCTTCTAGGTAAGGCTTTATTAAAAGTGAACCTTTTACTTTGTCCTCCATGAGCAAAGCAAATTCTCCAATTTTCGCTGGAATTGGCAACTAAGATGCTTATTCTTGTTCACCACTAATTTGCAGAATGGCTCAAAAGTCTGATCTGCAAACATTTTGGCAGGTAAAACATTTTACATGTGTATTTCCACTCTGGTTGGCGTTGTGCTTTAAAGCAATACAAATGTTTTGTTTGTGAAGTGGAATGTTCAGTTGCCAAATTCCGTTACAAACAGCAGCCTTTAAAGTTAGGGAACATATGAAACCAGGAGCAATGGAGACATGGAAGAAGTGACCTAATTTCCAATCATGTCCCAAAGCTATTCTCTCAGCCTCTCGGAGCTGTTATATTGTACGTTCGGAGCTCTTGTATAGTGCATATATTTACTCAGATCTGAGCCAAGGGACCGTGTAACAAAGTTTTCCTGGTAGAGCGTCGTCAATGCGTCCTTCAGGAGCTCTGTGCGAGCGAACATCTGTGCGCATGAGAACATGTAGAATAAGAACATACTATTACTATTACTATTCTATGGCTCTTTGCATTGTTCCAATGTTAATATCTTGATTCCGTCCAGAGGCATCCTAAGCTGGACACCGCGACTAATTCACTCACCAAAACGTAGAGTCAGAAGTGGCCCTTGGGGACCCTAATTGCAGGATACACCCACTGAACTCAGATGAAGTCTTCAGTGATGACAACTTGAACATCTGGTATCAGTTTTAATATACAGGCTTTGTCACTTAGTTTAGTAGCTGGATTACCCTAATTGTCATCTGGATTTTATTAATCAGACATTTGTAACACCATTACTTCATATTAGAAGTCCAATAAGTAGTAAAAATGGACCTTTCAGTATAAGTCTGAATGAATACATTCCAGACATGTTACAATGTACAACAACAGTACTATTTGCTTTAACATCCTTCAAGAAAATGTGGTCACGTGGCTACAACACTGTCTGACTTGCACCGTTCCTTGCTAAGGGCACATTTAAACAGGGCCGCTGATAAGGCAATACAGCCAGCCAGCCCTCCTGTACTGGGCCCAGGCCCTATCAGTTCAAAAGGGGGGCATCTGCTGAGCAGGAGTGCCAGCTGTACTGTCATATTGCAGACACTGATCCCCTTCTCCATCCTCCTGCAGCACTGCCAGCTTCTCTTTCTCTCCCTCCCTCCAGCTGCACTGCAGGGAGATTGGTTCTAGTACATGCGCCACTTCCATCTGCTGCCAAGCCCCCCCTGTGTGCCTCTTTCCCCCACAGCGTTGCAGGTCTCTTCCTCTCCCACTGGCATTTGCTGTGGGCACACAGAGGAATGTTTCAGGATGGAAAGCAAGGGAAAAGGCAGGTAAATATGTAATTTGTTGGCTCCTTCCTTTCCTGAACGAACACGGTGAGTGATTGGTACCAATCACTCTTGTTTACATTTATCACTGAAGCACAGTAAACGGTGTTTACTATGATTGCTTGTGAATGAGCAGGAAGCTTCAGAGCACTTCCTATTCATTCATCTATGCAGCTGAGGCTGCAGAGAAAGGGACTGATAAATCTATGTTCTCAGTCACTTTCTGCTGAGGGAAGGGGGAGGAGGGGGGTAGACTCTATAGGGTCCTGTGATTAATAACAGTAAAAGTCCAGGATAAAACTATCTAATAATAAAACTGTTCCCTCGCCCTTCCTAACACCTATACCAGTGATGGTGAACCTTGCTTGGCACCCCAGATTTTATGGAACTACATTTCCCATGATGCTCATGCACTATGCAATGTAGTTGAGCATTTATGGGAAATGTAGTTCCAAAACATCTGGGGGGCCAAGGTTCACCATCACTGACCTATACTAACGACCCTGCAGAAGAAAGGTGCTTATACTCACCTATTCTCAGGGTGCTCCTGTCCGTGCATGTGATCTCCTCGGTGTCAGTCAGTGCCGGCAATGGGGGAAGCGAGAAGAGAGCGAATGTGGAATGTCTGAGGCCGCGTACACACGACCGGTCCAAACCGATGAAAACGGACTGAAGTTCAGTTTCTTCGGTCCAAACCGACCGTGTGTACGCCCCATCGGTCTGTTGTCCTTCGGTCAAAAAAAAAGAGAACTTGCTTTAAAATCGAACCGATTGACGGATGACCGATAGGTCAAAACCGGTGGTTAGTACACAAAAGCATTGGATTAAAACCCGCGCATGCTCAGAATCAAGTTGACGCATGCTTGGAAGCATTGAACTTTGTTTTTTTCAGCACATCGTGTGTTTTACGTCACCGCGTTCTGACCCGATCGTTTTTTGAAACAATGGTGTGTACGCACATCAGACCATCAGTCTGCTTCAGCGGTGAACCGATGAAACCGGTCCGTTGGACCATTCTCATCGGTTTGGACCGACCGCGTGTACGCGGCCTGACTGGTGACGCCACCCATAGGATTACTATGGGTCATCCAGAGTCAGCGCTTCCTCCTCTCCCCTGCATATTTGTTCTACAGCAGGGGTGGGCAATTCATCTTCCCAAGGGGCCACATGAGAAACTGGGACTGTTAAGGAAGGCCAAACTTAATTCTGCTTAATATTAATTTTGGACCTGGGAAGGTTCATCAATACATAAAAATATAGAAAACAAACACCTGGTGTTAGGAACAATAGGTACAATTGCTCAGGAAATAGGTGTCTTTCAGACGGGCAGTCAGGGAAAGGTAAAAATGGGCAGCTGAGCCACCGCTTGTCAAACTCGCCCATTGAGTACGGTGAGCAGGCTGACCGGCTCAGAGAGGTATGCTGACAGTGGAGGCATCACAGGCTGGACAAGGAAAGTCAAATGGCCTGGTGTGATCGCGGGACCACAATTTTCCCCGGTCTGTTCCACAAGGTAGTTAGTATACAGTAGGTGTTGGAAGGGGGGTGGGAGCAGTTTTAAGATTAGATAATTCTAGCCTGGAATTCTACTTTAAGTAATACTACCGGTAATAGTAGGAGCGTGGGCATTTGAAGTGCTATTTTTAATGTGTTTGTCTAAAAATATACTTTGTTGCAATCAATCTGTTATCATTTACAATGTATTATGATAACATTTCATTCTTATGCTTTTTTGACACAGATTCTACAACAGAAGCATAGTAACTTTTAAAGGAAATGTAATAGTCTATGGACAAGCTGCGCTGACGTGCAAGAGGAAAACATCTGTTGGGTAAAGTCTGATTTATATTTTATAATTATTTTTATTTTTTTAAATTCAGAGCTGGATGGTTACTGGAATGTAAGAGTCACTGAAATGATTTCCATTAGGCAAGACACCCAGAAACCACTCTAAAGACTTTCAGAGCAAAGCTACTTTGGCATCATGCACATATATATCAGCTAGGATTAATTCAAATTTGTATTTAAACCTATTATACATTAACCCTATTTTTATTTCTAGACTAAAGTCTATATATGGCGTGTGTGTGTGTATATATATATATATATATATATGTATGTATATATATATATATATATATATATATATATATATATATATATATGCACACTCTATTTTGTTAAAGTATTGGGAAGCCTGCCTTTACACGCACATGCACTTTAATGGCATCCCAGTCTTAGTCTGTAGGGTTCAATATTGAGTTGGCCCACCCATTACAGCTATAACAGCTTCAACTCTTCTGGGAGGCTGTCCACAAGGTTTAAAAGTGTGTCTATGGGAATGTTTGACTATTCTTCCAGAAGTGTATTTGTTAGGTCAGGCACTGATGTTGGACGAGAATTCCTGGCTCGCAGTCTCCGCTCTAATTCATCTCAAAGGTGTTCTATCGGGTTGAGGTTAGGACTCTGTGCAGACCGGGCAAGTTCCTCCAACCCAACCTTGCTCATCCATATCTTTATGGACCTTGCTTTGTGCACTGGTGTGCAGTCATGTTGGAACAGGAAGGGGCCATCCTCAAACTGTTCCCATTGTCCAAAATGTCTTGGCGTGGTGACGCCTTAAGGCCCCGTACACAATGGATCGAGGTTCAGTTTCATCGGTCCAAACCGACCGTGTGTATAGCCCATCGGTCTGTTTTCCTTCGGTCCAAAATTTTAAAACATGCTTCAAAACCGAACCGATGGACCACTGCCCGATCGGACCATTCTCATCGGTTTTGTCCGACCGTGTGTACAGGGCCTAAGAGTTCCCTTCACTGGAACTTAGCAACCCCTGAAAAACAGCCGACACTATAATCCCCCTTCTACCAAATGATTTGGACCAGTGCACAAAGGAAGGTTCAAAGACATGGATGAACGAGTTTGGGGTGGAGGAACTTGACTGGCCTGCACAGATTCCTGACCTCAACCCGATAGAACACCTGTGGGATGAATTAGAGCAGAGACTGTGAGCCAGGCCTTCTCATTCAACATCAGTGCCCATAGACACACTCCTAAACCCTGTGGACAGCCTTCCCCCAAAGAGTTGAAGCTGTTGTAGCTGAAAAGGGAGGGCAAACTCAATATTAAACCCTATGGACTAAGACTGGGATGTCATTAAAGTTAATGTGCGTGTGTTTGGCAATACAGTGTGTGTGTGTATATACACTGTATATATGTATATATGTATTATTTTTGGAAAACAATGTACAAACTGTTTATGAGTTGAATATCAATATGCCTCACAAGATGTCCAATGTTATATTGATTAGCCATAAGGGTTTCTCCTGTGTTCCACTCTGGTTTTGTTTCACTTTGTTACTAGAACTTTACTTTTTCCAACATGGCTAGGCATGGTAATGCCTAGCCATGTTGGAAAAAGTAAAGTCATTTTGTCGCCCCATGCCTTGGTGGACATTAACCAAAGCATAGGCAAGGCAGTTTGGGCCTCTTGCGAATGTCAGGTTGATGAAATGCGTTGGACAGAGCAGGAAGTGATGTCATCCTGCACAGTACTCCTGAAAGTGATGTATATACACCCATAAATCAGGTCCGAATAGGAGAACCGCTCACATGGGTGGCCTGCGGAGCAGGTATTCTATAGAATACAATACTGCTGTAACCTTTGTGCAGGGAAAAGCACTAAATTATGTGAGTAGGCATTACTCCTGTTTTTTTAAAGTGTTTTAATAGAAGTGATAAAAAGTTTTACACTGTAGAGGCTTTCCTTGTTTCCTCCATGGTTACTTCTAATATTTACAGAGACATACTGGGTAGAGGAGAGGAGATAATTCTGGTTTAAGAGGTCCTGGAAGGTGGAATCTCTTATGGCAATATAAACGCATAATAACTTACCTTATAGAGGTGGTCCTGGCAATCTGGTGAGTTCTCTGGTGTGGAGGTGCAGGATCACCATGGGATTCATTGATGGATTAATATATGTTTTGTAGAAAATTTGCACAGCACTGAGCACTTTTTTTTGGATATAACTTGAAATTCTATTGCATGGACAGTTCAAATCAGCATGGACACTTTTCAGATATTTTGTTTTGTTTTATTTGCTATGAGATCTATTTGATTTTTAGATATAAGGACGTATTGGCTCTTTTATAAGTGGTAATTTATATTATTTTGCCTTATGTTCTATAGCTTCAGTTCACATGAATGCGCTGTGTTGGTGTGCGCTGAGAAAACACCAGGACAGGTCGCATTTTTACTCAGCATACTGCAACATGCTGCAGCACATCGCATAGAGTTGAATGAAATGTCATGTCAAAAAGTAAACAGTATGATTCATTGTAACAACACGGCATACCACTCACCCATTGGTATGAATGGCTAAGGGAGCGCTCTTTTCAGAGCGAAATAATAGCTGTTGGAGTTTGCCAAATTCAGCAAATGTCAGACCAAAGTGAAACTAAATCAGGGAGCGGCACAACATAGGCAATTATTTCATCATGTTTATCCTTGTTTTTGGGAAGAATAAGAAACACGAGATGGCCATTTGCATGAATGGCATTCTGTCATTGGAATACTGTTGGCATCACTGATGGAAATTGTGTCATTAGCAGTATGACTACTGATGGGTGTGACAATGTTTGCTGTATGCTGGAGTATTTCCGATGAATATTTGTAGCATGTTTATATTGATGGACAGGAATGTGTGCTGGATATAATTCATGGCAATACTGATAGTGAATTCCTTCTTGTGAGTATGCTTCGGCATAATATCAGGGATGGCTATAGAGGTTTTCGTGATTTTCTGACTAATTTTCATAAGATATTGCAGGCAGGCAACATATTCTTGCTAACAGTGTTTGTTGAAATATACAATAGTAGTTCTTAATGGTATAGAAATATGGTTAACTTTTTTACTTCGGGTATAGTAATAAAGCACTGCAGGTGTATCTACTTTGTACATAACCAAAGCCACAATAGCATAGCTACATGCAACAGTTGAACACAGTTCAGTGGGCACAATACATTCCAAACACGAAACGATCTGCATGGAGTGTGCATGTTCTTTGTTTTTGTTTGGGTTGCCTCCGGGTACCCCGGTTAACCACTTCAGCCCCAGAAGAATTGGTTGCTAAATGACCATGCCTTTTTTTGCGATTCGGCACGACGTCACTTTACCTGACAATTGCACGGTCGTGCGGCGCTGTACCCAAACGAAACTGACGTCCTTTTTTCCCCACAAATAGAGCTTTCTTTTGGTGGTATTTGATCACCTCTGCAATTTGTATTTTTTGCGCTATAAACAAAAAAAATACAGGAAATTTAGAAAAAAACACAATATTTTGTACTTTTTGCTATAATAAATATCCCCAATTTAAAAAAAAAAAAAAAAAAAAAAAATTTCCTCAGTTTAGGCCGATATGTATTATTCTACATATTTTTGGTAATTAAAATAGCAATAAGAGTATATTGATTGGTTTACACAAAAGTTATAGCGTCTACAAAATAGGGGATTGATTTGTGGTATTGTTTTTATAATTTTTTTTATTAGTAATGGCAGCAAACTGCGATTTTTATCAGGACTGCGACATTGTGGGGGACGCATCAGACACTGTTGACGCTATTTTGGGACATTGTCATTTATACAACAATCAGTGCTATAAAAATGCACTGATTACTGGGTAAATGACACTGGCAGGGAAGGGGTTAAACACTAGGGCGATGAAGGGAGCGATTCTAACTGTGGGGGGGGGGGCTGTGACAGAGAGCAGTGACACTTCAGGGAGATCTTAGATCTTATGATAATATGAAGTCATCTTCCTTCTAGTTAAGATCTCTTCCTTCCAGACTGCTCCTTGCTTCTCTGATGCCGCGTACACACGATCGTTTTTTCGGCATGAAAAAAAACGACGTTTTTCAGCATGACATTTTTCCAACTTCATCATTAAAAACGATGTTGCCCACACACCATCGTTTTAAAAAAATGATGAACAAAGCGCGGTGACGTACACCACGTACGACAGCACTCTAAAGGGGAAGTTCTGTTCACCTTTGGGCTGCTTTTAGCTGATTCCTTGTTAGTAAAAGACGATTTGCGCCTTTTTGTCTGTTACAGCGTGATGAATGTGCTTACTCCATTATGAATGGTTGTTTTACCAGAACAAGCGCTGCCGTCTCATAACTTGCTTCTGGGCATGCGCGGGTTTAAAACTTAGTTTTAGCCCACACACGATCATTTTTTACAACCCGAAAAATTACATTTTTTAAAACGACGTGAAAAAATGCTGCATGTTCTAATTTTTATTTTGTCGTTTTTCAGAAGCCGAAAAACGATGTGAAGCCCAGACACGATCATTTTAAATGACGTTTTTAAAAATTTCGTTTTTTTTTCATCCCGAAAAACGATCGTGTGTACGCGGCATGAGTCCTCCAAAACTATGTCTCTGAACATGGCTGAGTTCAAGTCCTTTGTTTTCTTCCACTCTTTCCTGCCAACATCACTTCCTGTTGCATGAGCTCCATGAACCAGTCAAACAAGTTTATTAGCGTATGAATAGGGGAACCTAGCTTCTAAAAACAATACACAATAACCAATATGCATCATACCATATATTTATGCTATAAAAATCACTAAAATAGCCATAGCAACATAAAGGGTTAGACGCCTATCCTATTTTAATACTGCTAGATATACCCTGCTTCCTGTCCTACACACAGGAAGTGAGGAGAAATCTACCCAGCAGGGACATAAACAGCAATTGAAAAACAATTAAGATTTTTTTGTTTATTATATTTAATTTTTGGTCTGAAAATGCAGTGGCCAATATAACAAAACTGATAAAGGTGTTAATTGACTGGGAAGGTTCTTCTGGGTAGAGACAGAAAAATCTTCTTTAGAGACTCACCAAAGCATATAAAATGTCAGCTGTGATTATAGTGTGCATTTTCAGCTCGGAGTGGATGGATCCTTTAAATGATATACGCTCATTTATAATGCTTTGCAATGAGAACAGTAGCTGAGTATCAGAGGCTGGACAGCACTTTATCATGTGAGCTAGAAGAATGCTGATTTCGATAATTCCTTGTTTATGTGGGTCACATCTAATTAAACGTCTTCTCAGGAAGTTAGTAGCGCAGAACACCAGGATAACCTTTTCTGACCATGGAGGAAATCAGGCTGTCCTCGTTCTTCTCTTACCTGCAATGTATTTGAGGAAAAAGAAATTGTCAATTAGAGGAGTAAATGTACTGATCACTCCGGCTCTACAGCTGCATTTGACATTATTAATTATCCAGGAAGGAGTATGATTCTTTAATTAAATGTAATGAAGTCATTTTGACTCTCCCAAGTATCAGAGGTTTCTGAAGGGAGGCATGTGGATGGCTGATATAAAATACTATGAAAAATGAAAATAAAAAATATTTTTAACCACTTCCATACAGGGCACTTATACACCTTCCCGCCCAGACCAATATTTAGCTTTTAGCGCTGTTGCAATTTGAATGACAATTGCGCGGTCGTGCTACACTGCACCCAAACTAAATTTTTATCATTTTGTACCCACAAATAGAGCTTTCTTTTGGTGGTATTTGATCACCTCTGGGATATTTATTTTCTGCAAAAAAAAAAAAAAAAAATGACCAACATTTTTGAAAAAAAATTTTTTTTGTTTCTGTTATAAAACTTATTGTAAATAAGTATGTTTTCTCCTTCACTGATGGGCACTGATGGTACTGCACTGACGGGCACTGATAAGGCGGCACTGATGGGCACCGATGAGGTGGCACTGATGTGGTGGCATTGATGGGCACTAATATGCGGCACTGATGGGCGGCACGGATGGGCACTGATAGGCGGCACGGATAGGCAGCATGGATGGGCTTGGATAGGCGGCACAGATGGACACAGATAGGCGGCACGGACGGGCACGGACAGGCGGCACGGATAGGCGGCGTGGATGGGCACTGATAGGCGGCATGGATGGGCACTGATAGGCGGCATGGATTGGCACTGATAGGTGGCACGGATGGGAATAGATGGGCACTATTGTATGTGTTGTACTAATGGATGCCAATCAGTGCCAAACAATGCCTGCCAATCAGTGATGCCCATTGTGGGCACTGATTGACATCCATTGCGGCACTGATTGGCATCCATTTTTTGTGTCCTCCTCATCCCTGGTGTTTTTTTTTGTTTGTTATTATCTGGTGGTCTATATGGCCATCCCTGGTGGTCCAGTGGGCATCCCTTGGGGTCCAGTGGGCATCTTCGGGGGGGCTGTGCTGATAATCGATCAGCACACCCCCCCTGTCACAGGAGCAGCCGATCGGCTCTCCTCTACTCGCATCTGACAGACGCGAGTGAGGAAAAGCCGATTACCGGCTTTTCCTATTTACATCGTGATCAGCCGTGATTGGACACGGCTGATCACGTGGTAAAGAGTCTCCGTGAGAGACTCTTTACCTTGATCGATGTTGCGGGGTGTCAGACTGACACCCTGCAACAACGATCGCCGCGATGCGCGCCCCCGGGGGCGTGCAGCGGCTCAGAATCCTGAGGACGTCATATGACGTCCAGTCTGGATTCTACAACCACTTTGCCGATGTCAATATGTCATTGGCGGGCAGCAAGTGGTTAAAAAGCTTTCTATTTATTTAAGTAAGTTAAAACTGTAATAAGTTATCTTTAAGTTACCAAGCTCTGTCAATTTACCATTAGTCTGAATCTATGGGGAGTTTTACAAACTATTTTCTATATTCATCTTAAGTAGGGATGAGCTTCGAGTTTGTGTCGAACTCATGTTCAACTTGAACATTGTCTGTTCGCCTGTTCGGCGAACAACGAACAATTTGGGGTGTTTGCGGCAAATTCGTAAAGCCGCGGAACACCCTGTTAAAGTCTATGGGAGAAATTGAAAGTGCTAATTTTAAAGGCTAATATGCAAGTAATTGTCCTAAAAAGTCTTTGGGGACCCGGGTCCTGCACCAGGGGACATGTATCAAAGCAAAAAAAGTTTTAAAAACGGCCGTTTTTTCGGGTGCAGTGAATTTAATAATGCTTAAAGTGAAACAATAAAAGTGAAATATTCCTTTACATTTCGTACCTAGGGGGGGTGTAAAGGAAGCATGTGAAATAGTGCATGTTTCCCGTACTTAGAACTGTCTCTGCACAAAGTGTAATTTCTGAAGGAAAAAAAAGTCATTTAAAACCGGACTCCCGGCAATTCAGAGAGAATTCATTCATAAAAAATAAAAGTGTGGGGTCCCCCCAAATTTAATTACCAGGCCCTTCAGGTCTGGTATGGATATTAAGGGGAACCCCGCCGTCAATTTAAAAAAAAAGTGACGTGGGGTTCCCCCCAAATATCCATTTCAGACCCTTCAGGTCTGGTGTGGATTTTAAGGGGAACTCCATGCCAAATAAAAAAAATGACGTGGAGTTCCCCCAAAAATCCACACCAGACCCCTTATCCGAGCACGTATCCTGGCTGGCCACAGAAAAGAGGGGGGGACAGAGAGCGCCCCCCCCTCTCCTGAACCGTACCAGGCCACATGCCCTCAACATGGGGAGGATGTCCCCATGTTGATGGGAACAAGGGCCTCATCCCCACAACTCTGGCCGGTGGTTGTGGGGGTCTGCGGGCGGGGGGCTTATCAGAATCTGGAAGACCCCTTTAACAAAGGGGACCCCCAGATCCTGCCCCCCCTATGTGAATTGGTAATGGGGTACATTGTACCCCTACCATTTCACGAAGGAAGTGTAAATAGTTGTAAAAACACACACACACACCGTGGAAAAAAGTCCTTTATTAAAAAAAAATAATAATCCAGCGGTGGTAATCCACTCGGTCCACTGCCGCCCCACTTGTATACAAGCGCATTTTATCTCAGCTAAATGTAAGTGTGATAGCTGTAATAAACCTTTTAACTTTCTCAAGACAAGATTAAGTTATGTGGCCACTTTTTCTTTTATCTTTTTATACTTCCGATAACTTGTGAGAAAACCAGCCTGTTGATTTAATTTCCAGTACAGTTTTTGCCTCCACCTACCTAGTAGAGGATATGATGATCGGCTAAGTTGTGATCCTGTTATTGATCGTTTATGACATCGGTCATTACAAGCCTTCTTTGACTTTCGGTGGCATATGTCATCCTAAGTCCACATGCTCTGGTAAGCCTGCATTGTTTTTGGTGATGGGAATACTGCACACCGAAGAAGCCACTATTTTGATTCAACTCGCTCATTCACTTGATTGATTTTTTGATTCATATGGACTTCATCAATTAATATTTGCCGGTTGATCCACAATTGACTTGTGGTTCTTTTTACGCCAGTGTTAGTAAGTGTTAGTAAGTGTTAGTAAGTGTTAGTAAGTGTTAGTAAGTGTTCTTGCAGACTCCTGAGGCATGTGATGTTTCCCAGTAGGCTACAGGAGGGGGCAGGGTGGAACAAGGGTGTCATCCCTACTTAAGCAAAGATTGTGTACTTGGGAATTGGTACCGATGAAAAACTATATTGGCCTTCCTCCTCCCACAAAAAGCCTGTAACTCAGTTACAGGCTGGAGGGTGGGAGCAAACCAACAGAAAATCCGTTTTTGAATCAAGACGCGCTTTAAAAAAAAAATGAACCTGTGTTCATTTGTGTATTCTACAGTATATATGCCTGGAGTTCCATTTTAAAGAAGAACTTGATCACATAAGATCTGCTTATCTTGTAGCATAACCAAGTGAAAGCAATGAGCAAAAAAAACATTGGAAAAAAAATGCAATTCTTATCTTACACTCCAATGTCCAGCCGCTTCCTGTAGGCAAGGGTGGTGTCACTGAGCTTCACTGTGGGATCTTGGGATAGGCGAGGATTACAAAATCTTGTAGACATGATCCCCTATTCAGTGCTGGAGTATCTTGAGATTTGAGATCCTAACTTTCCCAGGATCCTTCTGTGAAATCCAGTGACATCACCTTCGCCTAGAGCTGGTGGTCAGAAGTTGGGGTGTGTGGTAAGTACCTGTATTTATTGGCGTATAACACTCACTTTTTTACCCTGAAAATAGAGGTTAACCTGTGTCTGCGTGTTATACGCAGGGGGCTGTGGAACGTTTTTTTCCTGAAACTTCCCTCTTTAAGTTAGGGTGCGTGTTATACGCCTGTGCGTGTTATACGCCGATAAATACGGTATTTGTTTTTTTTTATAGCCCTCTCTTGGTGTTTCCATATGTTGGGTGGTAAAAATAAGCGGATCATGCATGAACATGCAAAGTCCGTTTTAACATTTTATTTTAAGTTAGAGAATGAAGTGCAACTTTATATTTCCGTTCCAGATATTCTACTTTATTTCAAACACTGTGTCCTTTTTTGTTGTTCTTGCTGTGACATATATTCACCAAAACTGTGAATCTAGTTAGCTCCTAAGGCTTGAGTTTGATCCATTCTTCATAAATATTCGCTTCTATAGGGAAGCAGCGCACAGAATGGGTATATCATGTCTCTGAGCTGTAATGCTTTCAGATACATTTTATAGACCAGAATGTGAAAAGAACAAGGAGATCATGAACGTGATTGCCATGCACGGGAAAAGCTTCCCATTTCAAAATTCTGCTTTAAATTTCAGAGATAAGAAACCGTATAGAATAGCGGTACATGCCGTGCGCAGAGCCCGCTGATCTGAGCGGAGCACGGTCCAGCAGAGGCACAATGATGTCTTTTGTGTGTAGCGGATCCCCTGGGATGTTCCTTTTATTCCCTGACAGAGATAAACCACAAGTCCAAGTGCTTTCATTTCTTTTACAAATGGTTTGAAAAATTCCCCCGAGCTATTTCAAATGCATGAACCCTTCAGCGGTATAGGTAGCTCGCAGATAGCTGTGCCTATTAAAGGGCCACTTGCAGAGGCAGAACTACAGATCACGGGACCCCGTAGCAAAATTTCGATCCACCAGTCTTTTTTAGCATGTCATTTCTCATGCCCTCAATGAAAATTCTACACCCTCCTACCCCTTCATTCGCCACAGAACAAAAGTGCTGAAAGAGGTGGTGGAGTAGTTAGTAAAAAAAAAAAAAAAGTTATATAGCAATAATATAAGGACTTGTTTAGATGTGCTTTGAAATTTTAAATACAATGAACGCCCAATAACACTTGTGTTAGGATGCATTATTGACATATTTTGAATGCATTTTTTATGCGTTTGCGCTGGGTTAAATAATGCTTGCCAGGCGCCCCCTCTGGGTTGTTTTTTATTGCATGGATTCCTTCTACTAGCATCTCAGCTAGTATGCTTTCTAAACACATCTTAAATGTACTTTAAATATCATAGGCATGTTTGTGTTGTATTTGTAGTGCGTTTGCAGTGCATTTAAACTGGCATTAAGCCCCCTGTCACACCGAGGCATTGTTCAGGCACTAAAGGGCTAGAAATATTATATAATTATATTATAATGTTATTTGCTGAAGCTTTTTTTTTTTGTCTTTTTTTTGTTGGATGTCCCTGAGTAAGGAGCTCTGTGCTGTATTAAAAAAATATGTCTAACCCAAAAATTTGGCTTGAGTTTTGTATAGAGTGGGGAAGGGTTAGAACCTTAGTTCTGTTTTTACTGCTATCTATAGGCTCTGTGAGAGAGTTTATTTTTAACTTCTGTCCTAGCCACAACAGTCCAAACTGGAGGTAGGGAAAATCTATAACTGGGACATAGACAGCAATAAAACTCATAAAGGGTTCTTGCTTTTCCCTACTGAAAAACAGAAAATTGTGTTAAATACTTATAATAAATTTACTTTCCTGGCACCAATCCATTGCAGTATACATCTGGTAGTATGCTGCTATGTTGGTGACAGGAAAACTGAAAATTGCAATCAAATACTTACCATAATTTCCCCTTCCTGGCACCAATCCATGGTGGCATACATGTGCTAGTATGCTGCCATGTATTGGTGCCAGGAAAGTTGAAAATTATATCAATTACTTAACATAATTTTCCTTTCCTGGTAACAGTCCATGGCAGCATACTACCACATGTATGCTGCCATGTTGGCACCAGTAAAACTAGTTTTTATATTTGTCTGTGCTGATGTTAAAGATTTACCCTTCCTGTCACCACCAGGTAACCAGGACAGGGAGTGAGGGAAATTTTTCAAAAAGACCATGAGATAACTGTAAAAACAGGTTCTAGTGCTTCTACACTCTATCCAAAAATAATTGTGCTGGTCATACCGTAATTTCTCTGGCTGCTGATTACCTGTTTATCTTGGAACACTAAAGCCTCATACACACGATAGGTTAACCAGAGGACAACGGTCTGAAGGACCGTTGTCCTAGGTTAACCGATGAAGCTGACTGATGGTCTGTCACGCCTACACACCATAGGTTAAATAACCGATTGTGTCAGAACGCAGTGATGTAAAACACGACGTGCTGAATAAAAAGTTCAATGCTTCCAAGCATGCGTCGACTTGATTCTGAGCATGCATGTATTTTTAACCGATGGTTGTGCCTACTAACGATCGGTTTTGACTTATCGGTTACCAAGCCATAGGTTAATTTTTTTTTTTTTTTTTTTTTTTTTTTTTTTTTTAATATATATAAATTGGTGTACATATCAATATAGATACCGACCGCCTGTATGGGCGTCCAGGTCATGACCCCGCTGTTTTTCCCCCTACGTCCCATATTGGCTGGTCGAGACTAAATTGTCCTATATCAAGAAGACACTTGTATATGTATTTTTTTTTTTTTTTTTTTTTTTTAAATTGCGCCCTCCCCTCCCTCCCCCTCATGGCTCCCAGGAATCACCCGACTGTCTCATAGAAAAAGAAAAAAGAAAGCAATCCAAGAAAGGAAGAGGACTTGGCCTCAACTATTCAGCTGGGGATATACTAGGGAAAGGAATAATACAATTAGAAAAAGGGCCAAAGAGGGCACGAGACCTATGTATCGCTCTTTAAAGTAACGAAGGGTGAGATGACAATATTTGCAAGACCCTTACATATATCTAGTATCAATCAGACCCTGACTCTTTCTGCATAGCTCCATGTTTTTTTATATTCCTTCCATTTACCCCATTTCTCCCTATGTTCACTATTTTTCTCTAAATACCTATCCTTTAACTCCTCTAATCTATACGTTTCCTCCACCGCATCTATCCAACTCCAGATATGTGGGCTTTCCATCTCCTGCCACTTCTTGGGTATTAGTCTCTTGGCTGCATTTAAAAGGTGGGGGAGTAGAGACTGCTTGTATTTTTTTATGCCCTCTTGGCTGCCGTGAAAGAGGACGACCCACGGGTCTTTCTTAATCTCCTCTCCCGTGATAGTCTTTATTTGGCTCAGTATTATGTCCCAATACGTTTGGATCTTAGGACATAGCCACCATAAATGGGCCATCGTACCTCTTTCTGGGCAGCCCCTCCAGCAGTTTGCGGTCTGACCTGCTTTAAATTTATTTGCTTTGTCCGGGGTAATATACCATCCTGAGAGGCACTTATAATTTGCTTCGGCTGTTCGTATATCTATTGCAGATGAGTGGGTTAATTGAGTGATCCTCTGAACAGTGTTAGTCCCCCTCGTGACCCCTAATTCTCTTTCCCATTTATCTATAAAGGGTGCTTCACCCTGAGTTCCTAACTTAACCAATAACCCATACAATTTAGTGATTGTGCCCTTAGAATTCTTAGATTTACATATTTTTTCGAGTGAGGTCAGCTCCGCCTCCGTCCGTAGTGGGCGGGGGAGGTGCCGCACAAAGTGAGTCAACTGGTGATAGTGCCACCTATCCAGATTCCAATAGTCCGTTTTGGCCTTCAAATCTTCATAGGTCATTATCTCACCATTTTTAATAATATCCCCTAAGTGCACTGTGTCTCTCCTAATCCAGTTCCCTCCTATTTTTTTTTCCCCGGGTGGGAAATAAGGATTGTCTTTTAGATTAATTAAAGGGGAATTAAATTTACCTTCTAATTGTGCCTGCGTCCTGTCCCACATTCTTAAAGTGTCCCGTGTTATATCGTGAATTTTGTAATTTAATACTCTGTGTTGTGCTGGGATCCAGATAATGTTATTCAAGTGATTATTTGTCAGCGCTTTCTCAATTTGCACCCACCTTTTATCTGTCCTGTCCCGAGCCCACTCTACCGCACGCGATAAGACAGCTGCCTTGTAATAACTTTTGATATCCGGTACAGCCAGACCGCCGAGTGGCTTGCCCTGTTTTATTATGGAGAGGGATATTCTATGCTTTTTATTTTTCCAGACGTAATTTAGTAACAGGGTGTTAAGGATTCTCAGAAATTGCTGAGGGAGAGCAATTGGGACTAATAAAAATTTATAGAGGATTTTGGGGACTACTACCATCTTCAACATGTTTATACGTCCGATCCATGATATGGGTTTATTGATCGTTCTTTTTAGTTCACTCTTGATCTCATTTAATAGGGGAATATAATTTATTTTATACATCTTCTGTATTGTGTTGGCAAGTTTTATTCCTAGATACTTAAGTTCTTTAGTCCATGGAAACTCGCATACTTCCTTAACTGAATGTACCTCCCTTTTATTTAGGTTAATGTTCAGAATTTCAGATTTGTTTACGTTAATTTTAAAGTTGGAGATGGCGCCGTATTGTTGCAGCACTCTAATAAGCTTAGGGATAGATTTAACTGGGTTAGTTACATAGAATAGTATATCATCGGCGAAGGCCGATAGTTTGTGTTCCTCCCCTTCAACTCTCACTCCATTGATGTCCGGGTCATTACGAATAGTGGCCAATAGCGGCTCTAGGGATAGAATAAAGAGGAGGGGAGACAATGGACATCCCTGTCTCGTCCCGTTTTTCATCTCAAAGGGTTCCGATAATCTGCCATTAATTTTTATTTGCGCAGTAGGGAAGTGATATAATGTTTTAATCCAGCGGGACATCCTGGTTCCTATTCCCATGGCTTTGAGGGTTTTCATCATGAGCCCCCAGTCTACCCTGTCGAATGCTTTTTCAGCATCAACTGACAGGAATAGACCTGGGGGCTCGTTCTGCCTTATAGTCTGGAGCAGAAGGATTGCCCTTAGGCTATTATCTTTGCCCTCTCTGTTGGGCACAAAGCCTACCTGGTCGGGGTGCACCAATAAGTGCATGACCTCTTTCAGGCGGCCCGCCAGAATTTTTGCAAAAATTTTGATGTCTGTGTTTAACAGAGAGATAGGCCTGTATCCCGAACAGAGAGAACTATCCTTGCCTTCCTTCAAAATTATTGCAACCACTGCTGCTATAGCTCCGCTACTAGTTTCAAATTCTGATCCCAATCCATTAAAATAATTACACAGCCTCGGTATCAGGATGTTACTAAATCTCTTATAATAGAAGGTGGAAAACCCGTCCGGTCCTGGGCTCTTTCCACCAGTGGTGGAATTTATGGCCCTTTTTATTTCTTCCTCAGTTATGGGGCGATCCATGGTCAGGCTTTCCACCTCCTCTAATCTAGGAAGTCCTGCATTATCAAGGAACTCTCGGGTCTCCTCCTCCCTTTCCCCTGCTTGCCGACCTGGGTGTTTTATTGTATATAGGTCCTCGTAATATTTTTTGAATGTGTCCGCGATTTCGCAAGTTGCGTGAACCAATTTCCCATCTTTACCCTTAATTTTCTCGATATAATTCCTAGCTTTCTTTTTTTGAGCCATTTTAGCTAAAAATTTACTTGGTTTGTTTCCCCATATGTACCTCTCTTTGGTGATGCAGTTAAGTTTATACCTTGCTTCTTGTTCCATGATCTCCTTGAGTGCATCTCTTTTTAGAATTAAATTATGGTAGGTCACTTTTGATCTCAGCGCTTTGTGTTCGTGTTCCAGGGTCTCTATCTCTTTCCTTAGGGTGATAGCTTTGCTTTTTCTCTCTTTTTTTTTTTGCACCCTTGGCAATTAAGATCCCTCTAATAAAGGCTTTATGCGTCTCCCAGAGGGTTGCGCTGGTAATCCCCTCTGTGTCATTCGTGCGGAAGAATTGTTTTAATTCTGCCTCCACCCTACTTCCCCCTCCTTCATCGTGGATCAGGCTATCATCCAGGCGCCACATCGGCCGCTGTCTCCTTTGCGTAGTTAATGAAATTTTCATAGAGACAGGAGCATGGTCCGATATAGTCATAATTCCAATTTCTGTCTCCGTAATAGCGTCAATCAACCTGTGGTCCGCCAGGATGTAGTCGATCCTGGAGTATGTTCCGTGGGGGGGGGAGAAAAATGTGTAGTCATGTTCATTTGGATGGTTAATCCGCCAGACATCTACTAGTTGGCAGTCATGGAGCTTATGTTTGATTCTCTGTAAATGTACATTTTTTGTCTCCCTCCCACGGAACGTACTATCTTCTGTTGGATTCAAAACAAAGTTTAAATCCCCCATCAGGATAATAAATCCCTCAGCAAAGTTGTTCAATTTTCCCAGAGTTTTATTTAGATATTGGGTTGGGTGTGCGTTAGGGGCGTATATATTGGCTAAGGTGTAAATAATATTTTCAATCCTTATTTTGAGAAACAAGAATCTCCCATCTGGGTCAGTCATCCTTGCCTCCAAGGTAAACCCGAACCCTCTTGTAAACCCAATTGCAACTCCCCTTGCACGTTTTGAGATGGAGTCGCTGTAGAACCAATTGGGGTATGCCGGGGAGTAAAGCTTAATATTAGCATCCAGGGTCAGGTGAGATTCTTGGATAAACACTACATCCGCTCTTAATTGTTCAATCTCTGCTAAGACCTTTAGTCTTTTACCTACAGAGTTTAATCCCTTTACATTATAGGATAAAAATTTTACTTCTGTCATTTCCCATAACTAAGACCCCTCCTTAAGCAAACAAGACTTTTCAGGCTGATCCCTGGGAGCCATAATCCCCTTTCGCTGACACTCCCTCTTTGTGCCCTATCAAGCAGGCCGGAAAGCCCCATTGGTAGTTTATGTTGAGTTGGCGCATCTGTTCCAAGAGAGGTTTTAGGTGTCTTCTTCTGGCCAGGGTTTCCCAGGCCAGATCCGTGAAGATCTGGATCTCCCTGCCATCATAGGATAAGGGAGGTTTTCTTCTCAATTTTGTCCAAATTCTCTCTTTGTCTTCAAAATGTCTAAACCTCACAATTATATCCCTGTGCCAATTCCCTCCTCCCTCCCTCATCCTCCCCACACGATGGACCCGTTCTATTTTGAGGGGACCTTCCGAGGCATTATCAAGGAGGGGGAGGAGCAAATCATCGAGAATTTTCCTCAAGTCTTCGCCCTTCTCCTCCTTGACAGAACGTAATCTTAAATTTTGCCTTCTATTGCGGTTCTCTTGGTCTTCGAGACGATATTGCAGCCATCTCTGATTTTGTTTCATAGCCAAATGTTGAATTTTCAATTCATTTAAATCCCGGTCCTGTTTTTCTATTTTTTTCTCGGCCTCCTCTACCCGTTCCAAAATATGAAATAAGTCCGTTCTCAATGTACTGATTTCCTCTTTTATAACATTCTCCAATCCCTTTAACATTGCCGCCATTTCGCCCGTAGTTGGGATGTGCGAGTCCAAGCTATGTTCTTCCACTTGGCTAGCTACATGCTCCAATTCTGTTAAGGTGTCTGCTATTGGGGATGCTGCCCCCCCTCCTCCCTTTTTGTTTACCCCCATTTTTTCTGTTTTTTTAATTGGGCCTGGGCTCTTTGAGCTCCCGCCCGGTGTCATGTAGTGTCTAATCGTAGTGGGGGAGGGGATATCCTTTGGGGCTTTCGAAGCAGCCCCCCTTGTTGATTTATTCATTATATGTTTCCTTGTCGCTCTGATGCGTTTCCCCAGTTTGAGCGGAACGTGAGGGGTCTCGCACCCCCCTCCCTTTTTTTTTTTTTTTTCAGGGCAGCGCAGTTTTTATTGCTCACTGAGGCATGAGTTCCTAAGGGTAGGAAAGGTTTTTTTTTTTTTTGTTTTTTTTGTTTTTTTTCTTAGTCAGAAATTGCCACCTGACATTAACAGAAGTTATTAGGGGTTCCGGGGATTGGCCCGTTATCCTAAGATGGGCATTGGGGAGGAAGGTCAGCCTCTCTCTATTTTTAGGAGTGTTGCACTCCCTAATTCAAAAAACCCCTTTCTTGAGGGATTCTCGGCGTATTCCTCTAGAGTATAATAAGGCGGACTACCCGCGATCCCCCCAAGATTGCTCTCCGCTTCTCAGGTTTCTGATGCCCTGGGCAGACAAAATAAACCTGCCCGATGGGCCAGGCCGAACCCGGGGGGTAAAAACTTCACAGGTGCCCCTGCTGATGCCTCCGTTCAGCAGCTCCTTTCAAGGGTGGGAACAGAAGTCTCCTGATAAGCTGAGACGTTTACACCTTGCACCCGCGTTTTTTTTTTATTTTTTTTTTTTTTTTTTTAATTGATAGCCAGCCTTATTTTTTATAATTGAGAGAGTTTATACAGAGCCCCCTGCTGTTCACACCCATGCTCCGGGACAACTCCCTTTACCAAGTTAATTATGGTTTGCGGGGGTAGGTAATGTCTCTGGGGTGACAGATACACTTCCGCTCTCCCACCCAAATCTATATCAACGGAGTTTGAGCTGAGGCCCCATAAACATATAAGTACAATATGAGGGGGGGGAGGCAGAGAAAAATACTGGTGCGGTACAATATTCCTGCTGAAGCCACTATTATGCTATGCAGAATATAAGCAGTTACTCAGTTCATCCTTGTTGATTACTTCCACACATTAACAGTATGCATATGCAGGGCCACTAGGAATAAAGTTAATTATCCCAGCATTAATAATACCTATCCCCAGCCTTCAGGGTATTAGTCCTTGCTCCATGGGTTTCACTGTTCTGGTCTTATGGGGAGACATAGAAAGAAAAGGATCCATATTACCTTATAGTTTCCCATCCAATGGGATATCCTGTACTCACTGCCGAGAAGAGGGGGGAGATAGGCAGCAGGCAGGAGTGCTGCAAGTGGGAGCTTCCTGTATTCAACCCGTCTTGTGGCTAATCTGCTGTCTCCCGGAGAGGCACGGGGGGGGGGGGGGCCGGAGGGTGCAGGCTATCGGATGGCGGCGAAAGCTGGTCTTTTCCGCTGTAGGAGGGCTGGCCCCTCGGTGAACTCCCTCACTGCGGCGCGATCGCTGCACATGGAGCACCGCCGGGTCTAGGTCCCTCCATCCTCCTCCAGGTCAGATCCATAGCGTGGGCCGCCGCTCCCTCAGACGTGCGTGCTTCACGTGCACCACGTCATGCTCCACCACGGCGTTTTTGAGCTTCAACTTAAAAAAAAGCCATAGGTTAATTTTAAAGCAAGTTGTCTTTTTTTTAACCTATGGTTAAATAACCTATGGGGCCCACACGCGGTTGTGAACGATGAAAACGGTCCTTCAGACCGTTGTCCTCTGGTTAACCTATCGTGTGTACGAGGCCTTATCCTCTCTGAGCTTGCATTTCTGCAATGAATTTTAACTCCATCAATCAAAATACCCCACAGTCTACATGGTTGTAACCAATGTGCATGATTCCTTATCTTATTTTCTACCTGTGGCTTATATCAGGTTGTATGATTAACAGTTTCAGACTTCAGATTTCATAATTAAACTGACTTTATCTCCAGTGAATTGATAATATGAAGCCTCTTGGTTATATTCTCAAACCCACACACAAATTAGCTTCAATGTACACTCAAATCTAACCCTGAACCACAGTTCAACCTTTCAAGCTAACATTAAACCTGAACCCTAGGGCTACATCTAACATGTGATCCCAACCCAACTACTATATGTAACTCATAACCTCAATCTCACCTCTAGAATGAACCCTTGTCCTCAACCTAACTCTTGAATCTTAGAGCCGGTTCACACTGGGGCAAAACGTCAGGCGGCTCAGCCGCCTGACGAGTCGTGTCCCATTCTATGCAATAGAACCGTTCTAATAGGAGCGACGCAAGTCACTCCGACTTAGAAAAAGGTTCTTGTACGACTTTGGGGGCAGCTCGGGGCGATTTGCATTGACTTCTATACAGAAGTCATTTTGCTAATCACCTCTGAAGTCGTGTTCAGGACGACTTGCAGAGTCGCCCCCGAAGTCGTGCCGCCGCTGTGTGAACCGGCTCTAACTCTAAACCTCAAGGTCAACCACAATCATTTCATCCAATGATGTTATACTGGAAAAAAATATTGTATTACATACACCACCGCTAGCACCAGTAATACATGCAAGAACATAGAAGATTGACTGCAGAACAAGACCAAGTGGCCCATTGAATCTTTTCCTACAGAAGATTCAATGCACAAGAGAAATCTCCATATTTATATATTACCACATTTATTGTGGTAAAATTAATGCATTGAACAGGATAAGGCTGTATGATCAGAACTCAGGGGTTGATGTAATATGCATTTGAGTGCATATTAGCATACTTTTTGCACCACACATTGTGCCCCATGACATATTAATGTGTCTCTGATTTGCATTTAAACAATCGGGTCACCATATTGCAGATAAATAAGGCTATTCAATGAAACAATCCAAAGAACTCAGCCAATGTTCAAAGTACAATAGCCAGTCCCAACCAATCATTTTTCAGCCTACTGAACCCTGATCAATGACCAGTGAATATTGCAATGTTCATATGTACTTTGCATGATGTACTTTGCCTTAATGCACACTTCCATACACAGGGCTTTTTTAAAGGCACTGCATTGAAATATATGGATGAGAATAAAGCCATAGAAACACTTGTCCAAAATTCTATGTGACACTAAACTCTGGTTTAAAACAAATTATATTCAAGTGTGTATTATTGACCCCCACAAACTATCCTGTATTGCTCTTAGCCACCCCCAAAAAAAATCAAATTCCTTTATTTTTTATTTTTGCTGCTGTGTCCCATTGAGGATATCACACTTCACTTCCTGTCCCATTGCTGAAACAAGAAGCGAGGAGAAATCCCTCCAAAGGGATAGAATCCATGGTGGTCACCAGAATTAGCACCCTCATTGGAAGATTTCTCCTCCATTCCTGTTCTGAAGACATTGGTAAACAGGACAAATAAAGAGGGTGAGTCTCTCTAATGGGGGCACAGACCGCAATAAAAACTGACAAGCATTCTAATCCCTCTTCACTCTATACAAAACTACAAAAACAACTTTTGTCTTTTGTTATACTTTAGTATCACTTTGGCTGCAAAGAGTAAGGCCCCGTACACACGGCCGAGAAACTCGACGAGCAAAACGCATCGTTTTGCTCGTCGAGTTTCTTGTGAAGCCGCCGAGGATCTCGGCGAGCCAAATTTCCTCATTAAGTAACGACGAAATAGAGAACATGTTCTCTATTTGGCACGACGAGATTCTCGTCGGTTTCCTCGGCCAAAAGTGTACACACGGCCGGGTTTCTCGGCAGAATACAGCTCCGACCGAGTTTCTGGCTGAATTCTGCCGAGAAACTCGGTCGTGTGTACGGGGCCTCACATGACTGGCAAAAGTTGCTTTTTTTTCAAAACTTGTTGTCTTGATTGTCCCGACTTACAATATGAAATTTTTTTAAGAAAGCAATGTCGGTTTTAAGAGCTCTGCTTCTCGTTTGTTTAAAACATTCAAGTATATGCGAAGGGTGACTTCTGCTGAGTTGAAGTTTTGTCCTCTAAATATCCAGGTCTGCAGTCATTATATTCTTCCCTCTTACATCTCCAGGATGAAAAGCAGTCATTTGGTTGTGAGCGCAGGAGCCAGGCTGTGCGTTGTGCTCTGGGAGATGCGCTCGGCTCCAGCTGTGTGAAGTTAAATGTAAAAATGATCACATTGCCTCTGGGCGTGTAAAAGCTCAGACTACACTCTACGAATACGAAACATAATCTGCAAACTCAGCTCAGTTTAAATGTATTCCAGCCACAATGAGAAGAAAAGTATCAGCAACTGTTTTGCAAACTTTACAGTACTTTGCTGGGTGTTTTAAATGGAACAGACTGGACAGAAACCTCATGTGAGAGCTAAAGGTATCATGTAAGAAGCTTTCCAAGATTGCTTTTCTTGTAGCCAAGCCAAACACTAGCATTTGCAGTTTTTCGGCATGTTGTTTAGTTGTATAATCTACAGGGCAACATTAGCAGAACCCTAGGGCCCAGTGGATGTCAAGGGGGCCCAGCTACAACTTTCATACATGTGCAGTAAACCAGACGGATAGCACAATTGGTCAAAGTCGTGCAGTTGTTGCCTCACAAGGGAGGATACGTTCGTAAACAGTTGACGTCTCCTGGAATGGGCCATGAAAATACAGACAATGCAAAAAGGGGAGGCTTTCCGTATGTCTATAGCAACACTTATTAAGATCTATCAAAGGAATGGGGGTGGGGAAAAGCTGCCACCTTGTCTAGGGCTTTATTCTACCTTAACCTCTTGCTGATGGTGTAACGCAGCAAGAAAGGTGGGACAGCTGTCATACATATGCGTCTACATCGGCATCAGGTTTGTGTGCTGAGGTTTTATTCCCAGCACACTTACCAAGCTTCCACTGACAGCTCTTGGTCAAGGAGCCAGCTTTGTGGGTTCCTTTTGATGTGACCGATGTGAGGGCCAATCACAGCGATCACATAATACAAAGAGCTGCCCCACAATGTGTTAAAGTGCAATTCTAGACAAAACCTTTTTTAAATTTGAATAGAGTGTGGAAGGATTGTATTTTTTTTCATAGGTTTTAACTGTATATGGCACCATCAATTTAGGCAGCACTTTACATACTATTCATTCACATTTGTCCTTGCCTCCAGGGAGCTTACAATCTAAGGTCTCTATCCCAGATGCACCCATACTCAAGCAAATTTAGGCAGGAACCAATTAACCTACCGGCTTGTCTTTGGAGTATGGAAGCAAACCCACACGGGGTTGACCCTGTTTGATGTTTCTGTTGCTCTCTGTGTCCATGTAAAGGAGATCCACCTTTCTATTTGTACTGGTAGCCATTGTCACTGAATAAGAGAATGAATGAACTAAATAAGTGAGGGTAAATCTAAAATTTTAGAGTTCTCCTCGGAACAAGAAGTAATGGAAAATATTCTATTGGGAACACCTGTTCTGAGGACAACTGTCTAAGAGGGGCAGGGACTCCAATTTCCTGTTGCGTCTCAGAGACAAGAAGTGAAGGACAATTGTCCAATGGTACACAGACAGCAGACAATAACTTGGCAAAGGTTTTAGCCCTTCCCTACTCTACCCAAAGATAAAAAAAAATCTCTGTGTTGGTGAATATTAGGTCAAGCAAATAATGGCCTACTTTGGGCCATGGAAATAAAAATGGTTTTGGACAAATATGTGGGTAGATTGTAAAAAGAAGACCTTACATTGACCCAACTTTAAAAGTTTTGAATATGTTTACTAGTTATAGTAAGTGTAATGACAGAATGCTGCTCCTTAAGCCTAGTACACAATACTATATATCGGACAGAATATCGGCAAGCATCGGCCAGGTCAATAGAAAACGGCCGACTTTCGGCCCGGGTGTACGGCTGCTGGTTCGACAGAAGCCATCCAATGACTGAGATCACTGACTGGAGTGTTCTGGTGGGGGTGCAGTCCCCCTATCAAAACACAAATGCTCAGCAAGGGAGATCACTGTATTAATAATAAGCAACCCTTTTCACTGTTTTTCTGAGCTCTTTGCCCTAACACCAGTATACTTAGAAAAGCTTAAAGTAGGACTGAACCATTTCACGTTAAGGAAAATTCTACTTAAAATCTGACAACTCATTGACATTCTTAGTGACATATGAAAGTGCAAAAGGTGATCTTCTGAAACATCTTGTTTGGACTAGACCAGCAAATGTTGGAATCCACTTACCTTATAATTGAAGCTATCGGTGAACAAAAGGAAGCTATAATTGAGGAGGTCATTGTTCTCCATTTTGCTTAATCATCTTTGACAGAAGACTTGTGTCCTACACCAAAACAATCTATTCACTTCAGCAGAGGTCATTGGGTAAGAACTGCCCCTGTTTCTAGTTATTTATTTCTTCCATTATTTGTAGACGAAAATAGAGGAGTCTACTTCAAGTTCACATCACTTGTAAACTATGTTATTTGAAGGAACAAGGTCCAGATAAACAACCCAAGTTCATGGTATGTTTTAGTTTGAATCTGAGAATTGTGCAAAGTAATAGGCAAGGCACCAGAATAAAGATTTTGTTCAGTAGAGAAACCCTATAACCCTCTACATGCTTTAAAGTGTACATGTGGCCAGTTTTTCACATTTATTTTTTGATAATAGATTACAGAACAATTGGAACCTATGTGAGTTTTGTATTGCTATTTGTATCCTGGTTAGGTGATTTTACCCTTTCTCTGTCCTGGTAGCCATTGTCACCCAGACAGAAAGTGATAGAAAATGAAAATTCCATAATTGTCACTAGAATGAGTGGTAATAGCAAATGTTTTAATAAAGATACCTGATCTGGTGACAGCTGACTAAGGCACCGTACACACGACCGGATCTATCCGCTGGGATTTATCCGCGGATCAGTTCCAGCGGATAGATCCGTCGTGTGTAGGCCCGAGTGGACATTTTCCAGCGGATAAAAATCCAGCCGACGGATTTCCAGCGGATAAAAATTTCGTAGCATGCTACAAAATCTATCCGCTGGAATCCTGTCCGTCGGACTTATCCGGTCGTCTGTACAGACTCACCGGATAAGTCCGTCCGATCCCTCGCATGCGTCGGAATGATTCAACGCATGCGTGGAAGTATTTACCTTCATCGCCGCATCATCGTCGCGGTGCGGATACGTCACTGCGGATGTTTTCCGCGTGGATTTTGATCCGATGGTGTGTACAGCCATCGGATCTAAATCCGGAGGAGAAATGTCCGATGGAAACGGTCCGGCGGACCGTTTCCATCGGATATCCCCTCGTCTCTACGAGGCCTAAGAGGGGGGACTGCTGTAGCTTTTTAGTTATTTGCTCTCATTTTTTTTGTTGCAGTTACTGGGATAGAGATTGAAGGGATATCTATCTAATTGGGCATCAGCATGGGCATGAACTAACAAGGGTTTTTAACCATTCTTTACTTTATCCAAAACTCCAAAAAAGTTTTGGCTATATATATATATATATATATATATATATATATATATATATATATATATATATATATATATATATATATATATATTTTAAAGCTCAGGCCCTGTACACACGATCAGTCCAAACTGATGAAAACGGACTGAAGGTCCATTTCATCGGTCCAAACCGATGGTGTGTAGGCGCCATCAGTCAGTTATCCTTCGGTCAAAAAAAATAGAACTTGCTTTAAAATTGAACTGATGGACTGAGAACCGATAGGTCAAAACCGATGGTTAGTATGCAAAAGCATCGGTTCCAAACCCGCGCATGCTCAAAATCAAGTCGACGCATGCTTGGAAGCATTGAACTTAATTTTTTTCTGCACGTCGTTGTGTTTTACGTCACCGCGTTGGACTCGATCGGTTTTTGAACTGATGGTGTGTACACACATCAGACCATCAGTGAGCTTCATCGGTTAACTGGTTAATCGGTTAAGCTGGTAAGATAGCGCAGGGGGCTAATGCTCCTTTGCAGCAGTCTGTGATTGCCTGTGTCCCAAGGGTTGCAGGTTCGATCCCGGCGGGGTCCACTCAGCCTTTCATCCTTCCGAGGTCGGTAAAATGAGTACCATTGAGTTGGGTAATAATGACAACCATTATCAGCGCTTAGACACAGCGGCATTGCTGTAATTGGCGCTATATAAGTGTAAACATTATTATTATTATTAACCGTTTTGACTGATCGTGTGTACAAGGCCTCAGTCTCAACCCCATCCCTTAGTCCAAACGTTTTCAATTGCGTTGGGTATTTTTGGGGGTAAATTGGCACATATGGTTGGTTATGGACCATTTTACAATTAAGAGACTCTTACCAATTTGGCAGAACCTCTTTAAAGCTTCTTCTCCATGCCCTAGCCTCCACAAAATATTAAGTGCATCTGGAAATGTGGGAGCATGTGACCTTCTCCCATGACGTGGTGCTCAGGCCTAGAGTCCTTGCTGACCCGTCCAAATTTCAATTCTTGTTTGGCCCGCATTAGGCAGGGTAAACAGTTCACATACTGTATAATAGATGTGTTTTAACAATGCTCAAAATCTGTGTAAAAATACTTCTTTATTTGAGAGCACTTACTTGCTTAAATCATCAAGAGGGCTACTTACAAGAAAGTAGAGTGAATATTTACCTTTACCATGGCTTGCACCACTACACTATCACTCTGCTGAAATCTGCAGGAAAGCCAAAACTTCTTGGAGTGTTAGGCCGCGTACACACGATCGGTCAAAACCGAAGGACCTTTTCATCGGTCCAAACCGATCGTGTGTGGGCCCCATCGGTCAGTTAACCTTCGGTCATAAAAATGAGAACTTGCTTTAAAATTTAACCGATGGACGCCTAACCGATAGGTCAAAACCGACCATTAGTATGCAAAAGCATCAGTTAAAAACCTGCGCATGCTCAGAATCAAGTCGACGCATGCTTGGAAGCATTGAACTTCGTTTTTTCAGCACATTGTGTGTTTTACGTCACCGCGTTCTGACACAATTGTTTTTTTAACCTATGGTGTGTAGGCACATCAGACCATCGGTCAGCTTCATCGGTTAACCGATGAGAACGGTCCTTCGCAACGGATTGACTGATCGTGTGTACGCGGCCTTAATCTGCTTGGTCTATGTCTGTGCTTACTGGTCCTTCCCCTTATCCCCTACAGTGTTTATTTCCCAAAGGAAGATTCCTCTGGAACCTAGTGGCATTCTGGTAATGTGGGCAGCAGGACAGGTAAGTATTCTCTTCTTTTCGAGTAGCTCTGTCTGTAGGAGTCATGCTTATAACTGTCAGCCTTGAAATGCCTCATGGCACTTGTAGTTTTCACAACAGCAGGAGGGCCGCCAGTTTGAGACCCCTGATGTAGAAGGTCACTTTAAATTCAGATAAAAATGGAAATGAGTGGACCTGTTGGTTTTAGTACAATTGCAGTGATTACCAGATTGCATTTTTTTTGTTTCCCGATCGATGTTACTCGCTGCCTGGAGCAGTTTTGCAATTTTGTGTTCAGCCAAGCGACTGCCTTGAAGCAGCGTTTAAGTCTGTATTTTTTTTATTTTAGTAAATTGAGGAAATGTTGTTAGGAAGTGAAGAGTCCTGCCTGTTCCCTTCTAAAACTCAGTGTGAAAGCAAATTATAGATCAAACTGTTTTTCTGTAATTCTAAAATTGTTTAAATTGTAAAATTGTGACTTATGTCAGTGACTGGTGAACTGGCACCTCACACCGAACAAAGAAACCAGAGTACCAATAATCTGTTGTTATCCTTGGCACAGGTATGGCATGTGGAGTAACAATTGTTTTAGCCACATTTAAACATTTCAGAACAGAGAAAAATGAAATCATAACAAAGTCTTACCAGCGATATTACAAAGTTTTGTATATGTAGTTAAAGTAGAAATAAACCCTAACTGAATATATTTTGCTAGAACAAAACGTATTTTTTTAAATATTTTTATAAAATTATTTTCAACGTATTTCATACTTATTGAATCTTAGAGCTGCTGATCTCTTGTAGCCAATTGCAGCCACTTTCTCTCTACAGGCACTCCAACGATCACTGCATGGAACTCTCAAGCCTCGTACACATGACCGGTTTTCCTGGCAGGAAAACTGCCATGAGAGCTTTTGGCCGGGAATCCCTGCCTTGTGTATGGCCCCGTACACACGGCCGAGAAACTCGACGAGCAAAACACATCGTTTTGCTCGTCGAGTTCCTTGTGAAGCCGCCGAGGATCTCGGCGAGCCATGTGTCCCCGTTGACTAACGAGGAAATAGAGAACATGTTCTCTATTTGGCCCGACGAGATCCTCGTCGCTTTCCTCGGCCGAAAGTGTACACACGGCCGGGTTTCTCGGCAGAATACATCTCCGATCGAGTTTCTGGCTGAATTCTGCCGAGAAACTCGGTCATGTGTACGGGGCCTATGCTCCATCTCAGTTTTCCCGACAGGAAAAACGCCGGGAATCCGGGCGGTTTTTAAGCCGGCAGTTTCCCTATGGGGAAAACCTGCGGTGGAGCATACACATGGCCAGATTTCCCGACCAAAGCTCTCATGGCAGTTTTCCTGTCGGGAAACCCGGCCGTGTGTAGGGGGAAAAAGCTACCGAGCAGGTTCTCTGCTTTCCCCTCGGTTTTCCCGGCAGACTTTTTACCGCCGGGAAAACCAATCGTGTGTACAAGGCATCATGGGAGATTCCTGGTGGTGACAACAGTGGACTTTGTCTCTGTAAAGTGTGCTGAAACAACCATTTGTAATCTGCACTAGAATCTTGCGTGATAGGGTGACAATGCAGGAACACTGTTGGTAAAAAAGGGACATAGTGTTGTCATACTATAACATGAAGTGTCTGAACAAGGACCTACAGTATGTGGCAGGATCACTAGGTATTATTCCAAAGAAGGTGCAGATATAGGGCTTATGTGTGTGCACATTAGGGTGTGCACCCCAAAGCTCAAACATGCATGTATTTCTCCACCTCAGCTGCACTTGACAGCTAACGAATGAGAAGTGCTCTGTGTTGAGCAGCTTCCTGTTAATTTATAAACTGAAGCATAGTAGATTGCAAGCTCTTCTGAGCAGGGCCTTCTTGATCCTATTTTATTGTATTTTATTGTATTATAACTGTATTGTCTCCCTTTTATATTGTAAAGTGCTGCGTAAAATGTTGGTGCTATATAAATCCTGTATAATAATATAATAATAGTAAACATGGTTTACTATGCTTCTGTTATGAATGAACACAGTGAGTGTGTGTGTTCACTGTGTTAATTTAGGAAAGGAATAGGCTGGTAAATGAAATATTTACTAGCCCCTTCCACGCTCTACATCTTGAAATATCCCTTGAAGCCAGCAGCACTGTAGGGCAGGAGGGGGGGCAACATGGGGGAAAGCCCATGCAGCAAGGGGAATTTGCACCACATGTAGTGATTAGGCTGTGCCCAGGCACATCTGGCACACCCCCTGCGCACACATATGGTACTTATGTTGATAGTCTATGAGAATGCAAATACTTGGTTGTAACAGAAGGTCCGAAGGAAGTCACCTGAAGGGCAATTTTTACCCATCAATGAATTCTGAATGATCTCAGAAGTGTCTCAAACTGATACCATCAACGCAAAGCACAAAGCTTGTCAACACATTCCCTTAATAATATTGAAGATCGCTGTCAAAATTACGCTGTCATTACATTTTTACGAGACTTTAGTTATTAGCTCTTTCTATATTTCAATTACATTGAAAAAAGCTTTCATGTCCAATAAATCTATCACAGCCCCATTACTGGTCCAGAGGAAGGCAAACCAAAACTCCTTATGTAACTATTCTGCCACATGAGTGGGATTCTTTATGGACACTACAAAGACAATCTGATCAATTTTCTGGATCAGAATATTACCATATTATCATGTAATACTTATTTCTCTGGATATCGATTGTGACAGACTCACCAGGGACATCACCGGATCCTCTTATGTTTAAAATCATCCTATGTCCACTAGGGGCATAGGATGACTGAGAAATTATATCTTGGACTACCTGAGATGGGGCAGTAATGATTATCCACAATATATTCCAGGATATCTTTAAAGAACTAATTACTGTTTGTTGATTCTGAACTCAACAGGTTAATTGAAAGATGTTAATGTCATCACCTCCAGCTACCTGGCTGCCTGTGTAATGTGAATAGAATCCAGACTAAATTCTAAGGATCTTTCATTGTGGCTTGTGCTAATTGACCTTGCTATTGTGTGAAGATGTCCTGTGTTTACACTTATGATGTGTATTGTATAGCAGGTGAGCAGAGACGGGACGTCTACTCTGACAGGACATATCTCGGAGTCACCTCCTCTGGGTAAATGATTAGTTAATTAGATCATGTTAATTTATGTTCTGGTTACCTCCTCTTCAAACTGTATATTAGGTTGCATTCTTGGTTCTATTAAACACTCCATGTTTAACACACAAACAAGTCTCGTCTTGTTGTGTGTTGAGAGCAGCTGGAATATCTGATATCTATATCCAGACTGATAGGAAACGTATACATCGATATTGTAGGAAAGTAGTCCAGTCCTTGTTAAAATTCTGTGATGAATTTGTTATTAACTACCCCATGTGAAAGGGCCTTCAACAGTTAAGTGCTTTTTCCATAATAAACCCCTTTGTAAAATGATGATATAAACCACATTCTTCTATATTCAACTAATGTCCCCTAGTGGGTTGTGCTGTCCTTGGAAAAAAAAGTTAATTTGCCAAATCATTTTTTTGACCTTGGATATATTTATACATATTAATTGAGTAGTAGGTGTCTTTTGTAGAAAGAGAACATATTCAGTTTTTCTAATCTTTCACTGTGATATCCTCCATCTTGTTAATCAATTTTCTTGACTGACTTTAAATTATTTCCAAAACCTCTATGTCCTTTTTATTTTGCGATGTCCTTACCAAGGGTTCCTAAAAGGACATTAACTGTAGAAGTTGGAAAGCAGAGGGCTAGTCACCAGTATTGCCTATGGTCTCCCTGTAGTTGATTTTTTTTACCTTTACTGACTCGCAATGCCTTTTTCTGCAATCTGTCCTTCTGTGGAAGTTGGCCATAGGAGAGCAAGGCTTTTCCTTACTCATGTCAAAGCTGCTCACTTGATGACTGGTGATTTGATGACTAGTTGGCTAATATTCAAAAAGTAGCTGGAGAGGTTGGAGAAAGTACAGATCCACAGAATTGAGGAAGCCTCGGCAGGGAGATCCCTGCACTGTGGGCTCTCAGGTACACCTTCCTCTCCAGCAAAGAGAACAGTGAGAAGCACAGTGATGACATGATCAAATCTCACTCCAAATCTTTTGATTCTAGCAGTCAGAGGTACCAGTGCCTTAGATGGTACCTCTGAGTCTATAAGTCTCAAGACGCAGGAATAGAAAAACGAAAGGTGGATTTTTCAGGGAACTACTTAGCCACTGTTATCCTCTTTCCCAATCTGTCAAAATTATCATAATAATGTCATAATAATTGTCATATTAAAGAGGAGCTCCAGGTTCCTTTAGAAAAAAATTTAAGTCAGCAAATACAAATACTGTACTGACAGGAAGTAAGCCTACTGTGTCCTACTGCGCATGTGCAAGTCACATTGCACCTTGTGAATTGTCCTGTAGTCTTCTGGGACCTGCGATTTGTCCCAGAAGACTTCGGGGGAAGGTGGGGGGGGGCAAATTTCTGTCTCAGTTTGCTGCATTGATCTTAACTGGAAGTGGGAGAGGGTACCTGTCAAAACCATATGTGGCAGTGGAGGGTGCAAACAAGCAGAGCATTCCCTTCCCCTAGGGCGTGAACAGAGGCATACTGTAAGTGACGTCAACACGTATGCAAGTTCGGGACTCATGGATTTTTGTGTTTTTAAATGTGAGTAATGGCTGTCTGATTTTAATAAACTGCTTAAAACTATATCACACCATGAGAGTGTCTTCAAAATACAATGGGACCTTGGTTTACGAGTAACGTGGTTAACGAGCGTTTTGAATAATGACCAACCTTTTTTTAAATTCTGACTCGGTTTGCGAGTGTTGTCTCGCAAACCAAGCAGAATTCAAGGTAATGGGGTGTGCAGTACCGCATTTGGCCAGAGGTGCGGGGGCATCGGTGACACTCGGAACGGTTTTAAAGCCGTTTGGAGCCGTTTCCGAGCCATTCGGAAATACTTGGAACCATTTGGAAATACTCCTTTCCGAACCTTTCCGAGGGTTTCCGAGATCAGCCGAGCTGTTCCTGAGTATTTCCAAGGCTCTCCGGTGCCCCCCCAACTCTGGCCACATGCAGTATTGCATGCCATAGAAGTCAATGCGAAACAAATTATCTTTGTTTTCATTGACTTCTATGAGGAAACTCGCTTTGATATGCGAGTGCTTTGGATTACAAGCATTCTCCTGGAACGGATTATGCTCGTAATCCAAGGTTCCACTGTATACCTAATTACCAATGACATGGAGAGAACACCCAGAGGAGCATCACAGAGTCTATCCATCTACCATAGAGAGCAGTGATCTGGGAGAAAAGACAGATGACCTCTAGAGGCAAGCAGATATTATAGCATCACCACCTGTGAGATATCATGCTGATCCAAAGCAGCATCAAAGTGAGAGGCTAGAGAGCACAGAGGTGACACCTGAAAATAGAGAACAATACACATGTATATGGACATTCATAACCAAACGGTGAAGGGATACACCATTGATATATAATAAAGGACTACCCGTATTTTAGTTGCAATAGCCAATTTTTTATTGTATTTTTTGTGTATTCACCACAGTATTTGTAAATATCTGTATAGGCACAACCTTTTTTTTGTATACCTGCTTTATTTATGGATTTGCAGATTGCACATTATTTATATGTGTATATTTATGCGCCATCCATTTCAGCTTGAGCCGCATGATCTATGAGTTTGTGAATTTGCACATCTTATTTTCCTTATTTATTTTGCGTTATAGTCTTTGCAAGATACACACAGCATATTGCACATTTCAATTGGCAGCACAGCACTATTTACTTTATGTTATACATATATCACAATAGCTGCGGATAAGCTATAGCGCGCTAGCAGCATCTGGATTATTATTTATGTACATACACAGTGATAGGGTATGAGTGGTTCATTATACATTGAACAAACAAATTAAGCTTCCCCTTTTGGGTGGAGTTCCGCTTTAATTGATGTAAAAAAAGGTGACCACAAATACACAAACTAGTGAGATCTTTGCTATTGTGCAATCTAAACATGGAATTGAAGTCCAGTTACTGACAAAGTTACTTGCATGTCATTTGGCACTTCGAGGTGATTTCTCCACGTTAATTCCAGTTTAGAAAATGCAGAGATTGCTGGAAATGTGGTGCAGGTGCAGCGCTCAGAACAGTGGAGTCTGTGTGTAATCCTGTACTGGAAGCCACAAGACGGGGGTGCTCTGGCCCTGATGTCCTCCGACCATGAAACACAAGTGCTACTTGAACGTTCAAGCAGAGGTTACTGTATTTAAATTATTCAAAAATCCAGTCCCAAACTTTCATTCTTTGGTTCTCATACCCCTAACAGGCATGCATACTTCTGGTTAAGAACCCTTATGCCGCGTACACACGATCTGTCAAACCGATGAGAACGGTCTGATGGACCGTTTTCATCGGACCAAACCGATCGTGTGTGGGCCCCATCGGTTATTTATCCATAGGTTAAAAAAAAGCAATCTTGTTTTAAATTTAACCGATGGATACCTAACCGATAGAACAAAACCGATCATTCGTAGGCACGTCCATCGGTTAAAAATCCACGCATGCTCAGAATTAGGACGACGCATGCTTGGAAGCATTGAACTTCGTTTTTTTCAGCACGTCGTTGTGTTTTACGTCACCGCGTTCTGACACGATCGTTTTTTAACCAATGGTGTGTAGGCACGACTGACCATCAGTCAGCTTCATCGGTTAACCAATGAAAACGGTCCATCAGACTGCTCTCATCGGTTTGACCGATCGCGTGTACGCGGCATAACCCTTATCCAGAATGAAAATTTGTTGATTCTTGTGTGCTTTAGTTACCTGAAAATTATATGAATTCCAAACAGTTACCCTCCTAAATTTAGGAAATTTAGAATTTAGGAAACAGAAAACAATCCTTGCCCTAAAACATGACTATAGAATGGTTCCTTCTTACAGGACATGGGCATACTAACCCCGTATCCACCATAACATACCCACCATTTGAGAAAAGTGGGTAAAGGCAACAGGTTCACTTTGGTCACCACATCTCCAGCTGTAAATACTTCCTTTTCTCCTCTACCTCCCAGTTCAGCACTGAGAGCTGTAGAAAATAACCAGTACTGCCGTATATGGGGGAGCATGTGATGCAGCTTTTTGTTAGGGAAAAAAAATATTGTATTTAGTGTTTGATGGTAGGGGAGAGAAGGCATCATTAGAATACTGTGTCGAGTTCTGGAGACCTCACTTACGAAAATATATTGATAAGATAGAACCCAGGGCCGATACAGGGGGGGGGGGGTTGCCCTGGGCGGCACCATTTTCTAGAGGGAGGGGGGCATTGGAGAAGTTGCGGCAGTGCGCTGCAGCCGAGCTACATATATAATAGCTGAAATATGTGATGATATGTTCTGAGTGGAACCTGTCCTGTTAAACCGCTGTATGGTCTTAGCCACCATGCTGCAGCTCAGTTTCAGGGTCTTGACAATCTTCTTATAGCCTAGGCTATCTTTATGTACAGCAGCAATTCTTTTTTTTTTTCAGATCCTCGGAGAGTTCTTTGCCATGAGGTGCCATGTTAAACTTCCAGTGACCAGTATGAGAGAGTAAGAGCGATAACACCAAATTTAACACACCTGCTCCCCATTCACACCTGAGATCTTGTAACACTAAGTCACATGACACCGGGGATGGAAATGGCTAATTGGGCTCAATTTGGACATTTTCACTTAGGGGTGGACAGCAAATTTACACTGTTAGACCCCTTTCACATGTGCGGACCGTATGTCCGCATTTTCATCCATCCGTTTGCGGATGAAAACGGGACATAAATTTGTCCCTATGTGAGATGTCGGGTGTCAGCGGATGAACATCCGCTGACACCCGTAATCACCCGCCTCCGCAAAGCTCCGATTTTGTGGACGGAAGAAAATCCTATTTTTTCTTCCGTCTGCGGATCGGATCAGATGAACAAGGACACGCGGTCCGTGTTCATCCAATCCTCCCATAGGGGAGAGAGGAGAAAAGACAGGGCGGTCCCTGCACAGTGTGCGGGGATGGCCCTGTCAGCCGACGGCTCAGCGGGGATTTTACGGAGGATCCCCGCTGAGCTGACGGACACACGGAGGCGGATCATTACTGATCCGCCCCGTGTTAAAGGGCCCTTATACACTCACTACTTTACATTGTAGCAAAGTGTTTCTTCAGTGTTGTCCCGTGAAAATATAGAATTAAATATTTACACAAATGTGAGGGGTGTACTCACTTTTGTGAGATACTGTATATAAATGGGTCAGACTCGATAGGCCATTTGGTCTTTTTTCTGAAATCATTCTTCAATGTTTCTATTCTGATTTACTTCTGGAACTACTTATCCTTTAACCTATGCCCATAGTTGTTATATCACTGATTTATGTGTCTCAAGCGATTGTGTGTGTGGATCATCTTGCATGTACTACTGTGCATTTTGCTAATTGTAAGCCCAACAAAAATAAAAATAAAACTCTGGTAAACATGGCAGCTAGCTAATAACCCACCAGGAATTAGTATTCTGCGGTTTAATTTCCTCGCTTTCTACATAACCTCCCATTGTCAGGCATAAAGGCTGAAATAAATGTGGATCATATTTATTGCCTCACAGCTTCTTTAAAATTCCTTCCTCATCTCCCTGGTGAGTTTGTAGCGCTCCGTACCAGGCTTCAGATTGGCAATAAAAAGCATCCCACTTGTTCGGTAACTCGTGTAGCCTTAAACCATATCCATCTTTTACAGTTTGCTTGTGTTGTGCCTGTGCATGGAATATATAGACAAGGAACATGTCCATGGCCAGCTAGAATGACTGATGATGGGGTGACTCTCTTCTCTCATTAATCTTAATTGTAGAAAATTTTACAGTAAAGGCCGCCGAGGACGGCAAATCACGACCGTTATTGCCTGTCACTGGCTGCTGTATTTTAATAAATTCATAACATTCTGAAGGAGAATTCCAATGCCTTTTAATAGCACTCAGGCAATAGGCAATTGTAAGGATTTCCTAACAGAAGTGCTTTAGAGATTTGAAGCTCAGGAACACTGCCTTGAGCGATCGTCACTCACACAAAGTTCTTTGGGCAGAAAAATGTAGAGTTTATTTTCAGGCAGCCCAGGTTGTCACTGAGAGATGTGCCTTAAAGTGAAGGTACACCTCCTATCTAAGATGGAATTCCCGCCTTGAAGTTTACAGGTTGACTATGGAAAATACACACTAATTAAAAGTGAATTCCAGGCTAATGTACTCATTAAAAACACCATTCCACCGGGATAGAAGACAAACTTACTAGTATGCATGATTTAACCTTCATTTTCTGCTTTCTCGCTATCTACTATTTAATACTGACTGACCAAATTAGCCAGTAAAAAGCCTCTATCAAAGGGCTATTATGCCAGCCAGGAAACAACCCAGTTTTTTAAGAACGTTGATGGTAAGTTTTTGCCGAGACTGGATAGTTAGGTTGAAACGCAGACAATGTAGCAGCTAAGAGGTCAGCAGATAGGTGAAGGTGGTGGTAGATCTACAGTCATTTTTTGAGAACTTGAAGATCCTGATGCATTTTATTGTTTGAATATTTATCATCTATTGTTTCCGGACACATACTTATGCCCCGCATACACGTGCGGGATTTACGACGGGAAACGTTTGGTTCAGTCTTTCCCCTACACACAGCGCTTTTCCCAACAGGAAAACTGCAATGGAGCTTTGGCCGGGAATCCTGGCTGTGTGTAAGCTCCATCGCAGTTTTTCCCATAGGAAAACTGCCAAAAAACGCCGGGCAAAAGTCTGCTGGTTTTCCCGGACGGGTTCTCTTTATTTGTCTGGCGGTTTTTGGGCCGTTTCCTGTCGGAAAAACTGTGAGGAGCAAACACACGGCCGGGATTCCCCGGCCAAAAGCTCTCCACAGTATTTCCGTCTGGAAAACTGATCGTGTGTACAAGGCATTAGTGTTGGACGTTACACACATTTTTTGCATATGTTGGTGCTCTTTTGCTTATGTTGGTCAAGTCTTGTGAAACCAAAAAACACATGCGAGCACTGTTAGCAGAGTGAAAAGAGCATGGGCAATCAGAGTCTCTGACATGAAAGTTCATAAAATGTAATGAAAGTTCATAAAATAAAGGTACATAAAAGAAGTCTTGGGGGGTGAGATGCTGACTTTGAGATGGCTGCAGGCTCTGGTAAGAGCTAGAAGGGACTCTGTGGAAATGCAGATAAGAAAGAGAGCAGTGCCATCCAAGTGAAGCAATGATATAACATTTTATTCCAAGAGTAATGATAAAACTCACAGGATTATAAAAGTGTCGGTGCATGTATTGATGTACTGGGTTGACACGCCAGGCCACTTGGATTGTCTATTTAAACCTCTTTCAAGATGGGCGAATCTATTGCCTGAGGAAGGAACATGCATGTTCCGAACTCGCACACTGCCCACTCCACCCGGAAGTGAAGCCAGCGGCTCTGTCTGAGTCTACTGGTGTCCCTGGAAGCATTGGGAGGCACCAGCGCTGCCGGAACCAGTGGCAACCTCATCTTTCACCACAGCCCACCCTCTCCAGGAGTGGATGAAACCCCCGTACAACAATACATGCGCTGACACTTTTATGATCCTGTGAGTTTTATCATTACTCTTGGAATAAAATGTTATATCATTGCTGCACTTATATGGCACTGCTTTTTCTTTTCTGCAGGAAGTCTTGTGGCAGAAGGAGGGTCAAGAGGTTTTATAAAGGAATTTCTGTGGGCAGGTTCACTCTCTTGTCAGTGCGGGACTATAGTGAGCACATCAGGGTGTACCAGCATCTTCAGAAAGGGAATTCCTTCAGCAGTGCAGTGGTCATCACACCACTGTATGTCTTCAGTTAAACAGCAACCATCATCACCAGCACAGGAGTCCCAGCAGGACTACCATCACATCTGAGGATTGGGCTGTGCGCCCAGTTATATCACTTTACTCTGAGAGCAGGCCCAGTTATACTATTAGTATTCTGAGAGCAGAACTCCTCCCAGTGGAATGTTACACATCATCCATAAACACATTTCTGCTAGCAGAACCATCAGCATTATCATTAAGAGACTCCAAGACAATAATAGGGCCCCGATGTTGCCGGCAGAATATCTAGAATCCCATGCAGGACATTCATAACGACATAAACATATTGTTATTTCTCAGAACTGCTATCTGCCTTCTCCTTCCTTAACTACAGCCTAGGCCTAGCATATCCCTGGGTGCTCTGTGGCAGCATAGCCCTTTGATCCAGAATTTTCCTAATCCAGCAGCCATAGTTGAACTTTAGGGCTTTTGTTTCAGCTATGCTGAGTCTGGTTAGCTTGTTTATTTAATGCAAGTTATATAACATTTACCATTTATAGCTGTTTAGCTACCTATTGATATGCCTGATGTTGACATTATTGTTGTCACTATTTTGAGTTGTGTCAATACAGCAGAATTACATTTTATTACTTTGTCAATTTTTTTTTATTGTATGCTGAAAGCTAGTGACAAACTCCTTGATGTGGTTGCAAGACACATTACTAAACCTAGAATGTCAGAAGGGTCCAAGTGTTCTGAAGGCAAAGTGTTCTGAAGGTCAGAGTAGTCACAAAAGTCTTATACTGTGCTGTTCAGCGTCTCGTACGGGGGTAGCACTACATTTGCATACCAAAATATATATACACACCTTGGACTAGACTTTCTCAACTATTTTACCCTGAAGGAACCCTTAGAACAATGTTGAGATCTCGGGGAAACTACTGATAACATTTCTTTACCTATATTTCGCAATAAACTGTGATCAGTAGACAACTGAACGTGTTAAATAAAAATAATAAATCATGTGGCATACCCAGACTATTTGACACTGAGAACTGATGATTTTACAACACTCCTTTGCTCCATACTTGAATAATAAACACTGAAGAAAATGAATAATAATTTCCAGACAAAAAATGTACAGTAAAAATGTTCCTTTGTGGTTCTCTTGTCAGTGAAAGGGTGGCCAGTGCAGAAGTGCCCCTATACAATGGTGATCATTGGGAAAAAATCCTCCTTGCACTTTTGGTGAATGTAGAAGTACCCCTTATTTTAAATGTAAATGAAATTGCCCCCTTACATTGGTAGGCATTAAAGCTAAGATATTATTTGTCATTGCTTAGTGCCCAGGAACTCCTAGAAATCTCTGGAGGAGCCCTGGGGTTCCATGCAACCATAGTTGAGAAAGCCACTCACATTATGAAGACCGGCATGTCTAAATTATTGGCATACTACAAAGGCCGCCTTGATAAAGCCAAACCCTGGCCAGAAAAAAAAATCTTAGGGCCAGATTCACAGAAAAAGTACGCCGGAGTATCTGCTGATACGCGCGGTCGTCGCATTCTCTTACGTCGTCGCTAGTCGGCTTTTCCCGTCGTAAAGTTGCGAATGCTATTTAGGTGGTGTAAAAATAGACAGGTCATGTTAAAGTATGGCCGTCGTTCCCGCGTCGAATTTGATTTTTTATTTTTTTTGCGTAAGACGTCCGGGAATAGGAAAGGACGTGTAACGCACGTCGCCATTCAAAAAATTACGTTGGTGCGACGTCATTTCGTGCAAAGCACAGTGGGAAATTTCAAAACGGAGCATGCGCAGTACATTCGGCGCGGGAACGCGCCTAATTTAAATGATACACGCCCCATTTGAATTAGGCGGGCTTGCGCCGGACGGCTTTACGCTACGCCGCCACAAGTTTACAGGCAAGTGCTTTGTGAATCAAGCACTTGCGCTGAAAAATTGCGGCGGTGTAACGTAAATGACATACATTACGCCGCCGCAAATGTATGTGAATCTGGCCCTTAGTGTTTAACCCTCTACCCCGATCAACCAGTCTATTGTTTTTCTTTAACCTGGTTACAGAGAACACCATGTTATTATGAGTGACATGGCTTAATGTCTTCTGTATTTCAGACATCTTTTTTTAGAAGCTGTCCTATTAAAAAATTACTTGGCAACCAATCTCTTAGTTGACCCAGTTCCAGTTCGAATAGGATTTTTCAATTCTTAGACCTAATATTTGGTGGCCTTACATGAAGTGTGATTTGAGCACATGGGGAGTTTATAAAGGGTTAGGCAAATAGAGAGCAAAGTCTAGTTAGTACATGGGAAAGCAACTTCTGCACTACAGCTGTGATAAAAGAATAAATGCCATCATACCCCTACCACTGGCAATCATGCCTGTGACTGTTAGTCTTGTAATGCTTCATGGTATTTGTAGTTTGATCACAGCTAGATTGCCAAGGATGCCTTTCCTGATTTAGTAACATACCTTCCCTTGTCTGGGCCCAACTGACTTAAGAAGTCATCTTGGACATGCTATGCAGTGGTTGTGCTTGAGTAATCAGTTCAGAGTAGATGGTTTTTAGAAGACAAAGTACAGATCACAGAGACAAAAATCTCAGCTTTAGAAATTTCTGTGGCATTAAACTTTAGACTAAAAACTGTGTAGCATGGGGTATGCTTATATAACGAAGATCATTTTGCAAGACACATGCTGCCATTATAACTGCTTAAATTGCCTTTTTTTCCAGCTATCTTCTGTAGCTTAGAATGTTCCATTCACCTGCATCCTTAACTTATCTTTGGTATTTAATTAAGCACTGAAAACATTGCTAGAAGTCGAAAGTAATAACCTTCACTGTAAACAAAAAGATAAATATGCTAAATATATCGCCACAGTGTAGAGGACCTGATGAGAGGCTGCAAGCTAGAAGCTTCTTTGAGAAAACATGTTCATTAAAAGTGCTGATATGGTGTTAGAGATTTAAGATATTTTACTTCCTCAGCAGCAGATGAGTACAACATGCAAATGTCCAATTGGAGAGGAACTATAAATCATAGGAAGCCCACATAAGGTTTTATAGAGCTGATCTTTTACAGGCAAAATCGATACTGGTGTCAAACAGTCCCATGAGCAAAGCCTAGCCTTTTTCTGCCCAGATGGGTCATTTAATTATAGTATGAATTGGACTTGAGCATTCTCAGCTCCACATAATAGAATCATATTCATATTTCTCCAAACATGATTATATTTTATCGAGATACTCCCAAATTTGGCATGGGTCACTGTTTTGAAGTCCCACAATTTGTGGCAGTTTTGTCAAAACAGGGCAGGACCTAAACATATAAGCTGAGGTCTAAATGGTTTGATATTATCTTAATGATTTATCACAACTGTGTAATTGGAAAATTGTTGTATAGTATCTGACTGATTACGGTATATTCTATTTACTAATCACAGTTTTTTTATTATTGTGATAATATAGATAATATATTGTGATGATATTGGATGTACTCAACTAAGCGATGTAGCCCCCCAAAGGTGGTGGAGATACTTCAGAGATATAGCTCCTTATTAAAGTGGGAATTTCTCAGTCACCTATCAGTGGAACAAGCCTGGAGTAACTTTTGAGAAACAATCAAGATATATACCTCAGAGATATAACCCCTAATGTGGTGGGGATACCTCAGAGCCACCTACCAACGAACCAAGCCTGCAGTAACTTTTGAGAAGACGTCCAGATACATGCCTCTCAATTATAATATGTTGACAAAGCAGACGTTATTCTGGAACCTAATTCTGTAGATTTTAGTGAAAAATACTTGTTTTGCCAAAATATGGGCATATACAAGGCTAGTGTTTTTCATATATATTTTCATTTTCCCCTCTAGAGTCCAGAGAGTGATATAGGCATCCACCGTGCATTATCAGATGAAGACTAATTTTCCCAACTAGTTGTAACTGTAATGGTTTCAGGGATCCTGGAATGCTATGGATGCTATGAAATATCATTCAGTGCAGGTAAATGTACCCAATTGTGGCTTTATATGAGCTAGCCTAACAAAATATTGCATTAGATAGTCCACTGAGATTTCCTTGAAGTGGAAATGAAGCTGGCAAACAAAAACCTTCTCAAACTGCCCACTGAAAAATGTTCAAAGTAAACCAATGACATCAGGCTCTTGCTCTATGTATCATCTTCCAATTACATAGCTATATGTTTCTTTTCCCTCTCCTTTGACACCAGCAATTTCTTTGATATGGTAAGCTTCTTCTTCCCAAGCTTTAGACCTATTTAGAGATGACACAAGGATACATCTACGCTTCCACAGATAGAACAGGAGTGACTGGGCACAAACTAGTCAGTTCTTCACCTCAAAGATGCCAGATATGAGAACATTGGGTACGTCAAGCTGGACCCTGATAACATTTCCTTGATGCAGTATAGGCTGTATCACAAACAGACATTCCACCTGTGTTCTTAAGGCCAACGTTCCACTGGAACTTAATTTATTCCAGTTTAAAAATTCCGGTTTTATGGATATACACCCTTTTATCACATGTTATGCAAAATAAATGAATTACCCTGAGGCCTTACACACGACCAGACATGTCCGATGAAAACGGTCCGTTTTCATCGGACATGTCTGCTGGGAGGTTTTGGTCTGATGTGTGTACACACCATCAGACCAAATTCCCTGCGGACAGAAAGCGCGGTGACGTGGCGGCGACGATGACGCAGCGGCGTGCGCGAACCAGGAAGTTGAATGCTTCCACGCATGCGACAAATCACTTTGACGCATGCGGGGGATTTCGGTCCGATGGTTAGGTGTACTAACCATCGGACATGTACGACGGACAGGTTTCCACCGGACAAGTTTCTTAGCATGCTAAGAAACTTTTGTCCGCTGGAAACCTGTCCGCTAGGCCGGAAAACTGTCCGCTAGGCCCTACACACGGTCGGACATGTCCGCGGACCAGTTTCAGCGGACATGTTCGGTCGTGTGTACAAGGCCTAAGTGGACTTTAAAGGCATTGATCTAGAAAAATGTATTACACAATGTTGTATTTAATGGTAGAAAATGTATTTAAACAATAAAGTTAAAAAACATAATTTGGAATGTATACAAATCTGCATGAAAACACCAATGTTCGAGCACAGAAGCAGATGTCGTCTTTCACCCGACACAACTTTTTCTTCAGGGGTGTAGTTTAGAAGACATAGATGTATATATGCATTGTTTGATGTTCACAGAAAGTCATTCCAAATATTGTCTTTTAGTTAAAACTAATGTAGAAAAGGAAAGACAGTGTGCCTCAATGTTAAGAATACGGGTGGTTAAAGTATTCTCTGTTGAGAGGTGACTCAAAAGGCCTACATGCCCAGCATGCCAGGAAGGTAGGTACAGAGACACTGGGGCCAATGTGAGAGCAGAAGGACCTTGAGTTCAAAAATAGTAGATTTGAGGAGCACAACGTCTTGACATCCAGCATGAATGATGTGGAATTATCGCATGTTATGCAACACCTTCTCTGATGCTGAGGCTTTGAAATAGGCTCAGAAAAGGTGGAAAAATGCAGGGAAAATGGTCATCAAGACCATGGGCCAAGACTGGGGCCTTATTTTAAATCAATCAGCAGGCATCACAAAAAGCCCACTAGTGACACCTGCTGATGTTTGTTGCCTGATTTAAAATAAACCTCCTATTCTTGGCATGCAACGTTGGTGAACAAGTTTCCTGCTCTTCCTGTGTTTCAGTGGGCAGGAAAGGCTGGGGTCCTGCAAGCACTGGTATGGATGGTGGCAGAGTGCCCTGGCAGCAGCAGAGTATGTCATGTTTACAAGGTCAGAGTAGATGGTGCTGAGAAGGTAGAACATGCTACTTTGAATTTGTTTTGGCTCATTTTTAGGGTTATTCATAAAATATGCTTACCAGCAACCAGAGATGAATATTGAAGTTAAAGCCAAGCCTTTCAGCAGGTAGCCTCTGTCCTCAAGTTAGTATAAATGGGAAATTTTCTTATTTCACTGTCACATACCTTTTAAGACTGCAGTGTTCTCTCTGCTTCCTATTTAATAATAGACATGACAGTAAAGAAAAAAAAAAGTCCATTATTAATGAGGAACTGAACCACAGGCCACTAAGTTGATTCTCCGGGATCATTTGAATCTCTGCCATAAAAAGGTTAAGAACTTCTGGTTTCATGTTTCTTGCCAAGCTGTCTTTTATTTTGATTTCCTTTATATATTACTTTGTGCTGAAGCCTCAGAGACACATTTGTCTTTGTTTTACTAACAAATTTATAAAGCCGGAATGACATTTATGCTGCTGTAAAATGACATAAGGACGGTCTCCTCTGTGCTGTATAACAGAAGATAGTTATGTTTTTATATGGGAGATATAACCATCCAGAAGCTTTGGATACATCCCGCAGTGATGCTAACTTACTGATGTCCTCTCTGCATTGCAAAGTAATAAGATTTTGTTTCTCCGTATTGCTGGTAGCTATGGAAGCTGTCACTAGGAATTGAATCTGGGGAAAACGACAGCTATACAGGACACTGTAACCTTGTTATTTTTTCTTCTCCACCATAACTATTTAAATGGGTTATTGCAGCCAGTTGCTAATTTATATCTGGAAACAATTGCAGTCTATCTCTTGACATTCATTTCCATGATGCACTTGACACAGCTTTTTCCTTCCTTACTTTACCTTGTTAGCCGTCTAATGGTAGAGAACCTGATGAAGGGCTCACAACTGTGGGCAGACGCTGTGCTTGGTTCTTGAAGGTTCATGAATGTTTTAGAACACAGGTGTCAAACACAAGGCCCGCGGGCCAAATCCGGCCCTCCAGGTCATTTCATGTGGCCCTCGCACCTCTTCTGCAGTTTCCGGAGAGCTCCAGCCCTCCTCTGGTCCTCCTCCAGATTCTTACTTTCTGCTTTCAAGCAATGCATCCAGATTCTTCCCAGCAGCAGTATAAGGAAAGGGGGTGCACTGTGATGTATGGGAGAGTGGGAAACTTCTGATGGTGGGGTGGCTTTTGGCATCTTATGTAAGGGGAGGGGATGTGCTGGACATCTAATCTTACAGATACAACCGGCCCTTTTGAGGGCAATCATAATGCTGCGGGCCACAATGAAATTGAATTTGACACCCTTGTTTTAGAATATTGGGGAAGTTTCATGTGTACAGCCTGAGATAGTTCTGTGTATCTCCGTACTACTTGATTGTTACCAAAGCTAGAGTCTCTTCATTGGAGCCTGTAGACCAGCCTTTCCCAACCAGGGTTCCATGTAACCCTAGGGTTCCTCCTGGGGTTGCCAGGGGGTCCTTGAATGTCTTCCTCACACATAAGTAACCAGTGACAACCAGTGACACCAAGGATCATTTTAAGTTATCTGGAAGGACGAAGGGGGATTCTTTTCACTGATCAAAAATTTAAGGAGCATTCTTTTCACTGATCATCATGCTAATGTACTGTAGATTTTTTTATTATCAGGGGTTCTCTGAGAATGGAAAGTTTAAATAATAGCTGTATTCTTCTTATGATGGGGATATATTTTGCACCTTAGAACATAACTGTAATGCCGTGTACACACAACCGTTTTTCATGATGTGAAAAATTAATTTTTTTTTAATGTCATTAAAAACGATCGTGTGTGGGCTCCAGAGCATTATTCATGACGTGACAAATGGTCATTAAAAATTTAGAACATGCTCAATTTTTCTGCGTCGTTTTTCACGTTGTCGTTTCTCACGTTGTCGTTTTTCACGTCGTAAAAAATGGTTGTGTAGGCTTTAACGACGTGAAAAAAATGAGCATGTTCAAAAGCAAATTATGAGACAGGAGCGCTCGTTCTGGTAAAACTAGCGTTCGTAATGGAGATAGCACATTCGTCATGCTGTAACAGACTGAAAAGCACAAACACTGAAAAGCGCGAATCGTCTCTCACCAAACTTTTACTAACATGAAATCAGCAAAAGCAGCCCAAAGGGTGGCGCCATCCGAATGGAACTTTCCCTTTATAGCGCCGTCGTATGTTGCTCGAGCATTTTTTTTTTCACGATCGTGTTTAGGCAAGGCGGGCTTGACAAGAATCAGGTTGAAGAAAATGTTGTTTTTTCTAGACCATTAAAAATGGTCGTGTGTACGCGCCATAAGTGACAACAAACTCTACCAAAAACAAATCTGCTTAAAACTCCACTGGGTAGAGCCTATTGAAACTGGATTCAGTGGCTGCTGCTATGTGTGGTGGTGCTTAATAAGACCCCTATAAAATACCCCATAATTGTCCTACTCAATTGCTGTAGCCATCTTTCTTACTGTCTTCTTTGCAGAAGATTGTTTTCTCAAAATCAACAAGAGTTTGTAAAATAAATAATAACCTGTATTCATATTTCACATTTGCACCCCTTTAGCTACACTTCTATGACACCCAAACAGATTATATGTTCATAACCACCCTTTCCCTCGTACAGCATGCAGATTGACAACACATAATAAAAGAGCAGAACAGGGAAAGCACCCAATGTGTTTTGGGTTGTGAACTTTTTTTTTCCTGTTCTGTGACCACCCTTCTCAATTAAAGAGCGCAGGTTGATAGCTGTTGGAATACAGTACAATGTTCATTTGTATGACATGTAACAACTACATAAATATAAGTATTTAGTACCGATATATTATTCAACAAGTTGAGGGCAGTGTTTATACATTTGTAGCTGCATCTATGGTATGCTCTATGACTTATTCCTAAATAAAGTTCTTGTTTCATGTCTGCAGTTAAGCAGCAAAGCCCATGTGGACTGTGCACTGCCTTTTCTCTGGGGCTATGTAGAGAGTTTCTAAAAACAGCACAGATCATAAAGGAGCAGAACAGGGAATACAACACAGTATCTTGCCAATTGAGAATTTCTTTCTGTTCTGTGACCAACCCTTCCCCATTATTGCATGCAGTTTGACAGCACAGGTTACAAGGGAGCTGAGCAAGGAAAGCACCCACAACATCTTGGGGATGACCATTTTTTTTTTAGTTCTGTGCCCATCCTTACCCAATACAGCATGCAGATTGACAGCATAGGTCATAAAGGAGTAGAACAGGGAAAGCAAGTTTCAGTAAATATAAACTGCTAAATACTTTTTTTCATCAGCAGTTAAAGCAGTCTTGTGGCTTTTATCAGTGTCTGGTTAAAGCTTGTAGGATGAGTTTTCATTCTACTCTGACTGTCCTATGAGGCTGCAAGACCCCTCACCCTCTGTCTGGACAGTGCTGATTGGCCCTGTGCTGGTCACATGCACTCTCTCAAGAAAAAAACCTCTCGCAATATACACCAAACTGAGCATGTGCAGCTTATCCCCTAGCCTCTGTTCTATCGGGATATGGATTGGGGACTGTGGAAGAAGGGAAGACACAGAGAAGACAGGATCAAACAACTTTTTTTACACAATGCAGAGGATTAACCCCTTAGGTTCCACAGAATGTATAATGCCCTGTACACACGATAGGTTAGTCTGATGAAAACGGTCTGATGGATTTTTCCATCAGTTATCCGATGAAGCTGACTGATGATCAGTCGTGCCTACACACCATCAGTTAAAAAACCGATCTTGCCAGAACGCGGTGACGTAAAACACAACGACGTGCTGAAAAAAATGAAGTTCAATGCTTCCAAGCATGCGTCGACTTGATTCTGAGCATGCGTGGATTTTTAACTGATGGACGTACCCACAGACGATCGTTTTTTTCTATAGGTTTTTTATCCATCAGATAATTTTAAAACAAGTTCCTATTTTTTTAACCTATGGATAAATAACCGATGGGGCCCACACACAATCGGTTTGGTGTGATGAAAACAGTCCATCAGACCGTTTTCATCAGACTAACCTATCGTGTGTACGCAGCATAACAACCATACTTTACTGTATTTACAGACTGATTTTACTGTTGTGGGATTAGTTCATAAAAAAAAAAAAGGTTTGCAGGTTTTCTAAGATTTATGTACAGGCAATGTTTTGTGGGGTTCTTCTTTAAGACTACTGCTCATTATTGGATTTGTGTTCTTATCTCTACCTTATAAATTACAAAGCCCAGAAGCTATGGAAAAATGTGTGTTTCCTAGAAGGAGCCATTAACTCAGAAGCCAGTAATCGGCGCAGATATTTATAATGCAATAAGTGATAAATAAATGATAGCTTCTTTCTTGGGCCTTATCCAAAATGATAATAGATGTGATTAATATGAATCTATCTAGTTCCATTCGGAAGCCAAGTTGCAGATAAAGAAATGTGACAAGCTAGATTCTGCTAATGATGATTCCTATATGCATGATATGCATACATATGATTTTATTTTCGGCACATATAGTCATTAATGAAGACGTGTTTTGTGTAGCAACACATCGAGAGTGATTAAGTAGGGTACAGAAAAATTAATGATGTGCAAGGTGCCGGAATATGTGGCGTCCAATCAGAAACTCTCTCTTAATTGACCTGCCTTCAGTAAACTTAAAATGAATTGTCAATTTATTTTATTTTTTTCTGTTCACTTACCTGATTTATGCCTATATCTAATTTTGCTTCGTCCTCTAGGGGGCCGCGGCACCGTGCATCATTTCCGGTTTTGCATTGGCTAATGGAAGGTCTTGGTCAGTTTGGCATGGCGTCAATGGAAATTATTGGCCAGGTTGGCAATAGCCCACCCTTTTTTAAGCCAATTAGGGCCTCAGGCTCTAATCACGTGTTTAAAAAAAAAAACAGTTTGCAATCCATGCGTCCGGCATGTCGTTTAGGGGCCGGGCACATGGATTTGGGCGGCGGCGCCCCTACGCCCATAATTGACGGCACGCACTGTTGTTCAATGAGGGGACGTTTGTGCCATTGGTAGAATCACCAGGTGAAAATACAGCGAAAAATAGGCCTGAAAAAGGGAAACAAACATAGCCACCTCATCTAAGGAGCTGCAACATATTATATTTTTGTTTTTGAGTTTAGAGTTGATTTAACTTTATTAAAATATTTTCATTTCTGAATAATGCATATTTAAATATTTTTTGAAATTTACTTAAAGTGGAACTTAACTGTATTTGAGCACCACTAACACTACTTAATATTTTTTTTATAATAAAAGCAAAACCCACCCATCCATCAATGCTTTGTTTTGCTAAAATCCCTTTGAAAAGCAACCCCTAGCATTTCTAGCCACAGCCATCTTGACTAAGGGCAAATGTAGCAGTTACTGTATTTACTTGACTCCCTCTGCCCTTAGCGCAGGAAAGCAGGCAGGAAGGTGTGCTTAGCTGAGAAAGCTCCTCCTGTCCACCTCCAAAAAAAGAATACCCATGAAGACTCCTGGGATGATCTAGGCAAAAAATCAGTAAGAAATTGAAGAAATGCAAAATAAAAAAATGTAATTAAAAACAATATATAGAATATATGGGCCAGATTCACGTACAATAGCGCCGGTGTAACGTAACCTGTTTACGATACACCGCCGCAAGTTTCCAGTTTTAGTGCCCGATCCACAAAGCACTTACCTGGAAACTTGCGGCGGTGTATCGTAAAGACGTCCGGCGCAAGGCGGGCCAATTCAAGTGTGCCATTTAAATTAGGCGTGCTCCCGCGCCGGACCTACTGCGCATGCTCCGTTTCGCAATTCCCGTCGTGCTTTGCGTGCAGTGACGTCATTTTTTCAAACGGCGACGCGCGTAGCGTAATTCCGTATTCCCGGACGGCTTACGCAAACGACGTTCATTTTAAAATTTCGCCACGGGAACGACGGCCATACTTTATACAGCAATACGATTGCTGTGTAAAGTTAGGGCACCTAAAACGACGACTAACTTTGCGACGAGAAACTAGACTAGCGGCGACGTAGCGAACGCGAAAATCCGTTGTGGATCGCCGTAACTCCTAATTTGCATACCCGACGCTGGTTTACGACGCGAACTCCCCCCAGCGGCGGCCGCGGTACTGCATCCTAAGATCCGACAGTGTAAAACAATTACACCTGTCGAATCTTATGGATATCTATGCGTAACTGATTCTATGAATCAGCCGCATAGATAGAAACAGAGATACGACGGAGTATCAGGAGACACACCGTCGTATCTCTTTTGTGAATCTGGCCCTATATTCCTATCTATTTACTAATGCAGCAGCATGGTAATTAAACATAGGAAAGTTTGATTGAGAAAGTTTAGTTCCATTTTCATTTAAATATATTTCCCAATAACCACCAAGAATATGAATCCACTTTGTGTGCGCCATATGTTTTTGCAATTGCAGTTATCACCTTGTAAAAAATAGCCGTCGATTGAAAACAGCATTTAATGTCTGCATTTGTATTGCAATTTCAACAGGAAATAAAAATTGGCAGTTTGAACTCTTAATCAGATTGCCACTTGTATGAGTTTATATTGTTATCAACGCTCTATAATCTTGTGTACTCAGTGCTATAGTGCAATCAATATTAGAACGCATGGGAAGCACCGTAACCTATACCAACCAATCAAAAATCAACTTTGCCGGGCTTGGGTCCCCTAAACACCTAGAAACTGACATTCTATTGGATGTTGCAGGATTGAGCATGCCATTGTCCTTTGCCCAGTGTTATTAAATACAGCCTTATAAGTTCGAAACAATTTAAATTCAGTGGAGGCCAGGGATTTGAAATCACAAATCATGTAGCTGTTCATGTAGTGAAATTATGCCTATAATACGTGCACAGCCCCCCTGAGACAAACCAGAAATTCCTTGTAATCAGCATTCACACACACTATTCATAATGCAGCAACAGAACAAGATGCTTTGGCGTTTAATACTAGAGGTTTGTATTCAATGGAGACGCAATTAGGATCCAGCTGGCTATCCAAATCACAGAACAATAATTTGGATTGTTAAAGAAGAACTCCACTAGGCACCGTTTGCGTCTTGATTGACCATGAAGTATAACCTCAGGGAAAAAAAAAAACCTTGGCCCGGATTCACAAAGCACTTGCGCTGACGTATCTCGAGATACGCCGCGTAAGTGCAAATATGCGCTGTCGTATCTGTGCGCCGTACCCACAAACTAAGATACGCCTAAAAACAGGCTTCATCCGACCGACGTAACTTGCCTACGCCGGCGTAGAGTGGGCGCATATTTACGCTGGACGCATTTGGCGCCCCCATAGAATTTCTATTCAAATATGCAAATGAGGGAGATACGCCGATTCACGAACATACGTGCGCCCGACGCAGTGCGCGTAAAGTCATACGTCCGGCGTAAAGTTATGCCCCATAAAGGAGGTGTAACACTGCAGCAGACATTGAAAGGTCTGCACCAGGGAACTCAAGCCCGCGTATTTTACATATTTTACGTTGGACGTGAATATGACTAGGCGTAGGTTACGTTCACGCCGTAGGCAGTGATCCGGCGTATCTTAGGCAGTTGTTTCCGACGTGATTGTGAGAATGCGCACTGGGATGCGCCCACGGGATATATATATATATATATATATATATATATATATATATATATATAATTATATGTATCTGTCTGGCGCTCGGCCCATCATTTGCATGGGGTCACGCCTCATTTGCATGGCTCACGCCCACTTCCACTTACGCCGACTTATGCCTTGGAAACCCAGCGCAGTTTTGGGAGCAAGTGCTTTGTGAATTCTGTGCTTTCCTCTCTGTGCTGCGTCGGCGTAGCGTAAAGGAGATACGCTACGGCGGCATAAATGTGCGCCAGCGGCTGTGAATCCGGGCTCTTATGTTTATAATGTCATTTACAGTTTATAGAGTTCCTGTGCTTTAATACTCATATACTGTATTATAAAAAAAACAATTGAAACTATGTGGGGCCTGCCCTCCTCCTCATCATATTATAATTGAGCAGGTCTGATTCGGGAACAAAAAATAAATAAAGCTTCTTCCATGAGGTATTGGGAGTTTGTCATGGTAAGGGGTGGCAAAAACGCTATACACCACACGATCCACTGAGACCCAGAGGTCTTAAAGTATATCAATAGCCAATAGTGTAAACATCAAGGCATCTGCTTCCCTAAGATGAACAACAAAGCTGCCTTCCCTATAGTATAATACTATTACACAGTGAAACCAAAAAAGGGGAATTAACTTCAACATAAAAAGCTACAAAAAGAAAGTCCAGAAATCAAACGTGATGTGAGAAGATAATCCATCAGATTGGCATGTGCTCTACCCAGGGCTGGTTCAAGGATTTTTGACATCCTAGGCGAAACCTCATTTTGCCACCCCCATTGGCTCCACCCCCTTTCCCTGCCCATGTATACCCCACATTTTTAATGACGCACCCATCAAATGCAGCCTCACCAGCGGCTATCAAATGCAGCCTCACCAGCGCCCATCAATGAATGTTTGCTTGCTTTCATTCATTCAGGAGTCGGGGCACAGGCACAGCCTTCTGACACTATGTGTGAACGGAGCGGCGGCTGCCTGCTGATGCTGAGACTTAGTTGCTTGCTGCAGAGAGAATAGAGTAGGAACACCAGTGGTCGGGCGCCCTAGACGGCTGCCTAGTTTGATAAGTGGTAGCACCAGCCCTGGCTCCACCACCAGAAAGTCCAGGTCGGTTGTGACGTCAAATGTAACCAGAAGTTACTATGACCATAAGGCTTCCGACTAGTTTCACAAGGCTTTCCTGAAGACGCGATTTGCAAAACTAGTTGGAAACCTTGCGGCTGCCGTCACTTCCAGTTACATCTGACATCACATCCGCCCCGGACTTCCTGGTGGTGGAGCGCATGCCAATCCCAGAAGGGAGAAGCAGTAGTGTATTCAAACACAAGGCCACGTCAGGGCACATATACATATTAGTGCAATACCTTTGTTACCTTTTATATTTGGGAATAAACATACTACACTATAGTATCTATTTGGTTTATGGTGGTGATATCATTTAAAGAGACAGAGGAAAACTAGAAAAATATCGAGATCAAATGGAAGACTGTAATAGATTCTAAAGTGTTCTGGAATTTCCTGGTAGAGGGCTCTGGAATTTCCTGGTAGAGGGCTCTGGAATTTCCTGGTAGAGGGCTCTGGAATTTCCTGGTAGAGGGCTCTGGAATTTCCTGGTAGAGGGCTCTGGATTTCCTGGTAGAGGGCTCTGGATTTCCTGGTAGAGGGCTCTGGAATTTCCTGGTAGAGGGCTCTGGAATTTCCTAAAATAGGGCTCTAGAATTCCCTGGTAGAGGGCTCTGGAATTTCCTGGTAGATGGCTCTAGAATTTCCTGGTAGAGGGCCACCCTGACTTTGGACTTGATAAAACAAAGTGGACCAACACTAGCAGATGACATGGATCCTCAAATCATCACGTAATTAATTTAAAAAGAAGATTTATAAGCCATTGGCACTATGGGGGGAGATGAATTATTTTCATATTACTGGGTTACTAACACTTTAAGGTCCCTATCATAAATTCATACTTACACATACTAGGACCAATTTAGACAGGAGCTAATTAATCTACCAGCATGTCTTTGAAGTGTGAAAGTAAATCTGAGTACCCGGAGGAAACCCACGCAGTCAAAAGGAAGACATGCAAACTCCAGGCAGGTAGTGCTGTGGTTGGGATTGGGACAACGCTAGAGCTGCTAGGTGGAAGCAGGGCCGTCTTTAATATGGTTTGGGCCCTGGGCAAACATTTTTTTTGGGCCCCCCTCCAGCTTATTTTGGGCCTGGCTGGTTCACATGTATGTTTTGGCGGTCCTCATTTGTGCAGGTACAGCAGCCCATTGATTTGAATGGGCTGCCATGCCTTTGTTTCCTGCAGAAAAAAGGTGCATTCAGCATTTTAAAAATACAGTTGCCTTGAAATCCATTCTGCTTTTGCACCATGCTACTTACCTGCAGTTCTTGCACCATGCTACTTACCTGCAGTTCTTGCACACACAAACGCACTGTGTTTTTAAAAGCGTGACCTAAACGTCTAAAAATGCAGCAAGTTTGACAGTGCGGGAACTGCAGATAAGTCACAGCAGACAGCAGAATGGACAGACAGTGCTGTATTTCAGTGCTTGATGGGCATAGGCGTGCCGTGTGCGCAGCCTAATACATGAGGCATGCGCTTTTCTTTGCAGGAAACGCAGGCATGGCGGCCCATTCAAATGAATGGGCTGCTATGCCTGCGCAAATGTGGGCCGCCAAAACACATACATGTGAACCAGCCAGGCCCAAAATAAGCCCATCAAGCAGTTAAATACAGACAGTAATGCCATGTGCTCTGAGGCATTACTCAGCCTGGACTGCAGGTCTGGTCTGTGATTTAAAGAGTTCCTCTATTTTACACATGGCATGGCATGGGGTCCCATGGTGCTAAAGCAGAATGGACAGACGGTGCTGTGACCCCATGCCATGCCATGTGTAAAATAGAGGAACTTTTTAAAACACTGACCAGACCTGCAGTGAATCATCAAATATTATAAAGACTTCGGGCACACTCTACAGAAAACTTCTATTTACAATATAGATTAGCAAACAGTGACATACCTTGAGGAGCGGGACATGAAGAAGTCAGCCTCCGGAAGAGCAAACTGGGGATGTTATAAAATCACATTCTAATTCACTTTTATATACAAGCAGCACCCAGTGGCAGGAAGGGAGAAGTGTAAAGGGAAGCCAGGGGTGCTGTACATTTTAAAACACTGGAAAGGTAAGCAGTACTGTCACTGGCTGCGTGCCGCTGATGATTTTCAGCCTGATTTGTTGGCAGCACAGGGGCTTAACGGGCGGCAGGGCCGCCGTCAGGAATTATGGGGCCACTTACACAGCTTCAGGCATGGGCCTCCTGGAGCAGAGAACCGGGATGGGGGGGTGCTGCCGCCTGAAATTGAGAAGCATGGGGGGGCTGCTGCGAATTTAGAAGCGGGGGGCCCTTTACAAAAAACAAATAAAGAAAAAAGAAATAAACAAAAATATATATAAAAAAAGGGGTGTAGCCATCCTCTGGGCCCTTTGATAAAAAGAAAAAAAGAAATAAAAAATATATATAAAAAATATATTTTAAAAAGGGGGTTGCAATCTGGGGCCCTCTGGGCCCTTTAATAATTGTTTTTTAATAAAAATAAATTACAAAAAAAAGGGGGTTGCCATCCGGGACCTCTGGGCCCTTCAATAAAAAAAAAAATATAAACATTTATTACAAAAATAAAGGGTGTTTGCCACATGGGGCCCTGGGGACCTCTGAGCCCTTTAATAAATATATATATATATATATATATATATATATATATATATATATATATATAAAAAGAAAAAAAAGAAATAAAAATTAAAAAAAATGTTTTTTTATAAAAAAAGGGGGGTTGCCATCTGGGGCCCTGGGGGCCTCCGGGCCCCGGGGGACCTCCGGACCCCTAAAAAAAAAATTAAAAATTTTTTTTTTTTTTTTTTTTTTTTTTTTTAAAGAGGGTTGCTTTGGGCCCCCAACAGTGACAGGGCCCAGGGCACCTGCCCCATTTGCCCTGCGGTAAAGACGGCCCTGGGTGGAAGTGCTAACCGATTAGCCACTGTACTGTCCCAGCACATTTATCTATAATTAGATAATATTGACCACGTGCAGCCAACAGGTGGCAAGTTTCATATCATATCATCAGCTGCGAAAAAGACCAGAATAGCAAGGAGACCAGATTATACAGACTACAGAGTAAAAACACAAGATTGACTTATCCCCTTTTACTCTTCTACAAGATTTGGGACTCTTTGGCTTTGTACTTTTTCAAAGGGTCAAAATATGTCGGTAGTGCTGGACCTTCCAAATAGATAACCCAGCATGGTTGCAAACTGCCATGGCTACAAGTTATTTTATGTTGTGTTCTGTGAAACCAAATGTTATCCAAATGATTAGGAAAACATGTGAAGCAGTTTGTATAGTTAACTTGAGAAAGAAAAGAGATAAAGACTTTAAAAAGATAGACTCGCTTTAATCATCAGAATTGCTTCATGTTCTAGACAAGGCAGCTTGTTTAAAGCTGAATCTTAAAGAAAATTTCCTGTGGGTATGATGAGCTGGATGAATGGGGGTGCAGCTATTGACAAGCAGGAGAGGAGGAGTAGGGAGGTTTACAGAAGGAAATGGCACTTTGCTGTCCCCTAAATCCTGCCTTAGTCGTCATAAATCACAGACTCCCCGCCGTTCCGACTTGGTGAGACGGCACAAAGCTGTGTGCCTTCGCATATAACCCTTCCTTCATATTTATAAGATCTTATATCATAGTTCACAATCAGGCATGACAATGTAGCTGTTTACAAGAGCAAACATTAAACACAATCCCCCATCTATAAAATTCACTGGGTTATGGATGAATGCCCATAAACTAAGCCATAAATTAAAGGGGGAAGACATTGTGAAAGTTATTTCCACATAGATCAGAGAGAGGGTTTCCAAATGTCTATGTTCAGCCTGAACTTTCTGCTTCAAATTCCCTGGAAGGTTATTTCTGACCATGTAAACAGAGATCGACACAAAGGCTTGACCGGCTTTTCACTCTTTCGGAGGTCATAACACGACCTCAGTCCAGCTCAACTGTAGTGCCATCTCTGCCATCCTCCGTTCTACAAGCAGGATCTTTAGCATGTGGTCATTAAAGCTGTATGAAACCCAAAAAACGACAGCAAATGTCCGATGGAGCCTACACACGGTCGAATTTTCGACACCAAGCTCCCATCGAACATTTGTTGTCGGAAATTCCGACCATGTGTATGCGGCATTAGTCCGTAGGGTTCAATATTGAGATGGCCCACCCTTTCCAGCTATAATAACTTCAACTCTTCTGGGAAGGCTGTCCACAAGGTTTAGGAGTGTGTCTATGGAAATGTTTGAACATTCTTCCAAAAGCGCATTAGTGAGGTCAGGCACTGATGTGAATGAGAGGGCCTGGCTCACAGTCTCCACCCCCATCATGCCCCATCATTGATATTAGTGGGAGGAATAGTGCCCAATCATTGATATTATTAGGAATAATAGTGCCTCATCATTAGTGTCAGTGCCAGGAATTATGCCCCACTGTTGGTGTCAGTGAGAGGAATGGTGCCTCATATCATTGGTAGGAATAGTGCCTCATGGGGCGGATAAAGGGTAGCAAAGGGATGCAGCCGACCTCGGGCCGCACTTTGGAGACCACTGCTATAGAGATACAAATAATTCATTAAAGCGGAGGTTCACCCTAACATTTTTTTTTCTTTATCTACCATCCCATCCAGCATACTTGCGTCAGCTATAGTATGTTTTTTTTTTTTTTTTGCCGCTGTATTTACCGTTTAATCGTCCAGTTTCCCTTCAGACTCTGGCGGGGAAATAGGCGTTCCTATGAAGAGGGGAACATGATTGACGTCCGGCTATGGCGTGTCACGCGTTCCGAAAATAGCCGAAATAGGACTCGGATATATACGGCCCCTGCACAGTCAGCTCCTAGTCTGTGCGCAGGCGCCGTATACCGCCGTGAAGAGCCGAGTCCTACTGCGGCTATTTTCGGAACGCGTGACGCGCCATAGCCGGATGTCAATCATGTTCCCCTCTTCATAGGAAGTCTGAAACGAAACTGAAGGATTAAACGGTAAATACAGCGAGAAAAAAAAAACCATACTATAGCTGACGCAAGTATGCTGTATGGGATGGTTCATAGATGTTTTTTAGGGTGAACCTCCGCTTTAATTTTAGCTTAAAATACCCCATACTATACGAACCATGCTGAATTAAAGACTAAAAACTGATCTTTTAAAACCATCGGTGGGAGGATTGCTAACCAGGGACCCCCCTAGGTGGCCCTGCAGGACTGGATGGGGCCCTAATGGGCTCTGTGATTTGCATAATGCAACTAAAATATGGCAGAAGGTAACTGTTCTTTTGATAGATTGCACAGTAATCTCAAACCTCACACTATATAGCTGTCACAAGCAAAATTAAAATAGGTTGCATTGCTTGCAAAATAACTGCCTGGGATACGGCGAGCCTAATATTTAATAGTGAGAGATAGCAGACTAACTGGCAGGTAATGCGAGTTAAGGACTTTCGACATATCCAGGCACTTCTGATAACCCCTCCACTCCCTGATTATTTCTAGGTTACGCTTCATTCAGACACATTGTTAGTGAAAATCAGTTCCTGCAGAGAACCCCAGGCTAAACAGAAAGTTTAGTAATAAATATGCACTGTATAGCTAATCATACCTTTTGACAGATAAACTTGCCTGTGGGGCTCCTACGCCTTTTAGCTGTAATGCATGCATATGTACCAGGCTGCGGCTCACGCATCAGAATTTATTATTCAGCGCTTATGTGGATTAAGTGGAAGGACTTCCCCTCTGCCCTTTTTATTTCTTTTATTACACTTGATAACAGAGCTCTTCCAAAATGAAAGTCAACTTCACAGATTCCAAAGTCCAAAAGGAAAATATTAAGAAAAATCGAGGGGGCCAGTTTGCATTGATGTCCAGAAAACATTTTTGAGCTTAACTCCAGGACAAGAAGACCTTTTAGTCTAATTATGTGTCGATAAAAAAAATTAATAGAATATGCCACAAATGTGCCAGTCTGAGACTCATATATATAGAGGATGTTTTCAGAGGCTATCTTGGTCATGGCTGCTTTGGGCCATGCTCAGGCTTGGAATAGGGACATGTTACTGTTCAGATGCTTTGCAGTATGCCTGGCAGAATGGCCAAGGGCATGTGCGCACAGAGGTGACAACACAGGAGAGCAATTCAGAATCAGGACAAAGTGTTGTCACCCTAGCTGAACTCCAGGCTGGAAAAAAATATTGTCCTTGGCTTGTTATGATGTCTAGGGGTGCAAGATAAGAAGAAATATCTGATTCCTGGCTCCAGCAAGCTCCATTAATCCATGCACTGCATTGTACTGTACAAACATGATGATGCTGAATGACCATCTACATTGGGGAGAAAAGGGCAGTGCCAGAGCTTGCTGGAATGGAGAACAGTGTAATAAGTGATAGAGCCTCTTTCTCTACTCCATAGGAATTATGGGCATTGGACCATTTTAATGCACATGGTTGTTGCAGTGCAATAGGCTTTTTGTGTTCCAGACTGAAGTTCAATTGTTTCATTTAAAAATTACTTTGAATGTACTTTAAAGACCATCACCAGGGAAAATAACGAGCCTCTTTTACAGTGGCCTGCCCCCACATTGCAAGAGTTAAATGCTTGTTTAGATCTTGGGGGGCAGTAAAAAGCAGTTTTACTTACCTGATCCTCTACTCCAATGGCAGACAATGCTCTTCTCTTGTCCCCCATGCTCTGGCAGTTGACTGCCTCTGGTGTCTTCACATTCACTGAAAAACAATGGGTTTCTGTATTGTACTTGATGATGTCAAAGGACCTGCGACTGTCTGAGCATAGGGGAAAAGAGGCTGCAAGGACCAGTTCAACAGCATGAGGGAACCTGCAGGAGCGGAGGATCGGGTAAGTAAAACTGCTTATCATTATTGTGCTGTACAGGACACAGAAATCAATTCATAGACCATGGGTTATATGCCACTACCCTCAGGTGGTTGGAAACTGGCATAAGCTTTTCTGGGTCCCCCCCTAGTGTCCTTATTTAACCCTGCCAACTTGATGAGGCTCCATTTTTTTTTTGCTAGTTTCCTTATGTGGTGGATGCCTTCTCCTCTAATGTAGTGAGGGCAGTTCTACTGCAAGGGAGCATTTTTTTGTTCCTTGAAGTTCTGCTTTAACTTGGTAAAGCTTTTATGAGATTTCAGTGATTAGGTCACATACCCTTTAAAGCAGAACCCCTTTCCACCTCCTAGGTGGCTCCACCTTCCCTTAGGTGCCACCATTGTGGCACATGTGTAGATGTGCCCATTGGCTCTGCCCTGAATTTGGATCCTTGCGGGGCTCATGCGCGTGTGCAGGAGATTTTTTTGCACTTGCATAAAGACAGGGAAGGTTTCAGACTTCCCTGATAGCAGTCCTTGCATATGCGCAGGAAACCTAATGCAGATGATTCCAGGCTCTTTTGAAGAATTAAACCCTGCGACACATCTGTGCACGCAGGGGGAAAAGAGAACTAAACAAAATACTCCAAAAAAAATTATATAAATTTGTAGAAGAGGGAGGGGGAGGAGGCAGTGCAGCACAGCATGACCTTAGGGTGAAGGCCCACTTTAAGGAGATAGCCAAAACTCTGTCCACCAATCAGCTTTCGACTTGCAGTACAAGGCCCATTGTCAGATGACGCAGGATTTGTTTTGTATGCTGTATCGGTGGGCCAAGGGAAAAACAGCTCCCTTTTTTTGATACGTAATTGTATGTTTCACAGGGACAGGCCTTGTTAGGAGAAAATAACAGTTTTGTCCAATTCTGTGTAATGCTGTTTGCAAAGCGGAGTCCTCCTTTTCCTCACTGTTCCACGGATGTGACAGCGTATCATTTGACAACACGAAAACCAGATCTTAATTTTCCGGCTGAATTAACTCCATCCTGGTCACACGTGCTACACACACTGCACATGAAAGCATCTACGTTAGTTTGATGTGTTCGGATTTTATTTTATACTGGTTTTGGTGGTCCATGTGCAGCCCCCCCCCCCCCCCCATGGTCCCACTCAGCTATTTATTTAAAAATGAATTGACACTGTATACTCTGATTTCACTGCACAATGCAAGCTTCTCACAGTGTGTATTCGAAGCTGCAGCAAATCAATTAGAGCTTGCCTCATTTCCTGACTAGAGGAAATCCAGCATCACCTAGCCCTGGCCTAGTCTAAGCAAGTCCCTTTTTATTTATTGGATTTCATTTTTTAAATTAATGTAAGCCCAAAATCTTATGTGGGCATTGCCAAGAGCAGATCCTCCCACCAGGTATAACCTGCCTGCATTGCAGAAAGAAGCATAGAGACTAGTAGGTGGATTCAGAAAGACTTAGGCCGGCGTATCAGTAGATACGCCGGCCTAAGTCTGAATTTGCGTCGGCGCTAATTTAAGCGTATTCTGGAAACCAGATACGCTTAAATTAGGCTCAGATACCAGCGGCGTAAGTGTCTTACACCGTCGTATCCTAAAGTGTAATTTTTAGGCTGGCCGCTAGGTGGCGCTTCCATTGCGGTCGGCGTAGAATATGTAAATCACTAGATACGCCTATTCACGAACGTACGCCCAGCCGACGCAGTACAGATACGCTGTTTACGTAACGCATTATCAGGCCTAAAGTAATTTCATCAAATAGCTGGAATAGTAATGTTAAGTATGGCCGTCGTTCCCGCGTCGAAATTCGAAAATTTTACGTCGTTTGCGTAATTCGTCCGTGAATAGGGATTTACGTCATTTACGTCCACGTCGAAACCAATAGGACTGTGCGGCGTACTTTGCCGCAATGCACACTGGGATATGTAGGCGGACGGCGAATGCGCCGTTCGTAAAATACGTCAATCACGTAAGGTCACCCCCCATTACCATAAAACATGCCCCCTCAGCTAAATTTAAATTAGGCGCCATTACGCCCGCCCGATTTACGCTACGCCGCCGTAACTTAGCAGGCAAGTACTTTGTGAATCATGTACTTGCCTCGCTAACTTACGGCGGCGTAGTGTAAACACAATACACTACGCCGCCGCAACGATACGCCTGCCTACCTGAATCTAGCTATTAGTGATGATGTCACTTGGTCTAAAATAATGTGTGTCATGAAAAGAAAAATGTTTTCTTTGAAAATGATCATGAGGGGGAGAGGATGAACCAGGGGAGTACATGAAATCAGCACTTCACCGTCTTACTCATCTTCCCTTCTCTGCACTCTTCCTCCCTTTTGCTATTGAAATCGTGCCCCCACTGTGCACATCATTCGCCTAGGTGAATTAAATGCGGGAGGGGACGGGCCTAGCGGCGAGTCATTGGGAGAGCTGCCAGCTAAACCCGGAATAGCTAACGGCTTCCCAATGAAGTCATGCATGAAGATGGCAGTGCAGGACTGAGCATGGGGCAGAAGGGAGGAGGATCTCAGCAGGACACCGCTGGATCCCTTGGGAAGGTAAAAATATTATCTGTGCAATAAGCACAAGAGGGTAAGCATGGGATAATGAAAAAAAATGAGGTGAGGGAGGGTGAAGGACCGCTTTAACTTTCATCTTTAAACAAAAGCCTTTTTTACAGTAGCAGAGCAGTTGAGATCTCCAAAGCAGCCCATAGATGTCTCAGTTTTGTTCCTTCCACCACGGGTCGATTCCCCCTTCAACACAGTCAGTGTTGTTAGGTGAACGCCTCCCGCAGGGCTAATGTGTTTTGCCGGTGGGGGGAGCCTTCTCGGCCGGTTGAACCCAAGTCAATCAATGGATCGACTTGAATACAATCAGTCTGCCCAAACATGGACCAAATCTTGGTCGGTCCCATCTGAACTGGGCAAATTTTGATCCCTGTAAGGCTGACTTAATTCTTCGTTCACACCTGTGTACCCAACGCGTGTCAACAAACAACAATAGAATTTCCAGTATTTTCTATGAGGCCTGATTGGTGATATGAAATGAGGTGCGTTGCAGAAAAATGCAGGCAATGCACAGGTGTTGTGCTTTGCCTGCATTTTTCTGCAACACACCTCATTTCATGTCACTGCAGGACAGCCTAGAGTTGAATGACATGCCACAGCATAAAGCATGGCCACTGGTGTGAATGAGCCCTAAATACAACCCTTTAACCATTTTATATTTTAAAGCCAGGCAGAGCTGCTAAGACAACCCATCTCAACCTTTTTATCCTAAAAAAATCTATCGGGTCTTGAGTTACTCCTGATATGACCCCTTACACTGGTGGTCAGTATAAAGATAAATATATAAATGTCCTTCTTACTGCACTGGCCAAAAGGCCACCCTTACAAGTAACTATAAAGATCACTGGTTTTATGCCATTGGCTCTGCCAAGTGGTGTTAGCCACAACTCAAGAAACCCTCAGAAACCTCTGGAGGAATCCTAGGGCTCCAGAGAATTATGGTTGAGAAATACTGTTCTAACATCCAATATTATTTTTAACTGATCTAAACTAGACACTTAAAATCAATAAGTTTGAAACAAACCTCTGCGTTTGCTTTTTTGTTGTGTCTACCCAGCCCCAGGAATGGAGATCAGACATCTGTAGGACACATGAGCTTTTGGGCCACCTGGGGCACTTTTAAAAAAAAGGAACATACATGCAGATATCTTTGGACGCAGCTCTTAGGGCAGTTAGTGATCAGGCAGAACCTGGGACTGACCTATACAGTTGAAAATGGTGAAAAGGTGAATAATTGTGGCAAGTAACAGGCTGGTATTAAAACCAGAATGACAATCATAATTGCAGATTAGCATTAACACACCAGAACCGTCTTACCGCAGGCACTGTTCCAGCACATGGAGCAGAATTCACATTTGTTGCACAGTGTTGTCAAAGCACGCCCTTGTATGTGTCTCTGGTGTCAGTTCCATAAGTCTAGCAGATGGTGGGCACATGCCTAGGTGAAGATGAAAGGATACCAGCACTAGAATAAGCCCCAAGGGCGCAGAACTGATGGCTCTCCTAGTAGAAGTAAGTGAGACCCAGTGGATTGTTAAGCTGGCCATACACAGTTGGGGCTTCTTTGTACAAGCATTAGCCCACTATAGAACAATCCACAGTAAATCACTCTTGAGAGGGCATTTGACAGGCGGTGTGGAGGCATTGGCCCAGATTCTCAAAGACTTACGACGGAGTATCGCAGTCGTAAGTCTGAATGTCTGCCGTCGTATCTATGCGCCTGATTCTTAGAATCAGTTACGCATAGATTTGGCCAAGATACGAGCGGCGTAAGTCTCCTACGCCGTCGTATCTTGGGGTGCATATTTACGCTGGCCGCTAGATGGCGCTTCCGTTGATTTCCGCGTTGAATATGTAAATGAGCAAGATACGCCGATTCACGAACTTAAGTACGCCCGTCGCAATTAGTTACGCCGTGTACGTAAGACATACGCCGGCGTAAAGTTAAAGCTGGTCTCTAGGTGGCGCAGCCCATGCAAGGTATGGACGTCGGAACAGGCGTATCTTTTTACGTCGTTTACGTAAATCGTACGCGAATAGGGCTGTGCGCAAGTTACGTTCATGTCGTAGGCAGTGTTCGATGTATCTTAGGCTTTCTATCCGACGCATGCGTACTGGGATACGTCCACCGACGGCGCATTCGCCGTTCGTTCGAAGCGTCATTTACATGGGGTCATGCTTAATTTACATAAAACACGCCCACTTCTTCCACATTTGAATTACGCGCGCTTACCCAGGCCGATTTACGATACGCCGCCGTAACTTAGGACGCAAGTGCTTTGTGAATACAGCACTTGCCTCTCTAAGTAGCGGCGGCGTAGCGTAAATAAGATACGCTACGCCCGCACAACGTAATGCCACCCTACGTGAATCTAGGCCATTATGTTTCTTCTTCACCTGCTGTTTTAACCCCTAAATACCCACACCACCATGCTGCACGAGTTTGCAGGGCAGTAGCAGCGCAGCTCTATTCAGGTGAATGGGTCACAATCGGTGGACGGTACTGCCCACTTATTGCAAAAGCAGGTATAATTTTAGCCACATTGTAATGCAAAGCATTGCATCCACAACATGTGAACACCCCTGTCCTCTGTCATTTCAGCTTAAGGGGGAGCAGTTAGGGGGCTCATTCATGTGTTGTTTATCACCCCCAACCGCAAGTGTAAACAAAGCTTTCGATTTTTTGGACAGAAATTCTGAAAAATTGTTTGCCAGAACATTCTTTCATGCCATCGTCAACTGAATTTCATGTAAAAGTCCTTAACATTTGTCCAGGCCTACTATTTAAATGGGATTCCATCAAAAAAAAAAAAAAAAAAAACAATCATCGAATTGACCTCACTAATTATTAGAAAATTAAACCAATGTACCAAAAAAAAGATTTGTTAATGAAATTCTGCTAGTGTATGGCCAGCTTTATACCACCTTCGTACACCCTCATAACCAGCTCATTTTTATCGCTGACATTGATCGAGCTAATTATGAGTACTCCCAGCTTAGCTTGCATTGATTTGCTTTTATTTGTCTGTATATCAATGAATAACATGCTGGTGTTTTGTTTTGCATAGATTCCAGTGTCATTGTTCAAGTGTATAGCCATCATTTACCTTCTCTCCTATTAGAACGGCAATCTCCTGTGCTGTATTTGTCATACTATAAACATTAAGCTTCTATTAAAGTACACCTAAACATTAACTAAGTGACTACGTTTGCAAAAGCACTATACAACATACATTTTTTTTTAAATAAAATACTTGTTTTCGCCTTTTTTTTTTTATTGCTGCTTGCCTCTTGCTACGTAAAAACATAGACCAGTGACAGCAGAAAAAAGACCATCCTGTTCTTACATCAGTGTCCTCTGTAGTGTTCTGTACCCCCCTTCACATCACCCCCCCCCCCACAGCACTGTCCCCCACAGCAGTGTCCTCTGCCCCTCTCACATCACCCCCCCCCCCCCCACAGCAGTGTCCTCTGCCCCTCTCACATCACCCCCCCACAGCAGTGTCCTCTGCCCCTCTCACATCACCCCCCCCAGCACTGTCCCCCACAGCAGTGTCCTCTGCCCCTCTCACATCACCCCCCCCCCCCCACAGCACTGTCCCCCACAGCAGTGTCCTCTGCCCCTTCACATCAACCCCCCCCCACAGCACTGTCCCCCACAGCAGTGTCCTCTGCCCCTCTCACATCACCCCCCCCCCCACAGCAGTGTCCTCTGCCCCTCTCACATCACCCCCCCCCCCCCCACAGTAGTGTCCTCTGCCCCTCTCACATCACCCCCCCCCCACAGTAGTGTCCTCTGCCCTCCCAGTAGTGTTGTCTACCCCCTTTCACATCGCTCCCCCCTTTACATTACCCCCTCAAGAGCACTGCCCCCTACATCCCCCCTTCAGTAGTGCTCTCTGTCCCTTTACATCACCCCCCTCCCCACAGTGGGACCTCTGTCCCTTTATGTCACCTCTCCACAGTGGGGCTCTCTACCCCTTTATGTCACCCCCCCCCCCCCTACAGTTGAGATCTCTGCCCCTTTACTTCACCCCCCAGTAGTCTTTTATGCCCACTGTGTCTGGATGGGATAGTGACTCAGTCCGGATCTGGAGCGCAGTCTGCCATTTAGTGATGCCTGCTATAGAGATTTGGGCAACCCTAGGTCTTCTTACTGGGGAACTGGTGCGGAATGATCTGAGTGGGCACTGAGTCACTTAGGCTTGTCTAGGTGACTAGTTAGCTTACTGTTTAATTAGATTACTGTTTATGTTTATGTTGGCTGTTCTTTTGCTACATGAATTATCTTACTGTTTGCATAATGTGATCAAGCTCTTATCTGGTTTTGTGTGGTATATATATCCTGGGCCAGATTCACATAGAGATACAACGGTGTATCTCCTGATACACCGTCGTATCTCTGACTTAGGCCCGTCGTATCTATGCGACTGATTCATAGAATCAGTTACGCATAGATATGCCTAAGATCCGACAGGTGTAACTGTGTTACACTGTCGGATCTTAACTGCAATTTAAAAATGTCCGTGGGGGGCGTTCTCGCTGATTTACGTTGAGAAATATGTAAATCAGCGAGATACGCCAATTCACGAACGTACGCGTGCCCGACGCAGTGTTACGACGTTTACGTAGCGGTTTTCCTGGCGTATACTTACCCCTGCTTCTATGAGGCGCAGCCAATGTTAAGTATAGCCGTCCTAACCCACGTCGATTTTTTTTTTTTTTACATCGTTTGCGTACGCCGATTCTCTAACCCGCTCGTCGCAAGTTACGCTCACGCCGAAACCACTGACGTCCTAGCAACGTCAGTGGGAGCAATGCACGCCCGGGAAAAATCGCGGACGGCGCATGCGCATTTAAATCAGCGCGGGGACGCGCCTGATTTAAATAGTACACTCCCCCTAGCCGCGGAATTTGAATTCCGCCGGGGGATTTACGATCCGCCGCCACAAGTTTGGAGGTAAGTGTTTTGTGAATTACCCACTTGCCTCTCAAACTTGCGGCAGCGGATCTTAAATCACATAGATCACGCGGATCTAAAGATCCGCTGATCTATGTGAATCTAGCCCCCTGTGTGAGTTTACAATAAATGGAGTTCCAGTTTGCACCTAAGCTAGTGTCGTCTAGATCTTCCACTAGTTCCTGGTTCCAGACTGGAGGGAGCTGTATACTGAAGAAAGCAACCAAGAGGAGTGTCAAGCGGTCCGTCACACTTTACATTTATACATGTTGATATATATATATATATTTTTGCTAACTTCCTATCTACATAAATCGGTTCCCTGATTGCGACAACAGTGGACCATTCCTGTGTTATGTGCATAGAAAAATGGATCACTTGTAGTCTGCATCAAAAACTGAAAACGCAGTAACACGGTTGGAAACCAGGGACCGAGCGCTGTCGCCCTAGTGACAGCGACTGAACAAGGACCTTTATAACAGAATTATTTAAATTAATATGGCACCTTTGAAAATATTGTCAATTACTTTTAAAATTACATTTAGGCTTTATTGGCACAGGCAGCTGCCCAAGGCTGATGGGAGATACTTGCCGATGGAGGAACAGTGTTCGCAAACAGCAGTAGCATTGCCATCTGTACATATAAATTGCCAGCACCACCACTGTTTGCATTGCTTATGGTTCAATGTAAATAGAGCCATTGACCAACCGTGGATGCAGCTTGCTTCCAGGGATGACGTTTCTGGCCGCAAACAAACTGGTCCCTGGTAGTTTGATTGCGGCCAAGGCACGGAGTACTGCTTTATCCAAAGGCAGCATTTAGCAGCCAAGACTTATGCCGCGTACACACCATCACTTTATGTGATGAAAAAAAACGACACTTTCTGTGAAGTAAAAAATTACGTTTTTGAAACTTCAATTTTCAAAGATGAAGTTGCCTACACACCATCGTTTTCTCACAATGATCTTGCAAAGTGAGGTTACGTTCCACCACGTTTTACCATTGAAGCTCGCTTCATAAGTAGCTTCTGGGCATGCGTGGATGAAAAAACGTCTTAGAAAACGACGTTTTTTGCTACACACGGTCAATTTCTGTGAAGTAAAAAGTGCACTTTTGAAAAACGACACATAAAATTGAAGCATGCTTCAATTTTTTTTGGTCGTTTTTTACAAGACATAAAACGACGTTTTCCCCCACACACAGTCAATTAAAGTGACGTTTTTAAAAACGTCATTTTTTTTCATCACATAAAGTGATGGTGTGTACGGGGCAATAGAGTATTGCTGCGTTCAGAGGTGACATTTAGCATATTTGAGACTGATATCAGAGAAATTGTATGATGTTGAAGTCTTGTTACCAGGTTTCTGGTTTATAAAGGAATGTCTCTCTTTGTTTGTTCCCCTGGTCACCTCTCTGTATCCTTCCCCCTTCCTAATTACCAGGTTATGTCTATATGCAGCCAGGTCCATATATCTACGTAGAGCCCACATAAATACTTATTTACAGTGATTGGAAAGTCTTGTTTTTTTTTTAGTTAAACACAACAAACTTGTTATACTTAACTGCTCTGTGTAATGGTTTTGCACAGAGCAGCCTAGATCCTCCTCTTCTTGGGTCCCTCTTCTGTGCTCCTGGCCCCTTCCTCCTGTTGAGTGCCCCCCACACTAAGCAGCTTGCTATGGGAGCACCTGAGCCAAGCCAATGTACAGCAACTGTATAATAAAAAAAAAAAGCTCTACCTTTTATAATTAAAGTGATACTAAAGGCATAAAATAAAAAGGATACTATACTTACTTGCTCTGTGGAAGGATTTTGCACAAAGGGACCCTGATCCTCCTCTTATGAGTTCTTCAGGCGGTGTCCTCCACTCCTTCTGTGTGTGTCGCCATAGCAAGCTGCTTGCTATGGGGGCACACATGCGGGCATGCTCCCAAGCCTGGCTGTGTGCATTCATAGACATACACAGCGCAGTCCCACCCCCCCCTGCTCCCTCCTCCCTGGATTTGGTTGACAGCAGGAGTAGCCAATGGCTCCCATTGCTGTCAGAGTTTCCTGTGAATACAGAAAGAGGAGAGAAGAAAAGCCCTCCCTTATCTACAGACATTCAAAGTTTACAGTTTACACAGCATTTCAGAATCTGGTGTAACACACTGCACAGTTCAGAGTGGACAGCTGAGTGTAATCAGAGACCTGAGTAAGGGAATGGACACACATCTCCTACACAATCTCCTTCACATCTGAGGCTGTCAATGACCTTCTGTGTGCTGGGGGGTTGGGGGTCATCACCTTGCTTTGCCTGGTGCCCATATGGACTCTCAGAAGGGACTCATGCAGATAACAGAGAAATGAGAGAGAAAACATAGATCAGACTAGGAGCTTTGGATTGAGGCAACTACACACTATAGAAGGATATGCTTTGTTCATTTTTAACTTCAGAGGTTTACAACCACTTTAAGGTGGAACGCCTTAGTTCTAGGTACATTTATTCAAGGTGCCCCCCCCCCCTAAAAATGCCAGTGAGGGGTTTAAAATAGTTTGATCATATACTTACCTTTCTCAAGTGAGGTCCTGCAATGCCTAGGTAGGAATGAGGTCATTCAGTTTCCCATCAGATCTCAGTTGAGTACTGTATGTTAAGTAACCCAAAGAGGATCCTGCGCTGTGCTGGAGGTTTGGGCTACTCAGCATTCCCCGTGATCTTGTCGGTAAGAGGATAACTTCACCTCTTGCACTACAGAAGTTGAGGAAAGGTGTGTATAGAAATATTTTTCTGCAGCGTTATAGGGAGTAGGGGGGACACCTAGAAAATGGACCTTGCCACCAAGGGGGTATATGAAAAAAATAAATCAGATTTATGGTAATCTTAGAGGGCCAGATTCACATAGAACTACGTTACGCTGCGGCGGCGGCGTAACATATCCCATTTACGTTACACCGCCGCAAGTTTACAGCGTAAGTGCCTGATTCACAAAGCACTTACCTGTAAACTTGCGGCCGCGTAGCGTAAATCCGCCCGGCGCAAGCCCGCCTAATTCAAATGGGGCGGGGACCATTTAAATTAGGCGCGTTCCCGCGCCGAACGTACTGCGCATGCTCCGTCCCTAAAATTTTTCGACGTGCATTACGCTAAATGACGTCGCAAGGACGTCATTGGTTTTGACGTTAACGTAAATGGCGTCCAGCGCCATTCACGAACGACTTACGCAAACGACGTGAAATTTAAAAATTCGACACGGGAACGACGGCCATACTTAACATTGGTTAGTCCACCTAGAGGGCAACCTTGGTTTTACGCGACATATCTCTACGGAAACAACGTAAATTTAGAGCGACGGGCAAAGCGGACGTTCGTGAATCGGCGTAACTAGTCATTTGCATATTCTACGCCGACCGCAATGGATTCGCCACCTAGCGACCGGCCTAGAATTGCAGCCTAAGATCCGACGGTGTAAGTCACTTACACCTGTCGGATCTTAGGGCTATCTATGCGTAACTGATTCTATGAATCAGCCACATAGATACGACAATCGTATCTCAGAGATTCGACGGCGTATCAGGAGATACGCCGTCGTATCTCTTTTGTTAATCTGGCCCAGAAAGTGTAGGGAAAGGGATAACAGAAAAACAAGTTAAAAGCAGAGTTTTCCTCTCTATATAAACGGCGTTCATTACCGTTCAGATCTCTTTAACAATGCTGTGGAAAACATTTTGTTCTCTCTTAAGGCTGCTCTGCCAATATGCATTGAACTTGCGCTGAGCACAAGGTCAATTCACGAGCACTTAATAATGAGCCCAGAACTTGCTTTGAAAAACGAACTTCATTATTATTGTTTTAAAACAAAAAAAAAAAGAAGACATCTCAGTAGTAAAAGCCATTTGGTAAGCTACGTGTCGCGCTTTGTGCGACGTTCACAAAGTTATTAAGGCTGACCCTGCGATGCTGGGGCAAGAACAGAGTTACCAGCTGTTGTGCTTGACTGGCAGCTTTTTATTAACTTTCTCTGGGACAGAGGTCATTCAATTCTTTGAATCTGTGGCTATGCCACACGGTACAGTGTACCGACCCAGGTATATGGCAATATAGAGAAATCTGCAATACCGTCAAACATTTTTATATAAGGGCAAATAAAGTGATATTAAACGCTCATTTTTATAAGCATTTTCAACTGCGCTTTTAATCACTTACCGAGTATGCAACTTCTTTATCCTTTAATCTTTGCCAATGTTCCATTTTAAGATGGCGTCATGTCTGCTGCCCCAGGATTCCTGCTTCAGGGTGGCTCCATTCTCTTCCAGTGTCCTGTGGAGCCACCCTTGCTGGTAGGAACTAGAGTTGTCTCCCTAAGCTGTGTGCAGCAATAGAAATACACAGTCCCATAACCTGGGATGGCAAGGCACTCCCGTGTTTCTCCCTCCTCGCCCCACATCCTTTCTCCAAACACACTGACTGGCGACCACGCTGTCCACTGTTAACGCTTTCCTGTTGATAGTTCAGGGAAGCAGCACTGAGACAGAAGGAGCCAGCAGCATTGGAAGTTGTAAACTGCAAGTGCTAGGATATGAATTTTAGCAAATAGTTTACTGGAGTGTACAGGATGATGCAGCCATCCGCCGTATTTTGATTCCCGCATGAGAACTTGTTTTCTTTACAAGGACTGTTGATTCCTGTCCACTGTATTGATTAGTGATTTGAATCCATCCTGTCCTGTTGGTCTGTTAATGTTTCAGATAAAGAGACATTGCTCTTGTGGCATTTCAAGATTACTGGGCTAGATTCACAGCAGAAATACGCCGGCGTATCTACTGATACGCCGGCGTATTTTCAAATTTGCCGCGTCGTATCTTTAGTTTGAATCCTCAAACCAAGATACGACGGCTTTTGGCATCGATCCGACAGGCGTACGGCTTCGTACGCCTTCGGATCGTAGGTGTAATACTCCGGCGCCCGCTGGGTGGAGTTTGCGTCGTTTTCCGCGTCGGGTATGCTAATTAGCTGTTTACGGCGATCCACGACGGTATGCCCGTTCGTCACATCCTCTTACGTCGTCGGTAGTCGGCTTTTCCCGTCGTAAAGTTACACCTTCTATTTAGGTGGTGTAAAATTAGACTAGCCATGTTAAAGTATGGCTGTCGTTCCCGCGTCGAATTTCAATTTTTTTATTTTTTTTTGCGTAAGTCGTCCGGGAATACGAAAGGACGTAACGCACGTCGCCGTTCAAAAAACACGTCGGGCGCCGTAATTTCGCGCAAAGCACGGCGGGAAATTTCAAAACGGAGCATGCGCAGAACGTTCGGCGCGGGAACACGCCTAATTTAAATGATACACGCCCCATTTGAATTAGGCGGGCTTGCGCTGGACGGATTTACGTTACGCCGCCGCAAGTTTACAGGCAAGTGCTTTGTGAATCAAGCACTTGCGCTTAAAACTTGCGGCGGTGTAAGGTAAATGAGATACGTTACGCCGCTGCGCAGCTACGTGAATCTGGCCGACAGTGTCTAGGTTACACAACCCCCCCAAGCTATTTCCATCTTTTGATGCAGCTTTGTTGGGGCGGGGTGGGTGAGTTAGGCCGTGTCTATTCTAGATCCATTTTGCCTGGATTCTGTGATCATTTTTTGGAACTTACCTTGTGCCATATATTCAGACTGACAATCGTATCCATTTTCCACTATGGGATTGCAGATGTAATTGGGGACAGCCAAAGATGCATCATTTGTTTCCAGTCCTGAAATGGTCTTTACATTACCAAGTTAAAAAAAAAAAGGTGTCATAGTTATAGGAATCAGAAGGCTTACCAGTCATGATTTGGAGCCCAATGATAAAAATTAGCCTATGACATTTTGAAACAAAAAATAAATAAATAATTGTTTCCTCCAAATAAAAAACAAATATTAAAGGAGTTGTAAAAGCAATGTAAAGAGTTGTAAAAGAATTGCATTAAGATTAGCCTATGACATTTTGAAAAAAAAAAAAAGTTTCCTCCAAATAAAAAAAAAATATTAAAGGAGTTGTAAAATCAAATGCATCTTAATGCATCTAAATGCATCTTAATGCAATTCTAATCTAAATAATTAAAAAGAACGAAAATCGGCAAGAACGGAAATCCGAAAATAAGAACGAAAATACAAAAATTCTAATGCTTCCACGCATGCGTCAAATCACTTCGACGCATGCGGGGGATTTCGGTCCGATGGTTAGGTGTACTAACCATCGGACATGTCCGACGGACAGGTTTCCACCGGACAAGTTTCTTACCATGCTAAACCTGTCCGCTAGGCCGAAAAACTGTCCGCTAGGCCCTACACACGGTCGGACATGTCCGCGGAAACTGGTCCGCCCAGTTTCAGCGGACATGTTCGGTCGTGTGTACAAGGCCTTAAACTTGGCTGTTAGTGAACGTAACAAATGCAAATTTATCCAAAGTTCCGAATTATCCGAAATAACGAATACCACATCTATACGAATGAAACGTAACGGATTTAAATGCATGCAAAGTTACGAATTATCGAAATAACGAATGCTGATCATAACGAATGATCCGATGAATGACCCGATCAGACCCTCCAGTTTCCTCTATTAAGTGGCGGGTGTCAATAGACATGTGTCTGTTGACAGTCGCCAACATCTGAACTGTTAAAAACAGAGGAATGGGGATCTGTTCTATCTGGCGGATCGGATGGCAATCGGGGTGTAAATGAACAGGCAGTCTTTAAATCTGACCTCCCATAGAGGGAAGTGGGCTGTGTTTGTGTCCACTCTGAATAAGGGAAGTGGACATGGACCTGCCATCTGCCTGCTCAGCTTGGCAGCCGGACTTCAATGGAGCCTGCCCAGTGTGTAAGGGGCCTTAGGCTGCTATGATCATAAAAGGAGGCTCTGATTTTAAAAACAGGGGGCCAGATTCTTGTAGTTTCTGCGGCGGCGTCGCGTAAGCCATTTACACTACGCCGCCCCAACTTACAGGAGCAAGTGCTGTATTCCCCAAACACTTGCTCCGTAGTTTGGGGCGGCGTAGTGTAATTGGCCCGTGTAATTCCAAGGGGGCGGCTTGTAGTTGAATTAAGTGCGCCCCCGTGCCGTTCGAACTGCGCATGCGCCGGGCTTAAAATAGCCCAGTGCGCATGCTCCAGTTCTCGACAGAAAACGTCAATGACGCCGGCATGTGCGTCATTGATGTAAAGTCGTTTTCAAGAACGACTTAGTAAAACGACGTACCCGACGGGAAAAGACGACGCAGACCCGACGCCATACTTAACATGGCATACCTGGGACTGGCGTAAGGTTACCCCTCATATAGCAGGGGTAACCTTACGCTTACGCAAATGACGGTTACGCGACGGTTACGCGACGCGATTTCGTTCGGGAATCGGCGTATCAGGCTCATTTGCATAAACAAATGAGACCTGAACGTAAACGCCATCTAGCGGCCGGCGGAGTAATTACATTTAGGATCCGACAGTGTAAGTGACTTACACTAGTCGGATCCTAGCCTAAATGCGGCGTATCTTGTTTTGTGAATACAAAACAATGATACGCCGGCGGGAAATTCGATTTACGCCGGTGTATCAGTAGATACACCGGCGTAACTTGTTTGAGAATATGGCCCATGATTCTGGGGACGCCATATTCCATGCAACAGGCCGCTGTGACCTCAAGCTCTGTGCGGAATTTTGAGAAAAAAGTTAAGCCATTAACATTCTTGAAAATTCTGTATATGTAGTAAATACAGTTTTTGATTACAAGGAAGAGGCAATTGAATTTATTCCGTAAACAACATGATTGGCTGCATATCAAAATAGAAAAGTACATTTGAATAGCATTAAATTACAAACTGACTTGTGTAACAGCAATTGGATTTTTCTTTAAAGTTCAAGGCCATTACATACTGTCACAATCATCAACAATGCTTACAAACAAGACTTGAATTTGCCTCATCAAAGTTAATTGTATTTACTGCCTATGAACCATCTTGAGCAAGGCAGCTGTTGCAGGGCATCATGGGGGATTTAGTGGCAGTTGGTGCTCCAGAAACATCTTGCAGTTAAACCGCTCAGTGCTGTAAGTACGTGTCTCATTGCGGCACCTGAACATTTTCTTTGGACTTGTCTTCAATCTTTTCTATTTGCATAAGAGAAGGATTATAACATGATTATAGTAACAGGTACCCTTAGGCCCCGTACACACGACCAAACATGTATGCTGAAACTGGTCCGCGGGCCAGTTTCAGCATACATGTTCGGTCGTGTGTGGGCGCGAGCGGGCCGAATTCCAGCAAACATTTGCCCGCCGGGCCTTTTCCCAGCGGACAAATATTCCTGGACGTGTTTTAAAACCGTCCGCTGGAATCCTGCCCGCTCGGACATGTACGGTCGTCAGTACAGACCTACCGTACATGTCCAGGCGCCCGCCGTCCCTCGCATGCGTCGAATGACTTTGACGCATGCGTGGAAGCATTTTAAAGGCGGGCCGCCCACGTCGCTGCGTCATTGTCGCGGCGACACCGCGTCATCGACGCGGCGACACCACGGACACGCCCCGCGTATTGTTTACGCGCGGACTTCTGTACGATGGTGTGTACAACCATCGTACAGAAGCCCTCTGGCAGGCATGTATGGTGAAAACGGTCCGACGGACCGCTTTCACCATACATGTTTGTTCGTGTGTACCCGGCCTTATACAACAGTTGTTCACAGGATGGGTGGAAAATATGATCTGCTCATGTATGTTCAGTAGGCTGGGGTACTTCTAAAAGTGGACAATGTTGATATATGAACATACTCTCCTCTTACAATACAGGCTTACTTGCCTAACTTGACTAAGGTACCACCAATGTAATCAGCACCCACCTGAATAATGACCATTATCTTGCCCCACCTTTTACCCCACTTAAACTGAAATAAAACCATGACCACATTTTGGAGTAAAATTGGCTGAAATTGCCATTTATTAACCAATAGCCAAATAGAACAAACATTTCCTTTAAAACTGGAACCAGAAAAATAATAGAATCACAATAAACATAAGGGGCCAGATTCAGAAAGATGTGCGTATCTTTAGGCAGGCGTAGCGCATCTCATTTGCGCTACGCCGCTGTAACTTAGTCAGGCGAGTAGTGTATTCAGAAAGAACTTGCGCCCGAAGTTACGGCGGCGTAGCGTATATGGGCCGGCGTAAGCCCGCCTAATTCAAAGTAGGCTGGTAGGGGGCGTGTTGTATGCTAATGAATCGTGACCCCACATAAATGACGCGCCTTACGAACGACGCATGCGCACGCATGCTCAGTATCACGTCAAATTTTGTCCCTAAGTTACGCCGGCTCAATGTTTAGTCGACGTGAACGTAACCTACGCCCATCCCCATTCACGGACGACTTACGCAAACGACGTAAAATACGACGCTGTTCCGACGTTTCCGACGTCCATACCTAACATGACTTACCCCTGCTTTATGAGGGGTAAAGTTACGCCGGACCGACGCCTTACGTAAACAGCGTATATAGATGCGCCGGACGGAACTACGTTTGTGAATCGGCGTATCTAGGTCATTTGCATATTTGACACATAAATCAACGGAAGCGCCCCTAGCGGCCAGCGTAAATATGCACCCAAGATACAACGGCGTACTAAGACTTACGTCGGTCGGCTGAAGCCAGATTTCAGGCGTATCTAGCTTCAAGAATACCGCGCAGAGATACGACGGCACATCTTAAAACTTACGCGGCGTATCAATAGATACGCCAGCGTAAAATCTTTCTGAATCTGGGCCGAGGTTGACGATCTTTAGAGGCACCAAGTATCACGTATCCATTTTTGTATTTGCGTAACACTTACACGGTCCCCAGCCGCACCACACCGGCTCAAGGACAACCTCAACTTTCTGCAGATACCTCACCGTTTAACTCGCCAGTTAACCCACAATAAACTGGCATTCCACAGGGGACTCCATACCTTAGATGGGTCCCTAACATGGTAAGCACATCTGATTTTAACAATGCCTCCAAAGACCCCAACCGCCAGGCCAACATGAACGTTGGCCAGGCGTTAAATACGAGCCGATCCAGTGTAGGGGCGAGCGGGATCATTCTTCCTCCACGTGTCTTCTCCGGGTGCCGGGTACTTGCCAGACCTCCTACAAGACCCCCTTTCAGCCCCTCCTCCCCACTGAAAACCCACCAACTAGTAAGTGACTACCTATTGGTATCCTGAACTTTCGTTAACCCTCTCTGTCCTTGATTCCACGGCCCCCCCAGTCATAGTAGCTCTACGCTTTTTTTTTTTGCTTCGGGCTATACTATTTTACTATAATGGGCACATTGGTGGTACATAGATAAGACAATTAGGACCCTTGGTTGACCTTAACTCTTCAATTTGACCCAAACAATTAATGATCATTCATCAAACTAACTTTTAAACTTATAGCTGAACTCTGGGAAAATAGGCAAACTATCCTTTGGAGGGGGGTTTCCCTCTGCATAGCTAGAGTTACGTGCTCATTTTTGCCTGGGGTATCATTAGAAAGCACTTGTAGAACCCATTCACATTCTTGTGTGCATAAGGTGTGTTGCATTCATGCAGCCCATTGAAATGAATAGGTTGCCAAAGCACCAAAACGTCCTGAAGATTGGACATGTCACAAAATGTGCAATGCAATGCTGTTCTTTGTAGGCACTGCAATGCATATTTGTTGGCTTATTATGTTGGAATGGTATTCAAAATGAATGACATCACAGTGTAGTAATCGATGTGACGTGTGTGGCCATTGCTGCATCGCAGAAAGTCTATATGGGCCATTATCTTATTCCCCACTCCCACAGGCTTCTCCTCTCCGAGCAACAGGTCCCCAAAAGCTACTTTTTTTTTTTTTTGCTTTTGTGTTAAAATGGTACAGCAAATACCTGGTGGTGCCATCACATTGGAGAGCTAGGCCCAGACTCTCAAAGGAGATACAAGGGCGTATCTCCAGATACGCCGCCGTATCTCTGAGTCTGAGCCGTCGTATCTATGTGCCTGATTCTTAGAATCAGTTACGCGTAGAGTTGTATTAGATCCGATATGCGCAAGTCTCTTACGCCGTCGGATCTTAACTGCATATTTACGCTGGCCGCTAGGGGCGTGTACGCTGATTTACGCCTAGAAATATGTAAATCAGCTAGATACGCGAATTCACGAACGTACGCCCAGCCGACGCAGTACAGATACGCCGTTTACTTTAGGCTTTTCCTGGCGTAAAGTTACCCCTGCTATATGAGGCGTACATGCGGTGTACCAATGTTAAGTATGGACGTCGTTCCTGCGTCGAATTTTGAAAATTTTAAGTCGTTTGCGTAAGTCGTCCATGAATGGGGCTGGACGTAATTTACGTTTACGTCGAAACCAATACGTCCTTGCGGCGTACTTTGGAGCAATGCACACTGGGATATGTCCACGGACGGCGCATGCTCCGTTCGTGAAAAACGTCAATCATGTCGGGTCACAAGTTATTTACATAAAACACGCCCCCTTGTTCCACATTTGAATTAGGCGGGCTTACGCCGGCCTATTTACGCTACGCCGCCGCAACTTACAGAGCAAGTGCTCAGACTGTTGCTCTCCCATATAAAGCAGTGGCCCAGCTCTCCAGCAATCCAACACGACCCCGGAACACTGCTCTATTCAACAATAATGATATTTGGGGAAGGAGAGCACTGTTAATTAGCGTGGTGTTCAGGTTGCCATGTCAGACCACTGGAGCTGATTTGTGCGAGAGAGTGGTCTGACTGTGTGTTGGCAGCATAGGCAATTTTAACCCTTGCTGCATCATCTAGCTATATTAAAGCAGAACTACGCTATATTTGAGCACCACAAACTGAAAACACAATTTAATTCATTTGTAATATTTAAAGCAAACTCCCCCATCCATCCATCCACGCCTCCATGCTTTAATTTGTTGAGAAATCACTTTGAAAAACACTTGCCTGATATTTCTAGCTGAGGCCATCTTGAGTAAGGGCAGATGATTTATGTAGCATTTACTCCCTGGAAATTGGAATCCATCTGCATTTAGCTCAGGCATGCAGCCAGGAAGATGTACTTAACTCAGTAAGACCCTCCTCCTCTCCTGCAGATGAAAATTGCCTATAAAGACTCCTGGGATATATGACATGATTTTGGAGTTTGTACAATTGTGCAAAACTAAAGGGAGAGTTGGAATTAAACTTTGAATGAAAAGTTCAACATTGCATTTTGCATCAGAACCAAGTGGTGTTTGGCTGTGCAGCTGCAGTCAAATCTTGCAATGTTCATTGCCCTTTTAAGAAGTTCTGCCTCTAGATAATTGTAATCTTTTATAGTCGGATTTCCCTGCACCCTCACAAGCTGAAACCTGCCGGGAGGTCCATTGATTTTTGCTGCATATGAATTACTGTAAAACCTTTATGTTGTCTGTCAGTGAGGAAAAACCTCTCTTCCTTCTGCATGGCTCTGAAAAGGAGATTACTGTGCAAAAAAAAAGATTCTAAAAAGTTTTTTGTGTTGGTGCTGAAGTAGTGGATACTGTACTAGAAGTAGTACATAAAGAGCGACCACACTGACCCTACATGGAGACAGGTTTTCTCCATCAGCGCATTAGGAAGGCTGCATGTTCTCCCCTTGGTTGGTGTCCGCAGCCTTCACAGTCAAAAGTCCATTTTGTTCTTTTATTGTGGAAACTTTTTATCCTTGTTTCTGAAGTAATCTACTAGAACAATGGTATCCAGACGGCGACCTGTGAGAAATATGCGGCACTTTGCACGCATCAATCTGACTATTGGGGCACTATTCCTCCCACTGATATAGAGCAATATTCCTCCCACTGATATGGAGCACTATTCCTCCCACTGATATGGAGCACTATTCCTCCCACTGATAAGGAGCACTATTCCTCCCACTGATAAGGAGCACTATTCCTCCCACTGATATGGAGCACTATTCCTCCCACTGATAAGGAGCACTATTCCTCCCACTGATATGGAGCACTATTCCTCCCACTGATAAGGAGTACTATTCCTCCCACTGATAAGGAGTACTATTCCTCCCACTGATATGGAGCACTATTCCTCCCACTGATAAGGAGTACTATTCCTCCCACTGATATGGAGCACTATTCCTCCCACTGATATGGAGCACTATTCCTCCCACTGATAAGGAGTACTATTCCTCCCACTGATAAGGAGCACTATTCCTCCCACTGATATGGAGCACTATTCCTCCCACTGATGTGGAGCACTATTCCTCCCACTGATATGGAGCACTATTCCTCCCACTGATAAGGAGCACTATTCCTCCCACTGATATGGAGCACTATTCCTCCCACTGATATGGAGCACTATTCCTCCCACTGATAAGGAGCACTATTCCTCCCACTGATATGGAGCACTATTCCTCCCACTGATATGGAGCACTATTCCTCCCACTGATAAGGAGCACTATTCCTCCCACTGATATGGAGCACTATTCCTCCCACTAATATGGAGCACTTTTCCTCCCACTGATATGGAGCACTATTCCTCCCACTGATATGGAGCACTATTCCTCCCACTGATAAGGAGCACTATTCCTCCCACTGATAAGGAGCACTATTCCACCCACTGATAAGGAGCACTATTCCACCCACTGATAAGGAGCACTATTCCACCCACTGATAAGGAGCACTATTCCTCCCACTGATATGGAGCACTATTCCTCCCACTGACATCAACGATGAAGCACCATTCTTTCCACTGATACCAGTAATTTGTCATAATTGCTTCCACTGACACCAAATATGGGGCAGTATTCCTTGGACAGACACCCAGAATGGGGCACAATTAATCATTTGTTTTACTCCCACCGACCACCAAGCCTGACGCATAGTCTACTCTCATTGGTGCCAGGCATTTTCTTCTCACACTGACCACAGTCCAACCCCTCTAAAGTCTGAAGGATTGTAAACTGGCACTTTGTTTAGAAAGTTTGGAGACACTCTGAGCTATACCCAAGACCACTGTTCAGCTCCTCAGGATCCTTGAGTCCATGATCTACCACAACATCCTCGACCCCACCAATGTAAAGAGCATTCTTCCCGTTGACCACCAATGTGAAAGGTATTCTTTTCATTGCCCACCAACATAAGGAACATTCTTCCCGCTGACCACCAATGAAAGGGGTATTCTTTTTACTGACCACCAATGTAAGGGACAATTTTCCAAACTCCCCTGATGAATTGGTTTTAGAAGGGTTTCCCCCGGGGCCTGGAAATTATTTCAAGGGTTCATCTTGGGTAAACTCTGTGTCATTTCACCCCCGATATGTCTTTCTTTAAAGCCAGCATATGAAACCGAAAAGTGAATTTCCTTGATTACACCCAAACCTCATTGCATTTCCTTTTTTATCTACTAGCAAAGATTTTGTGGACATGTAGGATACAATTAACATGCTCATCATTCTGCCTAACTATAGTTATCAAACCTACATTTTTACCACTTGAAAGTACGAAGATGAACCTTTAAATTCATGTACACAAGGATTACTAGGAAGGGTTTCGGACCTATTTCTGTTCTCCCTGGCAGGCTGAAACACAAGAACACAAACTTCCTGTCTGAATTCATTGGGATCCAACATTTTCTTGTACCAGCATGCTTCAAGTAATACTAAAGGTCAAAGCTAAATTCCTACTAAGATTTCAGGCATCTGGTCTTTGTGGTTTCATGGATAGCTGTGTGGTTGTGTGGATAATCAGACTCCAAAAAAGACAGATTGTGCCCGGTCACCCCTCCTTCTGATAATAACTGCTAAAATGCCGAAAACATTGCCGAGAATAGTCCCAGCTCTGTGCAAGGCTGGTGTCACCTAAATATGGAAAGTACAGCACATAGCTCCATGTAATCCTCTGCTCCTCACATCTGTCGCTGGGTTTGTTCCTTCATATCCCGTGGTGCTAAGACACAGTCTTTGGACAGGAGACAAAAATAAAATCTGTTTCATTGTGTGTTACATGAAAGAAGGAGGGCAGGTCACTTGAAATGGAGATAAAACAACATAGCTGTCACTTGGCACTGAGAGCTCCATACTTGTCAAGTGATGTGTCTGAGCGGGCAGTGCGCATCAATTTAATTTGTTCCTAGTTCCGTCTGCAACGTCTACCCATTGTCAGGAGTGTTGTACAACATTGAAAGCGTGCCAGAGTATTGGCTGCGACCCCTCGCATCAAGAATGTCAAACTAGTGTTTGTTGGACCATACGTGCTTCTCTTACAGCTTCCTTCTGCCAAAGGGACAATGTAAGTATTTACTGTGAAGCTCAGCCCCAGGCCGATAGAAAAGGCACAATGAATATGTCTCTGTAATCATTCATGCATCTTTAAATGCAAGCAGTGTTAGTACCTAAATTTGACCTAGTATTACCCTCTTGCAATCTACTGTACACCAGAGTTGGACTGTGAGAGGAAGAAACAATACAAGGAGCCAATATTTGACAAGGAGCATGCTGATAGGGGGGTTGGGGGGGGCAGAGTGACAGAGAAATCATCTCATCAATGTGCTGATTCTTCTTTCACTGTCCCGTCACAAGCTTGGGGTGGGTCCAAAAGAACTGGGCTCAGAGGAAGGCGGTTGAGTAATGCAGGCCATTTAACTGAGGACATCTAGTGGCATAAAAAAAAGTAATACAGAGGAAATCTCAGGATTGGAGGTGAAAAAGTATTTTTTTTGTTATTTTATATGTTGGGAGGCTATTTGTCTTGTGATTTTGGTTGTGGTTCTGCTTTACATGAAGCCCCAAACTTTTTCAAGCTATGATGGCAAGGTATTTTCTGTTTATTTTTCTATGGTATTATTATATTGTACTATTTATAAGGTTGTTATTATTATCAAGAAAATAAATTACACTATTAGGCTCCATGCACACTGAAGCTAAAAAAAAGCTATAAAAACCCCCCATAGTAGCTTTGCAGGGAGCCTTTCAATGTTTTTTAGCGTTTTTGCAATAGCTTTAATCAGCGTTTTTAAGTGTAGCTTTTTTTTTTCAATGGATAAACAAACGCTGGCGCCAGCGTTTTTGAGCCTTTTTTAGCGTTTATGAACGTTTTCCTGCATTTTGCGTTTTGAATTTTTTTTTCTCACCGAAAAACGGCACTTTGAACGCAAATTTTGGGCGTTCAGAAAAAAGCCAATAAACTCCAAAGCTCAGGCATAGGCTAACATAGAGTTCAGTTTATGGGCTTTAAAAATAAAAGGTAAAACGCCAATAAACTACAGTTTATCAGCTTCAGTGTGCATGGAGCCAAAACAGTTTCTTCTACTTCTCCCCCCCCCAACCCAAGGGTCTGGAAGGATTTAGGGGGGACCCCACGCTGTTTTTTTTTATTTTTACTTTGTCGGCAATTCTTTTTAATACATTTAGTTGTCAGCGGGGAACCCCACTGACAGCTGATGACTTATCGGTTTTTAAGGACGCGGAAGCCGCCCACTCCTTAAAAATCAGCTATTTACAGTTTGTTTTGGGGGAAAAAAACACAAAACGCATGCAAAAATGCATTACAAACACGTTTTTAAAGACACACAGGAAAACATGCTGGAGAACCGCATCAATCGCAACTGCATAGATGTCAATCTAGTCTTAAAGCCCAATACACCCTTAAAACACATTAAAAACACCATAGCCTTCCCTATTGACTACAATACAGTATAATGATCGGTGAAATTTCACCCAAAAAATCTTATTTTAGCCAAAGTGATTGGAAAGAGGAACAGTCAGTTTTGTGAATCGCTAAGTAACAAAGATTGTCTCTAAAGAAAATTATAAATCCCAATAACTATAGCGAATTTAGTTAATCTTTTTTGATTAGTTGTATTGTGTTTTTGTTTTTATTCTCTCGGGACTTTGCAGTTTTGTCTCATCTGAAGAGAATCAGGATTTTTTTGTGACTCCTGTTTGGCTGGATCAACAAATCAAATGGTTACCAATAGATTGGACGTATTGGCATGCCCATATTGATCAATCATGGATCAATATTACATTTTTACAATTCTCTGACATAGATGGGATTTTCCTAATTAGCCTAATGGGCTCCATTGACAAATATACCGTCTCCTAACCCAGCTGTCAGAAGGGATTAAAGTGATTGGGTGCTGTAGGCAAGACAAGACATAGGTCACATCTCAGATGAGGAATGGTCTACTGTCCTCCAAAATATATCTAAGTTCTTTCTATCACCAGCCCAGAAACTCACCCAACTTTTCCCATCCTATATTGTATGTGCCGTAGTCCCTAAAAGTTACATACATGGCATAGAAGGGACTCTACCCTTTGCCCTAGATGTGAAATAGACAATGGCACTCTCATTCACAAGATAATGGACAAATGTCATTAGATCTTCTAATATTATATGGAAACTCACACTTCCTTTAGACCCCAAAATTTGCATTCATGGATGGCTAGACGAAGAATTATATACACCTAGGGCCAGATTCACGTAGCTCAGCGGATCTATAGATCCGCTCGATCTACGTGAATTAAGATCCGCTCCCGCAAGTTTAGGAGGCAAGTGGCTAATTCACAAACCACTTACCTCCAAACTTGCGACGGCGGATCCTAAATCCCCCAGCGGAATTCAAATTCCTCGGCTAGGGGAGTGTCATATTTAAATCAGGCGCGTTCCCGCGCCAATTTAAATGCGCAGGCGCCGTCCGCAAAATTTCCCGGCGTGCATTGCTCCCACTGACGTCGCTAGGACGTCAGTGGTTGCGACGCTTACGTAAACGACGTCCGTCCGTATTCGAGAACGACTTACGCAAACGACGTTAAAAAATTCAAATTCGACGCGGGAACGCCGGCTATACTTAACATTGGCTGCGCCTGATAAAAGAAAGGGTAAGTATACGACGGGTACGCCGCTACGGAAACGTCGTAAGAAGACTGCGTCGGGTCCGCGTACGTTCGTGAATTTGCGTATCTCACTGATTTACATATTATTTCTTGTAAATCAGCGGGAACGCCCCCGGCGCCATTTTTAAATTTAAAAATAGATCCGACAGTGTAACACAGTGTAACACTGTCAAATCTTAGCCCTATCTATGCGTATCTGATTCTATGAATCAGGCGCATAGATAGGACCAGTTTACGTCAGAGATACGATGGTGTATCTGTAGATACACCGTCGTATCTCTTTGTGAATCTGGCCCCTAATATGTATCTTGCTATCATCAGAGTTCTCTTTATTGCTCGGAAGCTTATAGCAAAAAATGTCTCTCTACAGCGTCTTCCTTCCATTAAGCCCTGTTCACACCTGAGCATTTTTCAGCTTGTAAAACGCTCAGCCTCTAAAGCTCCAAACGCCCACCAAGAAAAATCCCATTCATTTCAATGGCCCATGTTCACATATGAGCATTTTGTCGCCTGAAGCAAAACACCTAAAGCTCAAAAAAGTACATGAGCTTCTTTTTTTTTGCAGATTACAGGTGTTTTTGGCCCCATAGACTTCAATGGAAACACCTGATTTGAGCAGGAAAATGCTCATAAAATGCTCAAACAGCAGCTCTCCACCTCTCTATCCGCTGGGATTGATCCGCGGATCAGTTCCAGCAGATAGATCCGGTCGTCTGTACGTCCGAGCGGACATTTCCCGGCGGATAAAAATCCAGCCGACGGATTCCCAGCGGATAAACATTTTGTAGCATGCTAAGAAATCTATCCGCTGGAATCCAGTCCAGCGGACTGATCCGGTCGTCTGTACAGACTCACCGGATCAGTCCGTCCGCTCCCCTCCCTCGCATGCGTCGTAATGATTCGACGCATGCGTGGAAGTATTTACCTTCCAGCGTCGCCGCGTCATTTTCGCGGCGACGGCGCGACACGTCACCACGGATGTATTCCGCGCGGATTTCGATCTGATGGTGTGTACAGCCATCAGATCCAAATCCGCCAGAGGATTTATCCGCTGGAAACGGTCCGCCGGACCGTTTCCAGCGGATATCCTCTCGTGTGTACAGGGCCTAATTTGCTCTCTCTCTCCTCCCCCTTGTGCTTTCTTGGCTAAACAAAAATGCCTGAAGCTGTAAAACCAGTGTCAGACTGTCCAAACGGGGCGCAGTGGCACCGCCCCTCTATTCCATGCGTTTGGCCCCTAATCTACATCCAGGGTGCTGGACGCATGGATTCCAACAGGTTTTTTTTTTTTTTTTGAAGCACATGATTAGAGCCTGGAGCTCTAATTGGCTTAAAAAAGGGTGGGCTTGGGGAGCAGAGCACTGCGCCCTGAGCCCACCCAGTTGTGTGACAATAGCAAATTAATATACGCTATTGTCTTCCTGATTCTCTTCCTGGCCAATCAGGAAGCGGGTCCTGTCCTGAGACTTGATTGGCTAGGGAGTCTTAGTTAGTTTGCCGCCCCCCTGATATATTTAGCACCAGCTGACACTGTGTAAAATGTTTGCAATACACTTCTAAAACACCTTTAAAAAGCTTGTAAAAAGTTGCAAAAAAAACTTTAAAAAAACTCCAGTCAATCGATATGCTCAGGTGTGAATGGAGCCTAAAGAGTGGGTTACTAGTGTAGACAAGGCAAACAATTCTTATTTCAGACACTCTTATACCGCGTACACACGGTCGTAATTTCCGCCAGCAAAAGTCCGATGTGAGCTTTTGAACGGAAATTACGAGTGTATGTTCCATCGAACTTTTGTGTGATCGTGTGTATGCAACCATCCAAGGTTTTTCCGATGAAATTTCCACTTGTGTGCACGTGGCATAAGGGCTTGTTTATATTATCGTTGCCTTCCAAAGAGCAATCTGTGGCGGATTGCTTTTTCAGAGGGCATTTGACAGATGGCTTAGAGGTGTTATGTTGCCTCCTCACTTCTGCTTTAACCCCTAAAAGCCTGCACCACTGCGCCGCAACGTTGTGCATTGCACACCCATGCGCTTGAATGGATTGCGGTTATAATTGGGGTTATAATTATTGCCACAAAGCATTGTGGCTGCAGCAAGTATACAACCCCATTTGGCTGGGTGAGGGGTGGCTGGGTGTGGTAAAACTCAACTCAACTCAACTGCTTGTTTTTACCACCCCCAACCGCAAGTGTAAATTTGGCCTAAGACGAGATGCAATGGAGTAAGGTACCGGCAGTAACTGTTCTGAAAGTGTGTTAATGTATCTGTGCCTCCCCCCGCAGTGCGCAGTGTTGTTTTGCAGAGTTTCCTATCTATCTAGGTCAGAGTATACTAATCAATTTATCAAAATTTTCACAGTTTAGAGCACCAGAGAAATGGGAGTCTGCTAGTCTCAGCAGGACAACTTCTTTCTTCCTGGCTGAGTCTTTGGAGTAAAGCAGTATGGAGCTGTGTTTATGATAAGATTGTGCTGTTATAACTCTCCAGGACAAATTGGGTAAAAATAGAGGGAAAAAAAAAACAAGTTTTGTCTACACTTTGCTTTGTGTTCATGTTGTATCTCTTATCTGTTCTGCTTCATCACACAGCCTGCACACACAGTTTATTCTGCTATTTGCTGCTTACAATATGAAAAGGCTTTATGTTTTGTGATCCCGGGATTTATTTAAAGTACAACTAAAGGCTCCTGTATGATAGTTTAAACAAGTACCAAATCCAGTTACCAAAAACGTCCTTCACCTTCCCTGTCTGAGCCCAGTCCTCCTCCATTTGTATCTCCTGCGCTACCCCTCCCAGACACTGCAGATCCCAGTGGGAGGGTTTCAGTAACATCCAATCCAGAAAGCAGTGGGTGGGGACTAGGTGTGGTCATGTGCTGATTGACGAGTTAGAGGCATGTGAACCAGCCAGGGCTGTATCCTGGCCTAGGCCAACAAGGCCCAGGTCTAGGGCAGCACGTTGCAGGGGGGCAGCATGGAAAGAGTGCCCGCCGTCTTGCGCTACACTGTTAGTGTAGCACCAGTCTTATGGGGCATACTGGACAGAGAGGCAAATTAGTCTAGTGCCCCCATAAAGCAGCCGCACTGCTTCCGGCCAGCATTCCGCAACTGTGGGGGGGGCGGAGCTTCTAATTTTGACTGTCCTATTATCCTGAACCACAAACCTTCCTCACTGTGCTATGTATTTCTGCTGCACCATTGGCATGGTTATATCTTCTTAGTCCTCTCCATAAAATGTGCAGAATTTTGTGCCTAAAGTAGAACTATAGGCAACACTTTTTTTTTAGGGAAGGGCGGGTATTAACCACTTGCCGACCTCCTCATGTAGATATACGTCAGCAGAATGGCACGGACAGGCACATCAACGTACCTGTACGTGCTCTGCTTGACGTGGGTGGGGGGTCCGATCGGGACCCCCCCCGCTACATGCGGCGGTCGGTAAGCCTCGGGGAGCGATCCGGGACGACGGCGCGGCTATTTGTTTCTAGCCGCTCCATCGCGATCGCTCCCGGGAGCTGAAGAACGGGGAGAGCCGTGTGTAAACACGGCTTCCCCGTGCTTCACTATGGCGGCGCATCGATCGAGTGATCCCTTTTATAGGGGAGACTCGATCGATGTCAGTCCTACAGCCACACCCCCCTACAGTAGTAAACACACACTAAGTGAACACTAAATGTTACAGCGCCCCCTGTGTTTAACTCCCAAACTACAACTGTCATTTTCACAATAAAGAATGCAATTTAAATGCATTTTTTGCTGTGAAAATGACAATGGTCCCAAAAATGTGTCAAAATTGTCCGAAGTGTCCGCCATAATGTCGCAGTCACGAAAAAAATCGCTGATCGCCGCCATTAGTAGTAAAAAAATAAATAAAAATAAAAATGCAATAAAACTATCCCCTATTTTGTAAACGCTATAAATTTTGCGCAAACCAACCGATAAACGATTATTGCGATATTTTTTTACCAAAAATAAGTAGAAGAATACGTATCGGCCTAAACTGAGGGGGAAAAAAAATTATATATGTTTTTGGGGGATATTTATTATAGCAAAAAGTAAAAAATAAAAGTTAAACAGCAAGGGGTGTGGCCTTGACAGGAAGGGGTGGGTCATATTTAATTTAGGGGGTGCACAAGTTTAGTCAGGCCTAGGGCAGCACAAAACCTAAATACACCACTGGAACCAGCAGTGATAATGCTGATAGCCACACCCCCTGCAACATCTTTTCATCTCTCTGGAGCGCAAAAAGGGACAGCCTATATAAAAGTGACAACTCTGCTCTGAAATCTGGAGCAGTGCAGCATTGTTGTCACCCCATCACAGGAAGCTGCATAAGCTGGACTACCAAGAAAACATTACGCCCACTCATAGCCATCCTATGATTAAGCAACGTTGGCTGTTGCGATACGCGTGAGGACGTTGGAGGGCTGTTGGTGACGTCACCCGCTTGCGGCCGCAGAGCGGGAGACACAGGACTACACACACGCCGTTGTACATGCTGTTCTTACAGCACTGCTTGTAAGTTACTACTTTTTTTCATTAAAATATTGTTTGTAATCATACACTATGGAGGCATTCCTGTACTTTATTTTGAGAATCATCGCGCTGAGCCTGTGAATACATTGGAGTGGATCGATCGGTTGATTGTGGGAGATATCATTGGGAAACTATTCCTATAGGCTATTTATTAGCCTCCTTGAGGTAAGGGGTTAGCACTTATATTCCTGGTCACCGTGGAGAATCGGGCTGACTGCAATCACAATTACTCTGCATGTCACAGCAAACCTGAGCACAGATGCACTTTAGAAATTCATTTTATCTATTAGCCACTGGATTTTTATTTTTCACTCTTGCACGATTTGTGCACTGGATATTGATTCCTATTTTATAGTCTTATTGGGACCTTTTTTACACAGGGATTCTTGTGTGGACTTTATATATGTATATATATATTTTTTTCACTTTTTGCATTTTTTGGATTGTTTTTTATCATCGGATTTATTCACATTTATTTATTTATTTGCATCATTTTGTGGACAGTTGATCATTGGATATTTATTTATTTATTTGCATAGTTGCACATTGCACGATTTATGGATGAAGCACTGTTTGGACTATCATTATTATATTTGAAGGATATGTTGTATGCACAGTTTGAAGTTTGCTACTTTATTTAGACTATTGTGCTGTCATTGGCACATTGGTCACATATATTTCATTATTTTTCACTCTCAATATCCTCCACTTTATGGTTATTTTTGTTGGATGGTATTCCGGTTTTGAGTGATACACTTTTAATCAATACCAGGAGGCGGAGTCTATTTTGTTGTATCTATTATATTTATTATATTACATTATTTTAGTGATTTTTGTTGCAAGCGCCACCACATCCCCCATTTTATCATTACGCCCACTTCACTGTCTGGCTTAACAGGTATTTGTGGGACTTTGCAGGAGGGCTAATAGGAAATTGTTAGTGCAAATGCACTTAAAGTGTTGCTAGACCCATAACAATAAAATCAGTAAAGCATGCTTGTGATACTCACTGTGGAACCTAAGGGGTTAATCCTCTGCATTGTGTAAAAAGGAAGTTTGATCCTGTCTTCTCTGATCCTCCCCTTCCTTCCACTGTCCCCTAATAATTTACTGATAACACAGAGTCTATGGAGTCAGGCCGCACATGCCTAGTTTGGTTTGTATTGCTTGAGTGTTTTTTTCCCTTTGGGAGAGTGCATGTGATCAGCACAGGGCCAATCAGCACTGTCCAGACATAGGGTCATAAAGGGAGGGAATACAAACTCCTCCTACAAGCTTTAACTAGTGCTTGGTAGACACTGATAGAAGTCACAAGAATGCTATGTATGAGAAAAGGTATTTAGCAATTTATATTTACTAAAATAATTGCATTTCCATGTTCTGTGTACTGGGGGGAGACCAGATATAGTAAATGCAGGGTCCTGTGTTTAGTAACACTTTAAGTACTGCAACACATTTTTTAAATGGGAAGCCATGGTTCTTGCCTAGGCAAAGAATGATAACGTGAGAGCAGGTACAACCAAAAAAAAACACCCCACCCTCCCAAATAAAAATTGTGAATTTACAGAGAGGAGAAAGAGTATGGGGGTAACATTTATTTTTGTTCTGTTTTGAAGCTGAACTTAAAGTGGAGTTCCACCCATAAATATAACATTACATCAGTAGTTTTAAAAAAATGTCATTAGTCCTTTAAGAATTTTTTTTTTTTTTTAGATGCCTTCAAAGTGTTGTTGCTAGGCAGAATAGTTAATCTTCCCACTTCCTGCACCTAGGTGCTTAATGCTTCCTAACCTACACCGCACAGACTCCTGGGAATGTAGTGGGTGTAACTTTCCAGGAGTCTGTGCACTCCCCAGTCTCGAAGAATCATGTGACTTGGACAGTACAGGTGATGAAACCTGATCTGAAACCTATTACACTGCTTGTGCAGCACTGAGCATGTGCCAGATCTGCAAGGCTGAAATCCAGGAAGTCATACAGTCTGGCTTCATGATGCCCACACTTAAGATGGCCCCAGTCAATTTCTATTTTATAAAGTGTCTAAATGCTGTAACAACCTAACAAAACGGACCTTAGTTTACAGACTAACTTTACTAGAATACATTAAGCTTGTGTATTACAGGGGTATTTATATTTAAAAAGTGAAATTGTGGCCGGAACTCCGCTTTAAACAAAAAGTGAGTGCAGACCTGGAGTGGCCGCCCGCTCCCCCTTCCCAAAATCCTGCAGCACCAGCCTCCACTGATGGTTATGGTCCCTTTCACACTGAGGAGTTTTTCAGGCGGTACAGCGCTAAAAATAGCACCTAAATTCCTGCTTGAAAAACTCCTGCCCAGCCTTCTCAATGTGAAAGCCCGAGGGCTTTCACACTGAGACGATGCGCTAGCAGGAGAGAAAAAAATCTCCTGCAAGCAGCATCTTTGGAGCGGTGAGAGGAGCGGTATGTATACCACTCCTTCCCATTTCAAACAATGGGAAACCGCGGTAATACCGCCCGCAATGCGCCTCTGCAGAGGCGCATTGCGGGCGGTGTTAACCCTTTATCGACAGCTAGTGGGGGTTAATACCGCACCGCTAGCGGCCGAATCTCGTGGCAATTCCGACGGTATGTCGCCGCTATTTTTAGTGGCACTATACTGCGCCTCCCGCCCCAGTGTGAAAGGGGCCTAATTGTTTCACTTGGTAACACGTTTCTTAGGTAGCTAACAGATTTCTGATTGCAGGTGTTTTTAATTCCTTCAGAGTTTTCCTTCCCTTTAAGAGTGATTCACGAGCAGGAAGGGGGTATTGATTTTTGTTTTCTTATCACCCATTAATAATGCATATGAAAGCCATTTTGTCAATATGGCATCCCTAATGTAGCACACAAACAATCTCAACCCTGTGTGGGCCGAACATCAAGCACCTCCAATGCACTTTCCTGGCCGAGGGAAAACTATAGATATCAGCCAGCTTCAAATAATTCCTTTCACTGTGATCGACATCAGACTATATTATAATACTATCCACATTCTGCTGCATCGCACAAATCATTATTTACCGCAAACCTGTAACAAAATCCCTGCAGTTTTCCCATTGAAGGGAAATTATAGGTGACAGGCACATAGAAATAGATGTGTGCTCCTTTCAGGAATTTAGGCGGACAAGTGCTGAATGGGCTGATAGATCTAAACTTCAAATTATATATATATGGCGTGAGATGAATGGGAGCATTCTGTAGCGTGATCACTGGGGCATGTGCCCTGAATTTCAGGCAGTGTGCTTTATTTCTGAAAACAATGTATAAAATGTTATACTGTAAAGCAGAGCTTGACAATTATTGGTCGTTAGGTCACCTTGACGACAGAAAAAAAACTCCCTTGCAACTGGGTTTTTGAGAGCTATTGCCGGTAGGGAGTTACTAGCTCCCGGTCGACAGGTCTATTCCCAGTCACCAAGAAATCACTCTGGCGACTGAGTCTTTGAGAGTTATTGATGTTGGGGAGGAACTAGAGCCAGGTTCTCAGGTCAGTTCACAGTCACCAGATCACCATGATGTTAGGAAAAACTCTCCGAGGAACCGGGTCCTTGAGACCTTATGCCATTGGGGTGGCACTAGCTCTTGATTGCCAGGTCAATTTCCAGTCACCAGGTCACCATGATGATAAAAAACACTCTGGCGACTGAGTCTTTGAGAGCTATTTGTGGTGGGGAGGCAATGTCACCAGATCATTGGGTCGGTTCACCATGTTACCATGACAATAAAAAAAAAAACTCTCTTGCAGATTGGATATTTGAGAACTATTGCCAGTGGGGAGGCACTAGCTCCCAGTTGCCAGGTCAATTCCCAGTCACCAGGTCTTCATGAGGTTGGAAAACAATTGAGTTTTGAGAGCTATTGCTGGTGAGGAGGCACAAGTCCCCAGTCACAAAGTCAACATAATGACAGAAACACTGGTGACTCCTTGAGAGCTATTGCTGGTGGGGGGCACAAGTTCCCAGTCACAAAGTCAACATAATGACAGAAACACTGGCAAGTCCTTGAGAGCTATTGCTGGTGGGGGGCACAAGTCCCCAATCACAAAGTCAACATAATGACAGAAACACTGGCGAGTCCTTGAGAGCTATCGCTGGCGGGGGGCACAAGTCCCCAGTCACAAAGTCAACATAATGACAGAAACACTGGTGACTCCTTGAGAGCTATTGCTGGTGGGGGGCACAAGTTCCCAGTCACAAAGTCAACATAATGACAGAAACACTGGTGACTCCTTGAGAGCTATTGCTGGTGGAGAGGCACAAGTCCCCAATCACAAAGTCAACATAATGACAGAAACACTGGCAAGTCCTTGAGAGCTATTGCTGGTGGGGAGGCACAAGCACCAGGTCGTCGGGTCACTTCACAGTCACTATGATGATAGGAAAAACTCTCTGGCAACTGGTAACTTAAAGGTGTTGTAAAGGAAATATTTTGTTTTCCCTAAATAGCTTCCTTTACCTTAGTGCAGTCCTCCTTCACTTACCTCATCCTTCGATTTTGCTTTTAAATGTCCTTATTTCTTCTGAGAAATCCTCACTTCCTGTTCTTCTGTCTGTAACTCCACACAGTAATGCAAGGCTTTCTCCCTGGTGTGAAGAAAGCCTCTTGAGGGGGGAGGGGGCGAGCAGGAGTGTCAGGATGCCCACTAACACACAGCTCCTTTCTCTATCTGAAAAGTAGAGAGTGTCCTGACCCTTCTGCTCGCCCCCTCCCCCCTCAAGAGGCTTTCTGCACACCAGGGAGAAAGCCTTGCATTACTGTGTGGAGTTACAGACAGAAGTACAGGAAGTGAGGATTTTTTAGAAGAAATAAGGACATTTAAAAGCAAAATTGAAGGATGAGGTAAGTGAAGGAGGACTGCACTAAGGTAAAGGAAGCTATTTAGGGGGGGGAAAAATTACCTTTACAACCTCTTTAAAGCTCCACTTTGGGATAAAACCCACCCCCTCCTATACCTAATGGCCACCCCTTTCTAGCTGATTACTATGTTGAAAAAAAACCTAGCCCTATCTAAAAGCCACAGTCACAGGATAATCCTCTTCTTCAGGTGTGCACATTAGGGCCTGTCTTATGTGGAGACTTACTATTAGTTGGGTCCAGTGGGGTCTTTTCAGAAGACAGAAGAGAACAACGTCGTCAGAGGAGGATCTGCAATCTCAGGGTTGGGCATTGATTGCAGTGCCTGGAAACAGTGGGACCTGGGTGAGGGACTTTGGTAAACATATCTGGATTCACAAGCTCTATATACACTTCAACAGAGTGTTTGGCAGGGCATTTGAGTATGGACCCGGAGGCCCAAAAGTCCCCTTTTCACAACTTTGACCTTTAGAACCCCCTTCCTACATCTTGGTACAAGTCTTTAAATGCTGCTGGGGGGTCTGCACACCTGCCACCGAAGGATCTACATAACGGCACACTTGTTTTAGTGCCACTATTAAACATACTTATTGCTCTGTACTACACAACCAATTTGTCTGAATTACAAAGTACCTATTATAACAGCTACCTGGGACACTGAACTTATGAGAGTTGTGATATCTTTAGAAGAAAGTAATTAATGAAGAGAATTAAGTACAATTTGATACAATTACCTTCTGGCTCGTTAAGAACAGACGGCTAAATAGTTAGTACTTATGGTTGGAAGTAATGCTGTCATCGGCTCTGGTGAACTTTGCTTCTGTTTTATTAGGTGTGTGCTGATGAAGAGCTTATTGGTGTTACAGGAAGAACATCTATAGACTGTAACTTTTAACACAGAGGACCTGTCACATTCAGCAATGTGGCAAAGAAAGAACAGAGAGCTGAAGGGTAGACATTATGCGTATTTGAACTCCAGATATACAATCAGTGGCGGCTGGTGTTCAACACACTGAAAAATTCAGAAAAAAAAACATCAATTGCAGCCTCACTGTGCCTATCAAATGCAGCCACTGTGCCCATCAAATGCAGCCACTGTGCCCATCAAATGCAGCCACTGTGCCCATCAAATGCAGCCACTGTGCCCATCAAATGCAGCCACTGTGCCTATCAAACGCAGCCACTGTGCCTATCAAACGCAGGCACTGTGCCCATCAATTGCAGCCACTGTGCACATCAAACATATCCACTGTGCCATCAAATGCAGCCACTGTGCCCATCAAATGCAGCCACTGTGCCCATCAAATGCAGCCACTGTGCCCATCAAATGCAGCCACTGTGCCCATCAAATGCAGCCACTGTGCCCATCAAACGCAGCCACTGTGCCCATCAAACGCAGCCACTGTGCCCATCAAACGCAGCCACTGTGTCCATCAAACGCAGCCACTGTGCCCATCAAATGCAGCCACTGTGCCTATCAAACGCAGCCACTGTGCCTATCAAACGCAGGCACTGTGCCCATCAATTGCAGCCACTTTACCATCAAGCACAACCATTGTGCCATCAAACAATGCCACTGTGCCCATCAAACTCTGTCACTGTGCCCATCAAATGCAGCCGCTGTGCCCATCAAATGCAGCCACTGTGCCCATCAAATGCAGCCACTGTGCCCATCAAATGCAGCCACTGTGCCCATCAAAATCTGTCACTGTGCCCATCAAATGCAGCCACTGTGCCCATCAATTGCAGCCACTGTGCCCATCAATTGCAGCCACTGTGCCATCAAACGCAGCCACTGTGACCATCAAAATCTGTCACTGTGCCCATCAAATGCAGCCACTGTGCCCATCAGTGTCTCAGCAGGGAGAACTCCTCTATCCATGCAAATGAGTTGGATGGAGGAATTCTCTCTGCCAGGACATTGTGACAGCTTACTGGCTGAACAAAAAAATAAAAGCTAACTGTTTATGGCCAGCTTAACTGTTAAGCATTAGTGTAGTTTGGTTTTGTAGCATTGCTCCATATTGGCAGCTCACCTTGGACACTTTCTTGATCATACCCATTATACCTCCCCTAGCATCTCACCCCCTTGCCTTCATTTGCCCCTCCCCTTGTTTCTTCCATTCCCTCCTTTTTTTCTCTTTTTCTCCCCCCTGCCACCATCATCTCGCGTTTTACTTCTACTGATCCCCTTCCACCTGATTTCTAGAATTCCCATTACTGCATAGTCTCTTGTTATAATGGACTTTCATTGTTATCACTGTAAGTGTTTGTGCATGGTTAAACATTGACAATGTAGCTATTAAGCTTATTTGTTACAAATGTTGTTAGCACGTTTAACCTTGTCCATCATCTCTCCGTGATGTACCTGACTTTTTTACCTTTGAGGCTCTGTGCATGTGATCCACTTTACTTCATTCTTAAAATTACAATTTATTTGGTAAAATAGTATAACGAAATTAAAGGGGTTGTAAAGGTAATTCCCCCCCCCCCCCTAAATAGCTTCCTTTACCTTAGTGCAGTCCTCCTTCACTTACCTCATCCTTCCATTTTGCTTTCAAATGTCCTTTTCTTCTGAGAAATCCTCACTTCCTGTTCTTCTGTCTGTAACTACACACCGTAATGCGAGGCTTTCTCCCTGGTGAGGGGGAAGGGGGCCCACTAACACACAGCTCCTTTCTCTATCTGCAGTAGAAAAAGTAGAAAGTAGAAAGAGTCCTGACCCTCCTGCTCGCCCCCTCAAGAGGCTTTCTCCACACCAGGGAGAACGCCTTGCATTACTGTGTGGAGTTAGACAGAAGAACAGGAAGTGAGGATTTCTCAGAAGAAATAAGGACATTTAAAAGCAAAATGGAAGGATGAGGTAAGTGAAGGAGGACTGCACTAAGGTAAAGGAAGCTATTTAGGGGGAAAAAATTACCTTTACAACCCCTTTAAAGACAAAAATAAATTGTTGAACAATAATGAATGACTCACTAGTGTTGAATGATAGACGATATTGGGTACGGTGTTGCAGCCATGTCCAACACGACAGGCTGGTATCTCCCAGTTACTAGTTGGAGGTTCTTGCTTCACTTTACTTTGTTGTAACTTGCAGAAATGATTATTGGTACCTTCAGAAGCTAACAAAGTATAACATTTTTACATTTTCATATGGCATGGGTGAGATGGACTGCCCTATATAGGTGTAAACAAGACCTGATTTCACTTATGTACCCCTATAGGTCATTTTAACTGGGCATTTGCTTTCATAGCAAATCTTGGTCACCATAAAGTTCCTGACACCTTCTATCAAATGAATGTACAGTACCTAACATTTTACTTTATTTTGATTTATATTAGAAAGGTTACACAGTGTTTAAATGTGAGAAGAAGAAACAAAAAACAGGTTGGTTCCCCCTTAATCTTAGCCACCCTACGCTGGAGCTTGTGTCACTAACTACGGTTAAATCTGCCAGGGGCGGACTGACAATTTATGGGGCCCCCGGGCAATAGGAGATTATGGGGCCCCGTGGAATAGGAGATTATGGGGCCCCCAGGGCAATAGATTATGGGGCCACACAGTATACACACACAGACATACAGTATACATACACAGTATTCACACACAGACATACAGTATACATACACAGTATACACACACACACATACAGGGCTAGATTCATAAAGCCTGCCGTAAGTTTGTGCGGGCGTAGCGTATCTGAGATGCGCTACGCCGCCGTAACTTAGTAAGGCTGAGGCTGGATTCACAAAGAACCTGCGCCCTAAGTTGCGGCGTAGCGTACATCTGCCGGCGTAAGCGCGCCAAATTCAAATTCTGAAGAGGTGGGCGTGTTTTATGCAAATAAAACATGACCCCACATAAATGACGTTCCTCACGAACGGTGCATGCGCCGTCCGTGAACGTATCCCAGTGCGCATGCTCCTAATCATGTCGCAAATAGTCAATGCTTTCGACGTGGACGTAATTTACGCAAAGCCCTATTCGCCAACGACTTACGCAAACGACGTAAAATTTTAAAAATTCGACGCGGGAACGACGTCCATACTTAACATTGGCTATGCCTCATATAACAGGAGTAACGTTACGCTGGAAAAAGGCTTACGCAAACGACGTAAAAAACTCAGCCGGGCGCACGTACGTTTCTAAATCGGCGTATCCAGACCATTTGCATATTCTACGCTGAAATCAACGGCAGCGTCACCTAGCGGCCAGCGTAAATATGCACCCTAAGATACGACGGTGTAAGCGACTTACGCCAGTCGGATCTTAGCCTAATTTCGGCGTATCTTGCTTTCTAAATACAGAAAGAAGATACGCTGGCGCAGCTTTGAATTTACGCGGCGTATCTATAGATACGCCGGTGTAAATTCTTGCTGAATCTAGCCCACAGTATACATACACAGTATACACATACACACATTGAAAAGGTACTGGAGAGGCGGGGCAGCTATAATCTTGGGATTTTTAAAAAAAATAAAATATTTTTACATACTGTCCCTGGTTTTACTGGATGCTGGCAACCCTGATGGGGCCCCCCTGTGGCATGGGGCCCTCGGACAGTGCCCGAGTGCCCGAAGGGTCAGTCCGCCCCTGAAATCAGCCTTTCTTAACCAGAGTTCCTTGATCAATGAGCAATTTCTACCACTCAGGTAAGTTACCACTGACATGAGGATCTTCTCTGCTATCTGTAATGTGGGGGGTATTCTTACTTTTCATGAACCAACAGTGTCATTTGGACCTTCTCCACATATCCCTGAACTAAAGGGGCCATTCTTCCCAAACCATCAATGTAACATAACACTTCACTGACCACAAGTGTAAGGAGGGTACTACACAGACCATCATGTAAGGGACACTTTTCCAGTAACCACCAATGTGAGGGAGAAGTACAATTTTTATGGTCTAAATTTATATTCTGGGCCATATTACTTTTATTTGTTTCAATATTCTAATTGCATTACATTCCTAATTTATTTTCATGCTAATGTCCCATGAGCTGTACATAAGTAATGCCGGGTACACACGAGAGGATTTATCCGCGGAAACGGTCCTCCAGACCGTTTCCGCGGATAAATACTCTGGCGGATTTTGATCTCCTGGTTGTACTAACCAGGAGATCAAAATCCCCGCGGAATTCCGTCCGCGGTGACGTGTCGCGCGGTCGCCGAGATGATGACGCGGCGACGTGCGCAACGCTGTCATATAAGGATATCCACGCATGCGTCGAATCATTACGACGCATGCGAGGGATGGGTTCGGACGGATCGATCCGGTGAGTCTGTACAGACCACCGGATCGATCCGCTGGAGCCGATTCAAGCAGATAGATTTCTTAGCATGCTAAGAAATTTTTATCCGCTGGAAATCGGTCGGCCCGAAATATATCCGCGGATAAATATCCGCTGGATCGTACACACCAGCGGATCTATCCGCTGAAACCGATCCACGGATCAATTTCAGCGGATCGATCCTCTCGTGTGTACGGGGCCTCAGGGTTTCCTGACACCTGAAAGTTATTGCAGTGGTTTCTCTGTGTAAAAAGATTGAGAAAGGCTCCGATCTATGAAGAAAAGGTATAGATATAACAATTGCTATACTTTCTTGTAATCCCCTGTAACCCTTGGTTCACATGTATGCGTTTTTTTGTGTCTTTTGCAGAAACCATTTAACCTGGTTTCCTATGGGACACATTCACATTGATGCGTTTTTAGTTGTTGAATTTTTTGGAAAGGGTCAGGGACTTATTTCCCGCAGCAGATTGCATTTTGGTTTAATAGACTTCAATGGAACTTTGTTTTTTAAGTTTTTTTGATGCGCTTTGTTTTTTGTTTTTTGGCCAATAGGAAAGTTAGGGTTAGCATTAAATCTAAAGGCGATACACGATCGGATATTCCGACAACAATTGTCAGATGGACGTGTTTTGTCGGATAATCCAACCGTCTGTATGCTCCATCGGACAATTGTTGTCGGAATTCCTGACAACAAATGTTGGATTGTTGTGCACCGCTGCACCTACCATCCCCTCCTCTTACAGGCCACGGGGAGGGGACCTGCTGTGCATGTGCCGCAGCGCTGATCTGAGGTACTGAAGAGGGGCTGCACTGAACAGGGGGGGCTGCACTGAACGAGGGGTCTACACTGAAGGGGGGCTGCTCTGAACGAGGGGGGCTGCTCTGAACGAGGGGGGCTGCTCTGAACGAGGGGGGCTACTCTGAATGGGGGGGCTACACTGAACGAGGGGGGCTACACTGAAAGGGGGAGGTGACACTGAACGGGTGGCTACTCTGAACAGGGAGGACTACACTGAAGGGGGGGTTACACTAAACAGGGGGGGCTACTCTGAACGGGGGGCTAAACTGAAGGGGGGGCTACACTGAATGGAGGGCTACACTAAACGTGGGGGGGTCTGCACTGAAGGGGGTCTGCACTGAATGAGGGGGGCTACACTGAACGAGGGGGCTACACTGAACAGGGGGGGCTACACTGAAGGGAGGTTACACTAAACAGGGGGGCTACTCTGAACGGGGGGCTAAACTGAAGGGGGGGCTACACTGAACGGGGGGCTACACTAAACGGGGGGGGTCTGCATTGAAGGGGTGGATACACTAAAGGGGGGACTGTGTAACATGGAGGGGGTCCAGAGCTGCAGGGTTCTGTGTAATGTAAAGGGGTCCATTGATGCAGGGTGCTGTGTAATGTAAAGGGGTCCAGTGATGCAGGGTGCTGTGTAATGTAAAGGGGTCCAGAGGTGCAGGGTGCTGTGTAATGTAAAGAGGTGCAGGGTGCTGTGTAATGTAAAGGGGTCCAGAGGTGCAGGGTGCTGTGTAATGTAAAGGGGTCCAGAGGCGCAGGGTGCTGTGTAATGTAAAGTGGTCCAAAGATGCAGCATGCTGTGTAATGTAAAGAGGTGCAGGGGTCTGTGTAATGCAAAGGGGTACAGAGATGCAGGGTGCTGTGTAATGTAAAGTTAAATTAAAACAAATTTTTTGTTACAAATATTTGTTTCCTCTTTGTGTATGTTTAGGTGACCAGGGGGCAAGGGGTGAAGATGGGGGGTGCCACAGGATTAGCTCGCACAGGGAGCCTGAACACCTAAGGCCGGCCCTGTGTTCAGTCATCTGTGTAGTGATGGATTGGTAACCAAACTGGTGCTTAACCCCAGTGGAGTAAAGTGAGGTCCCGAACCGGACTGTGCTGTTGGCCTAGATCTCAAGACTAAACACAATTGCAAACCTTTAGGCAGGTACAATAGTTTTAGGCCTCTTACACACGATAGGATAGTCTAAAAGACCGTTTTCATTGATCAAAACCTTCAGACCGTTCTCATCGGATGGACTGATCGTGTACGAGGCTTTAGTGTGTATATAGCTGATCACCTAGATTTATATGATCATCTTTGGTTCTAAATACAGCATTATCAAGTATATTGTGATGACAGGTACAGCATAAAACTTCAGGACAGAATTGAGAAATGACAGACAGTCTTTGAAGAAGGAAAAGCTATGCATCCTAATAGCAGGAGTCCAGGAGGAGAATGTAGTACATAGAAAAGTTTTCTCCTCCGCTTGTTTTTGTCAGCTATGCAGAAAAATATCCCGGAGGGATCTAAATCTGTATACGTTTAACAGCTGTTATGTGATAAAAGCTTGACAGTCTATGTGGGCCCCGTCGTTTTACTGAGGTGGGGACAAATCTGTTGATTAATGTTTCTTTCAGCAGATAGTGAACAGGATTTGGTTGTCTACACGATATGTGAAAACACTGTCAGATGATTGGAGGAAGTTAATGTTTTGGTCAGAGCTTTGCGCTTTCCTCAGAAGTGTCTCTGAAAGTGTCTCCCAAAGCTGATTTGTCCCTTGGCTCTCGGGTGGAGGCACCAGCATCTTCAGTAAGGGAATCAGGAAGTAAAGTCTTGTGGCTTCACTTCCTGGTTCCCTACTGTGCATGCGCGAGTCGATCCCACTGGTCCCCGCTGCTGTCTTCTGGGACCCGTGTGTCTCCCAGAGACACAGGGAGGACAGAGTAGGCACCGGTCGTGGCATAGGTCACCGGAAGTGGGAGCAAATAACCTGTATTACACAGGTATCTGCTCCCTCCTCCCCCCTGAAAGGTACCAAATGTGACACCGGAGGGGGGAGGGTTCTGAAAAGCGGAAGTTCACTTTAAGACATGTGCTCCCAATGTCGGAGCGTATGTCGCCCCAGTGTAAATCAGTCCTAAGACAGTATTCTTCTGGAAGTCATATAGTGTAACATAGTGGTCCACTTGAAATGATATGTTGTAAGACATTGTAAGACAAGTGCAAAATCTGGTTCAGTTGTACATTGTAGCTAGCTTCTAATTTCAGCTTGTTCAATTCTGGAAGCTGATTGGTTTCTATGCAGGGCTACAACAGATTTTGCACACTCCAGTTTTATTAAAGGGGTTGTAAAGGCAAAAAATGTTTTATCTTAACCACTTGCCGACTGACGCACAAACTTATATGTCAACAGAGTGGCACGGACAGGCAAATGGGCATACAGGTACATTCCTTTAACTAGTTGCAGACCAGCCGCCGCAGTTCTACGGCGGCAGGTCGGATCTCCTGCGCGAGAGCCCATAGCTCTACGTCGCCTCGCGAAGCTGCCACTAGGGGCGCGTGTGTGCCGCCAGAGGCGCGCGCACCCCCCCCACTCACTCCTGACTCCCGCGTGTGTGCCCGCCGGTCGATCACCGCCGGGCACCCACGATCGCTCGTTACAGAGCGAGGACCGGGAGCTGTGTGTGTAAACACACAGCTCCCGGTCCTGTCAGGGGAGAAATGCCAGACCGTCTGTTCATACAATGTATGAACAGCGATCAGTCATTTTCCCTAGTGAGTCCACCCCCCCTACAGTTAGAACACACCAAGGGAACATACTTAACCCCTTCCCCGCCCCCTAGTGTTAACCCCTTCTTTGCCAGTGGCATTTTTATAGTAATCAATGCATTTTTATAGCACTGATCGCTATAAAAATGCCAATGGTCCCAAAAATGTCCGAAGTGTCTGTCATAATGTCGCAGTACCGAAAAAAAATCGCTGATCGCCGCCATTACTAGTAAAAAAAAAATATTAATAAAAATGTCATAAAACTATCCCCTATTTTGTAAATGCCATAACTTTTGCGCACACCAATCAATAAACGCTTATTGCGATTTTTTTTTACGGAAAATATGTAGAAGAATACATATCGGCCTAAACTGAGGAAAAAATCGTTTTTTATATATTTTTGGGGCATATTTATTATGGTAAAAAGTAAAAAAAAAAATTTTTGTTTTTCAAAATTGTCGCTCTATTTTTGTTTATAGTGCAAAAACTAAAAACCCACAGGTGATCAAATACCACCAAAAGAAAGCTCTATTTGTGGGTAAAAAAAGGACGCCAATATTGTTTGGGAGCCATGTCACACGACCGCGCAATTGTCAGTTAAAGCGACGCAGTGCCGAATCGCAAAAAGTGCTCTGGTCTTTGACCAGCAATATGGTCCGGGGCTTAAGTGGTTAAATATGCTGCTGTGTGGTCGCGTGTACCCTGTTGCGAGCTCCGTGACCATGCCCGCAGGACCCGCAGACTCGATGTCCGCCAGTGTCCCACAATCAGGGCCGTTTGAAGGAATTTGGGGGCCCCAAGCAAGAAGCAGGGGAGGGGGTGTTGCTGAGTTTCAAGTTGAGAAGCGGCGGGGGGGGGTCAGATGCAGCTGCCGCTGAGCACCGAGGAGTACTTCTTCTGTCATTGCTAGTTGATAAATGGGGGAGGGGGGGTGTGTTATGCTGTGCAAGCTGTGGAAGCATTTTGTTTTATAATAAACTTCGGCTATTACCTCTTTCTTCTGACTGCCCCCCCATGTTCTTTTTACCCCCCCTTACCGCATACCGAACACCGCGCAGCAGAAGATTCAGTTTGCTGTTCCCGGCCGGACTGAAAGGAAGTGAGCACTGAGTGTGTGCACTTCCTGTCAGTCCGGCCGGGAACAGGAAACTAAATTTCCTGTACCACACGGTTACGGTACCTGGCCGGACTGCAGGAGGAATTAGGAAAGGAGCTCGGCCACGCTACAGGCTGCAGCATTTATAGGAAGCGGTGGCGCAGCAAGGGCCCGCTCTGCTGGGGCCCCAGGCCAGCTCGGGGGCCCCAAGCAGTTGCTTGTTTTGCCTGTCTTGTTCAGACGGGCCTGCCCGCAATTGGGTCACAGGGCCGAAGAACGGGCAGATGTCAATGTAAACACAACATCTCCCCGTTCTTCCTAGTGACATGTCACTGATCGTCTGTTCCCTGTCATCGAGAGCAGCGATCAGTGACGTGTCACTCATAGCCATGCCCCCTAACACTTAGAATCACTCCCTAGGACACACTTAACTCCTTCCTAGCCCCCTAGTGGTTAATCCCTTCACTGCCAGCCTCATTTACACAGTAATCAGGGCATTTTTATAGCACTGGTTGCTGTATAATGAATGGTCCCAAAATAGCACCAAAAGTGTCTGATGTGTCCACCATAATGTCGCAGTCATGATAAAAATCGCTGATCGCCGCCATTACTAGTAAAAAATATATTAATAAAAATGCCATAAAACTATATTTTTCATCATTGTCATACAGTATATGTTTTTGTCACTGGAGTGTTTATTACAATTATTTATCACGCTAATGTTGGGTCCCTCTTAATGAGGTCATGGTAACAGCTAGCTAATCACCCCTCTAGCGCCCTCTTTCCCACATATATCCCATTGCATAAAACTATCCCCTATTTTGTAGACGCTTTTAAACGCAAACCAATCAATAAACGCTTATTGCGATTTTTTTTACCAAAAATATGTAGAAGAATACGTATTGGCCTAAACTGAGGAAAAAAATTACGTTTTTTTATATATTTTTTGGGGGGGCCCTGCCTAAAGCTATGTAAGGGGCCCCAAAATTTGTGACGGCTGCCCTGATATATTGTATTAGGTTTAACGCTCTCTTCCTTCTGAGAGTGACATGTCTTCATGGAGGGACTGTATCATGTCACCAGCGCAGCTTTCATGCTCTCTTGACACGTTACCAGTTGGTCACATCACCGGGGAACAAATCACTCATACCACTGACCTCTCTCCTTCTGATTAATGACAACATTTTGTTTTAGAGACTCATTCCTGAAAGACGGGCTGCGTGTTGAAATTCAATAAGTTTGTTTCGGTTGGTGACAGGGTACAAATTGGAAAAGTCCTTGAATGGAGTGGAATTTGAGTTGCCCGCAGGCGCGGACTTACTGAAATGTTATCATGGTGACATTCTGTAGAAATGAGATTCGGACCATTTTTTTTTTTTTTTTTTCCGACTCTGTCTCAGGGGCAGGAATTAAAGCAAATGAGGTCTGATAACATATATCCAAATATATATCTCGCTGTCGCGAAGCGCGGTTGGCCGTAGACTTCTGTCAATGTGCAGTCAGGCACACTTAATGTTCTCTCCTGCTGCCAGCCCTCCCCGTAATGACATTCCTTGAGGGGTCCGCGCTGTGAAATGTCATTGACTAGTGGCTCATTTCTGTACAGATTTGCGGGGCCAGGAGATATTACCAAAGGTCTATTAGTTGAAATTGAGGTGAAACTGTAGCTGTGTGGTCAGTGGGCCCATTACATTCATTTTTTACTTCCAAACCATTTTGCAATGTATCCACTGGCGGAAATGCGCGCATATAGCGGTAAGCATAGTTGAACAGCAAATAAAGTAACCTTTGAAAAATAGCGTATAACACTTTTTATTATATATTAAGAAAGAAGCAGCTAGAGTCATCCTCCAATTACATACCACCCATGGAGGATCTGAGAGTAACACCATCCCTGGCGCTTGAATTATGGCAAGCCTGGCAGTATCAATAAATATTCAATCTCCCCAAGGTGCCCAGACTATACAAAGTCCATAATCCACAGAGCACTGAGAAGATTGGGCCCTGCATTTACCACTCAATCAGATCACTTTATTTATTCCAAAAAAGGCTGAATTAAATAAAGATACATACAGTTAAAGGATGAATTCGATGTAAGCACATGTTAAGTGAAATGTGAGGGCAGGACCTATTTTTCTTAACCACTTCCCGCCCGGCCTATGGCCGATTTACGTCCGGAAAGTGGTTTTGAAATCCTGACTGGACGTCCATGGACTTCATGCCGTGGGGGCGCGCAGCGCGGCGATCGGTGATGCGGGGTGTCAGTCTGACACCCTACATCTCTGATCTCGGTAAAGAGCCTCTGGCGGAGACTCTTTACCACGTGATCAGCCGTGTCCAATCACGGCTGATCACGATGTAAACAGGAAAAGCCGTTGATGGCTCTTCCTCACTCGTGTCTGACAGATCGGCGGCTCTCCTGACAGGGGGGGGTTCGCGCTGATTGTTTATCAGCGCAGCCCCCCCTCGGATCGCCACACTGGACCACCAGAGAAGCCCACACTGGACCACCAGGGAAGGGCAAATAAAAAAAAAAGCATTGAAAAAAAAGGCTTAAAAAAAAAAAAAAGATGCCAATCAGTGCCCACAAATGGGCAGTGACTGGCAACATGGGTAGATCAGTGCTACCCCACAATGTCCATCAGTGCCACCCCACAGTGCCCATCCATGCCCAGTGCCCACCTATCAGTGCCCATCAGTGCCACCCATAAGTATCCATCAGTGCCACCCATAAGTGCCGCCCATGAGTGCCCATCTGTGCCGCCCATGAGTGCCCATCTGTGCCGCCCATGAGTGCCCATCTGTGCCGCCCATGAGTGCCCATCTGTGCCGCCCATGAGTGCCGCCCATGAGTGCCCATCTGTGCTGCCCATGAGTGCCCATCAGTGCCGCCTATGTGTGCCCATCAGTGCCGCATACCAGCGCCGCCAATCAGTGCCACCTGATCTGTGCCCGTCAGTACTACCTCATCGATGTCCATCAGTGCCATCTCATCGGTGCCCATCAGTGCCCGTAATTGAAAGAGAAAACTTACTTATTTACAAAAAAAATTACGGAAAAAAATAAAAACTTAATTTTTTTTCCAAATGTTCAGTCTTTTTTTAGTTGTTGCGCAAAGAAAAAAAAAAAAACGCAGAGGTGATCAAATACCACCAAAAGAAAGCTCTATTTGTGGGAAAAAAAGGACGCCAATTTTGTTTGGGAGCCACGTTGCACGACCGCGCAATTGCCATTCAAAGTGCGACAGTGCTGAAAGCTGAAAATTGGCTTGGGCGGGAAGGTGCGTAAGTGCCTGGTATGGAAGTGGTTAAAGAGCGTGTAATACTTAAAGTGTAACTCCACTTTTCACGGGGGAAAAAAATGCAAACAAATAAATAAAAAATGTATAGCATGTACAATTGTGACACAAATCATATTGTGATGCAATATGTTTTCTACAATTAAATAAATGTACCTAGCTGTTTGCAATCCTCTATTTAATGCACGCTGAGCTACGCATGCATAGTTCAGCATGCATTTTTGGCACATTTTTGGAGCGTCCTAGCAACAAAGCAGGATGGTGGGTACCATCTCTTGGAGTTTTTCAGCCACACGTTGGGTACATTAATGGCCTACATCTATAGCAAGGGCCTTATTCAGTTTTAGTCCAAGCTGCACAGTTTGGCCCAGATTCTCAAAGGGCTTACGACGGCGCAACGCCATGTACGCCGTCGTAAGTCCTAATCTGGGCTGTCGTAGCTATGCAACTGATTCTTAGAATCAGTTACGCATAGATATCCATTAGATCCAACAGGCGTAAGGCTCTTACGCCGTCGGATCTTAACTGCAATTTTTTTTGTTGCCCGCTAGGTGGCGCTTCGGTCGTTTTCCCTGTCGAGTATGCAAATTAGCTAGATACGCAAATTCCCGAACGTACGCGGGGCCGACGCAGTAAAGTTACGACATTTACGTTAGGCTTTTCCCGGCGTAAAGTTGCCCCGCGCAACCAATGTTAAGTATGGCCGTCGTTCCCATGTCAAAATTTGAAAAGTTACGTTGTTTGCGTAAGTCATCCGTGAATGGGGCTGGACGCCATTTACGTTCATGTCTAAACCAATGACGTCCTTGCGACGTCATTTGGAGCAATGCACCCTGGGATTTTTTATGGACGGCGCATGCGCAGTTCGTTTGGCGCGGGGACGCACTTCATTTAAATGAAACATGCCCCCTACCCGCCGAATTTGAATTACGCTGCCTTACGCCGCGTGATTTACGCTACGCCGCCGCAACTTTACACGCAAGTGCTTTGTGAATAAAGCACTTGCATGAAAAACTTGCGGCGGCATAACGTAAATGACATACGTTATGCCGCCGCAGAGATACGCCCGATCTACGAGAATCTGGGCCTTTGTTTTTATCTACAGACAGCTCTTATCTGCATGGGCAGTTTTTTGATAAAGGTGAACTTACCTTTTAAAGCGGAACGATAGGCATCCCCGTTACAGAAATGCGACCATTGGATCCCTTGCTGGCTCCGCGTACACACGATCGGAAATTCCGACAAGAAAAGTCAGATGTGACTCGGAAATTTCAACCATGTGTATGCTCCATCGGACTTTTGCTGTCGGAATTTCCGCCAACAAAAGATTGAGAGCAGGTTCTCCATTTTTCCTTTGAAAAAAGTTCCTATTGGAGATTCTGATCGTCTGTATGCGATTCCGAAGCGCGAAAAAACACTCAGAATCAAGCAGGAGAGCCGAACTGCCTATTAAACTTCATTGATCTCGGCTCGTCGTACGTGTTGTACGTCACCGCGTTCTTGATGGTCGGAATTTCCAACAAGATGTGTGTGATTGTATGTATGCAACACAAGTTTGAGCCAACATTCCGTCAGAAAAAATCCACAGTTTTCTTGTCGGAATTTCCGATCGTGTGTACGCGGCATAAGGGATTATTTACACTTGCTTCGGCTTTAACACACATTAACGGCTTTGTTAAAGCTCTCTGAACGCCTGTCAAAGCTCCTGTCACTAAATAAAATGGTTGGCTTACAGTCATGTTTACACCTTGCTTTGCTTCAAAAATGATACCCCATGTAGCTTTAGTGGTGCTTTAAAGTGTCTTCAAAGCCTCCATAGAAGTCTATGGCAAGGCTTGCTTGAAGCCCTACTGAAATGCCACTGAAGCCTCATGGAAGCCTCACCGAAGCCCCATCGAAGCTCCACCAAAGCCTCATCAATGCCCCACCGAAGCCTCATGAAAGCACCAAACAAAAGCAAGGTGTAAACAGGTATGTAGGTTAACCATTTTATTTAGTGACAGGAAACATATAAAATATAGATGCGCTAATATTAACTTAAAAGGTGATAAAACGTACAAAGAAAACTAATCAGGGAGAACACTCCATAAACTGTGAATTACTAATATGTCCTTAATTAGTGCACAGTGATTAGCAGGATTCCATGCAGGGAAAAATCACTCTCTTCAATCTGAATGCTAATCCAGCCCTCCACCGCTGTGATCAGATGATACAAGCACTCACAGACAGGGATTGCATGAAAGAAAAGAGAAAAACCTCATTGCGCAATATTCGATGACAGATCAAAAATGTAATCAGAGCATTGACATATGCACTCACGAATCCCCGCTTTCCGTAAAACATGAAAACGCCACTCAGTATGCTGTTTCCTCAGCTCGATCCGATGCACTGGGAGTCGATCGCAGGCTCCTCCCTACGCGTTACGTCACAGGCACGCGACTTACTCATGGGTTCCTACGTTATGAGAATGGCTTGGGGTTTAGATAGCCTTCTCATTGACAGCGTTTACATTAGTGTGAGCAACCAAGGGGAAAGACAAACATCATTGCGGCAAAATTTTACTCACATAGCTGAATTCTAGTGAGATCAAATGTCGATGCATAGACACACATAGAGCTTTGGACTGTCACTAAAGAGAGCTTTAACCATGTCTGTCCAAATGCCATGTTTGGACAGGCTTTGTTAAAGCTTTAAGAGAGCTTAAGAGAGAGCTTTAACAAAGCCTGTTCGAAATCTATGTTTTGAAGCAAGTGTAAACTAGCCCTAACCCTTTAAGACCACTCTACAAGACTTTTACTATTAGGTACCTGATCATCACCAGGCTCTCTCCTGCCACCCGAAATCCTCTGTTCTCCTCCTTCTCTCCTCCCTCCTACTTTTACTTTTTTTCTCTCTTCCTTCTGAACATTTTTTGGGTGAAAACCCTTTCCTTACTCCACTTTTCGTATGTTTTCTTTTCTACATTCCCCACAGGCTAAAATACCTATAGTGGCTTGTTATGAAGCTCTAGATTCTGGACTTTCCTCTGTTGCATAATCTTGCTATAGTACACTATGAGAATATTTACACTCATGATTGACAAGAAAACAGAGAATCTAAGGAAGTGAGTATTTAAGTGGCGAATCCCTGATGATATAGCATACATAGGAAAATAAATGTTAATTGAAATATACATAGAATATACATATCCAAATACATAAAGGGGGCTAACAAAGAGTCCCCTATATCTATGAAATGATCACATGTGTAACAAAACATCAAATGGTATAATATAAAAACTTGTCACAGCATAATGTCAAATGGGTGTTGTATGGAGCTTGCCAACATGTTTCCCACCGCAATGACCACTTCCTCAGGGCTTCATTCCATAGAGTATAACTCCACACCTATGCTAAAAATCATGTGGCACGTCCAAGCTAAGGGGAGACCAAAGAAAACAGGCTGGACTGCGGGTTCCTCGGGAGGCCCGGATACTTATTGTTTCTGTCCCCTCCACATATGGGAGGTATTTCCATGCATTTTGCAGAGATGTGAGACATCTTTACCCTTTATTTGTGTCATTGGTGGGCGATATATATCTCAATATTAAATAAGGATCCTTTGATTGACTGAGCCATTGGATGATATGCACTTGTTGCAGGAATTACCTAACCTCTGATTAAATTTTGAGTGGCTCATCATATCCAGGTTTGAGGGTAAATATCATGTATCCTCTGATATAGCTGGGTTTCCTTTGCTGTATGTTGGTGGCTGATTGGACCATTTTTTCTTTGGTCTCCCCTTAGCTCGGATGCTAATTTTGAACAGATCCACGTACCTCGGCGCATTTTTAAGTCCGGCGTAGTGTATTTTCCGTATCCACAAAGAATTTGCGCCGCAAGTTACGGCGGCGTAGTGTAAATGTGTCGACGTAATGGCGCGCAATTCAAATGACTAAGTTCTGGGCGTGTTTTAAGTTAATACGTCTTGACCCCACGTAAATGAAGTTTTTTTTAACGGCGCATGCGCCGTCCGTGGGGGTATCCCAGTGCGCATTTTTCAAATTAACCCGCAACAAGCCAATGCTTTCGACGTGAACGTAATTCTATGCAAAGCCCTATTCGCGAACGTTTTATGTAAACAACGGAAAATTTGACGCTGGCCCGACGTCCATACTTAACATTGCGTACGCCTCATAGACCCAGGGGTAACGTTACGCCGAAAAAAGCCTTACGGAGACGACGTAAAAAATGCGCCGGCCGGATGTACGTTTGTGGATTGGCGTATCTAGCTAATTTGCATACTCAGCGCGGAAATCGACGGAATCGCCACCTAGCGGCCAGCGTAAATAGGCACCTTAGATCCGACGGCGTACTAAGACGTACGTCAGTCGGATCTAGCCCAGCTTCAGGCGTATCTTGTTTTGTGGATACAAAACAAAGATACGCCGGAGCATCCTAGAAGTTACACGGCGTATCAATAGATACGCCAACGTAACTTCTTTGTGGATCTGGCCCTATGGAATGAAGCCCTGAAGAAGTGGCCATTGCACCAGGAAACATGTTGGCAAGCTCCATACAACACCCATTTGATATTATGCTGTGACAAGTTTTTATATTATACCATTTGATGTTTTGTTACACATGTGGATATTTTATAGATATAGGGGCCTCTTTGTTAGCCCCCTTTATGTATTTGGATATGTATCTTCTATGTATATTTCAATAAACGTTTGTTTTTACAAATTTATATGTATGTTATATCATCAGGGAATCGCCACTTAAATACCCACTTCCTAACATTCTCTACTATTTTCTTGCCAATTTTTAGGACTGGGATTCCCTGTTAGCAAACAAGCTTGGGCTTGGGACTCTAAGGCCCCATACACACGAGAGGATCGATCCGCTGGAATTGATCTGCGGACCGGCTCCAGCGGATAGATCCCCTGGTGGAATCCATTCCAACGGATTGATCCGCTGGTCTGTACAGACTCACCGGATCAATCCGTCCGAATCCATCCCCTGCATGCGTCGTAATGATTTGACGCATGCGTGGAATTCCTTATGACAGCGTCGCGCACGTCGCCGCGTCATCATCGCGGCGACGGTGCGACACGTCACCGCGGACGGAATTCCGCGGGGATTTTGATCTCATGGTTAGTACAACCATGAGATCAAAATCCGCCAGAGGATTTATCCGCGGAAACGGTCCCCCGGACCGTTTCCGCGGATAAATCCTCTCGTGTGTACCCGGCCTAACTATTCCTACAACACTTTACAACACTCTTTAATTGTTGCTGGTCTGTGTTGTACCAGAGTATCACTATCCCTTCTTGTATGGTCTGCTCCTCACCGACGCGTTTCACTTAGTAAGGGCTTAGAGGCCATTAAATATTGATAGCAGCTTACAGATCCAAAGAGTGTCTTTCTTCTTCATATTCACTCTCACGTGGTGAATGCCTTCCCTGTACATTTTAGCGATCCCGCCTCTGCCAATTCCTTGCCTGCGACAGGATCTCAAGTGTGACATGGCCATAGGAGGTCAGCATAGGAGGTCAGCATAGGAGGTCAGCAACGGCATCTCCTATTTCTCCTATAACAGGTTTCCTTTGAACATGAAATGAAGTGGAAAATGGAACGGCGTTGGTATGAATGGAGGCGAAATGCAGAAGTAATGGTGATGTACAGTGAGGCGATATCTCCCCGTGATTACCGCATGATTTACAGCTGGAGGCTGGATTGTGCTCAGCAGCTGCTAAGCGACTCCAATAATGTTGTCTTAATTGATACAGATACTCACATATGTTTAACAGACACTTTTCTGTCTCATCCCACATGTTTCATTGCAGTTCTAACCTTGCTGCTAGACAGAGAGCAGTGAACGGGGCGGCTTGGTATCGACATGCTAGAGAACGGCGTGCGAACAGGTGTGTGGTGCACCGCGCCGATCCTGAAAGGGGACAAACATCTGCTGCATGGAGTTGGATTTCTCAAGCCTCGTTCACGCGCTCGGCATACTCGGCAAGAACCAACAAGAAAACTGCTGGCAGAGCTTTGGTGCCAAGTATACCGTGCGTGTTTTTATTTTCAGTATATGTGTGTTGGGGTGCCATTCAAAATGTATGGAAGTGCATGCAGGGCTGGCCTTTGGGGTGTGCGAGTCGTGCGGCTGCACAGGGCGCCATGGGTAACAGGGGGCGCCGTGCGGCACACACAGCTCACAGAATGTGAGTCACATCAGGGCCGATCCTAGATGGGGTGCAGTTCACCCAGGCGCCACAGAGGTGGGGGCGCTCAAGCGCCAGAGTGCTCCCCTCCCTCCTCCTCCCCCTTGTTGGTGTCTCTTTACAGCTCACAGCCGCCGCGCTGTTTCCCTGGTCCGTCCTGGTCCTGGCAAGCTGTGCGGGGGGGGGGGTTGCCTGCCTGTAACACTCCCCCATCTAATGCTGTACCTCAGGGATCTCCAATGTCTCCGGAGGCAGCCTGAGTTGGTGGGCGTAGCTGGGGGTGTGGCTGCTTCCTCCACTCCTCCCACAGACTCCTTCACTCTGGCTGATCCCACAGCTGAAGGAGAAAGAAACGAGGACACAGCAGCATCTCCAGGCATGCTGTAAGTTGGCTACTGCACATGTCCCTACAAATAGTCCTGACCTGGCACCATACCACCCCAGCCTGCCCTATGCCACCTTAGCCTTCCCTATGCCAATCGCAACTTGCCCTATGCCACCCCAGCCTGCCCTATAGCACCCCAGCCTGCCCCGTAGCACCTCAGCCTGCCCTATAGTACCTCAGCCTGCCCTCTACCACCTCAGCCTTCCCTCTACCACCTCAGTCTGCCCTCAACCACCCCAGCCTGCCCTATACCACCCCAGCCTGCCCTATACCACCGCAACCTGCCCTATGCCACCGCAAGCTGCCCTATACTACCCCAACCTGCCCTATGCTACCAAAACCTGCCCTATGCCACCACACCCTGCTCTATACCACCCCATCCTGCCCTATGCCACCCCAGCCTGCCCTATATTACCCCAACCTGCCCTATATCGCCCTAGCCGTCCCAATACCACACTATACTTTAATTTACAGGGGCCATTTGGGGGGGGGGGGCGTGCCACAGGATTATCTCGCACAGGGCGCCTGAACACCTAAGGCCGGCCCTGAGTGCATGGCAATGCAATTATACTTGAATGGGCTGCCTTATGCATTTGTTGCGGCAAAGAAGCTCAGGGACCAAATCTTGGCTCTGAGCTAGGTGCAATTTTACATGTATGTTTTGTCTGACCGTTGCAGCAAAACCACGCCACGTTTAGGGTGCCTTTTAGGACGAATGCTACCCAAATGCACGTTGCGCATTTTGCCCAAATTTTTATTTCTTATCGCCCAAGTGTGAATAGGGCCTAATTAGTATTTTTTTATGTCACTTTAAAACTGCCTTATTCTAAACCTATGTTCCCTCTTTTACTGCGTATTTGTGGCCAACATTCAGGTCACATGACCTCATTTACTCTATTTATATTATGAACACAATTGCAAATCTATAGCAGCTTATATGTGATGACTGCCTTCGTTTTCTTTTTGTTCAACTAAGAACATTTTTAGAGAGTGCAGAAAATACCTGTTGATCCTGCTGGAAATACAGGGCCAGATCCACATAGATCGGCACCGGCGCAGCGTATCAGAGATACGCTACGCCGCCGTAACTTACTTGGCTTTGTTTCAAATCCTCAAAGATTTTGCGCCGTAAGTTAGGGCGGCGTAGTGTATTTCTGCCGGTGGAATTCAAATCGTCGATTAGGGGGCGTGATTCATTTAAATGAAGCGCGTCCCCGCGCCGAATGAACCGTGCATGCTCCGTTTTAAAATTTCCTGCCGTGCTTTGCGCGAAATGACGTCGCAACTACGTCATTTTTTAAACTTAGACGTGACTTACGTCCCAAATCACGGACGACTTACGCAAAAAAATCAAATTTTGACGTGGGAACGACGGTCATACTTAACATGGCAAATCTAACTATACGCCGCAAAATACCAGCTTTAACTATACGCCGGAAAAAGCCGACTAGAGACACCGTAAAAAAATGCGCCGGCCGCTCGTACGTTCATGGATCGTCGGAAAAAGCTAATTTACATACCCGATGCGGAAAACGACGCAAACTCCACCTAGCGTACGCCGAAGTATTGCATCTACGATCCGAAGGCGTATGAAGCCGTACGTCTGTCTGATTGAACCCAGATGCCGTTGTATCTTGGTTTGAGGATTCAAACCAAAGATACGACGCAGGAAATTTGAAAGTACGCCGGTGTATCAGTAGATACGCCGGCGTACTCGCTCTGAGGATCTGGCTCTCAGTGTCCTTCTCAATTCCTGTGAGCTACACTGAGTATACAGTATGGTCCTTCCTAGCTTCCCCCCTTGCCCTACCATGTAATGGAGATGAAGATATTTGGACATGTTTGTAGTCCATATCAGGAGGGCAGCCCAGGGTGACAACCATACCTCCCAACTTATTGAGATGGGAACAAGGGACACTTATTAGAAAAAGTATGTAGGAGTAGGACACACCCCCTGCTATCCACAAGTGCATTTTTTACCACTAATATTCCTTTATACTGGTTTTTGCAATTTACAAATGCAGCAATTGGATGAAAGGTTTAGCATTGGGAAACACTTTTTGAAAGATAAAAAGTGCATTTTATATACAACTTTATAGATCAGACCAAAAGAAGAGACAAATGAGGAGGAAAGAGGGACAGAGGGACTTTGATTCAAATCAGGGACAGTTGGGAGGTATGGTGACTCACCATACCTCCCAACTGTCCCTGAGTTTGAGAGACATTGGTGACAACTATGGCTTCCATAGATACAGTGTAGGAATGAGTGTAGCCACCCAAGGACAGGAAGTGAGTTATTTGCAGGATTACCAAGTGAAAACAAAGCAAAAGAGGCTTGAAGAAAGAAAACTAATACAGCCGCCAAGCACTAGAATACTGCAATGTATTCAATTTTTGGTTTTGGATTTAGATACGTTTTAAATGTCAGTGTGACTATTTTGCACAACGCAGAGTATAGAGGAGGCGGAACCCCTAGTAACATCAGCACCTCTGCACCTATCTGTTTCACATCAAGTGCAGTGCGGGAATGCGTTCACAATTGGGCGTTTTCCCGCACTGCACAAAAACACGCTGCCATTTACAGACGCACACAGGTGGCGGTAATTCTTAACGGCACTCCAAAGCATCTGGAAAACATGCGTGCATTCGCACCCGCCAAACTGCATAGTACTGCAGCCCACTGAAATGAATTCCAGGAACGCATTAAAAATAGTGTCTGCTCGGACGCACCTTATGATGTGTGATCGAGCCCTCAAATTCTGACTAGCGGCATGGCCCCTGTGTCACATCTGTTTTGCTACGTGAAGGATTTTAAAGTAGGACTTAGTCCTAATTTCAAGAATTTGCGAGAAGCAGAAGGGACCTAGTATGTTTCTTCTGCCATATTGTTTTTTTTTTTCCTAAAGGGTTTGTAAAGGAATTTTTTTTTTTATCTTAATAGCTTCCTTTACCTTAATGCAGTGCTGTTTTCATGTCCTCATTGTTCGTTTTTGCTCTCAAGTTGCTGTAATTCTTCTCTGATCTCCACACTTCCTGGTTGTCTGTTTCCTGATGACCACAGTACTGGGAGCTTTCTCTCTGTGGTCACTAATCAAGGAGGTGTGATTACTGTGTGTCTAAAACCCCTCAGCACCAATCAGTTTAGTTTTCCAAACCATCACTGCCCTGTATTGGCTCTGTGGCTCTGTACATCACAGAAGCAGGAAACAACATGCAAAAACGAAACTAGAAACTGAAGGTACATTATATGATTGATTTTTATCTATTTTTAATCATTTTTAACCACTTAATGCCCGCCGCACGACTATTTACGTCCGCAAAATGGCACGGACAGGCAGATGGGCGTATATATATATATACGTCCTTGCCTTTCCGCGGGTCGGGGGTCCGATCGGGACCCCCTCCGCGGCGGGCGGCTTACCTCGGGGAGCGATCCGGGACGACGGCGCTCGTTTATAGCCGCTCCGTCGCGATCGCTCCCCGGAGCTGAAGAACGGGGAGAGCCGTATGTAAACACGGCTTCCCCGTGCTTCACTGTGGCGGCGCATCGATCGTGTCATCCCCTTTATAGGGGAGACACAATCAATGACATCAGACCTACAGCCACACCACCCTACTGTTGTAAACACACACTAGGTGAAGCCTAACACGTTCAGCGCCCCCTGTGGTTAACTCCCAAACTGCAACTGTCATTTTCACAATAAAGAATGCAATTTAAATGCATTTTATGCTGTGAAAATGACAATGGTCCCAAAAATGTGTCAAAATTGTCCGAAGTGTCCGCCATAATGTCGCAGTCATGAAAAAAAAACGCTGATCGCCGCCATTAGTAGTAAAAAAAAAATAATTAATAAAAATGCAATAAAAATATCCCCTATTTTGTAAACGCTATAAATTTTGCGCAAACCAATCGATAAACGCTTATTGCGATTTTTTTTTTTTTACCAAAAATAGGTAGAAGAATACGTATCGGCCTAAACTGAGGAAAAAAAAAATTATGTTTTTGGGGGATATTTATTATAGCAAAAAGTTAAAAATATTGCATTTTTTTCAAAATTGTCGCTCTATTTTTGTTTATAGTGCAAAAAATAAAAACCGCAGAGGTGATCACATACCACCAAAAGAAAGCTCTATTTGTGGGAAAAAAAGGACACCAATTTTGTTTGGGAGCCACGTCGCACGACCGCGCAATTGTCTGTTAAAGCGACGCAGTGCCGAATCGCAAAACCTGGCCTGGGCATTTAGCTGCCTAAAGGTCCGGGGCTTAAGTGGTTAAAAGGAATCAGTTAACCATTATGTCTCTATACCCTGTAAACAGTCATTTCAGCAAAAAAAAATTTTTCCTTCACAACTCCTTAAACCTTACTAGGTGCTTTAGAATGTATTGAGAGCCGCAAATGCGTTTTTGGTGCGTCTCGTGGCAGAATGAATGAATTCCCATGTGCGTGGAAGTTACGTCATCCTGGCCCAGCCAGTCAAGATGACCAAAGACCCTGAATCTGGAAGAAGCTAGGGAGACGTTCTTGGCACTGGCGAGGTACATAACATCTCTGGAGGGGAGAATTGGAGGGTCCTTACACCGGGGGTTTACCTGCTGAGCAATGTCTGTATTCTGGTGCCTTGACTTCCACGTTAGAAAACAACATTGTGTCCTTTTATCACACACAGGGATTTACACGAGCCAATCCATCCTCATTGACAAAATAGAAGAAAGTGTTTACCTTCACGTGCACCACTTCTGCTCATCGGCCAGGTTGCAAGCTGCAGCACAGCGCATGGCGGCAGGCAGATGTCTCGCTGCCTGTTGTCTTCAATGAGACATCTGCCAGTTTGTGGCCAGCTTAAGAAACTGAGTCATAAAAACAAAGCAAAAAAATCATCCATTGAAATAGATAACAAAAAATAAAAAATAAATTAAATGCTGTGTAAATACTACAGTAGATTTAAAGGAAAACCACGATTTTAGTCATTTAGCTGTGTCAATGTCTGTAAATAATCCTCTAATATGTTATACTTTATGTGAACATTTCCAGACAGGTATTGACATGGCTGTGCACCAGCCAGCAGGGCCATCTTAATGCAAGGGCACTGCCCAGGGGCCCCAGGTACATGGGGGCCCCACAATAATCTTGCATTACATCATACTTGCCAACTGTCCCGGATTTGCTGGGACAGTCATGCTTTTTTACTAAACTGTCCCGCTATGGTCGTGTCCCGGGAAGCGTGTGCTGTGCCCTCCTGATCCCAGTGTTGTGCCCGCCTGACCACCCTATACTGTGCCCTTTTGTATTCCCCCCCTGTACTGTGTCCTTTGTGTTGACTAGTCTTTGATTTATGGAATGTTTTCCTTTTGTAAAATCTATTTTATTGAAAGTACTAATGAACATATGTTTAAAGGGGTTGTAAAGGTACAATTTTTTTCCCTAAATAGCTTCCTTTACCTTAGTGCAGTCCTCCTTCACTTTCCTCATCCTTTCATTTTGCTTTTAAATGTCCTTATTTCTTCTGAGAAATCCTCACTTCCTGTTCTTCTGTCTGTAACTCCACACAGTAATGCCAGGCTTTCTCCCTGTTGTGGAGAAAGCCTCTTGAGGGGGGAGGGGGAGAGCAGGAGGGTCAGGACGCTTTCTACTTTGCAGATAGAGAAAGGAGCTGTGTGTTAGTGGGCATCCTGACACTTCTGCTTGCCCCCTTCCCCCTCACCAGGGAGAAAGCCTTGCATTACGGTGTGGAGTTACAGACAGAAGAACAGGAAGTGAGGATTTCTCAGAAGAAATAAGGACATTTAAAAGCAAAATGGAAGGATGAGGTAAGTGAAGGAGGACTGCCCTAAGGTAAAGGAAGCTATTTAGAAAAAAATTCCTTTACAACCCCTTTAATTCTATCAACTATTTATACTTTTTTTTTCTTGAAAGTTGATGTGTAAATAGGGGCAAGCTGGTGGGGCCCCAGTGCATTACTTTGCCCAGGGGCCCATGATGCTATTAAGACGGCCCTGCCAGCCAGTGTTCCAGACCTCATCGGAGCCCTAGGTACCCACTGTGCTCCTTCCCATGCTACCAATACAGAGTTATTATATAACAAACCAAACTGAACAATTCAAGTCCACTTCATGACAGATCCACATTATAGACTATATAGCATCTGTTTTGAGCTACAGATCTGTAATCGCACGCCGCGCAGAATTTACAGATATGCGTGATTTGTAGTGTGCCACACCAATAATAGCACTCAATGCTAAATAATGGCTGATGCGCCATGCATAGTGCAGCAAATATATTACAAATCAAAATTCATGAGTCAAAGCCAAGTAAATCGGATAGAAGAACACCAGTGGAAGGCGATTGTTGATTGTGATAATAATACTCTCCATTCTGTTTCCTGAGAGTGTATTATGAATGACACAAACAGACAATATAGTGGTATTTATTTATCATGGTGGGGTTTGTTCATTGGAGAACGTTGCTGTTCCCACCAGAAAAGGGGTAAACACTCTATATTGCAAAGGGCAGAACTAATTATTGGTGGAACCAGAATCATTAACCACTTAAGCCCCGGACCATATTGCTGGTCAAAGACCAGGCCACTTTTTGCGATTCGGCACTGCGTCGCTTTAACTGACAATTGCGCGGTCATGCGACATGGCTCCCAAACCAAAATGGTGTCCTTTTTTTCCTCACAAATAGAGCTTTATTTTGGTGGTATTTGATCACCTCTGCGGTTTTTAGTTTTTGCGCTATAAACAAAAATAGAGCGACAATTTTGAAAAAAATATTTTTTTTTTACTTTTTGCCATTATATCCCCCAAAAATATATATATATATATATAAAAAAAAAAAAATAATTCCTCAGTTTAGGCCGATACATCATCTTCTACATATTTTTTTGTAAAAACGCAATAAGCGTTTATTGATTTGTTTGCGCAAAAGTTATAGTGTTTACAAAATAGGGGATAGTTTTATGGCACTTTTATTAATATTTTTTTTTTACTAGTAATGGAGGCGATCAGCGATTTTTTTATCGGTACTGCGACATTATGGCGGACACTTTTGACACATTTTTGGGACCATTGGCATTTTTATAGCGATCAGTGCTATAAAAATGCATTGATTACTATAAAAATGGCACTGGCACTAGGGGGTGAGGAATGGGTTAAGTATGTTCCCTGGGTGTATTCTAACTGAAGGCGGGGTGGACTGACTAGGAGAAATGACTGATCGCTGTTCATACATTGCATGAACAGACAAATGAGGCATTTCTCCCCCTGACAGGACCGGGAGCTGTGTGTTTACACACACAGCTCCCGGTTCTCGCTCTGCAACGAGCAATCGCGGATGCCCGGCGGTGATCGCGCCCACCGGGCACGCGCTTTGGCGTCAGGGGTGAGCGGGGGGGCGCGCGTGCCATTGGTTGCTCGACGAGATGACGTAGATCTACGTGATCTCGCCCAGCAGAGCCGACCTGCCGCCGTAGTCGGCAAGCGGTTAATTGCCATTCAAACAGCTAACTGGGCAAGGCTCGCTCCTCTCTCCTAATGGCCCGGCGGCCGGGGGAGGGAGGAGGGAGTCTCGCGCTGATGTCACAGGCCGCGGCCAGACTCCCGGAAGTGGGAAAGTATACTATCTCCCCCCCCCCCCCCCAAAAGGTGCCAATTGTGACACCGAAGGGGGGTAGGATTCAGATGAGCGGAAGTTCCACACTTTTGGGTGGAACTCCGCTTTAAGGCAGCTTTCACATGCAGATATGCGGTAAAACCGTATATGCATTTTTGCCGTGATTTTATGTGTTTCCAGTGCGTTTTCTGGATACCTATTACCCAGCATGCACCTAGGAAACTCAATTGGTCAGTTCCAGTGCTTCCAACAAAAGTACAACCTTCTGCATTTTCTTCATCTGGAACGCATCAGAATGCACATTGGGCCAGATCCACAAAAGGGATACGCCGGCGTATCTACTGATACGCCGTCGTATCTCTGTTTCTATCTGTGGAACTGATCCACAGAATCAGTTTCTCATAGATAGGCAGAAGATCCGACATGTGTAAGGGACTTACACTGTCGGATCTTAGGATGCAGTACCGCAGCCGCCGCTGGGGGCATTTCTCGTCGAAATCCAGCGCCGGGTATGCAAATTAGCACTTACGGAGATCCACGAAGCTTTTACGCTTCGTTTTTTCTCGTAAGTATTAGTTTGCCGTCACAAAATTAGGGCTGCTTTTACAAAGTGTAAACTGTTTACACCTTGTAAAAGTAGACCCTTCTATCCCGCGTCGCTGTCATTTTTTTTTTTTTTTTTTTTTCCGCCACAACTCTTTTTTTTTTTTTTACGCCCGTCGCGATTCTCAAAACCCGGTGCAACGTAAATCCGCGCAAAGCACGTCGGGAAAATAACGTTGGGAGCATGCACAGTACGTCCGGCGCCGGAGCGCGCCTAATTTAAATGGGACTCGCCCCATTAGATTAGGCACGCCTTGCGCCGGACGGATTTAAGTTACACCGCTGAAAATTTCTAGGTAAGTGCTTTGTGGATCAGGCACTTAGGTAGAGATTTTGTGGCGGTGTAACTTAAATGGCAAAATTTAAGTTACGGCCGGTTTTTGTGGATCAGGCCCATTGTTCCAATGACAATAACACTTTTCAAGTGTAAAAAAGAAAAGAAAAGAAAAGAAATGTATTGAAAACACATAAAAAGCCCATCAACAAAGTGTGTAAATGTGTACGCAGAAATGCATCTGGAGTGCTGAAATTGTGGTGTGAACGAGTCCTGAATCTATAGATTGCAGCAAATTTCACCAAATGGCATCAATCAAGAAACAGCCCTGGGAAGAGCAAATGTACAAAGAGTGGAAGACTTATCTCCTCCTAAACTCAGGAAAACTTTGCAGTAATAACTGGAAATGTGTACTCACAGAAAACGCAATATTCCCTTTAAGAAGCGCTCTGCATGGGGTCTATTCAGTGTTATGACACCAGCAATTATTCGAAACAGACTTTCGTTTTTTTAACAATATTAATAGGTAAAAGAGCCGCGTTTCACAGCCGCGATGACTTAGGCAGGCTGATAAAAGTAAAGATTTCATGTAACCCGATGGAAGAATGTGCCGTGCTGAATAAGCCTGCAATAAGCTAATCACAGTCACTGAGGCTCCCTACTGTGCCTTACAAGCCCGGCCATCATTGTCAATATGACTATTATCATGATCAGGAGCCGGCTTGTGAAATCAAATTATAATTGTTGTCGACTTGCTAGCTTTGTGGTGTTAATTCACAGGACCATTGCATGGTATGAATTGCTCTAAAGCGTGTTAAGGCACGCACGTTGGCACAAAGAGCGGGCGCCCGTCGTAGCTGCTGGGAGAATCGGCTTGAGTGCTTAATAATTGATTCTTTCAAGTGGTTTATAAGTGACTGAATTATGAATATAACTTTCATTAATTACTTTACACGGGTCTGTAAAGTTTTACAGGGACAGAAGGAAAAAAAAAAAAATCAGAAGAGGGATGTTTTCCAATTATGCAAATTCTGTAAAAAAAATGTTTCCGTTTGTTGAAATTTAAAGTACCCCTGTCAAACCAGCCATGCAGCCAGCCATATTTGAAGTGCCAGCAATTTGGGAGTTCAAAGGGCGTTCTTTTACCAAGACGAGGAGTTTGGTAAGGCCTATTTCGGGTTGGGAAAGATTAAAAACATTGCACACTAGGCTTGTGCAATTTGTTTCGTAACAAATCGAAATTCGTACGAATTTAGAAACTTTCAGACGTTCAGAAGCATTAGAATTTCTGAACAAAGCAATTATGAATAAAACCGAATCCGAAATTAATTATATCGCAAATATCAAATATTTCAAATATTTCACTTTTCAGACCTGCGCAGTATCTTCCAATATACATTTCCGCAAATATCAAATGCCCGAATGCATTCGGCATAATTCGTTGTTGCGTTAATTCGAATTGATTTGTTTTATTCTCTAGTGAGCTTACACGCATCCACACATCCAACAATAACACTCTCTGCTCTCTGCTCCTCCCTCACCGTGCTGAACTTCTTCTCAAAATGGAGCAGCTTTAGACGCATGTCAAAAACGAAAGTAAAACACAAGATTTCGAATCGTTACAAATAACCGCAATGTATTTAGAAAAGTACGAATCCATTCAAAGCACGTTAGGCAGCGCCATTGTGACAGAGACACGGAAAATTACGAATCGACGAACCACAATGTACTCTACCGAAAGTACGAATTATAAATCAGCTAAAATTAGGCTTACATTAATACAAATCATTCCGATTCAACGAAAAATGTCGCTTACGAAAATACGAATTATTCCGAACACAAAAATCCTGTTTATCAAAATTACGAATGGCTTCCGACGGTCGCATCCATCGCGTCACGATTTTCCGAAAGTAGCCGAACGTCGGTGCGCAGGCGCCGTATAGAGCCGCACCAACGTTCGGCTTCTTTCGGCTACTCGTGACGCGATGTATGCGACCGTCGGAAGCCTGTCAATCAAATAGGAACGCCCAGTCCCGAAGACCATACCCAGAAGCGGCGGAGAAGATCACTCTCTAAAACGGTAAGTAGTGCTTCGATTTAAAATAAAACACCCGATTCCCCTAGACAAAATGAGCCTCAATCTAATGTTAAAAATTGTTTTTCGGGTGAACTCCCGCTTTAAAAATGTAACCAGTCATTTGTTTTAGGTTCTGCTATGCTAATGGGAACATGTAACAAATATAAAGTTGTTGTTATCTCAGTTTGACTACAAAAGTGGAAATAGACTTTAAGCCTTAATCTAAGTTGTTTTCTTTTGCCCTGAATTGTCTTTGGTAATATTTCAGTGATGCACTTTATTGTAAATCCTTAAAATACAAAGCAAATGATGGTGCGTCGACAGGCAAGGTACGGCATGTGCCCGCGAGTGACTTTACCTCCCTTCCTTTCAATTTCCATGCTCCGCACTACTGTAGCCCAGTGATAATAACTGCTTAGCAGATAGAGAGCAGCAGTGAAACTTTGTTACTTCCAATCAGTTACAGATATCCTTCATTACAAGCCGCTTGTTTAAATGTTGAAAAGCCCAGACCTCTCTCAGCGGTGCATGGATAGAATTACAGCGTTGATGGATTTGGATTGGCTTCTGACACCGCTCGGCAGAAGGAGATGAGATTTTATAGCAAGATGAAACATGGAATTCATTGAAAGCGGCAGCAGCACATACATCTTTTCAAGTTCCACTAGTTTTCAGAATGAGACCTCCTGGCTGCTTTTAATGACTTTTTGCCTTGCTACAGCACCGCACCGCTACTAGTCATCATTTTATTTCTTCGCCCGGCTTGTGTTCCCCAGATAGCGCGTCCCCAGTCAAAGGCGATAGCTTCCATCATTTCCAGAAATCGAGTACATCTGCTAATTTTCTGCTTCACCCGGAGATTGGTCCCATCCTCCCTAATACAGGCAAGGATGCTTTTATCTAAATAATGGAGGGGGATGTACATTGTGCAAAGGTCCCTGGGTGAATGGTAATGGTATGGGTACCCTATAGAGTTCCAAACATAAATCAATGTAATTGTTGTACATACGAGATCAGCAACATATAGATCCTGGCTTATGTGCATGAGTGTGCCGTAGCTCAGTGCCCAAGTTTGGAACTAGCTCATATAGACAAAATGCCCATGGGTACGCCATTCAAAAGAACAATTAAAAAAAAAAAAAAAATTCAAATATTATTCAACACATATAAATATTAAAACATCTTTATGTAAAACATACAAAAAAAGTTAAATACAGTGGGCCAGATTCACATAGATTAGCGGATCTTTAGATCCGCGTAATCTATGTGATTTACGATCCGCCGGCGCACTTTTGCGAGGCTAGTGCAGTATTCACAAAGCACTTACCTCCAAACTTGCGCCGGCGGAGTATCGTAACTCCCCCGGCGGAATTCAAATTCTGCGGCTAGGGGGAGTGTACAATTTAAATCGGGCGCGTTCCCGCGCCGATTTAACTGTGCATGCGCCGCCGGCGATATTTTATTCCAGTGCGCATGCTCCAAATGACGTCGCTAGGACGTCATTGTTTTCGGTGGCAATGTAAATTCCGGCCATCCGTATTCCCGACCAACTTACGCAAACGACGTAAAAATTTGAAACTCGGCGCGGGAACGACGGCCATACTTAACATTAGATAGACAGGGGGATGTAGTGGCGCTTGCAAATACTAAAAACCGACAATAATTTAAAACAATAAATTATTCTAAACAATGATTCCTAAAGTATGAGAGTGAGTCCGTCCTCTACTGGGGTAAAGTTGTGTTCCACTCGAGGTCTATGCCCAAAGAATACCATCCAGCATCAATAATTAGATGTGGAAGGAACTGCGAGTGAATAAATAATGAAATCCAATGGATAAAAGTGCCTAACTGGCCGCACGGTGTACATGGGATAATAATCCTTTTTTAAAAATATGTGTCATAAATCCTTAAAGTGCTTGATAAAAAACAAGTGCAAAGTGCTAATAAATAAAACAATAATAGCAGTGAATGAAAGCTCCAGCTCTCCTGGAAAGTGGTTAATTACTAATTAGCAAACACATGCAGGAAAAAGCAACAACTTAAAAGAAGTCCAAAAATGCAAGTGTCCTAAAAACCTAAACGGTTCAATCATAAAACTGTTGTTTTTTCTGTGCGATGAAAAAAATATAATAATATAATAATAAATAAAAAATAAAAAAATCATAAATAATAGTCCAAAAACAGATAGTACAATATCACTGCAGGATTAGTGATAGTGAATAAAACTATATCCAGTGCACAATCAAGTGATAATGATAATATTAAAAATAAAGTCCAAAGTGCAAAGTGCATCTGTGCTCCATTCAACAATTCAGATGATCAGTGGTTAATTCAGTGAAGACTTGTTACATTGTGCTCATTCAGTGAAGACTTGTTACATTGTGCTCATATGTCTGTGAATCAAAACAGCCCGATTTTCCTCAGTGTGGGGATTATTTTTACTAGCCTCTTACCTTCCTGAGGCTTTTACCAAGCCTGTAACAGGAGCTGCTCTGCAGTCACATAGATAAAATCCAGGATCCAAAAACGACTCACACTCCTCCCCATTCAGGCTCTCAAAAAGAAACACAGGAATGCCTCCATAGCATACGTTGATCCTATGATTAAGCGACGTAGGGCTGTCGCGATACGCGTGAGGAGGACACAGAGGGCTTGCTGGTGAAGTCACCTGCTTTGCGGCCGCAGAGCGGTGACACTCGATTCTACACACGCTGTTTAACACAGCAATGTTTGTGAGTGTATTCGTTTTTCTTTATTAAACTGATATCCTGTGGTTTTATGCTATGGAGGCATTCCTGTGTTTCTTTTTGAGAGCCTGAATGGGGAGGAGTGTGAGTCGTTTTTGGATCCTGGATTTTATCTATGTGACTGCAGAGCAGCTCCTGTTACAGGCTTGGTAAAAGCCTCAGGAAGGTAAGAGGCTGGTAAAAATAATCCCCACACTGAGGAAAATCGGGCTGTTTTGATTCACAGACATATGAGCACAATGTAACAAGTCTTCACTGAATGAGCACAATGTAACAAGTCTTCACTGAATTAACCACTGATCATCTGAATTGTTGAATGGAGCACAGATGCACTTTGCACTTTGCACTTTGGACTTTATTTTTAATATTATCATTATCACTTGATTGTGCACTGGATATAGTTTTATTCACTATCACTAATCCTGCAGTGATATTGTACTATCTGTTTTTGGACTATTATTTATGATTTTTTATTTTTTATTTATTATATTATTATATTTTTTTCATCGCACAGAAAAAACAACAGTTTTATGATTGAACCGTTTAGGTTTTTAGGACACTTGCATTTTTGGACTTCTTTTTAGTTGTTGCTTTTTCCTGCATGTGTTTGCTAATTAGCAATTAACCACTTTCCAGGAGAGCTGGAGCTTTCATTCACTGCTATTATTGTTTTATTTATTAGCACTTTGCACTTGTTTTTTATCAAGCACTTTAAGGATGTATGACACATATTTTTAAAAAAGGATTATTATCCCATGTACACCGTGCGGCCAGTTAGGCACTTTTATCCATTGGATTTCATTATTTATTCACTCGCAGTTCCTTCCACATCTAATTATTGATGCTGGATGGTATTCTTTGGGCATAGACCTCGAGTGGAACACAACTTTACCCCAGTAGAGGACGGACTCACTCTCATACTTTAGGAATCATTGTTTAGAATAATTTTTGTTTTAAATTATTGTCGGTTTTTAGTATTTGCAAGCGCCACTACATCCCCCTGTCTATCATATGCTGTCAGTGCGTGAGCACTATTAGTTGTGGCTGCTGCTTGATTGTAACTTTTAATTTATTTGTACCATTATATTTTTTCCCGGGTTAGGCTGGTTTGCGCATTAGTTCCCCCCTTATTTCATACTTAACATTAGCTACCCCTCATATAGCAGGGGTAACTATCCGCCGGAAAAAGCCGAACGCAAACGACATAAAAAAAAAGCGGCGGGCGTTCGTTTCTGAATCGGCGTATCTCCTCATTTGCATATTGGTCGCGAGTAAAACACGAAACGCCACCTAGCGGACAGCGGAAGATTGCAGCCTAAGATCCGACGGTGTAAGTCACTTACACCAGTCGGATCTAAGGGAGACCTATGCATAACTGATTATTATGAATCAGTCGCATAGATCCGACCGTCGGATCTCAGAGATACGACGGCGTATCAGGAGATACGCCGTCGTATCCCTTTGTGAATCTGGCCCCCTGTAGCACTACCCCGGAGGAGCTGCTGGTTTGTTTTGGGTGGCATGTTACCTCTGTATCTCCGCTGTCTAGGGTACTGGATGAGAGCTGCAGTAAAGTCAATTAGCAGGATTCACGTAGGGTGGCAACAGGCACTTCAGGTATGTATAATTTATTTTTATTTTTTTACAGCATTTTGGATTTTTTTTTCTTGGTGGAGCTCCGCTTTAATCCTTATTACAATATGGTTGTTTTTGGACTTTTTGCAATATTATAAAACAGCCTAGCATTAGCTGTATTCCCCCTTTAAGGACATTATATAGGGAATAAAAATATGCATAGGTGTCTACCGCTGACACTTCACCTGCTTTTCCAGGAGAATTTGCCGCATTGCGAGAGAGAAGCCAGGCGCCTCTTAAACAGTATTTTGGATGGTATCAGATGTGATCTCTGGTATAAACATTAACAAGGTACAAAGTGGTTTAGCAATCTCATTCTGGAGGAGAAATAATTGCTTTGTTAGGATAAAACAGATAAGCGGCCATGTTGTTAGGAGGTGCGTAATAGAGTAATCTGCGCGCGAGTTGTCTTTGCGAGATACAAAGTGAAAATCTAGAGAGATGTAATCACTGGAAGGAACATCATTTCTGCTCTGCTATTTGTAATTCTCTGTATTTTAAGGAGCAAGGCAGCAAGGGTGGACTTGTATTGTGATCCCCTGTAGGACTGCAGAATTTCCCACATCAAATAACATGACTAGAGTACCCATAGACATCGATGTCAGCCACCTAGGGTCGCCACCTTTTCTTCAAGTCAAACCCCAACACTTTAGCAGCGCATGGCAATTTTTATTTATAGTATAAACTATACATATATTTTTCTATTAAATACAATTTCTAATCATATGAAGTTAATAACAAGAGTCCCCCTTTACATCAGAGTCCACAGAGTTCCCCTTTTACATCTGAATCCACAGGGTTCCCCTATTACATCTGAATCCATAGAGTTCCCCTTTTACATCTGAACCCGCAAAGTTCCCTTTTACATCTGAACCCGCAGAGTTCCCCTATTACATCTGAACCTGCAGAGTTCCCGTTTACATCTAAATCCACAGTTCCCCTATTACATCTGAACCTGCAGAGTTCCCGTTTACATCTGAACCTGCAGAGTTCCCTTTTACATCTGAATCCACAGAGTTCCCCTTTTACATCTGAACTCGCAGAGTTCCCTTTTACATCTGAACTCGCAGAGTTCCCTTTTACATCTGAACTCGCAGAGTTCCCTTTTACATCTGAACTCGCAGAGTTCCCTTTTACATCTGAACTCGCAGAGTTCCCTTTTACATCTGAACTCGCAGAGTTCCCTTTTACATCTGAACTCGCAGAGTTCCCTTTTACATCTGAATCCACAGAGTTCCCTTTTACATCTGAATCCACAGAGTTCCCTTTTACATCTGATCCCGCAGAGTTCCCCTTTTACATCTGATCCCGCAGAGTTCCCCTTTTACATCTCAACTGACAGAATTACCTTTCACTGTATGGGGGCACCCTGCAGACTCTGATGTAAGGGAGAACTCAGGGGACTCTAACATAAGGGATGCTCTGGGAACCCTGATTTAAGGGGGAACACTGAGAACTCTGATGTATGGAGAAGACTCTGATGTAGGGGGAAACACTGTGGCTTCTGGTGTAAAGGGGAATTCTGATGTAAGGGGTGCTCTGAGAACCCTGATTTGCCTTAGTGTACTCACTCCGAGGCAGGAAAGAGAAGGGGGGAGACTTCAGTCACAGCCAGCGATGGATGGTGAGCTCACTTACCCCTTGGCAGTCAGTACCTCTCATCCAGATGTATCCAAGGCTGCTGGACTTTAAATTTCCAGCCCCAACTTTCCTTTTCTGAGGCACAGCGTCAGGGATTAGATTGTGGGCAGACACAGAGGGGTAGGGGTGGGGGGAAGAGGTTCAGATTGTGCCCTTTCTTCTCTCCCGTCTGTGTGTGTGGGGGGGGGGCATTGTTAGTGCTGGCTTTGGGCAGTGTGAAAGAGAGTTTAACAGATACTCCCAGCTTAGACAACTGCAGCCAGGGAAGTAAGGAATGGGGGGAGTGAGGACTCTTCTGATGTGAATGGGGGGGAGTGAGGACTCTGATGTGAATGGGGGGGGGTGAGCACTCTTCTGATGTGAAGTGGGAAGTAAGGACTCTTATGTGAATGGGGGAAGTAAGGACTCTGATGTGAAGTGGGAAGTAAGGACTCTGATGTGAATGGGGGAGTGAGGACTCTGATGTGAATGGGGGAGTGAGGACTCTGATGTGAATGGGGGAGTGAGGACTCTGTTGTGAATGGGGGAGTGAGGACTCTGTTGTGAATGGGGGAGTGAGGACTCTGTTGTGAATGGGGGAGTGAGGACTCTGTTGTGAATGGGGGAGTGAAGACTGATGTGAATGGGGGAGTGAGGACTCTGATGTGAATGGGGGAGTGAGGACTCTGATGTGAATGGGGGAGTGAAGACTGATGTGAATGGGGGGAGTGAGGACTCTTATGTGAATGGGGGGAGTGAGGACTCTTATGTGAATGGGGGAGTGAGGACTCTGATGTGAATGGGGGGAGTGAGGACTCTGATGTGAATGGGGGGAGTGAGGACTCTGATGTGAATGGGGGAGTGAGGACTCTGATGTGAATGGGGGAGTGAGGACTCTGATGTGAATGGGAGAGTGAGGACTCTGATGTGAATGGGGGAGTGAGAACTCTGATGTGAATGGGGGAGTGAGGACTCTGATGTGAATGGGGGAGTGAGGACTCTGATGTGAATGGGGGAGTGAGGACTCTGATGTGAATGGGGGAGCGAGGACTCTGATGTGAATGGGGGAGCGAGGACTCTGATGTGAATGGGGGAGTGAGGACTCTGATGTGAATGGGGGAGTGAGGACTCTGATGTGAATGGGGGAGTGAGGACTCTGATGTGAATGGGGGAGTGAGGACTCTGATGTGAAAGGGGGGAGTGAGGACTCTTCTGATGTGAATGGGGAAGTAAGGACTCTGATGTGAATGGGGGAGTGAGGACTCTGATGTGAATGGGGGAGTGAAGACTGATGTGAAAGGGGGGAGTGAAGACTCTTCTGATTTGAAGTGGGAAGTAAGGACTCTGATGTGAATGGGGATGTGAGGATTCTGATGTGAAGGAAGGGAGTTTGGACTCTCCTGTAAAATGGGGGGGTTAGTTTAGATTCTGATGTGAAGGGAGGGCGTGATGACTCTGATGTGAAAAGGGAGGGTAGTTAAGATTCTGATGTAAAGGAGGGGGGTGAGGACTCTGATGTGAATGGGGACATGAGGACTCTAGTGTGAAAGGGGCGGGGGGGGGACAGGGGCAGAGTGAGGACTCTAATGTGAAGGGGAGGGGATGAGAACTCTGAATACAGAAATGTAATTTGTTCTTTTTAAAGCTGAACTCCAGGATAAGTGGGTATTGTTCTGTGTATTCTTCAGTCTCGGTGTGCTTTCCAGTGTAAAATGTTACCTCTACCTAGAAGCTCCCTGTAATAAAGACCGCTCACTGCAGTCTTCCCTCCTTGTGCATGGTGACTGGTCTTGTCTCCGCCCCCTCCTTTAGTTTTCAGCAGGCAGCCTGTAGTGGGTGGAGCTGCTGGGCCCCTCCCACTGCTCTGCTCAGGTTATATTCAGCACAGTGATGATGTCACTGCAACGTTTACATTGTTTCGTTCACATAAAGTGGATTTATATCCGTTGTGGCTACTGAAGAATGTATTTCGATTTATTTTTTTTGTTTTAAGTTTGGGAACTCTATCAGCGGATAAAATTGGCCGGGTTATTTTTGGCGAAATCTGCCAATAGAAAGTGATTGGCTTCTTTCCAGCGATAAAACCTCAGTTGTGATCTCTATAAATAGCCCCCATAGAGAAAGTCCCGGCAGATTTGTCACAAAGCGTGCAATGCTGAGAGTTCAGACAGCACGCTCCTTTTACCCAATGAATGTGTAATGTGAGCTGAATGCTGGGTCCTCCGCACACCAAATTCCTGGCTTAGGAGGAAACAGAATATTCGATGTGGCGCAGCCCAAGTAAGTCTTTAACTAGAATCCCCATTTACAGCAACCGGAGCCGTATGGTCACCTGGTAAATATTTTATAGCGCTTTTTATGCCGCGTCGGTGGCAGGAACAGAATCTGCGTGTTGTGCTTGTACTGAGCAGTTGTTTCTTCCTTCTAGCAGGTCTGTATTTAGCGTTCTCGCTGCCCTCAGCAGAAACCAATGGTGACACCTGGTCTTAAAGGGCCACTACTCTTTTTATTCATTTTACACTCCCTACATGAGTTTGCTAAAGCACTGTGCATCATAAACATTTCTCTCTTTTCTTTTTTATAATGTGTTTTTTTTTTCATCTTTTGTTACATCTTGGTGCTGCTGATCTCCGACAGCCTCTTTGCAGCCACTTCTTGGCTACATGCACCCCGGCAGTGGCTGTATGGCATTTCTCAGAGTGGGTTTCCTAATGATGACATCAGTGGTCCATGTCTGTGTGAAGTTTGTTGAAATTGTACCTTGCTAAAGCAGTGTTTTTTTTTTCTTTACATCCTTTGTTGTATCTTGGTGCTGCTGATACTCCAGCGAAGGCTGCATGGTATTTCTCAAGGTGGGCTACCTAATGGTAACAACAGTTTGCCCTATGTATCATAAGCAACTTTATTTCATTTTATTTATTTTGATTTTATTATATTTATTTATTTTATTTTTAACTTTTATATTTTATTATATTTAAATATTGTGTGTGTGTGTATATATATATTGTACAGGACACCGGGGGTGGGTCCTGGACGGGTGCTATACGGCACCACTGTTTGGACTATGGTCCATTTAAATAGAGGTAGAAGGTTCAGGGGCATGGGCGTCCGCTCCATAGGGCAAGGGGGGGCAATTGACCCCCTCTGGAAAATCGAGAAGGTGTTGAAGAGTTTTGCGGCCACAGGCTGTCTGAGCGGTCCCGGGTTGGATGTCACACAGGCACAGCGAGCAGAGTGAAGCCGCCTCCCCCTCCAGTCTTTATGTGTACACAGGGGGAGGGAACCTGCTGTGCCTGTGCCGTGCTGATGGCTGATCTGAGGTACTGAATGGGATAGGGGAGGGGGGTTTGTGCTGAATGGGGGGTCCATCTGTGCTGAAGGGGGGTCTGTGCTGAAGGGGGGGTCCATCTGTGCTGAAGGGGAGTCTGTACATTCTCTAGGCTATATTTATATGGGCATGGAGTGAAGCTGAATTATCTCAAGAGCTATTTCACACTGCCAGCTGGCCGCATTATCTGTAAAGCGGCGCTTTACCATCATTTTAGCGGCGCTATTCGGTTGCTAGCGGGGCGTTTTGAACCCCTGCTAGCATTTGAAGAAACGGTTAAATACGACTGTGTATCGCCGCTGCCGAAGCGCCCCTCCCTGAAAAAATTTCAGCGGACGCCCATGTTCAGGGGGTCACCCAAAAGTGGGTGAAAAGTTCCAGGCAGGCGCTAATTCAGAGAGGACTGGCTCGCAGTCTTCTCTATCTTAATAAAGTAGTTTGGGGCCTGGAATTTTGGAGGCTCCAAAGTGTTATTTGGGTGGGATGGAGCCTCCACTCCTAAACCCTGGGAGCCAGCGCACAAGGGGTTAAAATCTCAGACAACCACCCATTAACCACTTCCCGACCTCCGCATGTAAATGTACGTCCACAATATGGCACGTACAGGCACATGGGCGTTAATGTACGTCCTTGCCTATTAGCTGGTGGGGGGTCCGATCGGGACCCCCCCCCGCTACATTATTTGTTTATAGCCGCTCCATCGCGATCGCTCCCCGGAGCTGAAGAACGGGGAGAGCGGTATGTAAACACGGCTTCCCCGTGCTTCACTATGGCGGCGCATCGATCGTGTCATCCCCTTTATAGGGGAGACACAATCGATGACATCAGACCTACAGCCACACCCCCCTACAGTTGTAAACACACACTAGGTGCACCCTAACTCCTACAGCGCCACCTGTGGTTAACTCCCAAACTGCAACTGTCATTTTCACAATAAACAATGTAATTTAAATGCATTTTTTGCTGTGAAAATGACAATGGTCCCAAAAATGTGTCAAAATTGTCCGAAGTGTCCGCCATAATGTCGCAGTCACGGAAAAAATTGCTGATCGCCGCCATTAGTAGTAAAAAATTTTTTTTTTTATAAAAATGCAATAAAACTATCCCCTATTTTGTAAACGCTATAAATTTTGCGCAAACCAATCGATAAACGCTTATTGTAATTTTTTTTTTACTAAAAATAGGTAGAAGAATACGTATCGGCCTAAACTGAGGGAAAAAAATGTTTTTATATATGTTTTTGGGGGATATTTATTATAGCAAAAAGTAAAAAATATTGCATTTTTTTCAAAATTGTCGCTCTATTTTTGTTTATAGCGCAAAAACTAAAAACCGCAGATGTGATCAAATACCACCAAAAGAAAGCTCTATTTGTGGGGAAAAAAGGACGCCAATTTTGTTTGGGAGCCACGTCGCACGACCGCGCAATTGTCTGTTAAAGCGACGCAGTCCCGAACTGTAAAAACACCTTGGGTCTTTAGGCTGCATATTGGTCCGGGACTTAAGTGGTTAAAGCAGGAAGTGATGCTGGAGGGAGTGAGTGAGTTGGGAGAGTGCACCTGTGAGGACAAGATGGAAGTCTGCTAGCTGCTCAGAGAGGACCTTTGAGTAGTTTGGAAGTGAAGCTGTGTCTGCAGGGAAGGTCTGGAGGACTTCTTACTAAAAACGTATGTGCCTTTCTTTTGGTTGTTTTTCTGAAGAAAGACCTTTTCCTAATTTATGCTGGAAACAAGCAGGACTTTTGTTGTGACGTTTTGGATACTGAAGAAAAGCTTTATTTTGTTTTGTTTGGTCACCAATAAAGACCCTTTGCTTTACTGACACGGTTTTACGCACTTGTCTCGCGGAGCTTAAGCCCCGGACCAATATGCTGGCTAAAGACCCAAGGGGTTTTTACAGTTCGGGACTGCGTCGCTTTAACAGACAATTGTGCGACGTGGCTCCCAAACAAAATTGGCGTCCTTTTTTCCCCCACAAATAGAGCTTTCTTTTGGTGGTATTTGATCCTCTGCGGTTTTTATTTTTTGCGCTATAAACAAAAATAGAGCGACAATTTTGAAAAAAATGCAATATCTTTTACTTTTTGCTGTAATAAATATCCCCCAAAAACATATATAACATTTTTTTTCCTCAGTTTAGGCCGATACGTATTCTTCTACCTATTTTTGGTAAAAAATCGCAATAATCGTTTATCGGTTGGTTTGTGCAAAATTTATAACATTTTTTTTTTTGTGACTGCGACATTATGGCGGACACTTCGGATAATTTTGACACATTTTTGGGACCATTGTCCTTTTCACAGCAAAAAATGCATTTAAATTGCATTCTTTATTGTGACAGTTGCAGTTTGGGAGTTAAACACAGGGGGCGCTGTAACATTAAGGGATCACCTAGTGTGTGTTTACTAGTGTAGGGGGGGTGTGGCTGTAGGACTGACACCATCGATCGAGTCTTCCCTATAAAAGGGATCACTCGATCGATGCGCCGCCACAGTGAAGCACGGGGAAGCCGTGTTTACACACGGCTCTCCCCGTTCTTCAGCTCCGGGGAGCGATCGCGACTAAAAACAGCCGCGCCGTCGTCCCGGATCGCTCGTCCCGACCCGACCTCCGCATGTACTGGGGGGGGGGGTCCCGATCGGACCCCCCACCCACGTCTAGCAGAGGACGTACAGGTACGTGGATGTGCCTGTCCGTGCCATTCTGCCGACGTAAATGTACATGAGGAGGTCGGAAACTGGTTAAAGACCCCCAAAGTTTTTTGTTTTATTTAAATTTATTTTATATTTATATATTTTCTACTTCTTTTTTTTTTTTTTATTAAAGCACTGTTTCATAAGCAGTTTTTTTTTCTTTACATCCTTTGTTGTATCTTGGTGCTGCTGATACTCCAGCGAAGGCTGCATGGTATTTCTCAAGGTGGGCTACCTAATGGTAACAACAGTTTGCTCATGCCCTATGTATCATAAGCAACTTTATTTAAATGTATTATATTTATTTTATTTTTTACTTTTATATTTTATTATATTTAAATATTGTGTGTGTGTGTGTATATGTATATGTGTGTGTGTGTGTGTATATATATATATATATATATATATATATATATATATATATATATATATATATATATATATATATATATATATATATATACACACAGTGATGAAAATAAGTATTTGAACACCCTGCTATTTTGCAAGTTCTCCCACTTGGAAATCATGGAGGGGTCTGAAATTGTTATCGTAGGTGCATGTCCACTGTGAGAGACATAATCCAAAAAAAAAAAATCCAGAAATCACAATGTATGATTTTTTTAACTATTTATTTGTATGATACAGCTGCAAATAAGTATTTGAACACCTGAGAAAATCAATGTTAATATTTGGTACAGTAGCCTTTGTTTGCAATTACAGAGGTCAAACGTTTCTTGTAGTTTTTCACCAGGTTTGCACACACTGGAGGAGGGATTTTGGCCCACTCCTCCACACAGATCTTCTCTAGATCAGTCAGGTTTCTGGGCTGTCGCTGAGAAACAGAGTTTGAGCTCCCTCCAAAGATTCTCTATTGGGTTTAGGTCTGGAGACTGGCTAGGCCACGCCAGAACCTTGATGTGCTTCTTACAGAGCCACTCCTTGGTTATCCTGGCTGTGTGCTTCGGGTCATTGTCATGTTGGAAGACCCAGCCTCAACCCATCTTCAAAGCTCTAAGGGCTCTTTCACACGTCCGTTCCGTTCGTCCGTTTTTTGGACGTCCGTTAACGGACCGCAATGCTTCCCTATGGGCTAGCGTCCGTTAGCGGATGAGCATCCGCTAACGTCCGTTAGCATCCGTCTGCGTTCAGTTCCGTTTTTTTGGACGGAAGAAAACCCTATTTTTCTTCCGTCTAAAAAACGGAACGGACGAAAAACGGACGATCCGTTTATCATCCGTTCCGCTAACATCCGTTTTTCTATGTAAAAAGCCCCACAAAAAAAAAAAAAAAAACGGATGCAAAAACTGATGAAAAACTGATGAAAAACTGATGGAAAAACGGATCAACTGATGAAAAAAAAACTGATCTGAAAAACTGAACGGACGTGTGAAAGAGCCCTAACTGAGGGAAGGAGCTTGTTGCCCAAAATCTCGCAATACATGGCCCCGGTCATCCTCTCCTTAATACAGTGCAGTCGCCCTGTCCCATGTGCAGAAAAACACCCCCAAAGCATGATGCTACCACCCCCATGCTTCACAGTAGGGATGGTGTTCTTGGGATGGTACTCATCATTCTTCTTCCTCCAAACACGGTTAGTGGAATTATGACCAAAAAGTTCTATTTTGGTCTCATCTGACCACATGACTTTCTCCCATGACTCCTCTGGATCATCCAAATGGTCATTGGCAAACTTAAGACGGGCCTTGACATGTGCTGGTTTAAGCAGGGGAACCTTCCGTGCCATGCATGATTTCAAACCATGACGTCTTAGTGTATTACCAACAGTAACCTTGGAAACGGTGGTCCCAGCTCTTTTCAGGTCATTGACCAGCTCCTCCCGTGTAGTCCTGGGCTGATTTCTCACCTTTCTTAGGATCATTGAGACCGCACGAGGTGAGATTTTGCATGGAGCCCCAGTCCGAGGGAGATTGACAGTCATGTTTAGCTTCTTCCATTTTCTAATGATTGCTCCAACAGTGGACCTTTTTTTCACCAAGCTGCTTGGCAATTTCCCCGTAGCCCTTTGCAGCCTTGTGGAGGTGTACAATTTTGTCTCTAGTGTCTTTGGACAGCTCTTTGGTCTTGGCCATGTTAGTAGTTGGATTCTTACTGATTGTATGGGGTGGACAGGTGTCTTTATGCAGCTAATGACCTCAAACAGGTGCATCTAATTTAGGATAATAAATGGAGTGGAGGTGGACATTTTAAAGGCAGACTAACAGGTCTTTGAGGGTCAGAACTCTAGCTGATAGACAGGTGTTCAAATACTTATTTGCAGCTGTATCATACAAATAAATAGTTAAAAAATCATAAATTGTGATTTCTGGATTTTTTTTTTTGATTATGTCTCTCACAGTAGACATGCACCTATGATGACAATTTCAGAAAAATACTATTCACTTTTTTTTTTTTTTTAATCCTTTGTTGCATATTGGTGCTGTTGAACTCTAGCAGCCTCTTTGCTGACACTTTCTGGCAACATATCCAGACCAGTGTCCACTGCATGCACTATGCCTGTGAAATGAGCAACAGCACAGCCTTTTAAAAGCCTCTACCAGAAACCCATGTGAAAGAGTAACAAAGAAGGAGAACAATTGGGAGACAGGGACAGAGCGTTGTCACCCTGTAACAGGAAGTGCGTTGTCAACCTATAATCAGTACCTGAACAAAAACCTGCATGGTAGGCAGGGCTGGTGCAAGGATTTTTGACACCATAGGCGGAACCTCATTTTGCCGCCCCCCCCCTGGCTCCACCCCTGACCCCCACCCCTTTGCCCTGCCCATGTATACCCCACCTTTCTAATGAAGCGGCCATCAAATGCAGCCTCACCAGCGCCCATCAATGCAACCTACCAGCACACATCAATGCAGCCTCACCAGCAACCATCAATGCACTCTACCGGCGCCCATCAATGCAGCCTCACCAGCGCCCATCAATGCAGCCTCACCAGCGCCCATCAATGCAGCCTCACCAGCGCCCATCAATGCAGCCTCACCAGCGCCCATCAATGCAGCCTACCAGCGCCCATCAATGCAGCCTCACCAGCACCCATCAAATATTAGTGCCCATCAATTAATATGTGCTTGCTTCCATTCATTCGGGAGTCGAGAATGAGTTCTCACACAGTCCTCCGCCAGCACTGCGCCTCTGACACTATGTGCGAATGGAGCGGCAGCTGCCGAGACTTAGTTGCCTGTTGCAGAGAGAAAAGAGTAGGATCGCCAGTGGTCGGGAGCCCTAGGCGGCTGTCTAGTTTGCCTAGTGGTAGCACCACCCCTGACGGTTGGATCACCATATTTTGTTTATTTTGAAATCCAGGCAGAGTTACACACATTATTATGTAGTCTCACTGCTCCTGCTGCGACATATATTTTGGGCCCAGTTGTTCGCACTTCTCCTGTTCCACTTCCTGGGACAGTGAGGCCACCTTGTAGTGACCACAGGGACTAGTAGTGACCACAGGGACTAGTAGTGACCACAGGGACTAGTAGTGACCACAGGGACTAGTAGTGACCACAGGGACTAGTAGTGACCACAGGGACTAGTAGTGACCACAGAAGCTGTATCAGCCTCACTAACCGAAAACTGATACCTGCGGTCCTTCAGACACCCATTTATCTTTCAACCCTTTGTCAAAAACAATGATCAGTTCTGTGTGGCGTGACCCATTCATGACGCAAACCCATGAACAGCCATGATGTATCCAATGCCCTAACCCCCAGCAGCCAATCACATCTCACACAGCTGAGATCAAGATGATTGGCTGCCAAGGATTTCCGCGCTTAGAACATTGTCGTTTCCTAATTACACAGGCCCATCTAACACTTTTTCCTGTAGTTTTCTCCTTGCGATAATTTACTTGGCGATCGTAGATTAACTTGTAATTAATCAATTAATCAAGACACAATTAGCAGCTAAGTAATTCGCTCAAGTAAATATATTGCTGAAGAGCTTTGCGGTGGATTCCTCATGAGAGATGAGCCCACAGTCCATCCTTCAGAAAAGTACATAGATCATAATCAAAGCAAATATATCATTAGAATTCATTATGGAGCCTTGTGAAATAGCATTAGATGTGATGATCTACAACTGTTGGCGCTTCTCTCTCTCCAATTACAGCTAAATTGATCCAATCAGACTTCATCACACCAGATTTTCTTGCCTGTGATGACACAAATATGTGGATGATTGACTATTTAGAACGTCTCTTGTGTTGGACCTCCCTTTTAGATTTGACTTGTATTCTTCAATAGGCACTCTTCCCCACCTCCCCCTTTACTGTTCTGCCGATAACCAAGATACACGTCTGTATTTATTTTTATCATCTTTTTTTTTTTTTTTTTTTTTTTTTAGTCTATGGTAGCCTATCTCAATCTTTTTAACAGGAAGTAACCCTTAAAACATGGTACGTTAGCATGAGGGTCAGTGGGAAGAATTCTCCTTACATTTGCGATCAGTAAAAATAATCCCCTGTAGGCTGGGTAGGGTTGCCAGTGCCACCTCATCCCTTTAACCACTTGCTTACTGGGCACATATACCCCCCTCCTGCCCAGGTGAAATTTCAGCTTCCAGCACTGCGTCGCTTTAACTGACAATTGCGCAGTCGTGCAACGTGGCTCCCAAACAAAATTGACGTCCTTTTTTCCCCACAAGTAGAGCTTTCTTTTGGTGGTATTTGATCGCCTGTGCGGTTTTTATTTTTTGCGCTATAAACAAAAAAGAGCGACAATTTTGAAAAAAAAATACAATATTTTTTACTTGTTGCTATAATAAATATGCCAATTTTAAAAAAAAAAAACACATTTTTTTTTCTCAGTTTAGGCCGATACGTATTCTTCTACATATTTTTGGTAAAAAAAAAAAAAAAACGCAAAAAGAGCAAAAGTTTTAGCGCCTACAAAATAGGGGATAGAATTATTTTTTATTTTTTTACTAGAAATGGCGGCGATCTGCTTTTTTTTTTTTTTTTTTTTTTTTTTTTTTTTTTTTATTGGGACTGCTACGTTATGGCGGACACATCGGACACTTTTGACACATTTTTGGCGCCATTCATATTTATACTGCGATCAGTGCTATAAATATGCACTAATTACTGTATAAATGTGACTGGCATTGAAGGGGTTAACACTAGGGGGTGAGGAAGGGGTTAAATATGTTCCCTATATAGTGTTCTAACTGTAGGTGGGGGGGGTTACCGATCTGTGTCTCTATGTACAAGAGACACAGATCGGTCTCCTCCTCCAGAGACAGCACCGCTGTCTCTGTGTGAGCCGGCAATGAGAGATGATCTCATATGTTTACATATGAGATCATCTCTCATTGCCCGCACAGATCGCATCGCAAACGGCCACTCTGATTGGCCGTTCGCGGCGATCTGTAATTGGCTGTGTCCAAGGGACACGGCCAACACAGAGTTTCCCCGCTGCATGCTCTGGAGCGCGCGCGGGGAACGCCCAAAAGGGGGGATGTCTATTGACGTCTAGTTGGATTTTGAGATCCGCGCTGTAGCCGTCATTCGACTATAGCGCGGGTCTCAGGAGGTTAAAAACAAACACATACTAATAACACAGGTTTTGTGGCTGATTAAAGTGCTAATTAAACTCACTTGGTGCCTTATCTCAGGGCCGTCTTTAAGGCAGGGCAAAAGGGGCAGCTGCCATTGTTGTGGGACCCAAAGCAGCTGCCTTATACAAACTATCCCAGTTTAAATTCTCTTGTCCCTTGAAGTTTTAGTCCTGTGCGGTGTCCTAATATCTCAGTGTGAAGTGCTGCTACTAATGCTTCCCAGCTCTGCTCTATTGTTGTGTACAGATGACTCACCTGCAGACCCTGTGTTTACATGTAAATAACCGCCATTCATATGTAAATAGTGGTGTCATTCATATGTAAATAGCTAAGGCCAGTGGCATTCATATGTAAATAAAGGCGGCATTCATAAGTATATCATGCCCCTCTGCAGTGAAGAGATGATGTGCTTTAACCTCTAGCAACCATTCTGTGAGCAGTATTACTGTACAGTAATCTCTAGCAACTAATCAGCAAGAAGAAATCGTGTGCTGTAACCTCTAGCAACTAATCAATGAGCTGTAATGTGTGCTGTAACCTCTAGCAACCAAATCTACTGTATTGTGTGCTAGTTCTAATGTATTCATGGCCTGTTTAGTGACTATATTTGGTTCTGATCAATGTAGTGACCTAGGGCAGTTGAAATGTTCCTGAACCCCTTGTCTTCATTTGTGCGCAGCCTTTTTAACGGTTTCCTCGGACTCTTGCATGTCAAAACTTGCTGCGCTCATCGCTCCCTCCATCAAAACGTTACCTTCCTGTAAATACATATTTTCTTTTTTCTATTCTTTGTATTATAGTAAGTGGTAATGATATGCTTTAACCTCTGGCAACCAATCGCAGTCACGGCCTGATCTGATACGGTAAACTGATTTTAAGTCTAGCTGATATTTATTGTATGTCTCAGGCGGAGAGCAAAATTGCATTGGGGGAACCCCAAAAAAGTTTTTGCCCATGGTCCAATAAACATTAAAGACGGCCCTGCCTTATCTGCATTCAATTAGCCACAGAATCTGTGTAATTCATATGTGTTCGGGTTTAAAAGGATGAGGTGGCAAACCTAAGGCTGGGTGCAGCATGATGCTGCAGGCAGTTCAGGTTCAACAAAAATGTGTATAATAGTATATTATAGAAGCTCAGCAATACACCCACTTGAAGCCACTTACAGAGCTGTGATGGTTGTCTGAAGGCCCGATGGTGCTGACAGTGTCTGCTAAGAGGAGCATAATGGGGCTTGGCTGGTCTGTACCCAAAAGGGAAGGCTTCCTAAAAGGATCGAATAGTCTCTGCACTTTCCTCACTCCCCCAGAACCTTCCAGATGGGTATCCTGTCCATGCACTAATTATTAGTAAAATGTGCGCCGAGCCCGGAAGCCAGGGTTTTAATTATATAGACTTTGCCTGACCCAAGATGGCCACCAAAGTCACTTGAGGCACCAGCATCTAATCAGACAGTTCCCTCCCTGTGTCCGATGGAAACTCTAAGGGAATGGCCTGTGACACCCAGAGACTTTTGAAGGATGGGGGGTACTCATGTGACAGCTTCACTAATGACTCTTGGGTCATCATATGCCCCTTTTGGGCATAGGATGACTGAGAAATGATAATTCGTGTATTGCAGGAGATCTGGACATATTACAGGTGATTTCATTCTGACCCCCAACAGGTCAATAAGAGTGTCTCCTTCAATGCTTAACCTAGACTGTTGAGATGCTAATTAAGTCTGCTACTGTGGTGATGTGGATTGAAGCTTGAGAGCCAGCCTGGCTGCCTATTATGGGATGTTTTAAGTGTCTTGCTGTGATTGCATTCTGTGTCCATTGTGCTAATTAGGTCTGCTTCTACAGACCTTTCATTGTGTGATGCTAATGACACTGTTTTGTGTGAAAAGTCTATTGATGATAAGATGTGGAATGTGACTTGTTAACTGTAGTAATTACCTCCTCTAAATGCGGTGCCAGGATGTCGATGTGGATTGGAGAGTTTTGGTGTCCCTGTGACTACTGTAGCATGTTTGTAACTGTATAAAAACCTGAGAGCTAACCATTAAAGCATTCATTCATTTTGGAACCAGTAACAGGGCTGTGTGAGTCTCGTTATTCTGGGAAATTAGATGGGTCCTGTCGGCTGGATTGTTGGATAACTTGTCGTGGGGTGATGGAATGGAATATCGTAAGCGGTGGTGACCGTTACAGAAACCATAGAGGAACTGCGTTTGTCTTGCCTTTTTCCTCTATCTGCAATGTCAAGCACCACCTGCAGTGGAGACAATAGGCTGAACCTGCTTACACCCTTTCTTGGAGATAGCTAAAAAGATCATGGGTGCCAGTGGTTACCGTATTTATCGGCGTATAACACGCCTAACTTTAAGAGGGAAGTTTCAGGAAAAAAATGTTCCACAACCCCCTGCGTATAACACGCAGGCAAAGTTTACCCTCTATTTTCAGGGTAAAAAAGTGAATGTTATACGCCAATAAATACAGTACTTATCTAAGAGGGAAACTATTGCAACCTCTGGAGGAACCCTAGATTGAGAAAGTTGAGGTGTAAGGTGTATTACTTTCCTAACACCCCCTCTCTGGGCTAAGTGGACAGTTGTACTTTGATCAGCAGTTGATCTGTGAGCTGATCCGCTGCTCATTAGAATAAAATCCACCCATTGTGAAAGGGACCTAAATCTCCTTCGATGGGACAAAGGCAGCACCAAAAAAAGAGTCTAAAGCCTCGTACACACGATCAGATTTTCCGACAGGAAATATGTGATGGCAGGATGTTGTTGGATAATCCGACCGTTTGTACGCTCCATCGGACAATTGTTATCGGAATTTCCAACAACAATGTGGCATAGCATGCTTTAAAATTGTCCGACAACAAATGTGTGATGTCGGATTATCCGATTGTGTGTACAAACACGAATGCTAACCATAAGACAACATTAGCAGAAGTTGCCCAAAGGGTGGCGCTAAAGAGCTGAAAAACCACAACGTTTTTGTTTGTTGGACAACAATTCTTTGCCGTTTGTATGCAATCCAAGTTCACGGCCAACACCCTTCGGATAAAAGTCCTCCGCTTTGTCCGATGGAAATCTGATCGTGTGTACCAGGCTTAACCCTTCCTTGGTGTAGGAGAATTTTTGTGCAGTCCGTAGATATGAAATCCTTTCTTTTTCCCATCCTAAGTGATATCTACAGCTCTGAACTGGTTTACAATAATAAGCTAATTGCACTGGTTTTTGGTTTCCCATCCATCTCTAGTGATGTTTTTATGATAAACTGTAGCTATTCCTAGACGAAATGCATCTTCTATGTACACAGCAAGCAATATTATTGATTGCAATATCTTCTGGTCAAGGATTTCTTATTGTCTAATGTCTGCAGTGTGTGTCTAGAAATCATTCGTATATTGACTTACTCTAACTGGCCAGCTTCACATTTCTCTCTTCTGGCTGTAAAATATGCTCACTGCACCATCATTAATCTTCAATTAAAGCACACCTGTCATAAAAAAATGAGGGAAGCTGCCAGTGCTGACCTCTCCCTTTGTAAACGCTGGTTGCCAGGTCATCGCGTATACCCTCTGGCACAATATTAGTCATTGACCTGAAACTGGTATGCAGATTTCAAGCTCTGACTTTTCTCTGACTTTCCCGAATTGCCAATGAAACTAGTATCTTCAGAAAGATGATGACATTTATAGTCCCCATATTTCTGTCATGGCAATTTTACGTTATAAAATAATTTATAATATACAGTAGGGGTAGATTCAGGTAGGGAGCGCATATTTGTGTGTGGGGGTAGCGTATCCTATTTACGCTACGCCTCCGCACCTTTCACAGGAAAGTGCAGTATTCACAAAGCACTTGCTCCGTAAGTTGCGGTGGCGTAGCGTAAATAGGCCGGCGTAAGCCCGCCTAATTCAAATGTGGAAGATGTGGGCGTGTTTTATGTAAATTTATTGTGACCCCACGTAAATTACGCTTTTTCTGAACGGCGCATGCGCCGTCCGTGAAAGTATTGCATAGGCTAGGATTTATTGTTATATTTCTTTGCTGTGTACAAGCTATTTATATTTTTCTGATACTGGAAGTTGAAACCCCAACAGCTATGCGGACTCTACCTATTCAAAAAAAAGGTGGAGGTGGTCTTCCTTAAAGTGGTTGTAAACACCATTCATGAAATCTGACCTGGGCACATATATCTGTAGTGTTTACTTATCTCTCTCCAAAGCTCTAGGTCCTGTGTCTTTCTGCTGCTTTGTTGCTCTGTTATCAGCATGATAACTTCTGACAAGTTCTCTGACACAGGAGATAAACGCAGCTGGAAATTTGTGTCGGGGAGGGAACTTAGAGATAGATACGCAGAGAGCTTGTCTATTCAGACTGCAGCTCTGAATGTTTCTTCATTCCTCTGCCTATGTGGAGGGGGGGTGGGTGCCTTTCCCCCAATCAGCTCTCACACAGTGTATGCCCAGACTGCCCTCCCTCTGCGGAAACAGGAAGAAATATTTCTAACACAATGTGCACTTTCTAAAGAATGTAGAAAGCTGAAGACAGCAGTTATGCGTGTAAAACTTATGTAGAAGGATTTGTTTAATCTGTGTATCATCTGAGGCTATTTACTTCACTGGGTATAGGAGAGGGCTTGCATCCACTTTATGGTAAAGTAAGACTGCTGTCATAACAATGGGTAATTTTCATTATCCAGTTTGTGTTTTAAGATTCGGTCTTTGAATACCAATGAATAACTTATGATAGTTTTCATGTACAGTATGTGATTGCGTTCCACTTGATTAAATTGATTAAAAACATATGGAAAGACAGACCCTCCCCACACTGATCCTTCCTCTGACCATGGTCTTTTTTTCCCCTTTTTTCTTAAAGGGAGGCGTTTCATACGTTTTCTGTACACCCCATTATCTCTGTGAAATGTCAGGGGACTCTGCACTGTAAAAAAAAACACCCACGCTGTGCAAAAAGAGAATCTGGAAATATTTTCAATTCAAAGTCATTCCAAATGCTGAAATAATCGCTTAGATTAATCCCTCTAAAACCGCAGAGTTTGTACTATGAAGGTGTATAATGAGAACTGCAGAGATCTTGAATTTGTTATTCTTTCTTTTTTCAAGTAATGGTTCATGCACATGGATATACTGGCATACAACTGCGGGCCAGCAGCCTGTGCTTATCAAAGACAGGCTGACAGAAGATGTGACTAAATGCCTGTAAGCACACATCGGTACAGGGATGGCCCTGGATGCAAACTGTGTATGAGCTCTTTATCTTGCATTTGTTCTAATTACTCAAGATGACATAAAGAGGTAAAAAAAAGTCCATGAGAGGTGCCTTCACATACCTTTCCCTATCTAACCATCAAACTTGGAAAGCTCAGTATGCAAATATTGACTTTAGCTCAGATACCATGCAAGCCCACCCTTGAAATGTCTTCTCCTCTCTAGTATTGTGGGGGATGCAGAAAAAAATATCTGCACTCCGGTCGTAGCTCTGTAAAAAATCGTTGTTTTTATTGACAAGCCACAGTGAAGAAACACAAATAAGAAAACAGTTGACGCGCTTCAGCCTCTAAGGCCTTAGTCATAACCCTGTGGGGGATGCAGTTGGCCCACCAGAGTTTTGGAACGCAACATTTTCACTTCCAGGTTCTTGACGGCAAAGGTGCTCAAGAAGGTAAAAGAAAGGTACTGTATATCCTTTCAGGCCTTGATGTATCTTGTTGACCTGCAACATACACTATTACTGATATAATATTTGATACTGTGTCTTTCTTAACTCTACAAAGGCCTTTCGGGCCTTGATGTATCTTGTTGACCTGCAACATACACTATCCATATTACTGATATAATATTTGATACCGTGTCTTTACAAACTCTACAAATTACTCTACAAACTATCCTTTTGTATGTGCCTTTCTTTTTCTTAAAAACAATACAGTTTTTGTAAAAGAAAGGTATGCCCAGGTACCTGTAGAGCTCTGATTTACATAATCATGTCCGATTGTCTACATTAGGCCCCGTACACACGACCGAGTTTCTCGGCAGAATTCAGCCAGAAACTCGATCGGAGCTGGATTCTGCCGAGAAACTCGGTCGTGTGTACACTTTTCAGCGAGGAAGCCGACGAGGAACTCGTCGGGCCGAATAGAGAACATGTTCTCTATTTCCTCGTTGTTCAATGAGGAAAGTCGGCCCGCCGAGATCCTCGGCGGCTTCAACACTGAACTCGACGAGGAACTCGATGTGTTTGGCACGTCAAGTTCCTCGGACGTGTGTACGGGGCCTCAGACTTAAGCTGGCCATACATAGAGGGAAATTTAGCTAATTTAACAGGGACCGACACAATTTTGAGCCATGTACAGGCCCCCTGGTCCCTGGTTGTACACAAGTCGATCTACTGATTGACTTCTGTACACGCAGCCTGTCAGGTTTTTCCCAATTGATCAGTGCCACTGGCTATAGTCTTCAGCCCTCATAGGGGGTTATTAACCTTATAGGGGGTTATTTACGAAAGGCAAATCCACTTTGCACTATAAGTGCAAACTACAAGTGAAATTGCACTGAATGTGCACTTGGAAGTGTAGTCGCTATAAATCTGAGGGGGACATGCAAGGAAGTTTAAAAAAAAAAAAATGCATTTTAGCATGCACATGATTGGATATTAAAATCAGCAGAGCTTCCCCTCATTTCAGATCTACCCCTCAGATTTACAGCGACTGCACTTTCAGTGCAATTTCAAGTGCACTTTCCACTTGTAGTGCAAAGTGGATTTGCCTTTCTTAAATAACCCCCTATAAGGTTAATAACCCCCTATGAGGGCTGAAGACTATAGCCAGTGGCACTGATCAATTGGGAAAAACCTGACAGGCTGCGTGTACAGAAGTCAATCAGTAGATCGACTTCTGTAACCCCCATTCTATTCTACTGGAAGGGAAGGTTCCCCATCATAAAAAACTAGCACAGCGGGAGGATTCCCCATCCACATTGAATGTGCTTTTTTTCCCCGTTCAACCCACTGATTGAACAAAAAAATTATAAATAGTGCACGTTTGCATTAAAGAAAGATTAAAAATATTGAGTGAGTTTTGATTTAATTTCACATAAAAATACTTTTTTTGTTTAAATCAACCAAATACATTCCAGATGCATCAAAGTAAAAAGTAATAAGTCGTACAGCTTGTTTTCTTTAGAAAATGGACATAGAGGGGGAGATTTACTAAAACTGGGGAGTGCAAGATCTGGTGCAGCTGTTCATACAAAGCAACCTGCTTCCAGATTTTGTCAAAGCTCTAGGCTCCATGCACATAATAAGCTCAAAAAAAGCTAGAAAGAAACACTGGATGAATAATGCTGATAATGGCATATTTGTGCCAGCTTCTAGTAGCATTTTAGTAGCTTTTAGAAGCATTTAGAGGCTTTTAGGAGCATAAGGCTGCATTCACACCTGAGCGTAGCGTTTTTTTTTTTGTTTACCACTTCAGACTTCACCAGAACGAGAGACTTGCTCATGGTTTGTTTTCTTCAATCGTCTCTGCAACGGTTTAGCATTATTTGTGGTTTTCTGATTTTTATTTTCCATTTTATCTTATTTTGTTTTATTTTATTTTCTTTTATCATATTTTTTTCCCCCCCCAAAATTAGAAAATCAAATGGCCTTTGTTGGTCCAGGCCTGCTAAGGATGCTTCCTTTCGATCTATTATTTCGGAAGTCTCCGCCATAAATCACCCCTCTTCCCTCCCCACCCCTCATCTCGTGACTCCTATATCTTCTTCCTTTGGCAGGTTTGATCTTACTTGCTACTTAACTTCTTAAACGTGCGACAAAACGCCGGAAAAAACGATCAAAAATGCATATTCACACATATTCGCACGTTTGCAAACAGCGTTGTCCGTCGTTTTTGAACTTCGTCGTTTTTTATTTTAGCCAATAGGAAAAATGATCATCTTTCATCATTTGTTGCTGTGTTTGTCGATTTTGTTTTATCTTCTTCCTGGGTGAATATTCTATTTCACAGAACAGATTAAAGCGACAAAACGCCCATAGAAACGCTCGTTGTCGCGCTAGACGCTTGAAACGAGCGTTTCCATTAGTTTCTATAGGAATACAAACATTCAAAAATGCCCAAATCAGCCCAATTTGCGCGTCAAAAAAAGGTCCAGAACTTGTTTGAGCTTCAGGTGTTCGGCTTCAGGCGTTTTGGAGATGTGAACCATCTCCATAGAGAATAATGTATTTTTTCCCTCTAGCGTTTTATAGCTTCAGGCTACAAAACGCTCAGGTGTGAATGAGCCCTTAGCATTTTATTTGTGTTTTATGCAGTACATGAATAAGAAAAAAGATAAAAAAAAAAAAAAAAAACTGAAGAGCATTTTAGTAGCATTTAGGGGCATTATGCATTTTTTTTTTTTGCTGGAAAAACGCTCCAAAAAACTCTACATAATTTTTTTTTTTTTTCTGTTCCTAGGCGTTAAAGCTCAAAAGATGCTAATAGCAGAGTCTGAAGCCTCGTACACACGTACGGGATTCCCGAAAACCTGCTATGTAACTTTTTCCCCTACACACGACTGGGTTTCCCGACATGAAAACTGCCATGAGAGTTTTTTGGTCGGGAATCCCAGTCGTGTGCATGCTCCATCGCAGTTTCCCATAGGAAAACTGTGGGGTTAAAAACCGCCGGGAATCCCAGCTGGAAAAAAGAGAGCTGGTTTTCTTTTTTTTTTTTTTACGGCTGTTTTCCTGTCGGGAAAACTGCAATGGAGCATGCACATAGCCGGTTTTCCTGGCCAAAAGCTCTCATGGCAGTTTTCCCGACGGGAAAACCGGCCGTGTGTACGAGGCTTCAGTGTTCCAGTTTTAGTAAATCCTTCCCAGAATGTGTAGAGAAGCCAGCCTACAGAGGCTAATTTTTCTGCAGTGCTCGTGTGCTTTGATGGGAAAAGACAGCAGAGTGACAGAGATGAGGTCAACAGTCTGCTGCTTCTCTTTTCACTGTCCATTCACAGCTGGGGAGGGACAAGACATGTAAGCGCTGCTTCACTACAGCAGGAAAAAAATAGGTCTCCTGCCCTGCTAGACGGGTCTGTTCACGTGTAAATTTTAGGACTGGATACCTTGAATTACTTTAGTAGGTTAAACAGCACTCGTCTATGTATTTAGCTATTTGCCTGTAGTCCAGTTTTTTTATTCAGCCAATGCAGGCAGGAGGAGGAGCAGTGTCTTGCAGTTTGCAGAATTTCAAGTAATGATGTGTTGTTACCTTCTGTATGTTCTACAGTCACCCCAACAGGGGACCCCAAATGTAGGTGCATTACTTTAATCTTTTGGCAGGTAAAACAATTCCTCATGTTTGGGTGGAGTAGCCCTTTAATTTGTATATATTATGTGGGCAACACAGAATGGTAGTTCAGTTTCGAATAGGCACACAGTCCTTTGCCGCTAAAATGTAAGTAGTTAATGGCTTGTGACAGCAGATGTGAATATTAAATTCTAAAAATGTCCTTAAAATTCAGCATCACAAAATCTCCCATTTCTGCTCAGAATATCTCTGTCTATTGTGCTGTGGTTATTAATTTTTTATCTCGCCATAGCAAATGTGCTCTCTATGCCTTGTGCGTCTCATTAACAGATCTAGCGACAGAAATTCTGAATTCCAAAATGTAACGGATTTTCTCTTCGAATTGCAGAAGCTCTGCCTAATAAAGCCGTATTAGCTCAGATAAGCGTTCTCCCCTCTTTAGGGGTACAAAACGCAGATATGGACAGTTCCTTTTCAGTTGGTGACAGTTACTTTTAATTGTGAACTTGCTAAAATGCGCCCACTAGTGGATGCGTTTTTTTGAATGTAGTTATTTCGAAAGTGGGTTGGGAATAGTGGGGGGGTGTTGAGACTGAAAGAAGGCCAGTGTTTGGAGCAATGTAAAAGAACAGCTTGAAAACTGGCCAGCTGCAGGCCACAGCACATCTTCCTCAGGAAGTGTGCCTATAATGTACTGTAGTGGTCAGTGTCACTTTCACTGCCACTTCCTTTCTTTGCTGTCTAGCACTGAATTGGTCACATTCAGAAAATAAAGAAAAAGAAGCCTAAAAAAACTAATGCAGCAATAACATCTAAGGATTAGAATGCAGATATATATATATATATATATATTGTAAGATTGGGGTTATTCGACTCCAGCGATGGATGCATTTTCCAGTGAGTACGCCAATCCAGAACTGCGTTTTTAAGGGCCTGGTAGCCCACTTTTGTTTAAAAGCATAAAAGTTCACAAATACAATAGCAACCCTCGCGGAGGGTTTCACTATTCCTGTATCTTGCCAAAATTAACAGTTTAGCCTCCTGGCTGTCACACTTGCCATACGGCTGTTTCAGGCCTTTAGCCTAGGCCCCAGTTCAGAACAGTTTCCCAGAGTTAAGCACAAACCTACCTTACTCCCATTAAGGACATCTGCCTCCTGCAGACATCCACACAGCCTCCGACTTCTCTCAGAGAGATTGGAAATTCACCTGATTCCCAGGACAGACTTCCTGTCTGTGAGTGGGGCCCTGAGCGATAGTCAGGTCACCACTAAATAGCCCAACACACAGTTGTGCAATCGGCGTGCCTTTCTTTCTAAAATATGGTGTAAACCAGCAATCTTTCCCATAGCACAGAGTCCCACCCTCACTGTGTGTGTGTGTGTGTGTGTGTGTGTGTATATATATATATATATATATATATATATATATATATATATATATATATATATATATATATATATATATATATATATATATATATATATATATATATATATATATATATATATATATATATATATATATATATATATATATATATATATATATATATATATATATATATATATATATATATATATATATATATATATATATATATATATATATATAAATTTCGGTGTTTAGAAACAATTTAGTAACCTGTTTACAATGCTCAATAACTCAAGCACAAAACTCACAAATACAATGCCGGAAAGCAAACAGCTACTGCTGTCTATTTAGGAAAAGGACAGGGGAGAGAAATCTGGCTAGCTGCAGGCCACAGAACATCTTCCTCAGGAAGTGTGCCTATACTGTACTGTAGTGGTCAGTGTCACTTTCACAGAGACTTCCTTTCTTTGCTGTCTAGCAATGAGTTGGTCACATTGAGAACAAAAAGCCTAAAAACAAATGCAGCAACTCCATCTACGAATTAGAATGCAGCAGTGTGTGTGTGTATATGTGTATATATATATATATATATATATATATATATATATATATATATATATATATATATATATATATATATATATATATATATATATATATATATATACAGGGAGTGCATAATTATTAGGCAAGTTGTATTTTTGAGGATTAATTTTATTATTGAACAACAACCATGTTCTCAATGAACCCGAAAAACTCATTAATATCAAAGCTGAATATTTTTGGAAGTCGTTTTTAGTTTGTTTTTAGTTTTAGCTATTTTAGGGGGATATCTGTGTGTGCAGGTGACTATTACTGTGCATAATTATTAGGCAACTTAACAAAAAAAAATATATACCCATTTTAATTATTTATTTTTACCAGTGAAACCAATATAACATCTCAACATTCACAAATATACATGTCTGACATTCAAAAACAAAACAAAAACAAATCATTGACCAATATAGCCACCTTTCTTTGCAAGGACACTCAAAAGCCTGCCATCCATGGATTCTGTCAGTGTTTTGATCTGTTCACCATCAACATTGCGTGCAGCAGCAACCACAGCCTCCCAGACACTGTTCAGAGAGGTGTACTGTTTTCCCTCCTTGTAAATCTCACATTTGATGATGGACCACAGGTTCTCAATGGGGTTCAGATCAGGTGAACAAGGAGGCCATGTCATTAGTTTTTCTTCTTTTATACCCTTTCTTGCCAGCCACGCTGTGGAGTACTTGGACGCGTGTGATGGAGCATTGTCCTGCATGAAAATCATGTTTTTCTTGAAGGATGCAGACTTCTTCCTGTACCACTGCTTGAAGAAGGTCTCTTCCAGAAACTGGCAGTAGGACTGGGAGTTGAGCTTGACTCCATCCTCAACCCGAAAAGGCCCCACAAGCTCATCTTTGATGATACCAGCCCAAACCAGTACTCCACCACCACCTTGCTGGCGTCTGAGTCGGACTGGAGCTCTCTGCCCTTTACCAATCCAGCCACGGGCCCATCCATCTGGCCCATCAAGACTCACTCTCATTTCATCAGTCCATAAAACCTTAGAAAAATCATTCTTGAGATATTTCTTGGCCCAGTCTTGACGTTTCAGCTTGTGTGTCTTGTTCAGTGGTGGTCGTCTTTCAGCCTTTCTTACCTTGGCCATGTCTCTGAGTATTGCACACCTTGTGCTTTTGGGCACTCCAGTGATGTTGCAGCTCTGAAATATGGCCAAACTGGTGGCAAGTGGCATCTTGGCAGCTGCACGCTTGACTTTTCTCAGTTCATGGGCAGTTATTTTGCGCCTTGGTTTTTCCACACGCTTCTTGCGACCCTGTTGACTATTTTGAATGAAACGCTTGATTGTTCGATGATCACGCTTCAGAAGCTTTGCAATTTTAAGAGTGCTGCATCCCTCTGCAAGATATCTCACTATTTGTGACTTTTCTGAGCCTGTCAAGTCCTTCTTTTCACCCATTTTGCCAAAGGAAAGGAAGTTGACTAATAATTATGCACACCTGATATAGGGTGTTGATGTCATTAGACCACACACCTTCTCATTACAGAGATGCACATCACCTAATATGCTTAATTGGTAGTAGGCTTTCGAGCCTATACAGCTTGGAGTAAGACAACATGCATAAAGAGGATGATGTGGTCAAAATACTCATTTGCCTTATAATTCTGCACTCCCTGTATATATATATATATATATATATATATATATATATATATATATATATATATATATATATATATATATATATATATATATATATGTATATATGTATGTGTGTGTAGAGATAGATAGATAGTTTTGGGGTTTAGAAACTATTTAGTAACCTGTTTACAGTGCTCAAAAGCTCAAGCACAAAACTCATAAATACAATACTGGAAAGAAAACAGCTACTGCTGTCTATTTAGACAACCCACAAATATTCTGACCGGCGGCACGAGTGCAATTGGCAGAACATATAAAATGAAGATCCTACATAAACCAAAAAAAATAAAAAAATATGCAGGACATGAGTTTAAAGTGATTGTAAACCCTCACCTTCTGGTGTAAACCTTACCTCACCGTGCAACAAACTATTCAGTTTAAAACAGAAACAAAAGGCTAAACATTTGTGTATAGATATTAAAAAAATACCTTCTTTTTTTTTTTATAAGTGATCATATTCCCTCTGTTCTCAGCTTCATCCAAGCTGGGGAGGGGAAACGGCATCACACTGAGCTTCGCAGTGAAAGACTGTGGGGGGGTCTTTCAGGATAAGACTGATCATTGTAGAACAGGCCAGGTTCCCAGCATAGCTATGGAACAGGTCACAATGTGTTCTCCTGCTGTGTGTTGCCAGTTTTTAATAGGAAACCAGGGGACTGGCAGGAACACCACAAAGGAAGCAATACAGAGAACAGGATACTTTTTCATACAAGCATGGTACAGCAGGCACATACCAGGAATATGAAATGTTGGGTTTACATATTCTTTAACAAAAAATGTAGAAACGTTGAGCAAAACCATATCCTTTTTAAGTGTCCCTAAAATATCTATACCTCTCAAATGTATACCACTAATTTATAAATCTTTATTTTTTTTTTAAGAACTATTAATACTGATTATACATACCTACTATGAAGTAAGGGATGACGAAAGACAAAATGCTGTGTGCAGTACTTAACTCTGCATTATGAAATTATGATCCAAACCAGATCCACTTCAATTCCACATATTATTTTGTAGAAGAAAAGCTCCTTCATATTTGTCAGTGTTTAAACCGTTCTTTGTAATTTAGCTATTTTTAGTTGATGCAATTGCTCATGTTTTAAGGCAGTTTTATTATTTGTTGTTTTTAATAACATGTCACTTTTATGCATTCAGCTCAGTATGCTTCATGCAGGAAAACTTACGTTTGCTCATTCTGAGAAATTACACCAAATTATATCCAACTGTGCGTGCCGGCGTCTCAAGACACATATAGCTCACTGACAAAGGGTCTATTAATCGGGTTCCATCAGAGTCAGAGCCTCTCCAGGAGATCAGTAAGGGCATTGTTGTACGAGAGTCTTCAGAACAGAAGAAGACTTGATGCTCACACGTCGGTGGTTTGCAATAACTGTGAAAGTGTGCAAGGTACTCTGATACCACAGGTACAGGCCAAGGGCAGCCTTCCAGTAGACGGCACAAGACCAATCGGACACTTTTTCTTAGTCAAAGTATTTATTTTTAAACCTCAGATGTCTGGAGTAAAGATGGAAAACTTCCATGGACCTTTACTGTACTTAATGATGCATATCAGAAGTATATTATTGAACAGAGAGCTGCTGATGATCGCGTTATTTCAGGGATAACACAACCAGTTTAGTAAAATATATTCCTGTATCGCGGATTTCCAAAACCAATTTTTAGAGGCACCCCTAAGGATTGTAAATTTGCCTCTACAAATATCAGGTAAAAGTTCATAATAAAATTTTAGTATTTTTAAATAATACACTTTGGGACATATTTATAAGATCAGGTTGCCTATTGGTAATTTGGATATTCCCATACCTTTCTTATAGTTTTTCCTGCACATGACCAGAGTAGTTCAGAGCTCACCTCAATGTCTTAAGCCCTGTACACACGGCCGGCATTCCAGGCGGTATAAAGTCTGCCGGGAATCCCGATAGGAAAGCTGCGGGGAGAGCTTTGGCTGGGAATCCGGCCCATGTGTACAGGGCTCATGCTCCCTCGGCACTGCCTCGCAGTGTTTTGCATTGGCAAGTGTAGTAAATCTTGTGGGGAAAAAAACGCAGGTTCTCTTTTTTTTTTTTTTTTTTCCTGGCAGTTTTCCCGGCGAGGGAGCATACACACGCCCGGTTTTCATGGCAAAAAGCTCTCCCAGCAGTTTTCTTGCCAGGAAAACCGGTCGTGTGTATGAGGCTTTACTCTTCAATAACTTACCCCCAACTCAACCTCCTTATAACCCTTCCAAAGAAAGATACTACTCAGAATTGGAGTTAAAATGGCTGAATCCGCCTTTTATTAAACATTTTAAATAACAAAAACCTAACCAAAATATAACAATTCCAGTCAACAAAGGTACTATCAAACACAACTTTGTGTTTGTGGACCTTTTGCTAAGTTATAGGTCCCCAGCTGCCAAACACTGCCTCAGGGACTATCCTAGCTGACCTTGGACACCTACTGATCTTACCACTACCCGGTCACTCTGAACTGAAATGGACCGAACTAGAGGGCCCCATAGCTAAGATGGGCCCCACTGTTTAGCCAAGAAACACCATCTTTAAAGTGGAGTTTCCATCCCAAATTTTTTTTTTCATTATTGTGCTCATTAGACATAAAAAATAAAAAACAATTTTTTTTACTCATCTGGAAATGCCTGTTGCTATGCGGTCCCACAAAATCTGCCTTTGGAATCACCTAGGATTCTGACATCATCTCCCTCCAATGCTCCTGGGAAATGTGTGTCATCATTTCCCAGGATGCAGTGCGCTACCCAATTATCACTCCCCATCCAAGACTTCCAGGAAGTAAGTGCTTGTGGGCTTCACAATGCCCACAAGCAAAATGACAACGGTGTGGACATAGTTTTAAAAAGTATATTTTTTTAATAACTATGCGGAGCGGCGGCGAATTGTAAAATAGTAAGTGACCGGATTTATATTATAAAAACGCATGATGAAAGGACATACATTTAAAAAATGCTAATTGTGGTTGGAACCCCGCTTTAAATACCCTTTAAGAACCCCAAAGCAATAAAACCACAACAATCTGAAATAACAGGACAACTAGGGCGGGAGGGACGTTCTTTCGGCAACATCTGATCTCCAGGTGACTTTACATCATTCCTCCCTAGCAACTATCCTCACTTACTCCTCCCAATCACCCCTTCTGCTGTACCAATCAGGTAAGCGTCATGCCTACCCACTTTACTTCAAACTAGTTATCCACTACTGTCCGGTTCCCCTTCCACCCTGTCATGTATGTCCTATGCTTAATTCACTTCTTTCATAGCTCTGGGCATACCTTTCAATGTGTTGAATACCATTCTCTACTGTTCTCCACATATTTTTAATCACCAGTCTAATCCATTTATATTCTTCATTGTTGGCAAATGGCAAGTTATTGACTTAATCAGTAAATCACCGTGGAGCACCCACATTCCCTCTTCTGACTTTGCACCATCGGCCACAAATTTTACACCCTACCCTGACAATACTCATATGTCTGTGAAGATTCTAATTTATTCAGGTCATGGTATATCTGATAGTAGTTAGTCGCATTCATCTGGACTTGTTCTATAACGTTGAAGACGTTTCATAGTTTTTCCAAGCCACAAAAACTGAAGTGGCTTGGAAGAGCTAGGAAACGTCTTTAGTGTTAGAGAATAGGTCCAGTTCAGTATGACTACTACTAGGTCCAATAATCCTCATTTCCATCTGCTGCTATTTGCCCTCTTTTCCATCCTAAAACTATGCTATAACCAATCAGGGTGAATGTAGTTGAATCTATGTAGAGAATTAGACTTGAAACCCAACTCCAGCTAAAACATTGAGGAAAGCTTAGAACTTTTACCAACTATTGTTGTCTGTTTTCCTATTGAGAGGATTTATTCTCACATCCTGTAACTATAAGAACTAGTGAAAAAAATCTCTTCAACACAGCCCAAAAATTTTATGAGGGTTTTGAACCTATGACATTGTCTGTCTTTATTGTCATGTATGCCTTCTTGTCTTGGTAACCACCCCAACCCCCATTTCTTGCATTGGTGTCATGAGGACAAGAAGGCACGTTGGTGTAACAGTCATAAAAAAATCCCCTCAGGATCCAAACCATGAAAAAGGGAAAGAAATCACAGAAATGTGTCTCGGGCCTCGTACACACGACCGAGTTTCTCGGCAAAAAACAGCAAGAAACCTACTGGGATTTTTTTTTGCAGCGGAAACCGGTCATGTGTACATTTTTCGACGAGGAAACTGTGAGGCCCCATACACACGACCGAGTTTCTCGGCAGAATTCAGCCAGAAACTCGGTCGGAGCTGGATTCTGCCGAGAAACTCGGTCGTGTGTACACTTTTCAGCGAGGAAGCCGACGAGACAACATGTTCTCTATTTCCTCGTTGCTCAATGAGGAAAGTCGGCCCGCCTAGCTCCTCGGCGGCTTCCACACTGAACTCGATGTGTTTGGCACGTCGAGTTCCTCGGACGTGTGTACGGGGCCTCAAGGATCCCGTCGAGCCAAAAAGAGAGCATGTCTTCTTTTTCCTCAACGGGAATGGAGAAACTTGCCTTGTCGAGTTCCTCGACAGCCTAACAAGGAACTCGACGAGGAAAACGATGTGTTTCGCCTGTCGAGTTCCTCGGTCGTGTGTACGAGGCCTCACAATCATATTCAAAACCTGATTTAGGTCTTTAGATCAGGCATCCTGAATTTACTTGGACACTCAAATCCGCATGGAGATCACCGCGCCACAGCCTACCAGACAGCTAGTTTTCCTGGAAGGTCAGCAATATCAGCCCTCCACATTTATCTCAGTACAGGTTCCCTTTAAAGAGTAATAAGTACAAGATTTGTAGAAAGCTTGAGCTAGGTTGATAATTGGGCCTTAATTCTGCTTTTACCGTGAACAAAAGACTTTTCACATCAGTGTGACAAGTACACTTTAAGCCTTTTCCCGCACTAAAAATATGCACGGTTTTTAGACACAATCCCACACACGCATTATTCTCGGCAGCCGACATTCCCTGACACACAGGAAGAAATATGCCAGCATTTGTCTTGGAGCGTGAAACATGGTGGATTCTTTTAGGATTTATCGGCTGGAAGATTGCTGGTGGCAGGTGTGAATTTTGCCACATAAACCTAAATCCAGAGATGTAAACAAAGGACGTAAATAAATAACGCGCCAGGCAGAAAAATACTTTAATACATAAAATATCCTGACAAAAGACCTTTCTGCATGCTCGATTATGCTGAATTTCTTTCCACTGTTGTGACTTCCAACCGGCTCTCATGCCAGAGATCAATTGCTTGCGTGTTATTCCTCATAATGAAACATCTGGTACTTTGCCCTTTACCATCTCAGCAAATAAAGCGGCTCACAACTCTTCTTCCCGTTGTTAGGGCTTTACAAAATAGAAGGAGCTCTTGACTTAGCAAGATACGTGCCAGTCAAATCTGAGCGGTTTGCATTTAAAGGAAGCCTGTTATAGGATCAATATGCTGTCCGCCACGGCCGACCTCCTTCTGAGTGGCCTGGCCGTCAGGCAGATCCAATGGATTCTGTATTTTTTGTTGATTATTATTCGGATACAGCCAATGAAGTGAAAGCTCCTGATCTGCCTTTTTTTGGGGGGGTGGTTGACTCAAAGCATTGAAGCCAAAGGATCTGCATGGCTGCCATAATTGTATAACAGATTAGGAAGTGCGAAATCTGTATTTCTCCTATTAGCAGTACTGGTTTCCTCTAAAGACTTGCTTTTGACATATATATATATATATATATATATATATGAGATTAGAGATAGAGATAGAGATCTTTAAATATGTGTATATATATGCTATTCCCTATTAGACACAAAGAATATAAATGTCCCCTGTAAAAGTAACAGCGACATTACCACTGTGCTGTACATTGCCAGTAGAGAGCAGAGCTGTGGGAGGGGCCCAGCAGGTTTCGCCCACTACAGGCTGCCTACAGAAAACTACAGCAGGGGGCGGAGACAAGACCAGTCACCCTGCACAAGGAGAGAGAACAACAGTGACTGGTCTTTATTACAGAGGTGCAATTTTACACTGAAGTACGGACACAGACTGCAGGAGGCTTATAACTTCCTTGCTCTACCCAAAATTAAGTAAAAGATTTGGTCTGGAGTTTATATTTAAGTTGACTTTGATGCTTTTTATGCAGCTGACTTCTCTGCTAGTCAAGTCTTTGCTAACTCCTATTGATTGCATGCCACTGAAAATACACATCAGTGTGTTTCCTGCTTCATCAACTGACCAATCCTTCTTCTTTTTTTTTTTTTTTTTTTTCACTGCATCCTACCCAATATAGGCATACCCCACTTTTAAGTTCACAATGGGGTTTATTTACTAAAGCTGGAAAGTGCAAAATCAGGCTCACTTCTGTATAGAAACCAACGAGCTTCTAGCCCCAGCTTGTTCAATTAAGCTTTGGTAATAAAACCTGGAAGCTCATTGGTTTTTATGCAGAAGTGAGCCTGATTTTCCTTTTTCCAGCTTTAGTAAATAAACCCCATTGTGTACTTAAAAGTGGGGTATGCCTGTATATTGCAGTAAAACATAAGCTGTATCCTTGCCCAGTAGGAAAGAAGACTGATATATTCTTGGTGCATTTTTTTTTTTTTTTTTTTATATTTTTTATTATTTATTTTTTTTGTAAAACTCAGTTTAATTAGAGTGTTCTTCCTGCATAAGGCTGGGCTGGAAGACTGAGGACAGCTTGCGGTATTGAAGTGAAGAGTTGCTCTGGCTGATAGCTCCAGATCGATATGGAGTATTGCAGCCAGAGCTTAGTCTTACTTTTTATTAAAAAAAAAAAATATTTCTCAACAAAAAAGGCCCAGGCTTAATATGGCTATGGGGTGTGTATATGTGTGTGTGTGTGTGTGTGTATATATGTGTGTGTGTGTATATATATATATATATATATATATATATATATATATATATATATATATATATATATATATATATATATATATGTCACCTTTTTACATTAAGAAAAAATCTTCCCAGTGCATTAACAAAAGAGACAAATGAGAAATCATCTCCCAATCTTCCATCAACTGTAAAATCACAAGAGCTCACATCTTGTTGCCGCCGCGGGTAACTAAACGCCATTCCCTTCCGTACCTTGTCATTCCATGTATACATATTTAAAACTCTGCACAGAAGGTTCTGGAGACAAGAGAAAGTCACGCCGGCACTTTTACAGTTCATCCCTTAAAACATTAAATATTACCAGTATAAACATTTAAGCGAAAGGCGAAAGTATATCAAGTGATTATACGGGTGAGAGCCCACTGTAAATTGATTTTTACGGTATGTTCCAAAGAGTGAATGTTATTTAAAAATAAGGTTTTCTAAAGAAAGGAGGTAAGCAAGATGTTTTAACCTCTTCAGATGCTGAAAAATCGAATAAATACCATAGAGAGGCATAATGTTAAAAACAGATAAGTAAACCATGTCACATACACACACACACACACAGACACACATATGTATAAATAGAACATGGCCCAGTGAAATTCAGCTGAAGATGAGTTGTGTGACAAACTTATAGGCTAATAAAAAATGAAATAACTAAAACAGCTTTGGCTTCAATGTAAAGATTTACCCTGCAGTACTTTTTTTTTTTTTTTTTGCAACTAGATGTCCTCATGTCCTGATGGGCAGCCTCATTCCACCCACTTCCTCTGGGCCCAGGTCATCCTGGACCTGCCCCAGCCAGTGACTGGACAGTGAAAGGAGAAGATCCATAGTGATGAGTTAATCTCCTTGTCACGCTACTGTCTCCTTCTATCAGCATGCTTTTTTAAAGCAGATAAACTGATTGGCTCCTGGTACTGCTTCTTCCTCTCACATTCCAGCCCTGCTGGGCTACAGGGAGGCAGATACTTGGTAACATTCAGGTGCTTGCATTTAAAAATATAATTGAGCTGCATTGATTTGTGTTGCTCATATCAGCTTGGCATTTATGCACATGTATTTTAAGTTCCAGGTACTCATCTCTAAATGCCAGTACCACTGGGTACAGTGTTTGGGCCCAGTTCAACAGCAGCATATTTCGATTTCAACGTATTTATTATTTTTGGTATAAGCATTTGGTAAAGATCAAACAGTCCGCATTGCAGGTACAGAGAAAGTAAGCCACATACATGGATCAACAATAAGGCAAACTGGTATCCAATAGACATTTTAAAATGATCAGTGAAGATGTTACTGGAGCATATCTCGGATCAATAAGAAGTATAACAAATCAGTACACAGAGTGTTGATATCAAAAGTCACATCGTATACATCCTCTATCTGCTGTCTTCGCTCTTTTGCCAGGTCTTCTTCGCTGTCTTCTCACACTTTTTCCGGGTCTTCTCCGCTGTCTTCTCCTGTTCTTCTTCTAAAGTTGACTCAAAGCTCTCTCCTGCTCCAAGGCCTCGTACGCACGACCGTTTTCTCCGACAGAATCCATCAAACTTGGTGGCAGAGATTTTTTGCCGAGGAAAATGTGTATGTGTATATTATTCATCGAGAAAACTGTCGTGGAACTCGATGAGAAAAAAAGAGAACAAGTTCTCTTTTTCCTTGTCGGGCTGGTTTACAACGAGAAACGCGTTTGTGTCTATGCTTGGAAACCCGCGCATGCTCAGAATAAAGTATGAGATGGGAGCGCACCTTCGGTAAAAGTATCGTTCGTAATGGAGATAGCACATTCGTCACACTGTAACAGATGGAAATGCGCAAATCGTCTCTCACCAAACTTTTACTTAACACGCAGAAACATGAGATTAGCAAAAGCAGCCCCAATGGTTGTGCCAGTGGAATCGAACTTTATAGTGCCGTCGTACGTGTTGAACGTCACCGCGTTTGAGAACAACGAGATTTTGTCTTGACAGTGTGTACGCAAAGAAAGCTTGTCAAGATGGTCAATAAGCCTAACAAGGAATTCATCAAGGAAAAAGATGTTTCATTTACGACGAGTTCCTCGGTCGTTGTGTACGAGGCCTAATGCCGGGTGTGCGGTGTGCCACTACTTATATTGGCATGGGGTGGGGTCATCATGTGATGTCAACCAGAGTCCCACCACTTATGTCACCGCTCGGGGCATGATGGGTAGTGACGTCATAAGGGATGACCCCACCCCATGCCAATTTAAGTAGTGGCACACCGCGCACCAAGCATTAGCGTGGGAGAGAGCGCTAAGTCAACATCGGAAGAAGAACAGAGGGAGAAGACAGCCGAGGAGACCCGGCAGAGGCAGAATACATGGGACAGAAGTAGAAGAACCGAAGAGAGAGCGGAGAAGACCCGGAGAGGGGAGAAGAACTGGCAGAGGCAGAAGACCTCAGCAGAGGAGGCAGAAGAGCTGGAGGGGGAGAAGAAGTCTGAAGAGACGCCAGAGCTGCCTTAATAAATTACTTTAAAAACCTGCGTACTGTGTTTTATTTTTGACACCTTGTTTTTAGGTGAATGGGTAGGGGTACAATGTACCCCATACTCATTCACATATGGTGGGGGGCCAGGATCTGGGGGCCCTCTTGTTAAAGGGGGCTTCCAGATTCCGATAAGCCCCCCACCCGCAGACCATGACAACCAATGGCCTGGGTTGTTGGGAAGAGGCCCTTGTCCTCATCAACATGGGGACAAGGTGCTTTGGGGTGGGGGGCACAGGGCCCCCTGCCCCAAAGCACCCACCCCCTTCATGTTGAGGGCACGTGGTCTGGTACAGTTGAGGAGGGAGGCACTTGCTCATTCCCTACCCCTTTCCTGACCTGCCGGGCTGTGTGCTTGGATAATGGTCTGGGGGACCCCCCATACAGTTTTTTTCGGCATCAGGGTTCTCCTTAAAATCCATACCAGACCAAAGGGCGTGGAGTTCCCCCCCTAAAGATTCATACCAGCCTGGTATTGTTGGGGATCAAAGTAGGATCCTTGTTTATTGAAGTCGGACTTCAAGTCACAGGTCAAAGATCCAAAGTGGTACAACCGTTGTGTCTTACCAGTGTGAACCCAGAGCCTAGAGGCTGATTGGTTACTATGCACAGCTTCACCAGATTCTGTGTGCATCAGATTTTGTAGAACTCTCTCTCTTTGTCTGAAATGTGTATTTATTTGGTCAGAGTGGACCTTTAATATTAACACTTTGATAATTAAATATTTCATTGAAACACATATTTAATACAATGCATTTACTTTAAATATCTGTAAATATGAACAGGGCTTAATTTAATAAACAAATAAACAATGTCACTATTATATACTCGATAAGCTGCATAATTCATTAACAAACAAGTGTCTATCCAACCCTCATAGGGAAAGATATACTGAAACAAATAAAGAGAAAAGAAACAAACAAATACAAGATGTTTAGAATAAACAGTAGCTGTTAATAAAGCAGATGCTAGCTTGTTTAGCAGTTATGAAATCAAACAGCTTTAAAAGGTGCAGTTAGTCTTGTAATCTTCTTTTTCAGTATGTTTGCCATCATGTCTCACTTTATACAGTTTTCATAAAGTGATATTAACTGCTTAGAGACCACCCCACGCAGATATACTGCGGCAGGGCAGCCGCTCTGTGCCAGATAACGTACCTAATACATGGTCTGATGTGCATGAAGCAGGGGACCCAATCCCACTGTGATTGAACACAGCAGAAGCCAATCAGCGGGTCCCCCTCCTCCTCAAAAGTTGCCCCTTTTGGGTGGAGCTGCACTTAAGGGCAAAATCAGAGATAACAGCATATACAATTCAAAAACAAACTTTATTACAAAGTGTAACATCAACCAAAGGTCAATATAGAAAAGTAGATACAAAATGTAATAAAATCATGTAGTAATTTACAATTCAATGTTGGAGATACCCTGCTACTCTCATTACTGGAGCGTCAGACTTGCCCAGGAGGATTTGTGGCCTGGTCAGCAAGGGTGTTTACAGGATAAAACCCAACACGTTTCAGGAATGCCATTTTCTTTCTTCAGGGAAAGAAAAGGGTATGAAGCTTTACGGTGTAATTACAATATATAAATATCATATACTATACCATAGTAATGCAGATAATAGAACAGGCTCATATAGGCAGGGCCGGCCATTGGGGTGTGTGAGCTGTGCGGCTGCACAGGGCGCCATGGGCAACAGGGGGTGCAGCGTGGCACACAGCTCACAGAATGTGAGTCACATGAGGGCCGATCCTAGATGGGGTGCAGTTCACCCAGGCGCCACAGAGGTGGGGGCGCTCAAGCCCCAGCATGCCCTATGCCACCGCAACCTGCCCTTTGCCACCGCAACCTGCCCTATCTCACCCCAACCTGCCCTATCTCACCCCAACCTGCCCTATGCCACCACACCCTGCTCTATACCACCCCATCCTGCCCTATGCCACCCCAACCTGCCCTATATCGCCCCAGCGGTCCCAATACCACCCTATACTATAATTTACAGGGGCCATTTGGGGGGGGGGCACCACAGGATTATCTCGCACAGGGCGCCTGAACACCTAAGGCTGGCCCTGCATATAGGCATGGTATTTTCATCATACAATCATAAGTGAAAAATGGCAGGTCTCCATAGGCTGCGCCCCAACCTCACCCCCAGCAAGCCATCCAGAGAGGGAGAGGAGAATAGGGGGAACGCCGCTGTGCACAATCACACCGACGAAGACCACCAGGGAGGTATCATATATGTGGCAGGTAGCAAAATCTAGAATGGATGTGAAGGAGGACCTATTAAAGCGGTTCTTCACCCTAAAGTGGAGTCCCGCTGATCGGAACCCTCCGCCCCTCCGGTGTCACATTTGACACCTTTCAGGGGGGAGGGGGGTGCAGATACCTGTCTAAAGACAGGTATTTGCACCCACTTCCGGCCCGGCATTCACGGGCAAAAGACGGGCATTCCGTCACATCCCGTCGCCCCCCCGTTGTGTGCTGGGAACACTCGGCTCCCAGCACACAGCGGGAGCCAATCGGCGGGCGCGGTGCGACTCGCGCATGCGCCGTAGGGAACCGGGCAGTGAAGCCGCATCGCTTCACTTCCTGGTTCCCTCAGAGTGGATGGAGGGGGGAGCAGCAGAGACGAGCGATCGCTCGTCCTCTGCTGCGATCGGCGCTGGACTCCAGGACAGGTAAGTGTCCTAATATTAAAAGTCAGCAGCTGCAGTATTTGTAGCTGCTGGCTTTTAATATTTTTTTTCCCATGGCACATCCGCTTTAAGTATAAGGACAAATGATGCAAGAAGGAAGAAAAAAAAAAAGAGTGGAAAAGGAGCGCAAAGGGGAGAAAATAGAAAAGGGGAGAGACAAAGAGGAAACGAAGGGAAAGGATAGAGAAGGGAAAGGAAGAAAAGGACAAAGAGTAAAAGAGATGGCAGGTGAGAGAGGGCGAGGAGGGGAAAGGAGAAAGAGGGAAGAAGAGGGGAGTGGGGGGAAGAGGGGTGTTGGAAAGGGTGAGAGAAAAGAGGGAAAAAATAATAAAAGGAATGGAGACACAGGAAAGCAGGTGGGAAAAGTGCTTGAGGAGGGATAAAGTAAAAGAAGTACAGGGGAAGAAGCTGAACTCCAGCTTTATAAGCAGTTACAGCAAGTGTTTCTCCTTTTGGTATACATACTTTACATAAATTGATCATTGTAAGCACCCCTGTCATTGGTAATTGGTTTGTCTCAACCCTCCAACTGCTACTTTTGCTGGAAAAAATAAAACTTGCTGAGTTGATGTCGTATATTCGCCCATTCAAGTCAATGGGTTCTCACACGTAACCACAAGCCAAATGCATGGCTCACAAGTGTGGCATGTTAGTTACATTCAATATTGCCATTCAACAGTAGAAACAATTAAAAACAGGCATTAAGGAGGGTATTTCCTGAATGCCTGGAAGCCACTAATTAGCCGCCCTCACCCTTTTTAGAGACATCTCCAGTGTGACCCTAGCCTTTCAGCGTCTCCTAACTAGATTTAGTACTTCATTGAGTCTTTTCACTTGGTGCCTGGACACGAGAGGCTCCCAGCTATTCCTTCCCCTTACATTATTATTCTAAGTATCTGTTACTAAACACTCAGATGCATTGAATAGTGAGAGGGTCAAATAAGCAAGGGTGACTGTACTATACATACCGACACAAGTGTTTCCAGCTACAGTTGCTATAGACCGATCATTTGCAGGTCATGTGTGAAAATGCAACTTAAGATTCTCATAAGTATAAGATGTCAACCATTTGTTTGGAAATACTAATGTAAAGGAATACAAAGCGTCTGCATTGTTACAGCCAATCAGATCCTTCATTTTCCAATCGCACAAGAAAAGTGACGGTTGGAATGTTCTGTTAGTATACGCAACATTGGAATTTGTTGAGACATTTATGCACCTGGTAAAACGAATGAATGGTGAAGTTTATTATAACAGCACATGGTCCTTGGTGAGAGCAAACAGTATATATTGTAGAAGATGTGTTACTGTGACTGGTTTCATTACTATCAGGAGCAAGCATGCTTTCAGTGAATTTGAAAAACTTGACCAGTATTCTTGCTTTAGGTCAGTAGCACATGAAATAGTGAAGAAAGGCAACCTTAAGGCCCATACACACGATCGGACTTTTCGACAACAACGGTCTAACGGACGTGTTTTATAGGACAATCTGTCCGTCTGTATGCTCCATCGGACAATTGCTGTTGGTTTTTCAATGAACAAATGTTCACTGTGCATGACCTCAAACTTTTCGACAGCAAATCTCTGATGGAGGATAATCCGATCATGTGTATACAAGTCTATCGGACTAAAGTCCAAAGTACAAACACGCATGCTCCGAGCCAATGCTAAACATCAACCAACAATAGCAGAAGTTGCCCAAAGGTTGGCGGTAAAGAGCTGAAAAACCATGTGATTTGGTGAATGTTGTCTGAAAAAGTTCTAGCGTGTGTATGCATACCAAGTTCATGGCCAACGCCCCTTCGGACCAAAATCCACGGAAAAGTCAGATGGAAGTCTGATCGTGTGTATGAGACCTCGTACACACGACCGAGTTTCTCGGCAAAAACCAGCAAGAAACTTGCTGGGAGATATTTTCTTGCCGAGGAAACCGGTCGTGTGTACATTTTCGTCGAGGAAACTGTCGAGAAACTCGACGAGCCAAAAAGAGTTCTCTATTTCCTCGACGGGAATGGAGAAACTTGCCTTGTCGAGTTCCTCGACAGCCTAACAAGGAACTCGACGAGGGAAATGATGTGTTTCGCATTGTGTGTTCCTCGGGTTGTGTGTACGAGGCTTCAGGCTTTTGACTACCTTCAAAAACCATTTAGAAGCGGTAGTTACTTTATTTTATAGGGGTTTAGCAATAAAGAGGAACTGAAGCTGTGCCCAAAAAACACCAGGCAGATGACAAAGGACTAGTCAGCAGTATTTCCCATGGCCTCCAAACTGCTCATATTTTCACTGTTATTGACTTACCATGCCTTGTTCTGCACTATGTCTCTGTGTGGAGGTGGCCATTCTGGTGGACACAGGACTTTGCTTATGTCAGGGCCTCCAGTGAGGAGGACAGTTAGTAGCACAGTAGTGACATCAGTACTGCTTAGGCACATTAGCCAGCTCCAGATTTTCCTTATAACATAGCAAATCATCACTTTTGAGTTTAGGCCAACTTTGCAATGTGCTTCTCCACCAATAGCAGAAATAAATTGCAGGGAATAAAGCTTTAAAGTGATGGCTTCCTTACAGAACCCATATGATATACAAGTGGTGCACCACTTCAACAGCTAAGTGTTTCTTATAATAATTGTGACATGTTGACAACTGTATTCGAGAGATGTCTTGTTACAGGTACCAGAGTCAATCCATGTTTTCCGATTAGGGACAAGAACCCCTGAAAATCAGAGCTGTCGAGGTTGCCATGTTTTTATCAACCATCAACTTACCAGAGACTGCTGTCAGACGAAACTGTCACGGTATTGGAGAATAGGCTCTAAACCGAGACTTTCATGATACAGTTTTTGCACATAACTGCAGTGTTTTTGGAAGCTGTCCTTGGACCAGACATTGTTTGGTTGCCTAAGGTGGTTATATTATAATAAATTGGGGACAAAACAGATATTTTGTGACCAAAGTCTGTCGTGGAGAGAGAGAGACTGCCACGGGACAATTTTACACAAGCCCGCAGAACTTTCTACAAGAGATTGCAGCCACCTCCTCTGCTGCAGTACAAGTGTGTATCTACTCAGCCAACTATACTTAGTAAATGGCTGGGGATATAGGCGATCAATAAATTAAGGAAAGTTGATTTGGTCATTTGAGGTCTCTGTAAAGATCCACCCAGTTCATTGTCTTGACGTTGAGGTGGCTAGTAGAGAGTTAGTGTTATCTGGGGTTTGGATGATCAGGGTTTGGACATTGGCTGTATGTCTTTACTGGCCTTGATTACTAGTTTGCTTTGTTTTGTCTGTGACCTTTTACATTCCCCCCTTGAGAAGTATATACAGTATGTATCTGTTTACTTCTTGTTCTGAATTTACTCACCTTTAAGACATTATACATATCTCGAACTCTGTTAGAGAGTCAGTGAGTAGGTCCACCTTAACTCTGAGAGCCAGCCAGTAAGTATATCCACATCAACTCTTTTGGAGAGCCAGTGAGTATACCCATATCATCTATTTTGGATAGCCAGTGAGTCCAACCACATCAACTCTGTTGGAGAGCCAGTGAGGGCAACCACATCAAGTCTGTTGGAGAGCCAATGAGGGCAACCACATCAATTGTTTTGGAGAGCCAGTGAGTGCAACCATACCAAGCCAGTGAGTGCCACCACATCAATTCTGTTGGAGAGCCAATGAGTGCTACCACAGGAACTGTGTTGGGGAGACAGTGAGAGCAACCACATCAATTATGTTGGAGAGCTAGTGGGTATGCCCACCTTAACTCTCTTAGAGAGCCAATGAGTGCAACCACATTAACTCTGTTGGAGAGCCAGACAGTGAGTGCACCTAACTCAACTCTGTTGGGTTGGAAAGCTGTGTGCAACAACATCAACTCTACTGGAGAACCAGCAAGTACACATACCTCAAAATCTGTTGGAGAGCTGTGAGTACACCCACCTTAAATCTGTTGGAGAGCCAGCCAGTAAGTATACCACTTCAACTCGGTTTGAGAACCAGTAAGTGTACCCACCTTAAACGTTGTTGGAGAGCCAGTGAGCACACCCACAAGCATAGTTATGGTGCCAAAGAACTGATTTGTGATGCATTTAGTACAATTTCAGCGTTGTATCAGCCATAATGACATCTGATGATAACGTGAGGAAGTGTCCACATGTATTCACAAGAATATTATTTTTAATAGTATCTATTATTTGTATGACTATTATTTAAAAATAAAATAATAAACCATGTTTGGGGGGTCAATAAAAATGTGAAAAACTTCATGAAGTGGTTACTGAATTGAAGAATTTGGAGACCCCTGGTGTAGGGGATTTTTTAACTCTTGGGGGAGTGGCAGGTCTTAACAGTGTCTTGTATAGTGCCTTGTGGCAAAAACTACCAGCAACCGTCTCTCGGGGGCCTAAAACAAGTATATTGGAACACTGATTAAAAAAGAGGGGGGGCGGGACTTTAAATGAGGCCATGACTTAGTATCGTCATGTACCTCCAATCCCTATATATTTGTTTGAAAAGAGAGGGTCGGGACTTTAAATGATGCATGGGCTACAAACCTATGAAATAAGCAGTAATATTTATTGACATACATAAAATATGACGTACATATAAATTCATAATAAAAGTATCATCATCATAAATGTATAACAGGCCATAAAGTATGCATAACTGTACACATATTTCAACATGAAAGTTGCAATTTAAAACCGTACATCCTCTCTAGTTCCACATGGACAATATGAAAATGTATATAAAACCAGTGATATTGAAAAACCCCAGTGGGTATCCAGATAGTGAATGAGTAGTGGTGACGTCTCATCTAGGAAATCTCTACGCGTTTCGTGGAAACCTCCACTCGTCAGGAGCAATGCGGGGTACGTCTAAATGTATTATAATCTGGGTAGAAGGGAGAACAAAGAGGTAAAAATAAAAATAACGTAAAAGGAGAGAAAAAAATAAATGCATCCCCACTATACCTGGCAGAAAACCCTAAAACACAATCCTATGGGCATGGAGCCGAGGACACTTATACTGATATTTATGTACTATAAAAAGTAAAGATTAGTCGCATATGTATGAAAACAAAGATAATACGATATTTGGCATCAAATAATAAAACAACGTTCTTAAATTCCCGTTTGATTAACCGTGTACATAACCTATACATGGTTTGATGCTCGGATGGAAGATAGATTGGCAGAAATGGTAATTCCCAGCACGCCATAACAAAGCTCTGTCATGTTTACATGCAATATTTATACTCCTACTATTTTTCTTAGATTAAAAAAATAAAAGAAAAAAAAGTGTAGCATATGGCATAATATAAAGAGAAGACCTTACCTCCTACCTCCTTCTTTCCTTCTGTCGTGTTGCACTTTCTCTTATTACATCTAGAATTACATTTCAGCTTGGTTAATTTTATTTCTTACTTGGCTATAAATAATGCGTACCTAAAATGAGAACATATAAAGAAATACAGAGCGTGACCGTCTTTTTTTTCCAAGAGTTATTTTCGTTTAGGTGAAATACAGAGACAGCACTGTGCGGCTGAAATTCAGGAGTGTTAATTAGAGGGAATGTTGATGGTCTTACAGCATGCTTATTATGTCATCGTCCTTCACACAGGGGGCTGTTTACATGGTTGTGAATGTGAATTTCTGTCATTTTTTTTTTTTTCCAAGATTTTTTTATTTTTATTTGAGTAATGCAAAATCCTCAATCACTATCATTACTTATAAGATGAATTTTACTTTTTGTTTGATTCTGAAAGATTTGTGGTGTGCTACGATGTCAAATACAGGATTCATATCATTTATAAACCGTGCCATAGCTATAGCTGTATGAGCCCCAGGACACGTTTTGGACTGGGCAACACACTAAGCCACCCTCACTGTGCCACCTTCTATTTACATATGCACCAATCAACCATAACATTAACCACCCACCTAATATTGAGTAGGTCCCCCTTTTGCCACCAAAGCAGCCCTTACCTGTTGAGTCATGCACTCCACTAGACTTCTGAAGGTATGTTGTGGTATCTGGCACCAAGCTGTCAGTAGCAGATCCTTTGAGTCCTCTAAGTTGCAAGGTCAATCCTCCATGAACTAGGCTTCCCCCAGTGCATCCTGGTGCCATTACTTACCCCAGGTAAATGAGACACACACAGACATCCATCCACACTATGTAAAGGAAAACATGATTTGTCACACCAGGCCACCTTCTTCCATTGCTCTGTGGTCCAGTTCTGATGCTCACATGCCCATTGTAGGCACTTTTAGCTGTGGTCAAGAGTCTGCATGGGCACCCTGACCGATCTGTGGCTACACAGCCCCATACACAACAAACTGTAATGCACCGTGCATTCTGACACCTTTCTGTTGGAACCAGCAATTTAAGCTTATATTGGCTCCCAATCAGCCTTGGTCGCCCATGACCCTGCCACCAGTTTTCCTTCCTTGGGACACTTTTGGTAGATCCTGACCAATGCAGACTGGGAACATCCCACAAGATTTGCAGTTTTGGAGTTGCTCTGACCCAGTTGTCTAATCATTACTCTAACCCCCCTTCAGTCCATCATGAATGCTGCTGCCAGACTCATCCACCTTACCAAACGCTCTGTCGCTGCTTCCCCTCTCTGTCAATCCCTCCATTGGCTTCCACTCACCCAAAGAATTAAATTCAAACTACTAACTACTACCTACAAAGCCATCCACAACTCTGCCCCCAGCTACATCACTGACCTAGTCTCTAAATACCAACCTAATCGTTCTCTTCGCTCTTCTCAAGACCTCCTACTCTCTAGCTCTCTCATCACCTGCTCCCATGCTCGTCTCCAGGACTTCTCCAGAGCCTCTCCAAGCCTATGGAACTCCTTACCCCAATCTATCCGCCTATCTCCTTCTCTAATAGCTTTTAGAGGATCCCTGAAAACCCTCCTCTTCAGAGAAGCCTATCCTACCCACACCTAACAACTGTATTTGCATTTGAGTCCATCTGATCATCCCCCACAGCTACTACCCTTTGTTCCACTTGACCCTCCCTTCTAGATTGTAAGCTCTAACGAGCAGGGCCCTCTGATCCCTCCTGTATTGAATTGTATT